>NC_080041.1:1432630-2079362 GCF_012489685.1 Lotus japonicus
AAAGGTTTTTATAGCCAATGAAGATGACAATTCAAATTAACAGATGCAGTAGTGTCAAAGGCTAAGTTCAGTGAGGTCTTGGCTCTGGAGGGCTTCTTGCATCATAAAGTACATGAAGATCTTCCAAAACAGTGGCAAAATCAAAATACAGCCCAGACTGAATCCAGGAAATAAGGGGGGAACAATAAAAAATGAACATAGAATGTCTAATTGGAGTAGAGGTGATGATTATTTAGCACAAGAGTCTAGAGTTATGCAGCAAAAAATAAGAAGATACAGAGCCGGCGATAGATTCGGATATTACCTGCTACGTTCTGTTAAGGACATCTTCAGAATCATGGTTCCAAACCTTTCTATTTATAGGCACAAAGTTGATGATCTTCTAACCTTATCAGTAACCAGGAGAAGTATATGAGTATCCAGCAACAAAATCTACCTTTAGGGAACAGTAGTTGTGAAGAACAGTTGTTTCCCATCATGGAGTACAGGCGTCGAATTGGGGGGGTGGGAAAGGAGATTAGGTCAATAGATTTCAGTAGATAGGGGAGATTAGCTATCATCATACGACCCAGACACACAATTGACAGAGAATTGGCTTATTTTAAACTATCAAGTACATTGGAGAGCAATGAGGTGGCTATGAGCGTTAGAGGAAGAAGAAAGTAGAACACATAAGAAATCAACGCGTTCTGATTTTATTAAATATGTAATACGTTTTTTTTTTTCTTAACTTTCTTAATACATTTGTTTTGATTTACAAACAAATTACTTCAAAGATTGGATCTTTTAACAGATGTCAGGTACAATTAAATCACATAATATAAAGAAAAATAGATACTCTTAAATAACAAAAAAGAATTTCGTTATTTTAAAACTCATATTGATTTATTATTGAAACTAAATTAGTTTTGATTTGAAAACAAAATACTATAAAGATTGTATCTTTTAGCAGGATGTCAGTTACTATTAAATCACAAAAGAAAAAGAAAAATAGATAATCCTAAATACTAAAACAGATTTACAAAAAAATTAAGTTCACAAATACTTTAATTGTTGTTTATTTTGCTAAACTTAATAAACTTAAACGTGTGCTAGATCAAACTAATATTTGATTTGTTATTTGGATTTAATACAATTTTGGTTATAGTAAAAAATTAACATCTGTAATATGAATTGAAAACAAATATAAAATGTGGAAAAAAAAAAGATTTCATCATCTTACATGTATTTGAAAATGAATTAGTATTTCACACATGTCTTTATGAGAGCAATCCAAGATAGTAATTTTTACCTAGCCTAATTATTTTAAGTAATAGAGTTATACAAATATATCAATACATGTATATATAACATTAAAAGGCTTTAAAAACAACATATGAAAAGTGATTTTTTTTTTTTGCATATGAGCATTATGGTACATAGTTTAAGAGCACCGTCTTATGTAGAGATAAAATGGGAGATGTTTTTAAAAATGATAAGAGATGAAACATAGATTTTGTGGTAAATCTACAAAATAGCAATGGGATAGCCAAAATAGCAATGTTATAGTAATCATAGGTTGTTATATTGTAATCAACAAAGAATAAAGTTAACTAATAGATGAAAGAATAATCTGAAGAGTAACTTCATAGTTACAAATCTGCCAAAATATGTCAAAAAAATAATGGTTTTCCAAACATAGAACGAAACAAATTGAAGTTTGTGACAATGGACAAAAATAATTAAAAAGTCATGAGGAGGTAGTGAGTTACTAACTTACGAAGTAAATATCATCAAGCAGATCATTTAATTCAAGTACTTGAATGAAAACTACTGAAAGTATGGAACAATTGAAGATAGATAAAAAACAGCACTATGCATCTGGAAGGAAGATGAAGCAGATTTTGGGAAATAGCAGGAAGAAAGGAAATGGTTGGATGAAGAATGGGGTTGGAAGGAAGCAGCAGGGGGGGAACTGATAGCTTTATGTCATTTAAAAGGTGATACATTAAATGCTATACCAAATGTTAGATGAGCTGAAGAGAGATAAATTTTATGGTAGGCAACAACACTGAATGTATACATTAATTAATGAAGCTTACTATTGGAAAAACTCAACCAAGAAATTTATAATTGAAATGTTAAAGAAACAATTGTGATAAAAGTATTTTGACAAATAATAGACAATGTTTGGACTTGATGTCTTTAACAAAGAAAGATGTCTTCAACAAAGATACATTCAATAGACTTCAACCCATTGTATAAAATAGGAGACTCTAACAACTGACCTTACAAACCACAACGTCTTAGATCTATGATAACAAAATGAAATACTACTAATATATTAAGAGTGCAACTTAACCAATCTTCCTACAGTAAATACATTACAAAAAGACTCCAATTAGACACATTGTTGGAAATTGCATCTCATATTATAATTATAACTATCTTATTCAGCTACAGTGCGTAGTCCTTCTCCAACTTCACAGGCCTGATCCTCAATCTCTTAGCAGGTTTGTTAGAACTCAGGTCACTACCAGCACTCTGAACAGAAGAGCAGATAACAGATCCATCAGTGAGAGAAATTTCATCAAGGGATACAACACTGGGGCCTATTTCAGATAGTTTTGCAGAAGAGTCACCGTTGTTATCAAGTTCCGCACCAGAAAACTTAGAAAATTTGGGGCTGCTGATCATCTAGAACAAAAGGAAAAGAATATCAAGATTTTGATATATATAGTCTATAACATTAAAAGTAACAAATACATACCTTGGTGGGAGTTTGAACTCTGGAATTGTCCTTGAAATTCTCAACCATAACGACATCAGTACATATTTTCTTCACTTTGTAGGAGTCATCAAAAGTGGTACCATGGCCATTTGATTTCTGCACCTTAAATAAAATCTGTCTTCCAATGATGGACTTAATCTCATTTGGGTAATCTTTTGCAGCCTTCCCCTTCAAACAGATTTGTAAGCAGCAAAGAATCAATTATCACACAAAAAAAATCAGCTACATACTTTAATTTAGATCATGTAAAGAAAAGTTAGCAGGTGAACTACATTCACCTTGGAAGCCATGATCAGTTCCTTGCAGGTCTTGCTCAGCAATTGTTGGCAATCTGTGTCAAAAACAACAAATACACCGCAGCCAAGACCATCATCAACTTCTAACTTGATTCTGAATCTGCAATAAGATGCAACGAAATTAAAAATTACAGTTTCAAAGCAGTACATTATATTGCAAAATGGGCTTACAACTACCTTGGAGTAACACTTAGCACAACTTTGGAACAGCCAGGACAATAAGAGATTCCATCTTCCACAGTCACAGCCTTATGACAACTACAGGCAGAGTACCACCACTTTTCCCCTTCAACCAGACCAGATATATTCGCCATAACAATAAAAATACCATCCTACCAAATTAAAGAAGGAGGACATAAGAAAGAGGGGTGAATACATAAGATCCGTGCAGTGTATAAGAAGTGGTTTAAGGTATACCTCAGCAGTATCATTGAGTTCCCTTATGTCTTTCCTAGGATAAAGCTTTAGAAATTCATCCTCTAAGGTGATCACTGGTACATGATCAGAATCAACAGCTTCAGCTAGAGGCAAATCGGCATCGATTCCATGAAGGGCCAACCTAGAAGTGGAATAGTTACCATAAAAATAAATTAGAGGCAGCATATCATTAGCAATATCAATATAAGTTAGTAGTCATAAATAATACTAAATTATTCAATGTTAAAATGACATGAGATAAGTACAAATATCTCACCCATTATGAAATGAGACAGCTTCAGGTATAGCTGGATTCCATAATAGGACAGTAGCATTCATGACATTCTGAATTACAACATGGCCTACAAAATGAAAGAAATATAATTTCAACTAAAACACACCATGCAAATAAATCTACTAACAATAAGAATCTGACCTGTTTTACTTAATGAGGATTGTTAAAAAAAATGTCATGTGAATGATATCTGATATTAAGAAAATAGATAGCATAACCAACCCATGAATGTCTTGATCTTCATAAATTGAAGAACTACAACAGGCATTTGGCGATCAGCAGCAAGATGTTGTTTTACAACATCAACAAAGTGGCCAAATAGAGCACACTTAATCTTCCCTCTACAAAAAAAGGAAAGCTAATGTAAATACGAAGCCTCTCAGCAGAAAGATAAGATAATATGTACACTAAACAGTTTTGTAACCTCTCATTTATATCAAGCAACACTTTCAACAAAATGTATACATGATCCTTCAAATCAACACTTTATCTCCGTAGTAAATAAGTTAAAAGTTCACCTATCCTCCACATGCAGTTTTGCTACTAATGCCTCATGTCTCTCAAAACACAACTTCAATTTCATGGCATGATAAAAATTAAAGATCTCAACGAAAACTTGCATATGTTGACTGAACAGTTTTTGTGACATCTCACATATATCAAGCAACATTTCAAACCAAATATATATATGACCATTCAAATTAGAGCATGATTTCCAGCCTTAAGGTATACTCAGAAACATAGTTTACATCCTTCACAACTAATTATTCTTGAAACATTCAAATTAGAGCATAAAATTTGTAATGTGCTCATAGTCATTTAGAAATCAATCATAATTGTAAAATCTTGACATGAATATGTTACGTAAGATAGGGATTAACTTATCATCTGTCAGCTCCAGCTCTATCATCCGTGTTACATTGCCAGCCTTAGGATATTTCTTCTCACTTGATACATTGGTAACTAATCCAATCACATCTACAAAACATGATTCATTACAAAAATTAGGATTCAACATTCGAAACTGAACAATAAACATCTTAACATATGAGCTGATAAAACAATAAAAGTAGCTGATGTAGTTGATGGTAGCATACCAATTAAAAAGTCAGAATCACCACCAGTAGCCAATATCTGATCAGTGTCCTTGAAGGAGTATTTAGTCATTGGGATTCCAATTGCTTCTTCAACTGCAGCCCTAGTTTTTTCATTGAACATAATCTTGTAATCATGCTCAGAAGCCATAAAACCGCCACTGTTTGAAAGAACTGAGAAATAAGTGATGGTGTAAACTTTGCCTTCACGGAGTTCGCTCTTGAATTTGGACATCAGACCCTTCCGAGCAATGGCTTCAATTTTGTCACCCTCGAAATAAAAACAACAATTATCAGAACATGAATAAACCAACATTTCATTCAAATAAAGAAGAAAAACTACAATTTAAATAACCACTGCAATGTAGTAAACATTCAGAAGAAAGGTATAAACCTCAGCATCAATTAGAACTATATGCAAGGCATAGGGACTCAAGGGATCGTTCACAGGGCATGCTTCCCACATCCGGATAACCCTAGTCCTAATTCTCAAAAAACTCTTCCCAGGGCAAAGACTCTTGACTGGAGTCACACCACCACCCATGGATCAAACACAAACTTTGAAAAAGTTGATCAAGTTTGAGAAAAAAAATGGTTGGGAAGAAGAACAGAAAACTGGCACACAATGTGGGAATTTGAGGAGAAGATGGCTCAATTTATAGAAAAACCCTCAGCAGTTTCGTAAACCAATTCAAATTGGAAATAAAAAACAGAAATTTAACATTTCAAATCATAACAGCTGTAAAGACAATAGAGGATACATTAGGGGATAGGAAAATTACTTGTAAAGTGATCTCCATAGGGCAGAGCAGAGATGAGAAAACCGAATAGCCCAGGGAAGGAGTAGAGGATTGTTGCACAGGCTACACGGTAGAGGCAATGAAGGGGGACGAGCGTTCGTACAAGGGAGACGGCCATGGTGCAGAGGCTACACGGTATAGGGAGCAGAGGGTCGAAAGTTCGTCCAAGATAGAAATCCATGGTTTGGGGAAATATTAGGCCCTTAGGGATCGGACATCGATAAATGAACGCTGGGACAGCTGGCGGGTGAGAGGGGTGAGCTCCTACCTATAAGCCTGACGGAGAAAGGCACAAAAGCTTCATTGGCGACGGCGGCGGCCGGAAAAGACGGAAAGAGGGAGGTAGGATACTGAACAACCTAAACCCTGACCCTAACTGAAGTTGAGATGCTCCAAGCAGCCCAATACTCCAACAGGCCCAAAAGCAAGAGATTTGTAACAAAAAAAAAATTGGCTCTGATGAACAGTGACATTTCCTCTTGCTTTTTAAGTTAGTAGATTTAGTTTAGTAATTAAGGTATAAAGAAAGAAGTTTTATTTCCAGTTATGTAATACACGAAAATGAATTTAAGGGGTTGCCCAATTGAAGTGTGTGTATGTTTTAGTTCAGCTTTGTTTCATAGTATAGTATGGTGTGAGCAGTATCTCTTGCGGTTATAGCATTGGAAGTATTGAGAGTGGCATTGATATATCCTTTTATAAAATATTTTAAAGCCAAAATTAATAAAAAGATTAGATAAATGTAAGTCTTTACTTAGCTTTTTCACTTATCAAATGAAGTTCGGACGACTCAGTGACACAATCGAAGGATTTAATTTTTTTCATAAATATACTCTATTCTTTAAACCTAATAATTTTCTTTGTATTGTATGGAAGACATTATCATCTCACAAAAAATTTCTACAAACCAAATAAAATATCCATGCGTGGCCTACTTTAAACATTCGTGAGCCATGTTTAGACCTTTAATATTTGTTAATTTTTTTTTTTACATACGGAAGAGAAAATATTTGTTAATATGTAATCATTGAGCATAATAACGTAATTAGGTCAAGCAAACAATAATTGGAATGTGGAAGTTGGATTCGGACCATACGCGTGGCATGGTGTCATATACAACGTGGAAAGGTGCAACCAACTAGGGACAATTACGTGATTATAATTAGGAAGGCAATAATGCTAATCACTCTCTAAATGATTACACTCATTTTGCACCTACAATTACAAATGCCATTTAACAAAAAAAACAATTACAAATGCTGGATCGGGTTACAAAAATCTATGGTGCACTTTTTTTTTGGGTCAATGTATCTATGGTGCACTTGAATCTATAATTGGAATGAACTATATCAGTTTTTATATTTTTGGTCGATCGAGCCCATCTGATAATTGGATCAGAGCTAGGATTTGGACTATATAATGCCCACACAATGTTTAAATCTATAGGAGCAAAGTATGGCAACCTTACTTTCAAAAAAAAAAGTATGGCAACCTAATTCGAACGTTATGGGCCTTCGATCTATTATAAAAATGGAACCATGGGCATTATTGCTCTAGTCACTCATGCTGGGCTGAAACGTACTTTACAAAATACAAACAATTTTTTTTTGTTACAAGAGGAAAATTAACAGAAGAGAAAAACTAGCTAATTGCATCTAAATGCAGTGATGCATAAACAAAAGAAGGGGTCTTCCACTGTTGAAATGGCGTCCCAGTCCTACAGGCTTCCCGAGCTAGAGCATCCGCTAAATTGTTCTTGTCTCGCACAATGTGAACCAAATTGATAAGGCTGCCATCAGTTGTCGGACACGCTGGATCTCATCACGGTTCCAGAAGCTTGCTGTATCATTCCCAGCTTGCAAAAGGGTGACAAGTTCAGCACAATCTGACCAACAAATCATCTTCCTTATTCCCCTCTCTATCGCGTGTTTCAGGCCCAACTCTAACGCCAATACCTCTGCAGGAAAGGACCTCCCTGATTAAAACTCTGAGAAATTTCAGTTACCCATCGGCCATGCTCATCTCGAACCGCAATTGCACACCCCATCTTTCCTTAGCTATACCTTGATAATTAAAAAATTAAAAAATATTAAGAGATTAATTTGTATGCACCGACAATGTAAATAAGTTTTACACAATCATTAAATCACATCTCTCAAATTTTGCTAATCCATGTTATTATATTTTACCAAATATTTTAAATGATCCATATCTAATCGTGGATTCGATCATTATACTTTTTTTTTACAGCAAATCATTGTACATTGTTGGAAGAACGAATAAATCCTTATTTTCATGGTTGAGCTCGATAGTACCTCGGAAGATTAGTCTTTATGAAATAATACTCTGAAGAATAAAATTGATCATGATCTAATATCTTAAAAATAGTGGTTGTATATATAACATCAAATTTTTTATTTGTTTTCTTGTCGCGCCAAAAATATTTCACAGTCGACTGTTATGAAACAGATAATTTTTCAACTCTAAAGTGGGTATTTGTCTCCTAACAAAAGTTTTAATTAACTTTACATTTTTCACATCATTTTATTACTAAACATTAATTTATTGAGTCGAAAATAAAAATTGAATGCTTGTATAGAAATGTTACCAAAGAAAATGTTTACTACTCCTAACAAGGAAGGCTTTTGATTAGGGAAAAGCTCACTGGTATAAAAAAACGGCAAAGTTAATTGTTTGGATTGGATACTCTTTTCTGTTTAGACCTGTATACAAAGAAAGTGCCTTTTAATTTAAGCTTAATGTATCTGTCATAGTGGATTAAGTCAACTTCACCATCGACCAATCACCAAATTTTGAGGCAAATACCGAAGCTTATTGTTGTAACGTATTCAACCACTTCACCACTCTCCTTTTAACGCATCACCTTTCACGTTCCCATAATCCCAATCAATTAATATTGACAACAAAATAACACGTACACGCTCAAGACAAAAAAAGTAAGTGTACCCTTTCATCTGGTTTTTCCTAAAACAGAAATATTAATTTTCAAAAAAGCAATTCTTTTTTTTTTTGAACTAAAAAAAAAAAAGAATTTGTGCCCCGCTCCTTGCACCTACACAATATTGGTAGATTTCTTTATGGCTCGTTTGGTACACCGTATTAAGCATGATAGTATAAGCTTATACAATATTGTAAGATTGGATACTCTCACCACAAATTGTGTGTGAGGTAGACAATGTTATTTATAATAGAAAATTACAGAATATGCTAAGGAATATTCTGAGGCATATTACAAAATAGAACAAATAATAACAGAGGAATATCCTGTAGGATATTATGGCTATTTATCGCTAACACCCCCCTTCAAGCTTAGCGTTGGATTGAGACCAACTCGAAGCTTGGATCGAAAAAGCTCAAACAACGGACGAGGCAATGCCTTAGTGAAAATATCAGCAAGCTGGAGAGAAGTAGGCACATGACGAACAGCTAAACGGCCAGAAGCAACCAGCTCACGAACGAAGTGACAATCCAAGTCAATGTGTTTGGCATGCTTATGAGCAACAGGATTCTGAGCCATAAACAAGGCACTTTGGTTGTCACTGAGTAGAAGAGGAGTTGCAGATAACCGAACACGAAGCTCATGGAGAAGATTAAGCAACCAAACGAGCTCGGAAGCAGTATTAGCCATGGCTCGGTACTCAGATTCACAACTAGAGCGAGCAACAGTGGGTTGTTTCTTGGCACTCCAAGACAATAGATTATCACCAAGAAAAATAGCGTAGCCATAAGTAGAGCGGCGAGTGTCCGTGCAGCGAGCCCAATCAGCATCACTATAACCAAGAACAGTGGGGGATGAGGTATGACGAAACGTAAGACCAAAATGTTGCGTGCCACAGACATAACGCAGAATGCGTTTGACAGCCTGAAAATGTTCCACATTCGGAGCCTGAAGGAACTGACTAACCGTGTTAACAGCATATGACAAGTCAGGACGAGTAATAGTCAAGTACTGCAAGGCCCCAACCAAAGAGCGATAATGCGTAGGATCTGAGTAAGCCTCACCAGAACTGACAAGATGGGAACCAGCAGCCAAGGGCGTCGAAACAGGACTGGCTTCAAGCATCATAGCACGAGAAAGCAAATCATGTGCATATTTGGCTTGTCCCAAGAACAAACCATCAGGAGTATAAGTGATCTCAAGACCAAGGAAGTAGCCAAGCTTACCCAGATATTTAATGGCGAACTCAGCATGAAGGCGAGCAATAAACTGAGTCAGAAGAGAGGGATCACTACCAGTAAGAATGATGTCATCCACATACACAAGAAGATAAAACGTAGTATGGCCTTTGTAGAAAAAGAACAAGGATGGATCAGCCCGACTACACGAAAAACCATTACGCAGCAGAAAAGAGCTTAAGCGCTGAAACCAAGCACGAGGCGCCTGTTTGAGGCCGTAGAGAGCCTTGTTCAACCGACACACATGAGTCGGGAAACGAGGATCAACAAAGCCAGGAGGCTGTTCCATATAAACAGTTTCAGTAAGATGACCATGAAGGAAAGCATTTTTGACATCCAACTGATGAAGTTGCCAATCATTAAGCACGACAAGAGATAAAATGAGGCGTACAGTAGTAGCTTTGACAACAGGACTGAAAGTAAGAGAGTAATCAAACCCTGGAATCTGCGTGAAACCCTGAGCCACCAAACGCGCTTTTAAGCGCTCAACAGTGCCGTCACTGTGGAATTTAGTGCGAAAGACCCATTTACTCCCAACAACATTTGTAGTGGAAGGGCGAGGAACCAAAGTCCAAGTACAATTGTTATGAAGGGCAGAAAGTTCATCCTCCATGGCTGCCAACCACTGAGGATGCTTCATGGCTGATTTGAATCCCTTAGGCTCAGTAACAGCATGCAAAGCAGTGAGAAGACCAGTAGGCTGAGCATGAACCAAGGCATATCGCGGATTCGGCTTAAAAATACCATTTTGAGAACGAGTCCGCGGACGAGCAGCAAGAGAAGCAAGTGGAACCTGAGCCACAACAGGGGAAGTAGCCGGCGGTGAAGCAGGCGAAGCCGGAGGCCCAACAGGAGGGGTGTTCGGCTGTACTGGGGAAGTAGGAGCCGGCGAAGGTGGTTCATCATCAAGAGGAACCGGCAGAGCAGGTAGGGCATCTGAGTCATCACAAGATGGACAAGACAGAGAACCAGCAGGCGGTGAACTCTCCGAAACGACAGGAGGAACAAGTGGTGAAGATGGAGGAGAACCTGCAGTCGGTTCATAAAACGTAGAGACCACCAAATCATGAGGTGAAGAGTGAGAACCTGCAAAAGGGAAGCAAAATTCATCAAATTGAGCATGACGAGACACATAAGTCCGAGAAATGGCCGGATCGAAGCATTTAAATCCCTTGTGGTGACTGCTATATCCCAAAAATATGCAAGGAGTACTCCGAGGGCTAAATTTATTTTTCATGTATGGACGCAAGCACGGGAACACCCGACATCCAAAAGGATGAAAATTAGCATACGTAGGCGCAACATGAAACAGAAGCTGAAATGGAATCTGATTAGCGAGCACCTTAGAAGGGACACGGTTAATAATATATACCGCAGTACTGAAAGCATCAACCCAATAGATAGTAGGGACATGAGAGTGATACAACATAGCAAGACCAAGCTCAAGAACATGTCTGTGTTTACGTTCGACCCGCCCATTCTGTGCCTGAGTATGAGGACATGAAAACCGATGAAGCACACCTGAGGAAACAAATAAAGTCTGAACTTTGTTATTAGTGAACTCGGTGCCATTATCACTTTGAAAAACTTTGATCGATCGGGAGAATTGATTTTCCACAAACGCTTTGAAGCGAACAAGAACGTCATAAAAATCAGACTTGCGCTTCAATGGATAAAACCAAGTAAACCGGGAAAAATCATCCACAAAAATAACAAAGTACAAAAAATCATCAGCAGAAGCAACAGGAGATGGTCCCCACAAATCACAATGGATAAGGTCTAAAACTGCAGAAGCTCTTTTATTATTATCATGAAAGACGAGACGTTTACTTTTAGCCATCTGACAAGAAGTACAACAAATAGGCTTAGGCAAAATGGAGGAAACATTGAAACAACCAAGTTTATGCAAATGTTGAATAATATCAAAATTAACATGTCCTAATCGTGAGTGCCACAATTCAAAAGAGGCACGAGGTAATGGAGAACTGGTAGTAAGCAGCGCCTGTGATCCTTGGTCAAGCACATAAAGTCCTTTATCACATCGGCCCTTTCCCAGAACGGCGCCTGTCTGTCGGTTCTGAATAACAAAAGAATCATCCAGAAAAATAGCTTTAGCATTATGGTGACGAGTCAATTTGCTAACAGAGACAAGGTTTTTAGTTAACTGGGGCACAACCAAAACATTAGATAAAGGAACAGAGTGTGAAACATAACGAGAACCAATATGAGTAATATGTAAACCAGCACCATTACCAACAAGAACACGATCATTACCAGAGTAGTCCTGGGAGTCCGTCAGCTGAGATAGAGAAGGAGTCATATGAGAAGTGGCACCTGTATCCATGTACCAGTCGGAACGGTTGGAGTTGTCCAATGAACAACCCGCAGCAAATGATTGTGCCAAATGAGCAGACTCAGAAGAACGATCCCAACGAACCGGACACTTATCAACATAGTGACCCTGCTCACGACAAATTTGACATCGAGGAGTGTAAGAGCCACGGCGACCAGAGCCACCATTATTGCGACGCTGCCGAGATCCACCATTATAATTTCCACGATTTCCACCACGAGAACCGCCACCGGAATTTCCACGGTTGCCACTAGTGGAAGACTGAGTACCAGAAGAGCGGGGCTGAGTGCTCGCATGGAAAACAGCAGGCGGAGGGGTCACTGATTCTTCAAGAGAAGCCTGAAAAATAGCATGGCTCTCGACCTTACAAAGAATGTCAGTAAAGAGAGGTAGGGGTACCTGATCAAGCTGATCCGTGGAAAAATTTGCATATGAGGAGCCAAGATCACGAAGGAACCAATGAACTTTATCATCATTAGGCACAGGTGCACCAATAGCAGCCAGCTGATCACAGATAGTGCGAAATTTGCGGCCGTACTCAGAAACAGATAGAGAACCACGACGCATGAGTTGAAGTTCATCACGGAGACGTAGTTCACGTGCCTTGCTGCGTGAGGCATAAGCAGAGTGTAAAGCAACCCAAACATCACGAGCAGTGGTTGCACTTAGAGTCTCAGATAAGGCCTCCTCAGTGAGGGAGGAAAGAAGCAAGCTGTTGACATTTCGATCTCTAACCTGCCACTGAGCATAAAGGGGGTTTGGAGAAAGAGCACCGTTACGTAACGGTTGAGTGACAGTTTGTGCAAAGGTCTGTTGAATAAATTCGGCAGGAGGATCAACCGTAGGGTCAACAATATCATACAGGTTCTGATTCTGGAGAAGAGCAGTAACCTGTTTACGCCATAGTAGAAAATTGTCTGGTTTAAGTTTCACTGTAAGCATATGCACCAAAGTATTCATGGAAAAAGTCGAAGGAGTAGCATCGGAAGCCATTTGGAAATTCTGAAAAAAGAACAAAGCAACCGCAGAAGCTGACGGCGGCTGGACAGGAATGATTGTTGCTGTCGGTGCGGGGCACAAGACTGGCGCGTGGAAGAATGAGCTGGCTCCTCGGCGGCGCGAAGCACAAGACGTGTGCACGTGGAAAAGCAGCTGACTAGAACAGAAGATGCTGTCGGCTGCAGCAAGGGGAACAACACGGAGCACAAGGTATCTGGCACGTGGAATCCCAAGGCAGGTGCGGCTGGACAAGACGCGGCACGTGGATGACGTCAGCGGCGCGGAAAGCTGCGAAGAGGATGACGTCAGCGGCGCGGAAAGCTGTGCAGAGACGACGTCAGCGGCGTAAAAAGGATGGTAGGGAAAAAGAAAAGGAAAAAGAAAGGAGACTATGGTAGGTGGCGGCACAGGGAGAGTTTGGAGGCTAGGGTTTCAACCTAAACCTGATACCATGTAAGATTGGATACTCTCACCACAAATTGTGTGTGAGGTAGACAATGTTATTTATAATAGAAAATTACAGAATATGCTAAGGAATATTCTGAGGCATATTACAAAATAGAACAAATAATAACAGAGGAATATCCTGTAGGATATTATGGCTATTTATCGCTAACAAATACATTATGAGCTTATCCATTGTTTGGTGCTCACATTGTATTGTATAAGCTTATACATCAATCTCCTCTTATACATCAAAATGATGGATTATTTAATCCACCCTATAGATGATGGATAAGGCATGATAAGAGTGCAATGTATAAACTACTTCAATAAATTTAATCAACTGCCACCACAATCACCATCCACCACCACCGCCTCCACCCACCACCATCGCCACCACCACCACCGCCACCATCGTCGCCGCCACCACAACCACCCTCCACCATCATCGTTATCGCTACTGCCACCACCCTCCACCATCACCGCGGCCACTACTGCCACCACTACCACCACCACTGCCGCCGCTGCCACCACCATGCTTCACCACTGCCACCATCGTTTATACCTTCATACCACCACTGTCCCCGCCCCCACCCTCCACCGCCACCAACACCACCATCCACCACCACTGTCACTGCCACTACCGGCGCCCCACCACCATCCACCACCACTACCCCATCATCACCTTCTAATACCACCACTACCACACCACCCGTGTTACCATCAAATTATATTGTGTATGACCAAACGCTGTATAGTATTAACATTTTATCAGGCCTCATCCTATCAGACCTAATACAATCAGCCCTTATACTATCAGGCCTTATACTATACATCGTACCAAACGGGCCCTTAGGCAATTAGTTGATGGTTCAATCTTTTGGAAGTATATATGAAGAATGATTTGTAATTAGAAGAGTCTTATAAATTTAATGTGATCTCTAAGTTTCAAGAAAATTTGATCTGATCATGATTGTCGGTCATAGAATACTTTGACAATAAAATAATATATATTTTTGAAATATTCCATTCAAGTTCTTAAATAAAAATTATTAAGTGAGCTTCATTTTTTTCATGAGTTAAACTGCTAAAAATAAAACATGATTAAGAAGAGATTTAGATCCCGTTTGGAAGAGCTTATTTTAGCTTATCTGATAGCATAAACACTTATGCCAGTGTTTGGGAGAGCTTATGCAAACAGTTTATGGTCTGTCATAAGCAGTTTAGAGCTTATTTTCATAAGCTATTAATGATAACTTATGAAAATGAGCTTATGCTTATATATAGCTTATTTTCAATTTATTTCAATAAAAACTTTAAAATAACTTATGTATAAGCGCTTGTGTCATAAGCGCTTATGATCATAAGCGCTTAGTTAAGTTGTGTTTCCAAACGGGGCCTTAATAAGTTGATGATGACAATTCCATACACATTTAAATGATATGAACATTACAACTATCAGTATTGTATATTATTTAACATTCAATATAAGTATTATAAAATAAAGATCTTAAGAGAAGATCATCTTCACATACTATATCCTAGAGTTGATTAGAGTTAGAGTTAATTAGTTGTCCAACTCAATCTCCCTATCAATCATCTTCACATACTATAACATGTGAATTATGATATAATTTTTTTAAAGGTAGAATTTTAGAAAACGAATACTATTTTTCAAGCATATTTTCATGTAGTACATTAGTTACGGGCGGAGCCAGGAATTTGACACTGGGGTGGCTAAATATCAAACAAAAAATTAATTTTACTTTCTTTTATCTAAGCAATGTTTATTTCTTAAACTTATTTTTACGTATAATTTATATACACATTAAACTTTTCTCTTTTATTTTATCAAACTTCATTATATCAAACATAATTTTATCAACCACTAATCCTAATGATTCGATATGTAAATCCTTTAAAAATAAAATGTGTGAATCAATTGATATAATTGATACCAATTATGATATTAGGTTATTATAAATATATAAAATTGTCAAAACTGTTAATAAAGTTCTTCTAGTATAGTGGTAAACATATGAATTCGTTTTTATCCTAGAAGGAGGAGGTTAGATTCCTATTCTCAGCAATTATCCGTTTTTATAGTCTTTTTTGTCTAAAAATGAAAATAAATGGGGCCAAATGAATTCGTTTTTATCCTAGGAGGAGGTTAGATTCATATTCTCAGCAATTATCCGTTTTTATAGTCTTTTTTGTCTAAAAATGAAAATAAATGGGGCTAAAAGGATTTGAACCCAAGACCAGGAGAGATTAGATTCATGAGCAGACCACTGAGCTACTGATTGTTATATGATCTGTGTTCCTTTGTAATATATATATTAATTATCACGGGTGCTAGAAAAGTAATATACCTAGTATTACTATGAATATTGAAAATATTCGGGGGCGCGGAGCACCGGTAAGCCACCCCGGTGGCTCCGCCCCAATAATAATAAATCATGGAACAATAATTTGATTCATATGTTGTCGGTTTTTTATATAAGTAGCGCATTGAAAAAGTTGACAAAAAAAGAAAAATTGCTTTCTTATCCTCTTTTTCATAAAAAGGTATCTTAAAATCTTTGCATTAATGGCGTTCCTTATAAGCAAAACAAAACAAACGTTACAATCACCCTTTCCTTCTCTGCTTCTTCTTTTCCAATTCTACACTTCTCTCTCTCTTTTAAATTCTGCATTATCTTCCCAATTTTCCACCACCCTGAAAAATCACTGCAGAAAGATTGAAACATCACCGATCATTGGTGAGAGATGTGTTGTGGGGGCAGAGTGTGCATGTTCTGCACGTGCCTGATTCTGGTGGTGATCGCGATCGGGTTGGTGTTCGGGTTCGGAGTGTTCAAGCATGGGTTTCACAAGCTGAAAGACGCCGTTGATCTCTGCGATTCATGCGGCGGTGCCGGTGGAAGAAGGCCATTCTTGGGGTATGCTCCGCCGCCATTGTATTAGTTCTTCATGGTACTCTGTTCTTGGGATTAGTTTGTTTTTGTAAATTAACAGCTTCTTGGGATTCATGTTTATTTTCTAATCAAATGTCTTTTCTAGTAATTTATTGTTTATATTTTTATTATACCTCCATCATCTTCTGTTGATTATCGTTTTGTTTTTCCACCTTTTTCGAGGATCATCCTTATCTTAATCCAACTTCATTTTGGCAAATAAATTTATAGAATATAGATGTCCGATTGAATTCCAGAGAATAAATTTGTTTAGGGGTAGTTTAATAATATAAGTTTTATATAATATATTATTAGTGGTGCCCACTAGGGTGGGTAACCTTTTTTTTTGGTCCACCGGTGCTCCATCATTAATCACCGTTAGATCTTAGCATCTTAGAATATTCTGTAATTGAATGGTCAAGATTTAATGAATGACAAAAGGGTAAAAATGTAAATGACCCAAACTCATCTTTCCCAACCAATCTTACTCTGTCCCTGAATCACCAAGAAGGCAAGAACCCAGAAACCACAGGTATTGAATTCTAAGGAACCAGAAACCACCACAGCACCACCCTCCAGCCACCGTGACCCTGACCGCAGCACCACCCTCCAGCCACCGTGACCCTGACCGCAGCAGTACCTGAACCATGGCCCAAACCCCACCAACCACCAAACCAGGTTCCCATATACCCCACCATAACCTCACTTCCCAACCTCTGTACCAAAGCCATGTGAATCAGACACTAGAAATCCACATCTCAGCCTCCAACACAACCCACAAGAAACAAGAAACACGGAAGAAGATCGAGACGACGGCGGGTTGAAGTGTGGTGATGGAAAAGAGAAAAGGGGTTGAAGCAAGATATGTGTTAGATCTGGGTTGAAGCAAGACCATGAGAGTATGTTTCCTCTCCTACCGTTGCCGCCGCCGTCGCCCTCCGCCTTCAGCGTTGACAAGATCGCGACCTAACACAATTTACAGACAAACAAAGCAATCTCTCTCTTTCTCTTCTTGCTCTGAAAAATTAAACAAAAGAAAGGAAAAATTCAACATTGCTATTTTAATATTGTAATCTCATGGTCTGAATTTGGTTCACGGGATGGTAGATTCGAGGTGAAGAGGTGTGTTCTGAGTCTACTAATTCACCATGTGGTCACATGGATATTCACGAGACGCATTGGATATTAATTTCATTACTAGACTCTGTTCAATTGGCTGGTTTCAATTGCCACCGGCGAAGAGATGGGAGACAGGGATGGAGGGGCAGAGCTGCAGAGGAGAGTGGGAGAGAGAAGAAGAGGACGGACTAAAGTCTGAAATACCCCTGGTGCAAAGTCAAGAATACCCCTGGTGCACCGGTGGACCAAAAAAAAAGGTTACCCACCCTAGTGGGCACCATTATTAGTCACAATGGCGAGAGTTTGAGATTCCATGTGGAGTCAGATTCACATTAGAGACATATAGACATAGACATGGGATTAGGGTAATGATAATGTGGGTTGACTTGCTAAGAGGGTCTAATTTTAATTTTATGATTTTTGATACGTCATTTGAGCTTGAGACCTTTTTGTTGAATGATTCTTTTGCGGTTCGTTAGTTTTCTTTTGTCATGTTGTTAGTTTAATTTTCGAAGTATAAAAAAAGATTGTGATATATAAAATACTTGAGTTTATTTAATTCACTATCTCAACCACCACCGCCGCCATTGCCACCACTACCACAACCTCCGTTGTCGCCATTGCTACTATGACCAATTGTCGCCATCATCATCACCACCCTACAACACTGTCTCCACCACCACCCTCCACTATCATTATCACCCCTGCCACCACCCACCACCACCATTACCACTACAACAACAACTACCACCTTTGCCATCACCGTTGTCAAACAAGCCCTATTTGTCATCCTATTTTGACTCCTTGCATTTGGGATGGTTAGGTGCTCATTTGGAAACTTAAAAGAGTTTAATGGATATGCGTCGTTGGTCTAAAACAGTTTTAAATTGACAACCAATCACAACATGCCTCGCATGATGAACAACAACTTTCATTTTAAATTTTAATTAAAACAAAATATGTTTTCTGATGTATCGGAATTTAATTAGATGACTATGGTTTACATTGACGTTGCACTCACATTTAATCCAAATTAAAAAAAAGTAAAATGACATTGAATACCAGGGTGACCTGCATTTGTAGAGCATGAAAAATTTATTTTTCAAGTGAATATAATTGATTTTTGGTGTAGGATTTAAAAAAAAATCTTCATATTCACAAGTCACCACCATTTAATTGAAATCAATTAGAAATAAATAGTTTTAACTTTTAACCCGTTCTTTTTAAATCAATTTTATCGAAGGCTAAAAAGTTCTCCAACAAAATGACCACAACACCAAAGCCACATAAATTAAGAGGTTATTCTCTTTCTATACTCTCTGTGGTAAAATGAGTTTGGCTTAAGATGGTTTCCTCATATAATTTCTTAATGCCACATTTACATGTTTTTCTATAAGCAAATGATTTATTATTATGAAAAATATCATATTTATAACCTGCAGAGATGTATATATAATACATTAATCACTTATTTAACTTGATGGCTCTCCTGCTCCAGCCGCTAGGACATGAAATCAGTTATTATTCAAAATCACTTATTTACTTGAGCTTCACCACAATAGCACTTCTAACTTTGTGCTTTGCATCTGACCACCACAACTCCCCAAACACATAATCTGTTTTTGCAGCTTCTTCCTCAATAACACCCATCATGGCTTTCAAAACAACCTTGAATGTCTTCTTCTCACCAACTTCCTTAAAGGTCAATGAACTTGGCTCAACCATAACTGAAACCCCTCTAGGTGCCTTGGCTTGCACCTTATATGTACTTGGAGGCCCAACATTTGTTACAGTTCTGCTAACATTCACAATGTGGTGCTCCCCAAGATCAAGAAGCACTGTGATTGCAGGGTAGTTGAAATCCACCACATTGTAGGACTCTGGACAAATGAAAGGCTTGTTATGAATTGCCTCAACTTGTTCATGGCTTTGATTGTAAGCACATATTAGGTTCAAGTAATCAATGAGGTTGAGATCATAAATTAGTCCAGGGTCTATCGCAAGATCAGGTTGAATGTGACCAGAGCCATATGCAAATGGAGTTGCTTCTGCATGGAAACGATCCTTGATTGGTCTTTTGCTGTTATCCATTGTGCTTGCTGTGATAGTTTTGAGAAACAAAAAGAAAGCTTATAATGAGATATTAATTGTTCAGATTTTGTGACAAATTACTAACATACTGGTGAAGATATTGATGAGAATTTGTGACATATTACTGAGATATTGTTGCATCTGTGATCTTATCGGATATTATGGCCCCGTTTGGAAGAGATATTATAGCATTACCTATAAGTTGTTTTGAACTTGTTTTCATAAGTTGTTCAAATTAACTCATGAATAAGCACTTATGCCTACCTATAACAAATTTTCAGTTTATTTCAATTAGCTTCTCAAATAATCTTATGAATAACACTTAATTAAGCTATCTACCTAAGGGCATCTTATATGTTATGCTGAATCTAATAATGTCGCATCAATATCTTCGCCAGTGTCTCAGTAATTTATCACATAATCTCATTAGCTTAGCAAAAAGGATGTAGCAAATTGTCAAGAAAACTAATTTTGAAACATGTTGGGAGATTCTTTGATTGTACCGGTGGTCATAATTGCTGACTTGATAGCTGCTGGACTCCATTCTGGATGAAGTGTTTTGAGAAGGCCTACAATGCCAGATACATGGGGGCATGCCATGGAAGTTCCAGTCAATGAATTGAAAGGAACCCTTCTATCATCTGATAGTAATCCAGATACACTTGTGGCTTCTGAGTAAGCAGCAATTATGTTCACCCCAGGTGCAGTTATGTCAGGCTGAAAAACAAAACCAATTGTAACAAAATTATCTACACATGATATGAAAGGAACAAATGAGGTGCTTATGTTTGCATATCCGTTGGGACCGGTGCAAACAATTGTTAGCATGCACTTTAAGATAAAAAGTGAACCGAGCATTTCTTATGTATTAAGATGAAAGTTTATTTCACATTGCACTTAAGTAGTATCCAAACAGAGTTATTGGAATTAAATGTGAGCATAGTAAAGTTAAAAGTGAAACTTAAAGGTAAACCTTTAGAATTGATGGTTGGATGGTGTTAGGTCCTCTAGATGAGAATGAAGCAACCACTGGAGCTGGAATTGTTGGAAATTTTGTCTTTGGTTTAGTCATGTAAGCCACAGGGTTCCTGCAATATATATGTATATATAGAGCCATTGATTGCTATAAGTGAGTCCATTTTAAGAGCTTGACATAAGAAAACAAAAGATTGATTACATGAAAGAAAATTACTTTTTATGTTTGATGTAGGAATAAATGTATTCACCATCCGTGTAGTTGACATGTGAAGCTGGTAAAACATGAGGGTCTGCCATGAAATCATATAAGTTTTGGCCATCATTGGCCAAAATCATTCCAACGGCGCCTGCAGAAGCAGCTTCTGAGCCTTGTAGAACTGCAGAAAACTTATCTTCAAGACAGACCACGATTTTTCCCTTCACCTTTTCAGCATCAAGAGTTCCCTCACGGCAGAGTTTGCTGCAAGAGTTCATGATTTACGTCATGAAAACAATCTTTCTAACATAAAAAAAAATCATAGCAACTGCTCTTAGAGCATTTAAACTCACGCTTCTTGAGGCAGTGCATTTGCTTTATTCGCGTTCTCAGCACTAATCAAAGGATAGAACTTCTTTGATGGCAAGCCCATAGAAGAAAGACTAGGACCCTGACAATGCAAAATGAACCAAATTCAAGCCCATCCAACAAATTAACATTTTGGGGTAGTTTGTTCTTGAGTGTAATGCATTGACTTGAAATAGAAAAAAGGCAATACCTTAAGCTTCTTCTTGTCACCAAGCTTAACATAACTGGTGAAGTCTCTATCTGTTGTGCTAGCAGCAACAGTGAACAACCAGGGTGCCACATTAGAAATAGTCCCAGGATAAGGTCCCCTATTCCCAGCAGAGCTAACAACAACTATACCATTTGAAACTGCATGGAAGGAACCTATAGATATTGGGTCAGAAAACAGCTCTTCGGGCTGCCTCCCACCAAGAGAAACTGAAATCACATCTACACCATCGCTTATGGCGGCCTCAAAACCGGCTAAGATATCTGCAAAGTAGCAGCTACCTGTGTTCATTATCGGCCAACACACCTTGTATGCTGCAACATGTGCCTTTGGAGATCCTCCTTTGGCAGTGCCATTACCATTACCAAATACATTTACTCCTTCAACAAAGTTACCCCCAGCAGTTGACAGAGTATGTGAACCATGGCCAGAAGTGTCACGTGCAGAAGAAAATAATAATGCATTAGAAC
The DNA here is from genome assembly GCF_012489685.1 of Lotus japonicus. NCBI lineage: Eukaryota > Viridiplantae > Streptophyta > Magnoliopsida > Fabales > Fabaceae > Lotus > Lotus japonicus. The sequence continues at coordinate 1,454,684 of NC_080041.1, forward strand.
CTTGGGAGAAAAATCTTACTCCAACTAGCTTCCTGCATGTGGAACAATAATAGCATGTTTGGATCAGAATCAATGCTGAAACACAAAAACTACTCAGAGAAGCTTCTTCCCCATATTTAATTCTGGATTTAGAATCAATTGTAGAAGGGTTTTGAAAAATGCACTTAAGTGTTACATTGTTCATAAGAAAAAAAAAGTAATGATAGAGAAGAATGTTATGAACTAAGAGGATGGACCTGTTGCATAATTTGTTATCTGGGCTATCAAAGTTGACCATTTGACAGATCCCCTTCCACTTGGATGGAATTGGCCCCATTCCTTGGTCGCTAAAACTCTTGGATTCTGGCCATACACCTATTCAAGAAGAGGAATTTGTCAACAATTGTGTTTGAAAATCATAGGAACTGAGTTGAAGGATGAAAATCTTTTGTCGCCAAATATTGTTTTATTTCTGTCTCACTCATGAAATTTTGTCATGTCTAATGTACAAATGTAATTTGTAATCGCCTCACCCATGTACACTGGGTGTTATTTTTTATTTGACATGGTAAAATTTCATTAGTGAGATAGGAAAATGTGACGCAAAACGAGACATATGATTTGTATCCTTAATGAACATATTTTTAGTTTTGACTATAAGAGTATGAAACTTACCTGAATCAAGGTTACCAATGATTGTGCCTTCACCATATCTTGCCCTCTCCCAAGTAGAGTCCTTAGGAACTGTTCCATTTCTTTCGAGTCCAAGAAATTCCCATGACCGGGTAGTGTGCAGTTGATACATTTTGTTCAAGAATACAGACACTACATTTGGATTTTCTGCACACACCAATTTGCAGGTTGAACATGATGTGACTTACTTTCGATTACTCACATTATATTGAAACAGATTTTGAAAACACTATATGGAAGGAGTTCAATACACTAGTAGCACTTGCTAGTAATTTTCTTACTCTTTAGTGCTTCTGCTTCTTCCTCTTCTAGCAGTGCAGCAAAACCGTTGATGTGCCTATTATAGGAGTAGAATATTGCATCCTTGGCTTTCTCATGGCTGTGAATATTTATATATATGTGGAGTTATCATTTTCTTCTATTCAATGTCAGAAATTAATAGGAGTTTATGAAAAATTGTGTACCTCCCCAGGACAGAGCCTAGTAAACTATAATGGGACTTTGTTGCAGAGTCAAGATCAGCAAATGAAGGATTTGGGCCATGAGAGTGTGCTCCTAAGTATACAACATAGGACTGCAAAAGAAAATGCAATTAAAAGACACAAACAGTTTTAGTAGAGTTTAAAGAAGAATAACAATAAGTAATACTCCCTCCGTCCCTAATTATAAGCTAACATTGAGACTTTTTTTGTGTCACTAAATATAAGCTAACCTTGCAAAAGTTAATATTTCTTTCCATATTCACCCTTGCATTTATTGGTAGTGGAGCACCACCATTAGTAGTACAATGATGAAAAAGTGTTATCATAAATAGGGGTAAACATAGAAAGTTGTACATTTTTTTTGAAAACCAATGCATCAATTAAGGCTTTCTTAATAAGTGTGATTTTTACAACTTTAGCTTATAATTAGGGACGGAGGGAGTAACATTAATCAGGAAGTCAAGAATATTACTACTAGCATGTTTGGTTCCATAGTGAAATGCTCTAGAATCATGTCCGGTTAGAAGCTATAAGTCTAACTTTTGATTAAATTTGTTTTGAATTTTGTGCAAATAATGAAAACAAACATGCCATCATTTTCTCATTTTTCAGTTTGAAACAGGTGCACTAGCAATCAAATGAAAAAGAGAAGCAAAATATGCTTGCCTTTTCGATGGAATAGGATGGTTGCACTTGCATAAAGAAAAAGAAAACAAAAAATGCTGAAACAAGAAGCTGAAAAGTGGAAGAAGACATCATTTTTCTTTTGATTGGTGTGATAAGGTGGTGAGTTTTTCCGCTTATATATATAGCTAAGTTAGGCCTTCTTTTGGATTTTATTCTTATGACTCATTCCATGCCTAATTCCAAAACAAACATTTTCAACAAGTTTGCCTTATATAAGTCACTTGGCTTAACATGAGTTATTAGTTACATGTTATGTTGTTACTTTTTTATCATTCACTCTTTTCCTCCACTCATTTTCTTGCTAATTCTCTTAAGCACAATGGTTCAAGGAGCAATTTAAAAATCACCAAACTAAAGCCACATGTTGGTATATAAAATTGTTTCAATCACATTGACAATTCCACATGCACTGTGTGTAATTTGCCACTTTGATCATGAAAAGTATTGAATAGATTTGGCATAGAGTCATTCTGAATGGCGCCCTTTGATCAAAATGGAATAAATTTACTGTAAGGCTGGAATAGTACAAGAGACTTTTATCCTCCAAAACATGTCACGAGGAGATCATTTATGTTTTCTGTACTAACTTCATGTAGAATTCATGCAATTTTTTTTTTTTTTAACTTAAACTCCACAATCTCAAAATTAAGCTTAAACTCCACAATCTCAAAATTAAACTTAAACTCCATATAAAAGAACAAACCCTATATAATAGGTGCAAAATCAAATACAAGTAAAAAAAACCTTATTAAAATCAAAATCAAATACAAATACTTTTTATTTTATTTTAACTCTTACAATCTAATTCTAAAAATAATTAAAACCAAAAGGTCTTTAAAAAAAAATTCAAAAAAAAAGGTGTTCTTTATATTTTTAAAATTTTAATATCTAATCTTTTAATTAAAATTTTGATAAGATAAATATTATAATTTTTAACTTGATATTCTCAGCATAAAAATGTAATATTTTCAATTTTAAATCAAGAAAGAATCAATTTTAATTATTTTCTTTTGCGATCTAATTCCAAAAATTAAATTTTGAAATTCACATAAAAAATGACTTATTTTTTATATTTATGGTATTATCATAAAATTACAAAATTAAATTAGTTGTCCTTAAAACAAATGACTTCCCGAGATAAAGAACTTGCGCTCTTGCCCAGTTCAAACCTTAAACCTATAGCTAAGACCAGCTATTATTTGGTTGTGAATTGTGATGCTTTAAACCCTGAATATAAGCGCTATCATTTGTTGATGGGAGGCATTGCAGTTGTTTTGCTGAATATATGTTACAGTGAAGCCCTTTTAGTTTAGTGCCTGAACTTTTCCTGAATACTTCAATGCAGAAAAGTACCAACGGTATTACAACTCACTTGCTTAGAGGTTTATGTTGTTAAGAAGATTGTAAAATTCAGAGTTTAATTCCTATGATGGTAGATTTCTTTTAGTACTTTTAGGCCATTTTATGGTTTAGTTTTTATTGATAACAGTTGAAACTAATAGAATTTAAATAGATGATGAGGAGAAGAGTGTACAAACTTGAATAAAATTTAGTATTTATATATGATGTGTAACCATATATATGTGCATTGAAATCAAGAAAAAAATTGTAAGAAGAAAAATAGCCTGAAATCAAGAGTGCCGCATATATATGTACACTGAAATCAAGAAAAATTCCTTCTAAGAAATAAACAAAAATTTAAATTCATCAAAATAAATCCTGCACAACTTTGAAACTAAACAACCTACTTTGAGCATATGTTCAAATAATATCTTGCCTTCCTGTCCTAATTTGAAACTGGAAGATATTCACAATCCTTTCAACTCATTCAAAACTTCAGAAATCAGATCTTTATCTGCACCTTTGCATGAAGGCTTTGAAATCATCATGAATGTCAAATATTATACCAAACTTGACAAGATATTTTATGCAGCTCCTTTTCAGATTTGGAAGTTGATGTAGAGATGCACATTGGAGTATCTCAAGCACATTAGTAGTATCAATATCTTCCATAAGACTCTCATGACATGCCTTTCTGAAGTCACTAATGTCATAAAAATCAGCTGCACGAAGTAGTGCAAGCCTATGAGTCAGAAACTCATCATCTTTGATGATTCCATAAAGATAGTTTACAAGTGCCTGACAAGCTTCAAATGACATGTCTGTGATGTTTATGATGGAAAAATCATTCTCCTTGAGATTGTGTGAGAACATGGCACGGAAGACGGGTGATCTGGCGTGGAAGACTTGGAAAAGACAAGCAAACAGTTTTAATTGTAACCTTATGAGCCAAAATTTAGAGCTTAATTCCTGTGATGGTATATTTATTTTAGTGCTTTTAGGACATTTTATGGTTTAAATTTTTGTTGATAACAATTGAAACTATCAGAACTTAAATAAATGATGAGGAGAATAGTGAACAAACTTTGAATAGAATTTAGTATTTATATATGATGTGTATGTTCATTGAAATCAAGAAATAAGAATTAGAATAGCCTGAAATCAATAGTGCTACATACATATGTACATTGAAATCAAGAAAAAATCCATCTAAGAAATAAATAGAAAATTCATCAAAACAAATCCTGCATAACCCTGAAACTAAACAGCTTACTTTTGAGCATATGTTCAAATACTATCTTTCCTTCCTGTCCTAATTTGAAATTAGAAGATTTTCACAATCCTTTCAACTCATTCAGAACTTCATGGAAGACTTCAGAAATCAGATCTCTGTCTGCACTTTGCAAGAAGGCTTTGAAATCATCATGAATGTCAAATATTTTACCAAATTTCACAAGGTATTGCATGCAGCTATTCTTCAGATTTTGCAATTGATATAGAGATGCAAATTGGAGCCTTTCAAGCACATTGGAAGCATCAATATCTTCCATAAGACTCTCATGACATGCCTCTCTCAAGTCACTTATGTCATACTTGTCCGCTGCGCGGAGTAGTGCAAGCCTGTGAGTCAGAAACTCACAATCTTTGATGGTTCCATAAAGATAATTTACAAGTGCATTGCAATCTGCAAATGACATGTCTGATATGTTTATGATGGAAAGATCACTCTCCTTAAGGTTGTGTGAGAACATGCCATGGAAGACAGGTGACCTTGCAGCAAGGACAGCTCTGTGGGCTCTTATTCTTTCTTGAAATGAATTGGCATAGATTGTGATGTCTGTGTGGATGTTTTCTGTTAGCATTCGACCGAGACACTCGTTGGCTGTTGTGTTCGATCTTTGCTGCAAGAATCTAGGCCAGATCGAGCAAAGTGCTCCATCCTGTATTCAAATGAAAGTATATATATATCAATACTATGATTGTGCTTAAAGATATCAGTGATTTTCCTTCAAGTTTTAATAAAATGATTAATAGTGATGGTGACTATGATTACATATATCATTAAGTACCCTCATGTAGCAAATGCCAAAAAGGCAGCAAAACTAAAATGGTACCTTTGGGCATGTAGTCTTCAAATCCTGGAACTCAATGTCAATAATGAATTTTTTTGGCAGTGGAACCTCAATCATCCAAACATAGCCTTCGCTATTGCTAAGAAGCTTGTCTTTTATTTCTGCATTGATCATATTGAAGAAAATACAAGGAAATCAGATAATTGAATGATTAAAATTTCAAAATACTGAACTTTATAAACAGCAGATTAAGGAGGAATTCTGATGATGCAAGAAAGAATTCCATAAACACTTTAGCTATCTTCTGTTTTCCATTGTTAAAAACTTCATACTAAGTGGAAATTAATCAAATTAGAATCATATTCAATCAAATCTTCTATTTAATTATATGGTATCAACAAGTTAAATGCACAAAACTTTAATCACCTGAATGTACCAAGGCCTTGCTATTTCCAACAGAGCTAAGAACCCGAACGATGAAAGATGCAACCAGAGGATTATCTTTGGACAATTCCGGGTACAATTTAACATAGGAAACCCGGTTATTCTCCACTGATAAATGCCTTCATTTCAGAACAAAAATATAAACTTAGTAACAACAACTACAAAATAAAATGTCTTCAAACTAGAGAAAAACAATCTGAAGTTCTAAATTTTCTTTGCCCCCATTAAATTATCAAACATTTCTCAATGATTAAGGGATACCCCACTTCTTTTTGTGATTTTTAACAAGATTTTTCAGTGAAAGCTCACCCTCCCTCCCCTGCATCATGTGTTTGTGTTTTAGGAAAAAGCATGAACTGTTATTTGGTTTTGGTGGAAGAGATAGAAAGAGATCGAGTTACTTACCAGTTCCACATGGCTATCTTGAAAGGATCGGATTTGCGGTAAGTATTGGAGGCAAAGTTGTGGACTCTCCATTGTGCTAGACGACATGTTGTTTCCACCTTATATGCAGAAGAAGAAGAAGAAGAAGAAGAAGAAGAATCGTTGTTCATCATCCTCTCAGCAAAAGTTTAAGTGTTGCAGAGTGGTTTCAATTTCATGGATGCAATCCAACAAGAACAAATTCTCTGAGCTTTCTCACCTTTCAGTTCTTCTTGGTATATGGTTTTTGCTCTTCACATGAACATGCTCTCTGTTCTTGACTCTGTTTTTTTCTCTCTCTCTCTCTTAGTCTCACCTACCCTTTAATTCAAGTGACTCAACTAGATCTATTAAATAATCATCAAATATGCAAGGATATTACCAAAGTAAATTTAAGTCATTTGCAAGCTTTAAAGCTAAGATACGGATATATATGCACACTTAAGCTTTTCATATGCATCTTTTGATGATGCACCAATTTTAATCCCAATTAATGTTTGCAGGAGTTAAAAACCGTCTGAAATATGTATGTAGTTAGATGTATGCTAAAAACTATATATTCACATATTATTACTTATATAGTAATATAGTGTTAAAATTACTATAAAATACATTAAAAGATTTATGTGCGAAACACACCACTCATCACTCTGTTATGTATATATACACATCATTTTATTTAGGGATGGTGTCATGGTGATGATATGTGTATTGGCTGTTTTTAACGGTCTTAGGGTAACTGCCCATATAACTGGTGGATGTGGGAGATATATATACATGTTGACATGTTGTGTTGACACAATGACACTAAAGAAGGGAAGAGGATAGAAGGTACAGTTTTCTGTTGAGTCTGGTTTAAAGTTTGTAGTTTAAGGTTGTGGCACAAACGGTAAGAAATCAATTATTGATAGTATAATTTGACTAGATTGCCCTTATTTAATTTTACTAGTATGATGTGCAACTATTAAATTATACTTAGATAGAGAAAAATGTAATTAATAGATAAGAGTTATGGTTGGTTAATATGAAATGTGATAAGTGAGAGAAAATGTATTAAATGAGGGTATAGGTGGAAAAAAATGGGGAAAAATACATTAACATCCTAAAACAACAAATTATTTAGGATATTGAAATCATACTCAAAACTGCAAACTTTCTGGAAGAGAGGGAGTATAATATTTTACAGTCAAAAGTGTGCTTGGTCCTGACTTTTCTGTTGATCAGGTTGCTTGCTGGCATGAAAATGATAGAAAAAGAAAATTTGATAGTTTGTGGTTTGAAGCAAAGTATCAACATTCAACACACACAAGACTTGCCAAATCTGATTCATCTCCCTCTTATTTCATTTCTTGATTGAATGTCGACATCCTCTAGTGGGTCTTAAATTGCAATGGATTTAAACAGTCACAAATTGAAGAATGTATTAAAAAAAAAAATCTGCAGTGTGTACCGATTTAAACAGTCACAAATTGTCGCATATGTTTTGATGCCTATGAATCAGTGCTCAGGTCTTATACATTGAACATGACATGATCAGTATCCTAAGTTTTTTAAAAAACAAGAAAAAGGAAGAAACTACGTTGTTGTAGCAGTGATTCATTGAAATACGGAAAACGGGACAAGGCAAAGTGAATGGATTATGTGGCTGGGAAGGAAGGAATCAATAATCAAATTCCATCATTTCTTTTACTAATAAGGGACATTTATTTCGTTGACGGCCATGTGACAAGTTGCAAAAAGGGTTTTGCAAGTAGCATGAACAAGATAATGTTGTGAGTTTTTCCTTATATATATAATAAAAATGGATTAATATTTGATAGGTCAATTTATATTAGAATCAGAATGAGACTGAATTTTTTTATTTTTGTTCCAAAGAGAGACAATTCAATCAAGTTCAACAAATCAATCTGATCCTATGAATGTCTCTACCCTGATCAGTCATGAAAGGAAAATATATATATAATAACTGCTAGCTGATCCCCACTACACAGATTGATACAACAATAGAATTAAGTTGTAGTAGTATGATCTAGTGAGCAAATGATAATGTCGCTGAAGACCATTGGTGGATGCACGCCTCTAGTATATAGTAACATCTCATGCAATCACGCCTCTAGTTGGTGTTGGTAGGGCTAATAAAAAAATATACTCCAATGGAAATTAATCATACCAAAATTGTATATTTGGTTGGAGTATTAATACTACTTTATGACAATCAGGAAATACTTGATTCGTATCATTCACCGAAATTTGAATTCCTTCGTTCCTTCTCCAACTACAAGAGTTATAAATTACAATAATCTAAATATGGGAATTGAAGAGCTCGTTAGAAGTTATGATTCAAAATTCAATTCAAAGCAAATGAATGCTTAGAAAAAGAGAGTAAAATATGTGATGAAAGAAATGGGTTTTTACCAAACTCCCATATCAACTTGGAGGACAAAAAGAAAAGCATATATTGCAAATGTTAGATTTGAATTTGGGAGGCATAATTTAACCTAAAAGCTAACTGAAGAGTTGAAGGTTCCTCTACCATTTATAAATACTATTTATGTCATATCTCCAACCAATGTGAAACTTCTAATACATCCCTCTCATACGTTTTCTAAAATGTGAACAATGTCTTTCGGGAACCATAGCCTACTGCTCTTCCCTGACTCTGTCGGTAATTTTGACTGAACAATTTCTTTACCCATATCTTCCACCAAGTCATGTAATGTTATCTTGCTACCATTAATCCATAATCATTCATCTTTATAAGAGATTTTTCAACCAAAACTCCAATGTGATTTTTCATGCACGCACCATGAGCATGGAGTATATCCTCAACCTCCAGCAATGGATACGATTTGAAGCAACAAGAAATGTCAAGAAAAACACGCTTCTCTTCTCCTCTAAAGAATCAAAGCTTACTTTCAGTATTTTTCTGTCACGTGCCTGAGTATGATAATATGGATTCATGTATTACATATGTTATTTATTTGATGACTTCCGTTATGAGCTAAATATTAAGGATTTACTATGGTATTATATAAGTAAATAACTTTGAGAGCATGATTAATAGATTAGGTATGCATATGAGTTGCTGAAAAATCATTTCCGAAAAAGAGACTACGACATGTTTGGCATTGATGAAGAGCTTATGAGTACTTTCTGTTGCATTTTTTAAACCTCGTGTCTATTTTTGATGATCTGTTCCATGGTCTCATCCTTATTTACTGTCATCTTCAATGTTCTTTTTATGATAACTTATTTTATGTTAGCATGTTATTGAGATTGCTAGCAAGCATTATGCAAGGAAAAGTATCTCACAACTGGACTTTCCTTTACTACATCCCCTTCTAGTGAGTCAAGACATACATCATAAATTATTAGAATTTTATGTCAGAGTTTCTCAAAGGATATGTTACATGAAACTTTTTATAGTGATAAATGCATCATTTTTCTACCTTAGGATTTATTGATCATTCTTCTGAAGTCATCACGGTAAGTGACTTCTGTATATTTCCAGATGCAAAGCCATGGATAATTCAAGTACATGCAGTGTAAAGAATGAAAATATTATATAACTAATAATCTCTATAACTAATGAGTAATAAGTATTCCTTTACTTATTACCCATTAGTTATGAAGACTATGAATTACATAATATTTGTATTCTTTACCTTGCATGTACTTGAATTATCCTTGTATCTCGAAATATAGATCAGATTACAGTGATGACTTTAGATAAATGATCAATAAACCCTAAAGTAGAAAAATGATGCAACTAAAAAAAATTCCATGTAACATATGAAAAACTCGGACATGAAATTCCTATCATTTATAGTGTATTTCTTGACTCCCTAGAAGAGGATGTAGTAAAGGAAAATCCAACTGTCAAATATTTTTCCCTACATAACGCTTGCTAGCATTCTCTATAACATGCTACCATAAAAGAAAATATCAAAAAAAAACATTGAAGATGACAGTAAATCAGGGATGAGACACATGGAACAGATCATAAAAAACAAACATGAGGTTTAAAGAATGGAAAAGAAAGTACCCACAAGTTCTTCATTAATGCTAAATATGTCATACTCTCTTTTCCACAAAGGATTTGTCAGCAACTCATAGCGTATCTAATATGTTAATCATGCTCTCAAAGTTTTTTATTTATACAATACCATAGTAAATCCTTAATATTTAGGTCATAATGGAAGTCACCAAATTAAGTAAATAACATATGTTATACACTAGGCATGTGACAGGGGAAAATACTAAATTAATTAAAATAAGAATACTACTATCCCATTCCTTAGATACATTTTTCTCCTTAATTTGCATTTTGCAACATGTTTGTGAGTTTTAGTATCCAAAAACATTTTAAGATATTATTTTTAAAGGAGTCATATTTCTTGCAATGGTTCAACCTACATGGGTGGAAGGAAACTGCATGGTTTTTAAATATTTACAAACAAGTTGAAGTTAATTAAGATATCGAATTCTGACATTTCATTGACCTGAACTCTCACCAGCCACCACACAACATTATTTTCCAACAAGGACCAAATTTAGGATGCAGATAGAATTCAACGCCTACCAATCAGTAGTCACATCTAACTAGCTAAAATTAATTGGTTAACATAATGATAGGATTAACATGCATGTAATTGAAAAGATCATTTTGTAGACATTACAAAGTTCAAATCAATTCAACATTCTCTGGGTTTAAGCAATGAAGTGTAATTCATTTACAGTAACAGAATGCACTGGTTACCAGTTGATTATCATTCATCATGGTCTTTCCACATAAATCAAATGTTAAAATATTTGTACCTGTTGCGGTTGTTGTTTGGTCGTGATCCACTCTGCTGTAGGCGTGTTTTCTCTCTGTATTGAGATTAATAGCATCCCTTAATGCTATTATATTTAGTTCATTCATTTGGCTGTCCAAAAAAAAAGAAGAAAAAAAAAGTAATTAATTCACCAAAATTAAAAAAAAAATAGAAAGAAAGAAGATGGGAAGGAATAAGAGTCACCGTACGTGGTAATGGCACCGTGGAAGAGAATAAGAGGAAGAGCCATGGTTTTTTTATAGGCGAGGAAGAGCCATGGTGATGGAGTGAGTGAGTGAGTGAAGTGTAAGTGTGTAATTTATAGCTGCTACACGTAACTTCTTCCCATTTTTCAGTCGAAAAAATGGTGCTCCCTCTGAAGTATCCTCCAAATCTTTTGACTCTTTCTCACTGTTTGTTGATGCAGAGTAGCTAAAAGCGTGGAACTGGGTTCGGAAAAAATGCAAGAATTTTCGCTGCTCAACTTATGAATGGTTCAGCGTGGAATTTGATCTGTTGCATGACTGCGTGGAGTAGGAGTGTTTTTAGGATTGTTGTTAGGAACTTGGTTTTGCACTCTGCGTTTTCCTCTCTTCTGTTACAGCTTCGATCTTTCTTTTTTCTTTGTGTTGAGATACCATAGTATCTCACCTTTAATATATACATACATTATTTCCCTTAAAAAAAAAGATCGTAACTGACTAACCATACATCTGGTATAATGACATTTTTTTTGAAATTTGTATAATGACATTATACTAAGGTGACTTATGAAATACTAAAACACAAGAATACAAGGTATCTATCAACCATGCAATGAAACTCATGTGCATAAACAATTAACTATTTTTGCTTCTCCTATGAAAAATTAGGGTCCACCTAATATGCACCACTTTTTAGTGGTGTAATCTTGCACCACTATGTTAATTGTCTATTTTATCCTTGTTCAAAAAATTAATCCCATCAAAATCCACCCGGTAATACCAATATTTTTTTCTTTTTATAAAATAATTTTTTTTAACAGGAGTAAAATGGACAATTGGTATAGTGGTGCAAGGTTGCACCACTAAAAAGTGGTGCATATTAGGTGACACCGAAAAATTAACTATAAGAACTTTGACACCTTTTACAGGGAGTTTGGTAGAATGTATCTAAAATCATTTTAGAGAAAGTATGTGTGAGAAACTGATAATGTTGTATTTCCGTTTTTTTTATAAGCCAAGTAATTATATTAATATGGCACAAAGGGTGTCTCCCCTAGTATTACCGTATTTGGTATAGGTTTTGTAAAAATATTCTCAAGCATAATTTATTTCTAGGAAAGATCATTTCATTATACACATTTTATCACATTTAATTTCTATTCCCAAAATAAAAGATGAGAATGAAAGTTACATTTGAAAATAACTTCCAATTTCTACAATTTCATCACATATTTTTCTATTTTTTTTATTTTTAATATTTTGAATTAAACAAAATTTGAAAATATTTTAGGGAATGTAAAAAACCTACCAATTTAACTAAGAGTACATTATACTTAGGAATATAGCACTCCCGGAAATATAATTTCATACTTCTACTAAACGGCCCTTAAAGTTTACACTCACAACTATGAAGAGCAAGTTCAATCTCTTCAAAAGAAACAAGAGATTCGTCGTCTCCATGTGAATCTAACCATCAATAATTGTTAATAAAGAGATTAGATAAAATCATTGTAAACCTTAAGATTTTAGAGAAACCCAAGAAAATAAGTAACTTTGAAATCCTAAATATGGGCTCAAATCCCTCAAAATAATTCTACTCAAGTATAAATTGTGAGCTGAGCATACCTCAATGAAATAAAAAAGAAACTTTAAAAGAGTGCTAATTTCCCCATTCATGGCACTAATCCTAACGCAAAAAATTATAAAATATATCTTTTTTATTGAAATTCTACTCAATTTGATAGTGCGCTAACCAACACAATGGACAAAATGCAAATCGAATTTAAAGATATTTTAATGTTAGTTTAATCATTGTTTTAAAAATTTAAGTAATTATTTGCCAATCAAATAATAGCATTGAATAAGCATAAGTCAGAAACCTTTCTTTATTTTTACATTTGCTTTCTATTCTAGTGCACATTTACAATTTACTGATTCCATAAGCTAGCCCTGGCCACTGAGCGGCCACTAGTGTGCGCTGCGCCGGCCACTAGTGTGCGCTGCGCGGCCTCCTGCTCCTCCAAACCTTCAATTCTCATCAAAACATGCCTTTTTTTTAAAAAAAATCAAACAAATTGTATTATAAGGAAGTACAAGGATTGCTTCAACCCATAATACAACGGGGAACATATATGCAACTAGCGAGTTAATTTTTGTTTTTTTTTACTGGGATTTACTGCATTGCTTCAACAACATAACATAAAAGAATACGAAAATCAAAGTTGCATAGGAATTTGTACGTAGACCTATTCACTTGCAATTCATCCACTTTAATTGGGTAAATACAAAGATATATAAGAAGTGGTTAAAGAGGGGATTAAACGATCTTTAACATTTTCAGTTTAATATTTTGTGATTTTTTTGTAATTCTTTTTATTTTAATTATTAATATTAATTACTGTTTCAATTTTTTATTAATTACACGTGGAATTAAAATTGTAATTAAAAATTACACATGGCATGCCACATAGGCGTTGTTCTGCCACTAAGCAATCCCGCTAGAGCTCCACCCTCCGGCGAGGACTAATACAAAAATGCATGAATTGTTAGAGAGATATCGCTTAATATTTTTCGAGGAGAAACTAATTTCAAAACTCGCTACAAAGATAGACTAATTTGACCCTTAACCCTATATATATAATTCTCAAACAAGCATGACTCATGAACTACTATTACCAAAGGCTCCTCAATAAATGATTCTTTGTAGTTTATTCTACAAAACAAGTTGAGCTACAAGGATCACCTTTTTTTTATAAACTAAAAGACAATATATATGGGGTTACTAGGGGTACCCAGCCCTATACAGAAGAGAGAAAAAAAGAAAAAAAAAGAAACATGGAGGAGAAGGAAAAAACAGAGAAAGAAAACAGGGCAAGTGCAGAGGATGGGAGCACACTGCAGGAAAATTGAGGGAGGGTCAAGCCCAAGGCAAACCGCAAGACCGCTACACTCCCCATACTACAAGTATCACCTCAAATGGATTTATCAGTATAGTTTCCAAGATCTTAAATAGTTCCAGCTGGGTATAGAGAAGGTTTTGGAGGAATAATAATGCTTTCAATTTCTCCTTAGAGCATCTATACTTTGTTCATTGAAGGACGATCAGTAGGCCTGAGTTGTATACACCATAAAACAATAATGAACATCTTTTTCACATTATTCTTTTCCGGAGAGGTAACTACTCCAATTTCCATCTCCCTTTCTTCAATCTATTGATCATAAATCCAAAGGGGGAGAAAAGTTTGGCTTGAGTTATCTGTGTATGGATTCAACTTTCTTCTCCTATTTGCCATTTCCATCAAAAATAACATTCCAAAGCTATAAACATCAGCCTTATAGGACACTCCTCCACATTTTGATAAAACAGTTCTGGAGCCATATAGCCAATCATTACTCTTGCTGCAGTCAAAGTGACAATGCTATTGTCAATTGGATAAAGTCTTGCCAGACCAAAGTCTAAAATCTAAAATTTGCATATCACAACCTTGATGCAAATATGCAATACCTCGAGCAACTCCAAGAGATATTGTGTACATTTGGCTATAAGTTAGAGAAATACCATCTTCTTTTGAGGAAATATATCTATCAAGAGAGCCTTTGGGCATGAATTCATAAACAAGAGCACGTTTGGATGCCTCAACGCAAAACCTAATAAGGTGAACCACGTTACCATGATGTATTCTTCCTATGGTTGCGACTTCCCTGATGAATTCTTGCCCATTAGCCTTTGGTTTTCAAAGCATCTTTACACCCACAAAAAGTCCACTACGTAGCTTTCCTTTATAAACAAGTCCATAGCCTCCTTCACCGAACTTATCTTTAAATCCTCTAGTCATCTTCTTTATATCTTTGTATGAATACCTTATAGGTATGAGAGAGTTCCCTTGAAAAAAATCTTCAATATTTTCATAAACTGATGTATGTCACCTTCCATATATATGTATCAACTTCCCACTGAAAATTATGAGACCAAATATAAATCTCATTACAATGTATGATGCCACTACATATCCCCAGGGGCGGACCCACAGCCAAGTCAGGGGGCTCAGATGAACCCCCTGAAAAAAAAAATTCTACTTACCCCCTTGTATTGTTTTTTTTTGAACCCCCTGAGATTTTATGTTTGCACCCAGACCCCACTTACTCCTCCCTCTATCTCTCACACTCACAGACTCAGGCTCACACCCTCTCACTCACGATTCACGCTCTCACCCTCTCGCACTCTCACTAGGTCTGGCCGTCATCACGACACGGCGCACCACCATCACGCCACGCCACGCCACCACCGTCCACCAGTCCAGCCGCCCCTCTGCGGCTCTACCCTAGGTCTGGTTGATTTCCCGAAACTTAAATCTAAGTGTTTTTGTTATCTCGCCCAACGTACCCGTCGCGCCGTTCGCCGCGCCTCTCAGGACTCATCGCTGTGCCGCGCCTCCGAGGCTCCACCGCGCCATGCCAGACTTCCAGGACCCATCGCTGTGCCGCGTCTTTCCGCGCCTCCTAACACCCACCGCCTTGTATCGCGCCTTCTGACACCCACCGCCTTGTTGCGCCACTCTCCTCTTTTCACTCAGGTAACGCTCTTCTCTCGCTCACCCGTCCTCTGCTTTCCACGTTTGGCATTGAGAATTGTTTAGTATTCAATTTTCAAAACTCTCAGCTAGTAATCATGGAAGCCCCATTATGAACAAGTGGTTGCTGTTTCAAAATCCCTTACGATTTAAGTTTCGCAATTTATGATCCAATTTTTAATTGTTCTGTTCACAATTTCTGATTTGATTTTTCTTGTTTAATTATCATGCATCTCATACAGTTTTTGCTGCTTTTCAGACATCATTTGGTGAAGAAACTTTAACATTTGGTGAAGAGCCATTTTCCTGTTATTGAAATGAACTTTGTTTCAATTTTGATGTTGTTATAAAAAAATTCTGGGTACTTTCAATATGACGAGCGAATTGTAAAATGGTTGTTGCTTAATTTTACAAGTTAATTTTAGTTTTGTGTACAGCCAATGAATTCTTTCAATGCACTGCTTTGCTTATCTATTGAATTTTTTTGGAGACAAGATACTAATTCTGCCAATACCTGTGATTAAACTTCGCTGTTGAACTCTTTGGTTAGCATTGAAATTTATTGATGTTGAATCTGAAACTATAATATTTGCTATATACAGTCCATCATTCAGGAACTATAAGTGACATTCTTGTGGAAGATGGAAAACCTCAGCCCCCATTTGTGATTGAACCATAGAGATTTGAAGTTGAGCTTCCACTTTGTAATCTGATTGAGTTGTATAATTTTTGTTTTACTTACTCATATCCTTCAGTATTTTGAACTTTCGGTGTTTTACTTTCATGTAAAAGATCCCATAAAACTTGATCATTATATAGTTCCATTGATGCTTTGTATTCCACTATTCATCCCGAGAAAGAGTGTATGTTAGTTCCATTGATGCTTAGTGTTCCTCCTATGTAAAGTGTGTTTGTTAGTTACTTACATTGAAAGTGATGTATTCAATAACATTGACTCTGAGCTTGTTGTTCAACGATTTCAGAATATGAAATCGCGTATAGGACAACTATGATTTGTATAATTTATGATGTATAAACATATTACAGTTGTTTTTAATTATATTTTTATTGATGTGCTTCTTTGAAAAATTTGAACCCCTGACCTCGGGGTCCTGGATCCGCCACTGCATATCCCATGACTCTTCCTGTCTCAAAACCGGGTTGACCATCCTCAATACCACTAGATTGTATATAGTCGTGCCAAGAAAGTACATGATTCAAAATTAGGAGAAAAAACCCAAAAAAGTTAAACGTAGACTTTTACCTATTTTTGACACATTTAATAACAAGCATAGCAAATTAAAAAGATATTAGTAGTGTCCAAATGATATTGTGAAAACTTGAATGAAGTAAAATATTACCTCTGGCAATCCCGAGTATAATATCTGCAAATAAAAATAATTTACATAGTCAACAAATAGAAGCTATAACATACAGAAGACTACAATTTTACGCCAGAAATTAAGAATAAGTAGTAACCATTGCTTATGTTTTTTTTTTGAACTTACCATTGCTTATGTTGATCACATGAAAATAAATTTATATTATTTTAAATTTAGATGTTTAAGTTTATATGATAATATTGGAAGTTTGGAACACAATATTTATATATGAACTAATGAAACAGAAAGTCATATTTATACATATACATGAATATTTACCAAAAGATATATATACATGAATATTTTTATATCAGGGTTGTCTGAATGGTCCATGATAAAGTTTGGGTTAAATAACCCATCATCCAATCACATTGAAGATAAGTGAGTTGGAATTTCTATATTTTATTTATTAATTTATTTCCAACTCACTTATCTTCAATGTGATTGGATGATGGGTTATTTAACCCAAACTTTGTCATGTGTCACAATATTACTTTTGACTTTTGAGTGCCGCCAAACCATCCAAGCGGTCGTTTTGACAAGCACCGCTGCCGTTGCTGACATTCTCTCTCAACCAGATCGCCAACTTCCTCTTCACCTTCGCAACTTTTCTTTGCTTCTGACCAATGTCGCATCAACGTCCTCTTCAACCGATATGAGCCGCCGCCGCCGAAACCAGTGGCCAAGGCAGACTTTTAAGTTGACAGGGGCCAAAATTAAATAAAAAATATACATATTTGTAAAGTCACGTATACACTTTATCTTTAAAACATTGACAAACTATTAATTGTCATATAAAGTATTTATCTCTTTCCTCTTTCTATCCCACTTTAATAGTCTACCATCATCAAGCATACACAAATTTTTATTGTTTATATATTGAGATTTAAGTAAAGAAAATTTCTATATTGAGAAAATGCGCGCAAAGAAAATATGGCACCATCATTTGTATACCCGTGTTCAATCACTTAATTTAGAGATGTAATAAATTGTTCATTTTTAATTGTTTTTTAAGAGAGTTACAAAATTATGGGGGTGGCCTAGGCATCTGTATGCCACCCCTGGCCGAAACAACCGCCTCCGACATCAACCATAAGCCAAGACTACTGTCCTCTTTAAACTTGCTTTCAATTTTAATCTGTGTTTCCTTTGTTATTTATATTGAAAATTTAAATCTCATTGGAGTTTCTTTATTTCTTGTTATCGTGATTGGTTTACGGTGGTAGCGTTTGCAGCGGAGAATTAGTTCAACCGACGGTAGTTTCTGGGAGCTGTTACCGTTCTGTGTCATGAATAGATGGGGAGGATGGATGCAGTAAAGTCTCTTGGTTAATGGAGGATGGATGTAAGTCATTTGAAGATGGGGTCCGTGGTGCTAAGGATCATATTTCCAGGTTTTTTATTGGGAGACAAAGAGGTCGGCCTAATAAAGTCACTAAAAGGGAAGAAAAAAATAACGGTCTTCGGTTGTTGATTCTGATGTTGTAAACCTATTGGTTAGATTTTAGGTTTTATGTTTTATTGTATTGGTTATTGCATAGAGGGTTTCAAAAGCACTTCTAGGGGATGCTGTATTATCCCAATGGATTTTTTCTAGGAAATTTTAATGAGGCACGTTCACTAGGTGTGGTCTTCAGGATGGTTTTGTTTGGTTGGGTTTCACTTATTTGTCCTATTTGTGAGAGGGTTGTTCTCATGAAATTTCCTTATCTAATAATATATATCTTTTGTTTTTTAAAAATTACTTTATTTACACATCAAAATATATATATATATATATTATTTATATTAATTTTAAAATGATTTTAATTTTAAATATTTTAATTTATTTCAATCGGTTTATCACAAAAAAATAATTTTTTTATTTTTTTAATTTTTCATGTTCTTATGACGACAACGTGTTAATAAAAAGTAACATTATAATATAATTAATAAATAACTTTATGTTTATTAAATTAATAAAATTTGTCTGGCCGGTGTAGTGATGACAACTTCATAGGAGTTTAGTTTCTTAGTAATATATCTTATTTTTTATTTTTTATATTTTTTAAATATAAAACGACATTGATGAATATAAGGATAAAATTAAAAGGAAAATAAATTCAATAACTATTTACCAGAATTTTTTTTAAATGGAATGTATATTATTAATATAAGAAGCTTGAGCCAATAACAACTCAAGGCAAGAACCAGGTACAATGTGATCTGAACTTGAACAAGGAGACCAAAGAACAACCTGATCTGAACAAAATAAACCCACCACCATCCCACAGAATGACATTAAACGAAATCCTAAGAAGGAGTCGCATTAAAACCTTGATAGGTAAAACCCAGTGGGAAAAAAGCCAAGCAAGAAAAAAGAGTACCACGATCTTGAGATAGCCATTATGAACCTGAATACAATGATATAACATCCCTTGACTTAGTATAAAAACTCAAAACCTCCGGCATACAATAAAACCTCAAAACATGGACGTCCTCCAGCAGCAAAAACACCAACAGAGTTATCTCTAGCAATCACGTCAGCAAACACATAGCAGCAACATTTCTGCATAACAACAAAAACAGCAGCCAACATCAACAACAGCAGCCAACATCAACAACATCAACCCCGCTTCAGCTACAGTAAAATTCCCACAACAGCAAATAGCAGCAACAATAAACGACAATGAAATGCAGTAGTCGCCAACAACTTTCAACACGACCACAACATTTTAAATGGCAACATCTGCTACATACAACAAACATAAAAGCAACACAAAAAAATTGCAATTACAAAAGTACTCAAACCAAAGAGCGACCCTCATAAGTCCACACCGGTTCTGAAACAAAGCATCCTTGCTTTGCCTCAAAGCATACCCTCCGTTCCACCACTGTGTGAGGACCATAAACAGTTCCCACCAGATTCATGTGTAAGCTCAGCGTCCAAGAAGAGACTGTACGCTAACGCTGATCATTCAATTTGGTGTCCTGAAGCAACAAAATTTCTGGCCTCAGCTAAAAACTGCTATTCTCACTGCTTCTCTTTTCGTAGGTCATCCTAACCCTCGAACATTCCATGTGAACCAAGGACCTGACATATCAAGTGAGATGGGGATGGTTCTGTCGAATTTGGGCCTCTAAACCTCGAAGCATCAACGCTTCCGAACCTCGAGGTTTCAATCCCAGTTGCTTACCAATCAACCAAGTTCTCTGCGCCCGTGTTGTCAACCAACTATTTACCAGATTGACAAAGTCTTCGAAAATATTTGTAGCACATATGAGAAAAAAAAAAAGGAAAAAAGACAAAATCCTCCTTACATTCAAGAAATATGCGCCCCTTTGACAGAGTTCCTAATTTATACGAACAACAATGATATATACACACCTCATATGTTATACACTTCATTTTCACCTATTTTTATTTCTATCTCTCTCCTCTTATCATCTATCATATCTTATACTTTTTTTCTCTTGTTTTTTCTTTTCTTCCTATCTCTCTCATCCTCCACCTCTTTCCACCTCAAAGATGAGGTGTGGACAAATAATTATCCTTATACGAACGTTTCGCTGTCACAAAGAAAGAATGATAATAAATTAATAAGTGATTGAAAAATTAGTTATATATTGAAATAGAAGGTGAAATTTTCATTTTCTATGAATACATAAAGGGGTTGTATAAATTATCCAAGAAAAGATTGGGTTAAATAACTCAATATCCAATCACATTGAAGATAAGTGAGTTGAAATTTCTATATTTTATTTATTAATTTATTTCCAACTCATTTATGTCCAATGTGAAGCACCAAATTAATTAATTAGTTGGATAATTGTCAAAAAAACTTATTAAACAAATTAATTAAAATATTATCATGATTATGGAGTCACAAATATCTAATAAAAGAGTTATCGTTATACCTTATATTCTACTTTATTTGTCTTATTGTCAATTAAGGTTTGTAACTTATATCCTACTCTATTTGCCTCATGGTTTATACCTGACCCAATTACTTATTTTTTTTAAAAAAATTTAATTTCTTCTTCATTTATGAGGTTCATTTTGACAATTAAAATCATTCAAATATTCAGACCGTAATGAAGAAATTACTCTACTTAATATTCATATGTTTTTTCGTTGATTCCAAATACCCTCATTAGGACACCATATTGTTTGAGCTAGGAACATATATCATGGTGAGTTTAGGGAAAAAAAAATATGTTAAAACTATGAGGATCATCACATCATCACATTACGGTAAAGAGCAAACACAAGCGTGTTGAACACCACATCTTTCACCCCAAACCTTAAAATATTAAGTGTATGAATCACTTACTTATAAATAGCTCAAAATTGTCATTTTCTTTCTATGTGAGACTTACTCACACTTGATAGTGTCTTTCATAATTATTTGAATGAACTTACTAAAATTAACACAATTGGTTTCTTTGAGGTTGAAGTGGAGATCGGCAACCAAGTGGCGTTGAATTCATGCAAGAGCACTAGGAAGAATGTTTCTTATTAAGCTGAAGTTATAGCCGATGCTTTTAGAATTTCTCAGTCTTTTCGTTTCTTTAAATTAGCTTATGTTCCTAGATCAAGCAATTTGGCGGTAGACTTTTTAGCCAAACTTGCTATAAGTGATTACTATTTTGTTGGGATTGAGGAACACCCTGTCGGTTTAGACGGTGTTCTTTCCTCTGATTTGCTTTCGATTCATTAATTAATGAAAGTTAGCTTTGATCAATCTCTCTCTAAAAAATTTCCCTCACTTACTTTCTCTCCTTCTCTCGCGATCTAGGGTTTGTTGGGGTGGCCGTCACCGCGCCGCCGCCACCCCCACTCGTCTCTTTGGCTTCTTATTCTACTTTCCTTTTGTGCTTTTCATAAAGAACGGTGCATCATGCCTCTCTGCTGCCTTTGGCCTTTACCCTTTTGTTGTCTCTGCCAGCCGCCTGCCTCTTCTCTCCGTCCTTGGCTCTTGCGCCGTCCTTCCCCGTCCGTTGTTGTCTTCCTCGACGAGGTTTGTTCGCGTGTTTCGCGTTATTGCTCAGTTCATTTCAGATCTGAGACGGTTTGGTGTTTGGGTTTCGTTTCTTCTGGGTTTTCTCCCAGGGTCGTTGTTGTCCGAAGGGGCTAGTGGTGGTGACAGGTTTGGTTGCGTCCTTGATGGGTGAGGGGGTTTGTGCCGCGGGCTCGCAGCAAGGAGTTCTGTTCTCCTCCTTTACAGGTCTCTGCAATCGCAAAACCCCACGGCGCACGGCTGGGGACATTGTGTTCCTCAGGCGTTGATTTTTGTTTGAAGGAGCTGAAGGTATTTTGGAAAGTAGTGTCAGTTTGGTTTTACTTTCATCTTCAAAGACGTTACGGCGACCCACCTCTCTCCCACTTGTGTTGGCGACATTCTCGGCTTTCAGATCTATAGTGGGGAGCCTTTGGCGCACCGCCACGGTGGATGTCTCGTGGTTTTTGGCTGGTGGTGTTGTTGCTGCTGTTGTTTCGTCTGTCGCTTTGGGTGTTTGCTTCTGGTGTGCTGTGTTTGTGTTTCTGCAGGTTTGAGTCTGGCTATGCTTGAGCTTAGTGAAGGTCTAGAAGCAGTGTTGGAATTGATGTATGCACATGTTCGTGTCGTAGTCTTTATCGTTTTATTTTCTCTGTATTTGGGTCTTTGCTTTTGGGTCTCAGCTCTATGGCGTGCGATGGGTCTTGTGTTGCGATCGACATAGGTGGTTCCCTCTTGCAAGTGTCGTGCGACGCTTATAAATGATCTGAATGCTATCGATTGGATTATGAAGGAAGTTGCTTGCGTGGGAGTGACTCATACACTTAGAGAAGCAAATGGTGAGGCCGATGAATTAGCAAAGTCAGGGTGCGATAGAATTGAACCAATCTGGGAGAAGCTGAACTGAATTTTCTTTACTCTATGACTATATATATTTTACTGCATGTTTTCGTTTCAGCTCCTCTGCCAATGGTAGTGTTTCCCTGCACTGGTATTTGCTCATTATGCTGTGATCATGAAGCTGTGTTATTTGCTAGTTCCTACTGTTTGGTATCCTAGCTGATTGGTCTACTGAAGCTTGGCTCATGGCTTTCTATAATGGAGGGGAATTGTTTGAAGGCTGCACTCTCTTGAATGCTTTGCCCCCATTATTATTCTCAATTTCTACCCCTTGTAATGCTTTCTGTTATGCATCTTCGCAATTTTTCTTTTTGCTGTCTATGTGGTCCTTTGTGTGGAACTTTGGTGCTGCATCTTGTACTGTTTCTTTGAGCTACCTTCTTGCTCTTGGTTACCTCTCCATAACAATAAAGTTTTGCTTTCAAAAAAAAAGTTGTTGTCGACTTTATTCGGGACCATTCTCAGTGCTTAATTGCTTTATTCGATCGGGTAGTTTTTTTGTGGGTTTCTTACAGGTTGTTAGGGGTTTTTGCTGTAGTGGCTGAGTTTATGCCGGCTTTTGTTGGCTTGATGTTTGTACCCATGTTGAGAGGATTTTTTCTCAACTTTATCCTTATTTATATATCATTTAACTTTCAAAAAAAAAAAATTAATGAAAGTTCATTTCCCATAAAAAAAAAGTTGCAACATAAAATTGTTGGAACCACTATCATATTATACACTATTACCGGTGGTTTCTAAAGTGAAGAGTAAAACAAAAGTTTAGCGGGGTTTAAAATCACTGCAAGAAAAAGTGTAGTTTTGTGGCTATTTGTACAGCTTTCAGAGATTTTCCTACCATTTTTTATATACTTTACATTTTGTGGCGGTAAAAAAGGACACAATCTGTATATCAGTATATGATGATGATTGGCGTTGTATGTATGTACACACATGTACGTCACAAATCATTAATTGTTGTGATCACTACAAAAATAATTTTTAGTGTCGGCTCTATACACTTAGTGATCATCTTTAATACCTACTAATTGTCCTTTGGCAGTCACCATTCCCGCCACCTTCCCATCATCCCATGTGCCACATAATTGTTTGTGGCGGTTTCTCTCTAATCGCTGGTTTTGAATTCCAGAAGCAGGATCATTGAAAACTGACTTAGCATGAATACCAATAGTTTATGATTTCAGATCATTGAATGAATTAAATGAATCATAACAAATGTCTTTCCTGTTCACATGCTTTTAGCACTGCCATATATTAAGACTAGGCTTAATTGCACTTTTGGTCCATGATGTTTGACCTTTGTGGAATTTGAATTCCCTTTGTTTAAAATGAGCGATTTTGATCCACTAGAGATTAATTTGTGACAATTGAGTCCTTCTGTTAGTTGTCATCCAATTCCAAACGGAATATTCTTATTTTGATTCATTTTTACTAATTACATCCCATGTATTAAGACACATCAGTAAATAAATAAAATAAAAAAGAAAATAAATAATAATAATAATATAAATTAACTGAAAAAGAGATTAAACCCATCATCAACCCCTTTCCCTTCACTTTGCAAACCTCGT
This sequence comes from Lotus japonicus, assembly GCF_012489685.1. Taxonomy (NCBI): domain Eukaryota; kingdom Viridiplantae; phylum Streptophyta; class Magnoliopsida; order Fabales; family Fabaceae; genus Lotus; species Lotus japonicus. The sequence continues at coordinate 1,479,228 of NC_080041.1, forward strand.
AAAAAAACCATATGGCAGCACCCTCCATTTTCATCCTTTCATAAACACCCAGTAACCAGCCAAGCCAAAATCAATCTCTGCCGTAACCCATAAAGCGTACCCGAACCAAGATCTATGTCGTAATCAATCCCGATCGCGGAAGTGACCTCGCCGGAGACGTCATCCACTGTGCCGGAGGCGTCGAATCCCTTCGAAGCTCTAACCGGATCTACCATATCTGCCACTCTGCCCACCACAGCAAGTCGCACCTGCACCGCCGTCCCGCGACTTCACAACCATCGAATAACGCCTGGTTGCCGCCGCATTCTCTGTCAAGCTCCTCACCGCTGTCACCACAACAATCTCTTCATAACAAGTCTCATTTCCACGAATGTTACCTCATGTCCAGAAAATACCCAAGCCAAAACTCAGATTGGAAAGTAAGAGGATGAGGGTGGTGAAGCGTTTCACCTAATTTCCAGAAGATCCATTGATTGCACCTGGGTTTTGATTGAACGGAAAAAGGGTGAGAAACTGGGTTCTATTGCAAGGGAAAAGGGTTTCGATTGCATGGTTCGACCCTGTGTTGTCGCGCGTGTTCCCTTCGACAAGGATCTGTTACTTCAACATCGGGGTTATGGTGATGGATTTTGTGAAGTAGAGGAAAGGGGACTACAAGAGGAGGATCAAGAACTGAATGGAGTTGCAGAGGGAGAAGAGGATCTATGATTTGGGTTCTCTCCCACCTTTTTTTGCTTGTTTTTTGCTGGGAATGTTGAGGTTATTAATAATAGGTGGAAGATGAAGACTTTAGTTTTGTGGGTTTGGGTTTTCTTGTGTGGTTTTAATTTTCTGGGTTAGAGTTATGATTTTTTGGGTTTTGTTTATGCAGATGAAGATAAGCATAAGGATGAAGATGAAGATTCAATCTGTTGCCTTCCCTTTCTTTGTTACATTTTTTTTTGATAAAAAAAATGTTTTAATTTTTTTTATCTACATGGCATCTAAGTGGTAAAATATGTCAGGCCATGTCATTAATGAGTGCCACGTGTGTAAATTCTGTTTGAAATTAGACGGCAACTAACAGAAGGATTCAATTGTCACAAATTAATCTCTGGTGGATCAAAATTGCTCCTTTCAAACAAAGAGGATTCAAATTGCACAAAGGTCAAACATTAGGGGCCAAAAACGCAATTAAGCCTTAATACTACTTTATTGCAATCAGAAAATACTTGTTTCGTATCACTCATCGGAATTTGAATTGCTGTGGTACAAGGTTGGGAAATACATTTCCGAGAATGTAGAGGTAGGGAATCATATTCCCGTGTTTGTTATAAGGTTGGAAACTGAATGTCCAGACATAAAACATTCCCGGGAATGACATAACTTCCATAACTTCCGTCATTTGATTCCCATGAAATGGGTTGGGAATCTTGCATTCCCATGGGAAAGTGAATGTAACTTTCCACTACTCACAAATTTCATCATATTGTTTTTTATCATTTTAAATTTTTGAATTTTTAAATTAAAAAAAATTTAAAAAAATATTCTTGCGAATCCTAAATCCTAACCAAACACACATAAGTTTTACCCGGGGGCGGACCTATGTTGTGGTGAGGGGGTTCATCTGAACCCCCTGAACCAAAAAAATTGCACTTAATTTCTTATATAATTTTTTTTTAACCCCCTGAAAATTTTAAATTATAGTAGTAGACTAAGTTTTGCACCTATTTGCACCAAAGACCCACCTATTTGCACAACTATGACTTGTATAATTTCTCATGTATAAACATATTAAAATTGTTTTTAATTATATTTTTACCGATGTATTTCATTTGAAAAATTTGAACCCCCTGACCCCGGGGTCCTGGATCCGCTACTGGTTTTACCCATGAATGATAACAATCAGACTCCCAGGAATATTATGCCCGGGAATGTATTTTCCAACCTTCTACCAAACGCCTGGGAAGAGCTCGTTAGAAGTTATGGTTCAAAAATTAAATATAAAACAAATGAAAGCTTAGAAAAAGAGGGCAAAATATGCAATGAAAGAAATGGGTTTTTATCAAACTCCCAAATCAACTTCTGATGCAGGACAACAAGAAAAGTAGATTGCAAATGTTATAATTGAATTTGGGAGACATAATTCAACCTAAAAACTAACTCAAGAGTTGAGGGTTCATCTACCATTTATAAAGGCTATCTATGTCATATCTGAAGTCCAGTTAAACTTGCAAGAAGAAAAACAATATTTTATATATCAGAAAGCTCTCATATGAACTATAATAAATTTAAAAATGTTTGTAACATTACACTATTTTATTTTTCTTCTTTTACTTGAAAGATAGTGTAATTAGTGATTATTTAAAGAAAATCTTACCTTAAAAAATCTCATTGTATGAGTGGAGAAATGGCTTGGGGTTCCTCTGCCTACTGAGAGCCAAAAGAAGAGGGCTTTTGCAGTTTATTGTGTTATGCTTGGAATGAAACAAAGAAATAAAAAAAATTCAACAAAGGAAATAAAATAATTAATGTGAATGAAACAAAATTATGCTATATTAGGCAAAGGGTGCAACAGGCACCAAACTAAGGCAGAAAAGCTCATTTCATGAATGAGCAAAGCAACGGTATCTCGATCAGCCTGAGTAGAGGACTACTAAAGCTTCTCAATCTCAGCGAAATTAGAAAATCAAAATTCAACGCATAAATATAGAGAATTTGTACCCATCTTCGACTGCTCATATCTAAGGTAGATATCCTCAATAGTAGCAACTTCATATAGAAAGTTAGGCAACGATGTTATCGATTAAACACATAATGTAGAATTTTAGGCACTTCTAACTTTGACAGTACTAAAAGCTTTAAACCAAGTTTTGTTCACATGAAAATAAAATATAAATATTGTAATTACATATCAAGATTCTTGCAAGTGAGCCAACAATCCCATCCAATATGCATTTGACTTAATTTCAGTTTCATGACTCATAAGAAGGTGCAGATAATAGAAGGTAAGGGTCACGAAAGCCAGTCCAGGGCAATCACCTTCAGGCATCCACATTCAGTTTAAACCTGGATCTTCTCCTAAAGCAAAAATTCTGCATCCACAATCGAGTATTCTTATAGTTTCACCTGATTGACATTGAAGAGATAAAAACTAGTTATAGACATAAACTACACATGCTTATATGATTTAGTGATTGAGATCAATAGTTAATACTTGATATAAGACCATCAAGTCAACAGTAAGTTGAACCGGAGTAAGATGGTTGTCATCCAATGCCGTCACTCTCTCCGCCGTGATAACCAGTTAAACACTGTGGGTGTAGGCGAATCAGAAGGGGGCATACAAAATAGAAGCATACAATGTTGACGTGAAGGAAGCGAAACATACCCTTCTCCCTCCGCAGGCGACTCCAATGACGGCGATACAACCCCTTCTTCCTTCGCTTCCCCTCCTGTCATCCGAGATTCGTGAACCAAGTCTATTTTGTTGTTGTTTTGCGATTTTGTCTCCGCATGAACCCAACATCTTGTCTTCTTCTTCTTCTTCTACTTATTTCCTGATTATGCTTCTGGTACTACCTCCATTTCTTATTATAAGAACCAAATTAGAGATGTTTGTTGGTCAATTACATATATTTTCGGGTACATGTTATGAAAATTATGTTGAAGACAAGACAAAATGACATACTTCACGCATTCAGAATATTAAATAATTGTATCACATCCAGGCATAAGAGGGGCAAGTATGACATTTGGTATTGTGCTATTGCAGTAGGATGACCAAGCATGACACTATAGTTGGCCGTCATACCGGAATAGCAAAATACCAAATAATTGAATCGCATCCAGCACAAGAGGGGAAACGAGCCCTCTTATGCTGGATGTGATACAATTATTTAGTATTGCCCTATTCCAATATGACGGCCAACTATATTGCCATATTTGGCCGTCTTACTGCAATAGCGCAATATTAAAATACCAAATGTCATACTTGCCCCTATCATGCTGGATGTGATACAATTGTTTTGTATTCTGAATGCGTGAAGTATGTAATTTTGTCTTGTTTTGAACATAATTTTCATAACATGTTCCACAAAATATATGTAATTATTAGCAATTATCCATATTTTGGTTCCTTATGAAAGTCAAATCACTGTTGCCATTTTTGGTGTATTTGAGTTCTGATTAGGTTTCTAGTATAATAGATATTTGTCAAAGCTCTGAAAGGGGAAAGGGAAGAAACCAGAAATTTTAGCCGACTAATTAGGGCTTAGAAAATTGTTTGGCCTATAAACTTCTGAACTACAGATCATAAGGGCTTGATTTAAAATAAAAAAGACATCATGATGATAGTATACGACTAAGCATCTATTAAGTGGAAAGTAACGTATATGTGCAAATGCTACTTAAAAACTCAACTAATATAGCGTAATTATGAGGGGCCCTTGTATGTTAGTATGAAGTGGATAGCAGTTCATACTTCATAGGATAGGATAGGATAGGCCAAAGACCTTAAAAAGGTTATAAGATCATTGATAAGCATGCTGATAAAATGTCAAAAATTAATTTTTTGTTTAGCTAACACTGCATTGGATAACAATATTAAAATCATTCAGGGACTATATGATTACCATTTAGATTAAACCTCATGCACCGGGTGGATGGAACTATATCAATTTGCAGAACTGCAACCTTGTAAACAATAAGATGAAGAAAAAGAATAATTAATTTCACAAAAAAGAAATAAAAAAAAAAGAAGGAATAAGGAGTACGCACCGTGGTAATGAGAAGAGGGGAGGAATTAAGAATGAGTTGGTAGAGGATGGCACCATCTATCTATATCTATATATATAAGTAAAACACACTTGAACCATTACATTAAATACATTAATAAAGATTGCATGTATTATAATGCATTAAGAAATAACAAATTATCTTTATAATAAATATATTAAATAATAGGATTAAAAACTGAAAAACTAATTGTATTGTCAAAAGCTATTCAACTACCTACATTAAATATTCACAAAAATATATATATATATATATATATATTAAATAATAATAGTTATAATTTTAAAAAATAACTTCTGACAAATATTAAGAATTAAAATTAATTAATTATAAATAATATTTATAATTAATTAATTTAGATAAAACAAATTTAAAATTAAGAAATATTTGTTATTAAATAATTATTGATAGTTAAAATTATCATAGACTAATTTTTCTATTTAACTACTTATATGATGATAAATAAATTAAATATATTTAAAACTAAGTTAATTAAATTAGGAGATATATATTAAATATGATATGCATGTCATGTTAGTTATAAAAAATAATAGAATAATTAAATTAAATTTATTTGTCAAAATTGTTCAATTTTAAAATTTTTGGTCGATAGTAGTTATAATTTTGATTTAAAATATGTTTTCTAATAATATTTAATATGACTTTATAACTTTCTATGAGGTTTATCATTGTTGCACTTATATACAATAGACAAAATGTAGTATGCAATGAAGTATTTAATAAAGTTCCTAAATGAAATCATATTTGATATATCTAAAATATTTCTTCATTGATAAAAAAGAACAATCATTCTTAACCAACTTTCACTTTTGCAGATTATTATGCTACACGAGTTTAAGAATCTTTTTTAACTAAGTCCTTATAATTTATTTGTGTTAACCACATGTATCCTCTACTGAGAGAATCATGTTCTACTCAAGTGTAGTGAAAGTTAAAGGTCTATCATAAAGTGCATTCCTTAAGGACGGAATCTCAAGGATTCAAAGAGTTAATTTTAACCATTGTAATAGACATTCATTAGGTTGAACGATTTGTGTTTTCAAATTGTCTTATGAGGTTCTATAATTTTTACCTTCTATAAAACTATAAAAATTTATCGAATAAGATAAATTATTATCTTAATTCATAATCAAGTTAAAAAATATATGCTCTTACAAACTGCATATTAACTAATTAAATACTCATTATACAATAAATAGTATAAATTTTATATGTGTAACTAAGAATATGCTTCGACATTAAACTTTCATTAGCACGCTTTCCATAAAGTCTCAATTGAAAACACTAATTTCATGGCCAAAACATGAAAGTAAGAGATAAATACTACTTTATAAAAGTCTTTTACTTTTATAGATAGATGATTTTACACAAACACTGTATTCAGCTCTAATTATATATTTTCATCAATTTACTTAATATTGAGAGTGCATTACTATTTAAAAATATAATCACCAAATAAAATGAAAATAATTTTATTAAATAAACATAAAATATAAAATATGTGCTTTAATATACTAAAAAATTAACCCAAGAGGGGTAGCTCAGTTGGCAATGCAGACTGAGTGAGTGTGAAGAGCTCTCGGATTCGATCCTCACACAATACACTCTGGGGGAGGGATGGGGAGTCTTAATTGTGAATAAATCTCGAATCTGTCGGTATATCCAAAGGGTGACCGGTACCAAATGTTTTTACAAATAAAAAACTAAAAAATTAGTGTACAATAATTTTTTTATTGAGCTTCATTAATGTAATTACATTACATATGTTTATCATATTCTTAATTATCTACTATTCAATAATTTTTCATATTAAATAAATTATTTTTACAAATAATAGACACATAACTTAAAAACAAACTCGTGCAACGCACAGGTTTAATTTCTAGTGTAAGTGTATAACGCGAATCAAAAGGTTGGAAGCATAATTTAGCATGCAATTATAATTCAACGCCTGCCAATCAATAGTCTCACCTAACTAGGTAAAATTAATTGGTTAACTTCACAAAGCAAAAGACCTTATCTCAATCTTACATTTGAACCTTTCATGGATAAACAAAGCACCCATCTCCATATATCTTCTCAGGTAGCATTTGCAACAACTTTTTAAAGCAGTTGCAGTTCACAATATCAAGGTTGTTTCTGTAGATCTCTTATTTTAGCAGATTCATTGCTTTAGAACCATAATGATGGCATTAACATATACTTGAAAAGATCATTTTGTAGACATTACAAAGTTCAAATCAATTCAACATTGTCTGGGTTTTAAGCAATGAAGTGTAATTCATTTAATGATCAAAATGGTCTTCTAAGAAAATAAACTAAAAACTAACACGTCGAAAGTTCAACTAGGTTCATAAAAAGCATAAACGTAACCTAGTAAAATGATCTTAATTAGTGTTCTTCTGCCATGTTTAATAGATGACCAATTCACATTACTACATTGCTATTCCTCTTTAAAGACTTCCTTATGAATTATCCAGAAATAATCAAAACATAAATTATATATGAATGACCTTTCTTCTTATGAGGATTCTAGCCATCATACAAGTACAACAATTAATTGATAGATAAGACAGCTCATAAAGAACCTCTCAAAACTAACCTTTATAAATTCGTGAATATGAGAAACTTCCACATTCCAATTCCTGAGAGACCTTGTAAAAAGAGTTATAAGATCATTGATAACCATGCTGATAACATGTCATAAAGGATGCCATGCAAAAGTTTAACACATTCAGAATAAACTATTACTGATCAACAAATTCAATAAACTATATATCATAAGCAAAAATCAGTGTTCTTTATTTGAATTACTTTACTTAAAGAATAGAGCATTCTTGTTACCACCATTAAACTCCTTTACAAGAGATGAATAAGGTAGAAAATATTTTTAAAAAGTTGTAGACAAAATATTCACCTCATACAGCTGAACCACATTTGGATGCTTGATTAATTAACTTCATTGTAGCTAATTCCCGCCTAATCTGCAAAAATACATTAAGAACATTTGATGAGACTTGCCTTCATCATGTCATGTGAGGGTCTAAAACAACTATCAATATGAAACAACAACACAGATCTGAAGTCTAGAACCTCCCCACTTTAAAATATGTTCAACAAAAAGAAGATTTTGTCAACATCTAGAAAGGTTTAGGAAAATGTGAGGAAGCAGTGGTGATGATGTCAAAAAATTGTATGCTTCCTAAGAATTGAACAAAGTGCATGTTTTGAAATTCTTCTACAATTGATTTATTAAGACAGAATCAATTATGAGGAGAAGCTCCTGTGAGTAGCTTGAGTATCAGAATTGATTTTGAAGAAATATAAGCTGACCGAAATATCATGTTATTCAACACTACCTGTTCAGCCATCTTGTGCTTGAGGACCTTCTCTTTGTCAAGAATTTTGAGAGCCACAGCCTCCCCTGTCTCAGAGTTCCTTGCAAATTCCACCTTTGCAAATGTTCCCTCACCAATTGTCCTCCGTCCTCCCAACCTCATATTTACCCACGCAACACTTAATCTTCGGTAACAGAATGCACTGGTTACCAGTTGATTATCATTCATCATGGTCTTTCCACATAAATCAAATGTTAAAATATTTGTACCTGTTGCGGTTGTTGTTTGGTCGTGATCCACTCTGCTGTAGGCGTGTTTTCTCTCTGTATTGAGATTAATAGCATCCCTTAATGCTATTATATTTAGTTCATTCATTTGGCTGTCCAAAAAAAAAAGAAGAAAAAAAAAGTAATTAATTCACCAAAATAAAAAAAAAAATAGAAAGAAAGAAGATGGGAAGGAATAAGAGTCACCGTACGTGGTAATGGCACCGTGGAAGAGAATAAGAGGAAGAGCCATGGTTTTTTTTATAGGCGAGGAAGAGCCATGGTGATGGAGTGAGTGAGTGAGTGAAGTGTAAGTGTGTAATTTATAGCTGCTACACGTAACTTCTTCCCATATTTTTCAGTCGAAAAAATGGTGCTCCCTCTGAATATGTCCTCTCGGAAGTTCCTCCAAATCTTTTGACTCTTTCTAACTGTTGATGCAGAGTGGGTTGTGGAAATAGCAAAGCTAAAAGCGTGGAACTGGCTTCGGAAAAAATGCAAGAATTTTCGCTGCTCCACTTTTGAATGGTTCAGCTTGGAATTTGATTTGGATAGGCGAAGGTGATCTGTTGCATGACTGCATGGAGTAGGAGTGTTTTTAGGATTGTTGTTACTTGTTAGGAACTTGGTTTTGGACTGTGCCATTACCACGTACGGTGACTCCTTAAAGGCCCTCTGACTTTTAAGATAATAAAAAGATTAGACAAGTGCTAACTGCTAAAGATATAAAATTACATCAGTGATTATATATGGAGGTGTGAGATTGTACTAAAAAATATATATGGAGGTGTGATTTTTATTTTGAGTCGTAACAGGATTAATTCCTTCAAATAAATGAATAAAAACGTGAACATTAATGGGAGTAAATAAACATAATAATATCTCCAAATAATAGGAAAAGAGGTAGCGCACTATGGTAAAATTGCTAAGCATCTAATCATTAATGGAAGTAATAAGTATAAATAATGTTTTCTTTACATATAATTTCCGCTTCCGCCTTACATGAATAAGAAGATAAATGAGAAAATTAGTGATATATTCATAATGTGACAGAAAATACCAAAAGAAATAAGAAAGAATATGAGATAAAAGAGAAGTAAGGTGTCTATGAATCATTCCTCAATAAGTATTCACCAAGAATTATGAGGTTGGCCAATGTAATTGTTTTCAATGAATATTTACAACATATAATGGAAATAATATTACTAGCAAAAATCAAGAAGAATCCTTTAATAAATTATCTTCTGTAGTTTCCTCAAGAAAACCCGTTGAGCTAGAAGTATCACCGGAAATGAATTTATCAGAATTGTTTCTAAGATCTTCAATATTTTCAGTTGGGTATAGAGAAGGTTTTGGAGGCATAACAATGCTTTCAACTTCTCCTTCGAGCATCTCTATTACTTTGTTCATTGAAGGACAATCACGTGGCCTCAGTTGTATACACCATAAAGCAACAATGAACATCTTTTTCACATTATTCTTTTCCTTAGTGGTAACTTCTCCAAATTTCTATCTCTCTTTCTTCAATCAATTGATCGTAAATCATTAGAGGGAGGAAAATTTGGCTTGAGTTATCTGCATATGGATTCAAATTTCTTCTCCTATTTGCCATTTCCATCAAAAGCATTCCAAAGTTATAGACATCAGCCTTATAGGACACTCCTCCAACATTTTGATAAAACAATTATGGAGCCATATAGCCAATCGTTCTTCTTGTTGCAGTCAAAGTGACAATGCTATTGTCAATTGGATAAAGTTTTGCCAAACCAAAGTCTGAAACCTTAGGAATAAAGTTCTCATCAAGAAGGATATTGTGAGGCTTGATATCAAAATGTAAAATTTGCATCTCACAACCTTGATGTAAATATGCAATACCTCGAGCAACTCCAAGAGATATTGTGTACATTTGGCTATAAGTTAGAGTGATACCATATTCTTTAGAGGAAATATATCTATCAAGAGAGCCTTTGGGCATAAATTCATAAACAAGAGCATGTTTGGATGCCTCAACGCAAAATCCAATGAGTTGGACCACATTGCCATGATGTATTATTCCTATGGTTGCGACTTCACTAATGAAATCTTGCCCATTAGCCTTAGGTTGTGTTTGGATGAGGAATTATAGAAATTCAAGGGATTTTAAATGTTAGGGAATTCAATTGATTCAATTGAATTCCCTTGAATTTCAAATTTTATTGTTTGGACAAAATCGTGAAATTCCCTCAATTGTAAATTTTTTTGTTTGGTTAATATAATTGAATTTCCTTCATTTAATTTTTTATTAACTTAATATAATCGGCCGAAAACCCGAAAGTCGAGCGAAAACCCTAAAGATCAGCCCAACACTCAAAAATCGACCGAAACTTTAAAAGTCGACACAAAACCCTAAAAAAGTGGCCGAAAAACCCAAAAATTTGCTGAAAACCCTAAAACTCGGCCTGACTCTCAAAAATAGGCCGAAAACCCGAAAGTCGGCCGAAAACCTTAAAAGTCAGACAGACTCTCAAAAATCGACCGAAACCTTAAAAGTCGACACAAAACCCTAAAAAGTGGACGAAATACCGAAAGTCGGCCGAAAACTCAAAAGTCGACACAAAACCCTAAAAAGCGGCCCAAAACCCTAAAATGGCTATAAAACCCTAAAAATATGCCGAAAACGTGAAAGTCGGCTCGAAACTCAAAAATCGGCCCATAACCCTAAAAATCGAGCTGACTCTTAATAATCGGCCGAAAACCCTAAAAATCGGCCCGACTCTAAAAAATCGGCCGAAAACTCAAAAGTCGGTACAAAACCCTAAAAATCAGCCCGACACTCAAAACTTGACCGAAAACCCAAAATCGGCCCATAACCCTAAAAATCGACCTGACTCTAAAAAATAGGCCAAAAACCCAAAAATTGGTCGAAAACCCTAAAAATCGGCCCGGCACTCAAAAATCGGTTGAAAACTCAAATGTTGGCACAAAACACTAAAAATCGGCCCGACACTCAAAAATTGACCAAAAAACCTAAAACCCTTTCGGGTTTTCGACCCATATTTAGGGTTTTAGGTCGATTTTGAGTTTCCAACCGAATTTTGAGTTTTCAACCGAATTTCGAGTTTTCTGCCGATTTTTTAGAGTCGAACCCATTTTTAGGGTTTTGGACCGACTTTCAGGTTTTCAGCCGAGTTTTAGGGTTTTGTGCTGACTTTTGAGTTTTCAGCCGATTTTTGAGTGTCGAGCCGATTTTTAGGGTTTTAGGCAGACTTTCTGGTTTTTGACTGACTTTTTAGTGTCGGGCCGATTTTTAGGGGTTTGGGCCGATTTTTGAGTTTTTGGCCTATTTTAGGGTTTTGGGTCGATTTTTGACTTTCGGGCCAACTTTCACGTTTTCGGCCGATTTTTAGGGTTATCAACCGATTTTTAGGGTTTTGTGTCGACTTTCGAGTTTTCAGCTGATTTTAGGGTTATGGGTTGATTTTTGAGTTTCGGGCCGACTTTCACGTTTTCGCCCAATTTTTAGGATTATCGGCCGATTTTTGAGTTTCGGGTCGATTTTTGAGTTTTCGGCCGATTTTTGAGTTTTCGCTCGATTTTAGGGTTTTGGGTCGATTTTTGTGTTTCGGGCCGACATTCACGTTTTCGCCCAATTTTTAGGATTATCGGCCGATTTTTGAGTTTTCGGGCCGATTTTTTAGAGTCGGGCTGATTTTTAGGGTTTTGGACCAACTTTAAGTTTTTAGGTGATTTTTGAGTGTCGGTCCAATTTTTAGGGTTTTTGGCCGACTTTTTAGTTTTTGGCCGATTTTAGGGTTTTAAGCCGAGATTAATTTTTTTACTTAATTTAGATAGGGTTAAGGGAGAGATGAAGAATTTGAAATTCCTCCTATTTTGAGGTGATTTCAATTACCCTAAATCCTATTGAGTAAAATACCTCATTTAATTACTAGTAATTTGAGAATTCCCCACATTAGATATCCAAACAGGGTATTTTAATTGAAGAGATTTGAAATACCCTCTAAAATTACATTCCCCTCAAATATTCCCCCATCCAAACACAACCTTAGATTTTCCCAACATCTTTACAGCTACAAAAAGTCCGCTACGCAGCTTTCCCTTATAAACAAGTCCATAGCCTCCTTCACCCAACTTGTCTTTAAAACCCCTAGTCATCTTTTTTATATCTTTATATGAATACCTTATTGGCATGAGGGAGCTCTCTTGAAGAAAATCTTCAATATTGTCATTGATGTATGTCTTCTTCTATCTATATGTATCAATTTTCCAAAGAAAATTATGAGACCAAATATAAATCTCACTATTAGAATGTATGATGCCACGACATATCCTGTGAATCTTCCTATCACAAAACCAGGTTGATTATATTCAAATCCATCATATTTATCCTCTATAGTATGTCCACCTGGCTGTAGCACCAGTCCTGTGTAGATATTTCATGTCAAGAAGTAAAATATCGTTGCATATGATTCAAAATTAAGAGTAAAGACCCATACGTTTAACAATAATGTTAATTATTTTTTACATATGTAATAATAAACATGGCAAATTGAAAAGATATTAGCAGTGTCAAAATGACATTGTGAAAGTTGGAGTGAAGTAAAATATTACCTTGTGCAATCCCGAGTATAATACCTGCAAATAAAAATAATTAACATTGTCAACAAATGGAAGCAATAACATACAGAAGACTACAATATTTAGCCTGAAGTTAAGAATAAGTAGTAACCATTGCTTATGTTGTACATGAAAATAAATTTATACCACTTCCTAAATTTAGATGTTTTAGTTTATATGATATTGGAACACAATGTTGAAGAGAAACACAAGTACACAACATAATGAATTTAATCATTTACTTATGGTTAGTATCTTTCACATTATGGATTCAAATCTTTTGTCCCTAAAGCCTGTCTCGCTCTCTGTCTCGTTTGTGTGACAATTCAGAAATCAGAAAAAATCAAAACGTGTAAGTAAGAAGTGAATGAAAATTTTGAAAAACCTTGCAAAGTTTTTGGATAAACAAAAAAAAAAGGATTACACTATTACAGTGTTCTTGGGTTATTTGAGGAAAAATTATGAAATTAAAACTAATTAGCATTTTCCATTTAGTGCAATTAATTTGATGAATAATAAAGAAGCCGTTTTTTTTTATCAGCCAAAATTTTCCTCCTCCAGGGATTTGGCTTTCCCAATTCATATGTCCATCAACTCTTACAACTTAAGTTATCATTTGAGGATAGAAAAGAGTGTTTGTGGAATAAGAAATTCAAATTACAGTTTTGATGAATAATTATTTTTGTAGACCACATGTGTGTTTGGAAGGATTTCTGTATTTTGCCCACGAATAGTACTTTTTTTTTAGGTAAGCAAAAATGGTATAAATAATGAAGTACAATGGGTACTTCAACCAATTACAAGGAATCAGTTAGCAGATTGTTAATTTGCAATATACTACTTACACACAGCTCTTAAAAAGACAACATGCAAAATCGAAATAGAAAATTGGAAAGCTGCCATAAAATAGAGGGTACCAGTGTGTGCACTTTGGCAGCCCCTAACACACATCCTACAATCCACTCTGCCAATTCTGAACTAGCAAAATAAATTACCAAGGTGGTCCACGAGAGTAGCAGTTGCAAAACACAAGGAAAACTTCTCTGATTTAGTCCAGACAAGATGATACCCTCACAGAGATGCAATTGCAATACACGGCTGAGCTTGCCACTCATAAATAGAATAATTAAAGCCCTTTACTTTACCTCTAAGCCAGCTCCATGATTTGAATTGGATCCCATCTATAACCTTATCAATATTCAACGGAACATTATTGAAGATATAGTTATTCCTAGAGTTCCAAATGGCCCAAATGATAGCTAGCCACACTGCCCAAGCTCCCTGCTTTTGTGATTTCGCCCACCACGGTTGAACATGTTGCAGAAAGTGTTCCTTACCGTTGTTAGGAAGCACAGTGGAAAAACCGAACCAGTTATAACAGGCCATCCATATATTCCAAGCTGCTGGACAAGAAAAGAGGAGGTGCATTGAGGTTTCTTCCTGTAGCAAACACATGGGACATCGAACATCCGCAGGTAGGGGAAGGGCATGCCGTTTGCTGAGATTTACTCTTGACTGAATTCTATCATGAAAGACTTTCCAACTGAAAGCCAGCACATTTGAAGGGGCTGGAACACTCCATAAATACTTGAATGTATCTTCAATTAAATCTGGACCATGATCTTGCAAGCTTATGTAAGCTGATTGCACTGGGTATTTACCTTCCGGGTTGGCTAACCAAAGCCAAGAATCTGCAGAATTCAGGGATGGCGCAAACGATTGTAGAATACTCTTCATATGATTTAGCATATCCAATTCCCAGTCTCTTAACACCCTCCGCCAAGTAAAATTCCAAACCCAAGCTCCATTTACCCAGGATCCCATTTCCTTGATACAGCTCCCCCTTTGGGTTGATAACATAAATAATCTTGGGTAATTACACTGTAATTTCAGGTTGTTTAACCACACATCAGACCAAAAAGAGGCTTCATTCCCTTCTCCAACTCGCCTGCATATATTCCTCTCGAACCACAAGTTGTTTCCCTCTTGAGAGCTCAAAATTTTCAGGTCTTGCCACCAAGAAGAGGCTTTAGAGGGATTGGGACAATGGTATTTTGCATACAACACCTTGTACCACAAGCTGTCCCTCTCATGCAAGTATCGCCATCTCCATTTTCCAATAAGTGCTATATTGAATCTTCCCAAATCTTTTATCCCCAAACCCCCCTCCTCCTTTGACTTGCAAATTTTATCCCAACTTAGCCAAGCAATCTTGTTATTGTTATCTGTTCCTCCCCATAGAAATTTTCTCACAATCTTATGACAAGTATTAATGACATTTACCGGAGCCTTGAAAAAAGAAAGATAAAAGAGTGGGATTGAGGAGAGAACACTCTTTACCAAACAAGTTCTTCCTCCAAAAGATAAGACTTTGTTCTTCCAAGAAGCAAGCCTTTTCTTTATCTTAGAAATAACTGGTTCCCAAAAAGATATCCTTCTAGGATTTCCTCCGACCGGAAGTCCAAGATATCTAAAAGGAATCCTCTCAATCAAACAATGCAATGTTGCAGCAAAGCCTCTCAACATCTGATCCTCAACTGCTATCCCTATCAACTTACTTTTGGAGAAGTTTACCTTCAGGCCGGAAGTCATTTCAAAGCATCTCAGCACACACTTTAGAGTCATAACATTCTGTTGTGTTGCCTCGCCAATAAATAAGGTATCATCCGCGAACTGTACCATAGAGACCTCCAAATCTGAATGCATACCCAAGCTGAACCCTTTGAATTTATCAACATGGATCGCCTTTTTCAGGAGTCCATTGAGCCCCTCTGCTACAATCAAGAATAAGAAAGGTGCCAATGGGTCTCCTTGTCTCAGACCTTTCAACATTTTAAATTCCGAGCAGGGACTACCATTCACTAACACAGAGACTGAATTTGACTCCAAGCATCCGCTAATCCACCTTATCCATCTTTCACTAAAGTTCATCCTCCGAAGCATATAGAAAAGAAATTCCCATCTAACCGAGTCGTAGGCCTTCTCATAATCCACCTTGAAGATGAGAGTCGGCTTTTTCTTCTTCTTCGCTTCATCCACAATTTCGTTGACAATCAAGACACTATCAAGCATGTTTCTCCCACCAAGAAAAGCGAATTGATTCGCATCAATCAACTTATTCAGCACCTGTTTTAACCTTTTTGCCAATAATTTAGAAACAATTTTGTAGATGCTTCCCACTAGAGAAATAGGTCTGAACTCATTAAGCCCCATCGGAGAGTCGGTTTTGGGGATCAATGCGATGAAGGAAGCATTGCTTCCTTTTGGCCAAGCACCTCTGAGAAAGAAATCATCCAAAACCTTCTTTATATCCAAACACATCAAATGCCAGAAAGACTTGATGAAATGAAAATTATAGTCGTCGGGTCCAGGGCTTTTGTCACCATCACAATCCCACACCGCTTCCTTAATCTCTTCCAAATCAAATGGTGTCGTAAGAAATGTGTTATCTGCGCTGGATACTTGATTGAAATTGACTCCATCAAGCCTTGGGGCCACGACATCATCTTTGCTGAATTTTCTTTCGAAGAATTCTTTCACTTTTAACTTCACTGTTGTTGGTTCTTCATACCACTCACCATCTACATTTAATCCCACAATAGCATTCTTCCTTCTTTTCCATCTAACAAGAGAATGGAAATACTTGGAGTTGGAATCCCCCTCCTTTACCCACCTTTGTCTAGCCTTTTGGTGGAGAAGAGACTCATTGAGCCTAGCAACTTTCCAAAAATCAGCTTGTGTATTCTTCCTTGTCCTTATCTCTTCCTCTGACAACCCCTCCTCGTCTGCTTTTCTATCCAACTCTTCGAGTTTGCTAGCCAGTAAATTCTTTTGTGTGGTTAAGTTTCCAAATACCTCAGTGTTCCAAGACTTCAATCTTGTTTTAAGAGCTTTTAATTTTTCCTTAAGAATGAATGCCCCCCAACCTTGAAACTGCAAATTATTCCACTCCTTCTCTACATAATCTCTGAACTTAGGATCTTGTAACCAACCATTGATGGTCCGAAAAGGTTTGGGACCCCAATTGTGATTAGACACCTTGAGGATCAACGGACAATGATCGGAAACATCTCTTCTCTGGACATGAAGAAAACAGTTTGGCCAAGCCTCCATCCACTCACTCGACACAAGAGCTCTATCCAATCTGCTCATAGCGTGACCATTCGGTCGGAACCATGTAAATTGTCTCCCAACCAAGGGTAAATCCAGAAGTTCCATATCATTAATGAATCCATTGAATTCATCAGTGTCTCTACGGGAGGAGTCTGGCCCGCTGAAGATACCTATTCTTTCTTCCGGAGAACGGACAGAATTGAAGTCCCCTACAATACACCAAAGGTGAGACAAGAGCCTCGCCTTTAGAGCTGTGAGCTCCCCCCATTGAAGAATCTTTTCCTGGAGAGTACAAGACCCATAAAAATTGACAATAGCGCAGGGTAAATTACCATCCCCCCACACTCCTTGCAAACAGATAAACCCACTGCCCAAGTAACTCCGGATCAGATTGAAGGTGCCACTATGCCAC
This sequence comes from Lotus japonicus, assembly GCF_012489685.1. Classification (NCBI taxonomy): domain Eukaryota; kingdom Viridiplantae; phylum Streptophyta; class Magnoliopsida; order Fabales; family Fabaceae; genus Lotus; species Lotus japonicus. The sequence goes on from NC_080041.1 coordinate 1,496,768, forward strand.
AAACACAACAGACCGCCGCCTCTGTTAACCGCTGGCGTGAAAGTCCATTCAAAAGAATCATCTCCCCATAAGGCTCTACATAGCCGAGTATCAACGAATAGTACTTGTGGTTGAATTGTGGCCGATGAACAATACTTTCAACCTCCATGCCACCAATCCTTGTTGCCACATCCTTCGTCGTGCGATCACCTCCCTTGTTGCTAGATTCCCCCTGCGTTGTGCCAGAGTCACCATGCCTCAAGCCACCGTCATGCCATCGTTACTCTGGGAAGTGGGAGAACGGGGAGGCTAGGTTAATGTTTGGGGGTTGGTAGCAGATGCAGTTTAGTTTTTTATTTTTTTCAAAATATTCTTTTAATTTTATTGATGTTGAACGACAAAGACTAAAATCACACAAACGTTAAAGCAATTTAACGTTTGTGTAACAGACTGTTGACGACAAAGACTAAAATCACACATTTAAGGGTATATAAAAAAACTTATGAGGGTCTAAACCAAAAGTCCTCCAAAATAAGGGGACCTAAATCATATTTAAGCCTAAATAAATTCATGTTTACCAAGTTAATAAAATATGTAAGGCTGGTGTAGCAATGACAACGTCATAGAAGATTATAAGTCTCATATATCATAATTTTTGTTTAGCATATTTTTTAAATATAAAAGGATAGGGAGATGGAACCATTTTTAAATGTAAGATAAATTTTAGAATGAATTCAATAAGAATTTTAAGGTATAAGGTACTTAAGCAATGTTCAAAAAAAAGCTACTTCAAGTAATTTATTACAAAGTTAGTTTAAATTACTAAAATAAGCCAATTCACTAAATATATTAAATAGTTAGGTAAATAAATTTTAAGCTAATCAAATAAACTTTAAAATAGCTAAAATTTTCTGGACAAACAAGGCCATTAACTTTGACAATGCATTCCAAAATATTTGTAGCATATATGAAAAAAGAAAGGGTTGTCTAAATGACCCATGATAAAGTTTGAGTTAAATAACTCATCATCCAATCACATTGGAGATAAATGAGTTGGAAATAAATTAATAAATAAAATATAGAAATTTCAACTCACTTATCTCCAATGTGATTGGATGATGAGTTATTTAACCCAAACTTTATCATGAGTCATTTAGACAACCCAAAAAGGAAAAAGGGAAAAGGTCGTAATTACATTCAAGAAAGATGCGCACCATTGCCAGAGTTCCTAATTTATATGGAAATTTATCTGTCACAAAGAGAAAACGATAATAAGTGATTAAGTAATTAGTGATATGTGAAGAATAAAATGTGAGATAGTAATTAATTAATTGGGCAATTGTAAAAAAGTTAATCAAATGAATAATCTAGAATTTCTAAATCAAGAATGTTTTTAACTAAACCAACAGTAACATGTTATATAGAGAATACAACAATAACTAATTTTATACCCGTGGCTTGCACGGAGGAATTTATTCTCGATTATTGTTATTTTTTAATTTGTTGAACAAACTTTTTAATATTTATTTATTAAATACAGTTATGTTCTTTATTTTTTTGATTTTTTTTTTTTTAAGAATTTTGGGTGTTATTTTGTTAGTTTAGTGTATAGGTTTATTGTACCAAAAAATGGGTAATTGTTCTGTGGTTGCTTCATAGCAATTTGTTTTTGGGTGAATAACACATATATATAATTCTGCACGAAGATTTTCAAACAAACAGCGATTTATTGAAAAATTGACAACCGTGGTAAACATATGAAATATTAAAAATTGTCAAAATGATTCAAATTGACCACCGAGGTCAATATACCCAAAAAGTAGAAATTGTCAATGCGGATAAAGAAATACAAAGCAAAGTTTAGCACAAAAGATATTTATGTGTAAGCAACATTAAGAAAATGGTACTACATCTTCTCCACCTTGATCTTCTTCATCATATGTTCACTTGTAATTTGATTTGAATTTTGAAATTATGTGTGGGTCCATGCAAATTTTCAGGACATTAAATGCTGATTTAAACCACTTTCTGAATCCATCATTCCCTTCGACCTTGAAAAGAAATTCCTTGTGTACTAAATCAACAATTTCTTTTGGTGGGTGTTCCATGCATCCGTTCTAGAATTTATAAATAAAATGAAATAAATTGATATATTATGAATTAAATTTTCAACGTAAAAGTGCTTAATTTGAATTGTATATGTTTACCTTTTCAATTTCATCCAAAATTTCGTTGCTTTTTTTGTTGATCAGATAACAACCATCGCTATCAAAAATTGTCAAAGTTACAGATCCAGTATTATCAGCAACATGCATCAACAACTTGTACCTTAGGTAAACATCAATAATTAAACTAAATGTACTGTTTATTGAACAAAATAATTTATTTATTCAAAATGGAGTTTACCGTATGGTAATAGTGATGTGCTTGTTACACTTTGGACAAAAATATAGTGCTCCATCAGAGTATGTTGCTGTGTGACATTCGCAATCATGATAATACCAATTATCTGTGCTCACAATTTTCTCAATCGCAGCATACACAATGAATATTGTACGCTGTAGTAATTAATACTTGATTTAGAATTTTGTTGTAGTAGCATGTGCTTGTAATATTAATAATGATAATAACATATGTATATTGAATACATTTAAATATACCTACCTAATGACATGTTTTTTTTAAATATGTATGTATTGTAGTAGTATTTGTTGCTATTATTTTGCTAAAATTTTATGTGTAAAAAAAATATTAAATATGTTTACTGATAAACTTTTTTTCACAAAAGTAATGGAATTTTGTACTTAATGTTGTTATCATTTAATAAAAATATCAAGAGTTAAATACGCAATTAACTGTAGCAATTATATTTTTTTTAAAAAGCTAATACATAAGTAAATGTTTTTATAAAATTATTATTAATATATGTATATAAAAACTGTGAAATAGCCGATCTTCATTATTTTTTCTGTTAAATAGGAGACGAATATAGCATTTGTTTAATTGATCAACATTTAATGTATTTAAAAACCAATAAATGTAAAAAAAAACGTTTTTTTTTTAAGAATGACAAATATAAAATACGTTTTGTTCTATACAAAAGGAAACATGCTCTGGTTTTTTTTTTTAATTTATATTTTATAAATACAACTAAAATTATTTAAGGACTTAAGTGAGAAAAACATACCGATCTGCACGCAGCCAAATTTCCAATGTTTGTGCATGGAAATAGTTTTAGAAACTCAGAGAATTTTATTCTGTAAAATGTTCATCCCGTGTAGGCTTTTTACCGTGTAATTTAAAATAAATGATTGTTATATACTAATGTTTTCTAAACCTTGCATAATATAATTTTACTATTATACTTTTTTTAAAGTAACTTTTCTATTATATTTGATAATTGTATATATATTTACTCCTAAAATTATTAAAAATCATAAAAATATTACTTAAATTGTATGAAAATATATTTTAAAATTATCTTTAACCTAAAATTACTTTATGTGATATGTTCCTCCCCATAGGATATTTTTACCCTATAATTTAAACATACTACATATGTATTCTTGTTCTTTACCATAAGTAAGTAGTTTTTTCTGATATTTTTACATTATTATTTAAAAATGTATTTTTAACATGCAAGTTGGACTGGGTGAGCCCCTAGAGGGGCGACGCCCAGGGTTCGGCCCGCCTAAGGGCGAGAGCCTGGCATTAAGTTGGGCCTCAACTTCAGAGGCCCAATTGGCCCAATAGGTAGTGCCCAAGCTCTATAAATAGGAGGTAGATACCAATTGTAAGGGACTTTTGGCTCATTTTATAAAATAGCACATGAAATTCAGCACTCTCTCTCTCATTCTCTTTCTCTCTCTAGCACATTCTTCCACTCTCTAGGTACTATCCCTTCCTTCAATGTTCATTCCCAGAACATTTGGCGCCGTCTGTGGGGAACGATAAACTTTCTATTCCCATTCACGTGGACTGATTGTGCAAGAGGCGATTTCTGGTTACGATTGGCTATTCTAAGGTTTTTCTTGGTTTGATTCTGTGATCGGTGCTTGTTTTCCGATCGAGTTTGTGTCATTCCTGGTTTAGATGGAGACTCGACGCAAGAAGCAGCATCATTCGCCGGTGCGACGGCGAACCTCACCGCCTCGGCGGCCTCAGCGAGTTGTCTTGGATTCTCCAATACGAACAGCGGGAGTACAGGCTACACGCACTTCTTTGCCGCCTTCTCCTCCTCCATCACCACCACCTCCTCCATCGCCTTTGCAGATCGGATCTCCGGAGCGCTCACCGGAGAATTCACCTACTCCGGAGCGACAACCGGCAGTGACGCAGGAGGAATGACGCCGTATGATGCGCAACATTGGCGACATCCAGCAGCGAAATGAGCATTTACAAGCTCAGTTGGATTTCTACCGCCGCGAGCAACAAGATGATGGAGGCAGAGAAGCGGATTCCGTAGCTGAGTTCCGTCCGTTCTCGGAGGACGTTGAGAGTGTGGCGATTCCAGATAATATGAAAACGTTGGTTCTGGATTCTTACAGCGGGGATTCTGATCCGAAGGATCATCTTCTGTATTTCAACACGAAGATGGTGATAATTGCGGCATCAGATGCGGTGAAGTGCAGGATGTTTCCCTTCCCAGCATTGATGGTCTCGTTGATGGTGCCTCGGGCAACGAACTGCTTAGCTTGATGGATGCGTACTCTGGTTATCATCAAATCCACATGCACCCGGCAGACGAGGACAAAACGGCTTTCATGACCGCCAGAGTCAACTATTGCTATCGCACCATGCCGTTTGGAATAAAGAATGCTGGGGCGACCTACCAAAGATTGATGGATAGGGTTTTTGCTGGGCAGGTTGGGAGAAACATGGAAGTTTATGTTGATGATATGATCGTTAAATCAGCGCGTGGCTTGGACCATCATCAAGATCTGGAAGAAGCATTTGGCGAGATAAGGAAGCACAATATGCGCCTCAACCCGGAGAAATGCTCTTTTGGTGTTCAGGGCGGCAAGTTTTTAGGCTTCATGATCACGTCCAGAGGAATAGAGATAAACCCAGACAAATGCAAGGCGATTCAGCAGATGAAATGCCCCTCTAATGTGAAAGAGGTCCAACGTTTAACAGGGCGAATAGCAGCTTTATCTCGATTCCTTCCCAAGTCTGGTGATAGATCCTTCCCTTTTTTCAAGTGTCTTCGAAAAAATGTTGCATTTGAGTGGAGGGCGGAGTGTGAAGAAGCTTTTGTTCGCCTCAAGGAACTCTTGTCATCACCGCCAATCTTGTCAAAACCCATGCAGGGACACCCGCTGCACTTGTATTTTGCTGTGAGTGATGGTGCTCTGAGTTCTGTAATACTGCAAGAAATAGATGGCGAGCAGCGAATTGTTTATTTTGTTAGCCACACACTCCAAGGCGCAGAGATCAGATACCAGAAATTTGAGAAGGCAGCACTGGCGGTCCTTGTCACCGCCCGGCGGTTGAGACCTTATTTTCAGAGCTTTCCAGTGAAGGTGCGGACGGATTTCCCTCTGAGACAAGTGTTACAAAAGCCGGATTTGTCAGGTAGATTGGTCGCTTGGTCGGTTGAATTATCTGAATATGGGTTGCAATATGATAAGCGAGGCACAGTTGGCGCACAGTCACTGGCTGATTTTGTGGTGGAGTTGACCCAAGACCTGGTTGAAAGAGTGGGCACCCAGTGGGCTCTCTTTGTAGATGGATCCTCCAATAGCAGTGGCAGTGGCGCGGGAGTAACGTTGGAAGGACCAGGAGAACTAGTATTGGAGCAATCGCTGAAATTCGAGTTCAAGGCAACAAACAACCAGGCAGAATATGAAGCTCTCATCGCCGGATTGAAGTTGGCGCTTGAAGTAAAGATCGGAAGGTTGTTGATAAGAACGGACTCGCAGTTGGTAGAGAGTCAAGTAAAGGGAACTTTCCAGGTCAAGGACCCCAACCTGATCAAATACCTTGAGCGAGTGCGATATTTGATGACACTTTTTCAAGAAGTTGTGGTAGAGTATGTTCCTCGAGCACAAAATCAGCGGGCGGACGCGTTGGCCAAATTGGCGAGCACACGGAAGCCCGGCAACAACAAAAGTGTGATTCAGGAAACGCTAGCGTGCCCCAGCATCGAAGGCGAGCTCATGGCATGTGTGAACAGAGGGGCGACGTGGATGGGACCCATATTATCTATCTTGGCGGGGGACCCGGCGGAAGTGGAGCAATGCACGAAGGAGCAACGGCGCGAGGCGAGCCACTATACTCTCATTGACGATCATTTGTATCGCCGTGGTTTTTCGACGCCGCTGTTAAAATGTGTACCGCCAGAGAAATATGAGGCGATAATGTTTGAGGTGCATGAAGGAGTATGTGCAAGCCACATCGGGGGGAGGTCTTTGGCCTGCAAGGTGTTAAGGGCGGGCTTCTACTGGCCCACCCTCAGGAAGGATTGTATGGACTTTGTGAAGCGGTGTAAAAAATTTCAAGTGTTTGCGGATATGTCCAAGGCACCGCCAAAGGAGCTGGTAACGATGAGCGCCCCATGGCCTTTCGCCATGTGGGGTGTGGATTTGGTAGGACCATTTCCGACCGCCAGGTCGCAGATGAAGTTTATATTAGTAGCGGTGGACTACTTTACTAAATGGATTGAAGCTGAGCCCCTGGCCAAAATAACCTCTGCAAAAATAGTCAACTTTTACTGGAAGCGTATTGTTTGCAGGTTCGGGATCCCAAGGGCGATCGTATCCGACAACGGGATCCAGTTTTCAAGCAACCACACAAGGGAATTTTGCAAGGAAATGGGCATACAGATGAGGTTCGCCTCTGTGGAGCATCCGCAAACGAACGGTCAAGTGGAATCTGCAAACAGGGTGATTCTGCGCGGATTAAGGCGACGGCTTGAGGAAGCTAAGGGAGCCTGGCTGGATGAACTCCCTGTGGTACTCTGGTCGTACAACACCACTGAGCAATCTACTACAAGAGAAACTCCCTTTAGAATGACCTATGGGGTAGATGCTATGTTGCCAGTGGAAATTGACAATTTCACATGGCGGACTCAGCCGGATTTTGAAGGGGAGAATCAAGCCAATATGGCGATGGAGATGGATCTTTTGTCTGAAACGCGTGACGAGGCGCACATTCGAGAGACGGCGATGAAGCAGCGTGTGGCCGCCAAGTACAATAGCAGGGTTTGCCCCCGGGATATGCAAGTTGGCGATCTGGTCCTCAAGTGGCGATCAGGAACCTCAGGAAACAAGCTGACTCCGAACTGGGAAGGTCCCTACCGCATTGTCAAAGTTTTTGGTACAGGGGCCTATCACTTGGAAGAGCTTGATGGAAGGCGACTACCCAGGTCATTCAACGGGTTGAGCCTGCGCTATTATTACAGTTGATCATGGACGAGAAAGCTGGAAAGGCGAGGAGCTCCAAGGAAGAACTTCTGATGAACAAAGTGAATTCGCCAAAGTTAGATGTCTTCAATTTTTCTAAAAATATCTCCAAACTCTCCAATGTATTGCCATAACAAAAGCGTGCTCTTTTTCTCCGAAAGGAGTTTTTTAACGAGGCGCTCCATCAATAAAACGAAAATTCATGAAATTCATGTCTAAAGATTCCAGGGATTTCCTGACGATCGGAATTGCCGATCGATATAAAGAATTACGACGATCACTAGGTGGGACAAGCTTGATCCCCAAAGGGACTTGCTGGAACCCTGAAGGCGGCGGCGATTCCACAAATGGCCTTTGACGCCTGGGAATCTCCCCCCGAAAATTCTGATGTGATCGCCGGTCCCGTAAACGATGTGCTGGGTAAGCCTCGCCAGAATATGACGAGCGCCATTAACTAGGCCAAAGTCTTGGGACCCCCAAATGGCCATTGGGACCCAAGCATTGTAAGCCCCGAGCGGGCAAAGCCCCGGGCGAAGCCCTCAAGAATGGAGGCCATTTATCCCTTTGTGGAAAATGTTTAAAGTCTTGACGGAGAAATGCCAAGCAACAAGCCCTAGTTAAAATTAATGCACGAAATCGTTAGGCGTAATTCAATCACATGACGCGTGAAAAATAGCGCAAGATATAAGGTCGGCGAATGAATAAGGTGGAAGGCGAGTGCTTGGTCACTCAGGATGTTGAGTATTTTATTACTCCGGTGCGTCGGGGCGTTTAACTATGAAATTCATTCTTAAATTTTTTAACAATAAGAATGCGGCGATTTGCGAAGTGGCGACCAAAAGATTTACAGCGAAAGCAATCATTCAACAAAATTTACAAAGTATTTAAAGGCGATATAAAAACAATGGCGAAAGGTTACTTACAAAGGGCGGTAAAGGCTAGGTAAAAATTGAAATTACACTATTCATTATTTCTTTCTTCTTCTCCTGTTTCTTCTTCTTCTTCAGTTGCGGTCCAGAGGTGTTGGTCAATCAGCGGAGGATCATCAGGACCAACCAGTCCTTCAGCAGTGATTTCTTTCATTATTCCCATGGCGCTAAAGTCAAAGTCAGGGAACAAGTGTTGAGCCTGGTCCTTGGCGAGGTAAAAGCCACGCTCGCGATTGTCATAGGCAATGTCAGCGGCTTGCTCCCTCGCCTCAACGGCTTTGGCTCTCTCCACCGCCAGCTCGCCCTCTAGCTCTTTGATCTTCGCAAGGTGGGAAGTAATTTCGGCATCTTTCGCGGCGAGGGCTGCCCCATGAGCCTTCTCCGCCTTCTTGATCTCTTCAGAAGTAGCTCGCATCATCGCCTCCAGATCCGCCTTCGCCGAAGCCAAAGACTCAGCAGACTTTTCCTCTTGCTCCGCCAACGCCTTTTTCGCTGACTCCAGTTCAGCGCGCAACACTTCGAGCTCTGACTCCTTAGCAGCCAGCGCCTCGCCTCTGGCGGCCAAATCCTTCTCAGCTCGGTCTTTTTCCTTTTTGCAAGCTTGGAGACTTGCATCGAGGCCATCCGCTTCTTCCCTCATCAGCTTCAGATGATCCTCCAGTTCGCCGATTTTAATCCCCGCCGTACCAATCAACTTGTCGGCCTGGACTTTTTCTTTGCCCGCTTGGTCCAACAGTTTATCGAACCGCTTCTTCCAAGCGGCGGCGTCCTCTTGGTGCTTGGCATTCTCAGCCCTCAACCGTTCAGTTTCAGCAGCGACAGCGTTGAAATTGTCAAACGCGTGGGCGAAGATGCACCCAGCGCATAGAAGACAAGCAAGGGTCTCCTCCTTGGTCTCATTAATACCCCGGCTCAAAACTTCTTTTTCTATGGCGTCACGGTTGAGGCCGGTAAGTAAGAACTCTGAAGGTTCAATGGCGTTGGGAAGCATATTGTAGTAGCTAGAAGAGCCGCCCTCGTTGCCAGGAGCTTGCTCGATCCGGGCTGCTTCAAAGGTAGTGGCGGCATCAGGAGAGGGTCTTTCCTCTTGATGAGGCGGGGAAGACATGGAACGCCCATCATTCGTTGGAGGCGGGCTAGGAGGTGCGACTTGGCGAGGGGGAGACTTGGGGGTTTCTTTTTCTTTTTCTCTTTCTTTCTCCCCGGCGGGAGCATTGGAAGACGCGGCACCAGTTGTGGCGTTGATGGAGGCAAGCTTCTCAACAGCTGAGGGTTGAGAAGTGTTGTTGGTTGCGCCAGCAGTTGATGACTGGTCAGCAGTTGCGGTTGTGGCACCTACAGTAGTGGACTTGGCGGCGGCAACGGTGGCTGTATCACCGGTAGCGGAATTGGGAGTTGTGACAGTGGCAGACTCGGTGGCCGTGGCGGCGGAAGCATTGGCGGAGGCTTTGGCAACATTCTTGCCTTTGGACACAGCGGCAGTGGTGGGTTTAGCGCCGGTAGGGATGGCACCCGCGAGGGGCGGGGGCGAGGAGTGCCTCCCCCGTCCCCATCCCCGCGTCTCTTTCATGTCCCCATCCCTACTCCCCATCCCCAATCCCCACCTCCCCACGGGTCCCCGTAGATCCCCATGGGGACCATTAACACAACATTAAAAATAAAATAAAACTAAATTAAATATAAAAATACTTAAATTTCCACGTGGACTACAAATAGTTAAATATGAAAATCACAAATGAGAATGGAACATGTCAAGTTCTATGAAAATATATAATGAAGTTCAAATAACATTTAATTTACTATTAAGGGTATTATTGATTTTTTACCTATGTATACAGGGCGGGGATTCCGCGGGGCGGGGAAGGTGATCCCCACCCCCATCCCCAAATTTATCTCGGGGGAATTTTTGTCCCCATCCCCACAGGGAAAAATTCCCCAAGATCGGGGCCCCAAACGGGGCAGTCCCCACGGGGATCCCCATATGCAGGTAGAAATTGCCATCCCTAAGCGCCGGGGTAGGAGGAGCCGGCGACTGCAGATCCCGGGGCGACAGGGGAGACTTTAACTAATTTCCTCCTCTTGGGGGCTTGGGCGCCATCGGTTTGGTTCTCAGCACCGCCCCGTTTTTTCCCATCGCCCTCAGTGTTGAACTTTGGGGAGAAACGGGCCATTCTCCTCTCGCGGGCTTTCAGGAGCTCGGCGTTGGTGAAGTTCATATCTTCTGCAACAATAAAAAAAAAAAAGGGTCAGTAGCAACATAAGGGGTAAGAAAGAAAATGATGATGAAAAAACGAAAGGGAAATGGCGATGATAAAAACAAACTATAAGTGACCTAAGTATTTGGGTGTCCTTGAGAGGCGAGCGCCCTCAAGGACTGTTGCGTAGTCGAGAATAGGAAGCGAGGCGAGGAGATTCAAAAAGGCTTTGTCGTTAACAGACAAAAATTCTTCTGAAGGGTCGGTGATCCCATTGGGCTTCTCCGTCCAGTAGAGGGGAAAAAGGGCAGTCCCGCCCCTAAGGGTAAAGGCCTCAGGATAGGCGGGGTGAACCGCCACGCGGAAGTATCTCCGGGCGAAGGAGGACTTTGCGTTACTCTTGTGAGGGTTCAAGCACTTACGACCGGCTCGGGCCTTTAAAGAGATCCATCCTTTATTTTTGATGGACTTGGAGTCAACATCGTAAAGGTAGAAGAAGCTGGTGGGAGATGGGGCGGTGCCAACAGCGGCGCACAAGATTTCAAAGCACCGGATGAAGGCCCAGGCGTTGGGGTGGAGTTGACAAGGAGCCACGTTGATATCACGGAGAACGGCTTGAACGAAGGGCGAAAAAGGAAGCCTGACTCCAAGCTCGCCAAACATATACTCATATGCAAAGAAAAAATGGGATCTCTTCACATCGCCGTCGATTCTATGAAGCCAGGGGCGGTCCTCAGCGCTGCAGGGCCAAATCCTGAGTTTGGCGTTTAATTCATCATCGACAGACAAACCGCCAAGGTTACTCACGAATTCCACGATGAGCTCCCTATCCGGGAAAACAGAGGGTTGGTCTATAGCTTCATGGGAGGGTGCTCTCTGGACTGGAAGGGGCAAGGTCGCGAAAGTTCTCAATCGGTAAGGGGGAATCTCCGGGACCTCTAAACGGAGACCGGCGGCGGAGGTAGAGTCAGGGTCACTCTCAGAAGAAGAGGTGTGACTAGGGGAGTTAGGGTTTGAAGCCATCTTTGATAATTAGATGAGGAAAAGAAAAAGACGAGTAGAGATAAGATGTAGAGATAAGGGAACGAGGACTCACCGGGTAAGGATGTGAAGAGTGGGTAGCGGAAGGGGTGAAAGGCGACGGCACCAGAGCGGAAGTTGGAAGAGGGAGCTTGGTAAGCGATAAGAGAAGTAAAGAGAGGTCTCGGAAAGGGATGATTGTAGGGAAGAAGGGTTTTTATAGGCAAAGGGGGGAAGTTGGATGGGTGACGCGTGTCGGACGCGTGTGGAAGGTTGGAAGTCATTATGGCTTTTGGGAAGTGGGACGCGTGTGATGAGGAGTTACTGCGCATGATTGGACAGTTATGAGGAGTGAGGTGACGGTTGCGGAGAAAGGGGAAAACGACGTATCACATGGAGCAGTTAGAGATTTGAAAGGTTTTTGAAACAAGGGAAAGCGCGAAAGGCCTCGCCACCATGAAGACTAAATGCCATCGCCTAATAAATGGTGTCGCCAATGAAGTTTAGCCGCCCGCCAAGGGCATCGCCAGCCAACACTTGGATGATTAGTACATGACTAACATCTGTCACCTAGCTCGCCGACGAAGGACGCTCGCCTACTCCAACTTATCGTCAGTACAAAGCGATCGTTCCCGCCGCCTGTGGACTTGTGGACTTGCCGGTTTGGGTTGCTCGCCAAGACCAGTGGATTGGGCGACTAAAGATGCTTGTTTCCTTTCGCTTACGCCATGTCGGCGACGTAGTTTTCTTCTTTTTTCCTCAAGCCATGTTGGCAGCTTAGATTCCAGCACACCATAGGATGCATGTAAAAGCATTTAAAAGACACACTTAGCTCTCATCCTTCGAGCTCGGTGTCTTGTGGACTAGTGGACTGGGCGAGCCCCTAGAGGGGCGACGCCCAGGGTTCGGCCCGCCCAAGGGCGAGAGCCTGACCTTAAGTTGGGCCTCAACTTCAGAGGCCCAATTGGCCCAATAGGTAGTGCCCAAGCTCTATAAATAGGAGGTAGATACCAATTGTAAGGGACTTTTGGCTCATTTTATAAAATAGCACATGAAATTCAGCACTCTCTCTCTCATTCTCTTTCTCTCTCTAGCACATTCTTCCACTCTCTAGGTATTATCCCTTCCTTCAATGTTCATTCCCAGAACGCAAGTATTTCCATGTTAAATGCTCCTCTCGTGTCCGTGAATAATTGCTCAAGTGTTAAGAGTTAGGAGACATATGGATTGAGTTGGGGAGGTTTAGAGATCAAATCTTGGAGGGTGTAATTTATCTTTCCGATGTACCAAAAAAAAAATTCCTCCCATAGGAGCTTTCAACCCTGTAATTTAAAGATAAATAAATGTATACTATATATGTATTAATGTTTTCTAATCTTCCAAACATATTTCATCCTCAACTACCAAAACATTTTATACTAATATAAGTAAATGTATTAGGAAATGTATTAAATATAAGTAACTTATTTTGGTACATAATTTGATACTTATTGTCACATTTCAAACTGTAATAATAAATGAATTTAAATTTGTAGTAATTGTTTTAGAAAATTTTAGTCTAATATTGTATGTAATTGTGCTAAAATATTTAATTTTATTTCAATTAAATTAAATTAATTTAAATTATGTAATGTATTTTTTGTGGTGAATAAATCAGGAAATGTATGAACATAATCAAGTTATTTTACCACACAACTAATAAATTATGATTGATTTAAATTACTAAATGTATTTAATATAATAAAATATTTTCAAATTTAGATTGTAATAAATATAGTTTAGACGTTCTTAGGCCCTCCTTTCAACCAAAAAATATAATTTAACCAATAGTATGACATATTTATATAAGTGTGATTGTAATAATCAACATTTTTTTTAATTTAGATTCAATTTTATTAAATTTCTGCATGACATAGTTGTAGAAATTTTATTTATTTATAATCATATTTAATTCGAACTTATAAAATAATAGGGACATATGACATCATATTACTAATTTTATGATTATTCTAAAATATATATAATGATCTTGATTTCATTTATACAATAATAGAGATATATAAAATTGTATTACTAATTAAATGAATGATTCAATCACGTCATATTAATTTTTTTAAAATTAATCTAAACATTAAATTTTAATTTATCAAAAAATTTAGTTAAATATAAGTTTTATTGTTTAGACTAATTATAAGAAATTAATATTGCGTAATATGACTAATTAAATTTTAATTTATCAATTTTCCTCCTGTAACCAAAAAACTTTAATTTATCAAATATTCATAGCTATAAAAAATTGTAACTTTCTATTTTCAACTCAAACAATAAATATATATATTTAATAAAAAATATCAAATACATTTAATGGTAGAAATGTCACAATTGGCTTTTGTTAACTATTCTAATATCATTGATAACCATTAAATGTCATATTAATACCGTAGTTATTTTTAAAAATATGTAATTAATGATTATTTAAATTACTGAAAAATCAAAAAATATAAATATGACATCATCTACCTACTAATAATAGTATGAGAGAGAAAAATAGAAAGACAAAGCCTCAGAGGTTGACAGTTGTCGGAGTTGTCACTTTTTTATTTTGAAAATAATATATAGTATAGGATGTTTGAGAGTTGTTTAAAAGAATTGTTGCTAGCACTTCTTTTTATGTTTTAGTGTGTTTTTTTTTGTTTTTTTTTTTTTTGAAGAGAGTGTGTTTTGTTTTTTAGTGTAATGTGTGTAGCTTTAATCATGCATTTCAATAATTTTACAAATAAGTACTAGTTCGGCCAAAAATATCCACTGGATATTTTGTTAAGTCATATTGACTTTTTTTTTCAATAGTCATAATCGCCATTATTGACTTGTGATGTCTCATAATTGCTTTTAATTTCATACAATTTTTTTTTATAAGTACAAGGGGTACTTTTCAATCCCAATAAAAAAAGGACAAGGAAAACAATGAAAATACAAATAAGGAAAAACCTCTTGGAGGCTGGACTATAGGAAAATGCCTCATTAAAATCTTAATAGGAAAAAATCCATTAGAGCCTAAAGAAGGAAAAAAAAAAAATACATTAATCCTAAAGGCATAATAGAACCACCAAGAGGATTTCATACATGACTTCGGCTTCGTTGGCTTTAATTTTTGACTTGATAGGCTATTATTGGATGATAAGCCTATAATTGCTACTTTTGTTTAAGAAAAGGCCAATTGTAGTTGCTATGAAATTAGTCTGAGTCAGTCAACTAAATGCACCAAGACTTCAAACAGATGCTCTGGTTCACACATGAAATAAAATGCTTGGAAAAGTGGCTTTAAATTTTCATTCAATCACGTTCATGCATCGATGATATTTGGAAATTTTCTTTTATATCTATCTAGGAAGGAATGAAATAAAATTGGTTTACACGCACACAAACGAGCACTGACCGCTTAGAAGAGAACACATATTCTTTAGGATGATCTCTCTCCTTTCCCTAAGATGAACCTTGAGTCATCAAAACCTTTTTGACTCGGCCTGGCCCAATCAGTACCTTATGAGACTGACATTGTTTAGTGTTTCTATTATTTGATCACGAGGTTGGAGGACTGGGTGATGTTTCACTCACTCTGAAGGAAGACTGTCATTGAGAGGTACTAGAGTCCAGTTACAAGTCTAGAGTGGAGGGTGCCTGTTAAGCTAAAATTACGAGCACCACAACTCTCGACACCATGGTGCAAAGGTGAGTTCTCGACAACAAGGGTTATGGCGAAACCGGCAACTCAGCATACGGTGTCCCTCAAAGTCAAGTTAGTAAGAGCTATATCTCGACAAACTCAGTAGATGAAGAAATCTCGACCATCTTAATGGAAGAGGCAGTTATCGAGTAACAAGCAACTACAAGCACGTGCATATACCCACGATGCCACGAATAGCAACGGTTGCCCACGACTCAGAACCATCCACGCGGTAATAAAGTCACGTGCGCGAAGACCACCGGCTAAACGTGGGGCATGGCGCCAAAATTCAAAACCCACGAAGCCATCATGCATCCAAGAGAAACCGCCAAGAACGTGGGCAGGAACAGCACTATAAATAGAAGAAGCAGCAACAGAAAGAAAGGTTCCCAACTCAAAACTCTGAAAGTTCACCAAAAGCTCTAAACGTCCGCATCAATGAGACTCAGAGAGCAAAACGTGATGATGGAGGAGTATGTTGCAGAACCAACACTTTAGTTTTCTTGCATTTAAGCTTGTTAATTCCCCAGTTCTTTTATGCATTTCCCTGTCGAGATCCTTATCTCTTGTAGTTTTTATGTTATTTTGATATATGTGATTCCTTTGTAATTGACCCGTGTTTAATGAAATTCAGTTCTGTTTAAACCAACTTGGTGTTGTCGAAAAAGCATTTACACACACAATACTTTGGCAAAGCGTTTTCTCAAAAGGACCCCGAATCTAAACTTCCTTTAGTCGAACTAAGAGGATATTTGTTTACCAAAAAACCACGTAAACAAATTGGCACGCCCAGTGGGACCGTTTTTGTGAAAACTAAGTTTTAGATGATAGTAACCATGAAATGGTTAACATGTTATCTCGACAGATAGGTGAGCTAATCAACCCTGTGCTCCAAAATAATAATGCCAATAACCAGCATTTGGCACGACAGATGGATCGTTTGGCGACAGCCCTGGGGGCACCAGTCGAAATCCAACCGGCACCAGGGATTAACCAAATCCCGTTGCCTAACCATGTCCCTGTCCCTGTGCGCTATCAGGCACCGCAACACCAAGAGATGAGGGCAAACCCTTTGTACGAGGCAGTGCAGCCACCATTGCAAAATGTGTATATGGTAAACAGGGAAGAACACGCTGATGGTGTGCTAGAGAGAATTCGACACTAGAATGCTGGGGGGCAACAAAATGTTGTTGCTGTGGTGGAGCAATTGTTGAACCAACATGGTTTCAACGTGGGTTTCACGAATAGACCCCATTTTGTGTCAGCCTTTACAGAGGCGGTTCTCGAATCAGAACTTCCTCGAGGCTGGAAGGTCCCCAAATTCACTAAGTTCTCGGGGGATTCAGGAGAGTCCACTGTAGAACACATAGCCAGGTACCAAATCGAAGCAGGAGACTTAGCCATCAATGAAAATTTAAAAATGAAGTACTTCCCGAGTTCTTTAACCAAGAATGCATTTACCTGGTTCACCACCCTCGCTCCTAGGTCAGTCCACACATGGGCTCAGTTGGAAAGAATTTTCCATGAACAGTTCTTTAGGGGAGAGTGCAAAGTAAGTCTGAAGGATCTGGCTAGTGTTAAAAGAAAGCCAGCAGAGTCTATTGATGATTACCTAAACAGGTTTAGGATGCTTAAATCTCGATGTTTCACCCATGTCCCCGAGCATGAGCTAGTTGTCTTAGCCGCTGGTGGTCTAGAGTATTCTATTAGAAAGAAAATCGACACTCAGTATATTCGAGATATGTCTCTACTCGCAGACAGAGTGAGGCACATCGAATTACTAAAGGCCGAGAAGTCTGAGGAGAGGGCCAAGACCACTAAGTGGCCAAAGAAGGAAAAAGTGGCATACCTAGATGCTGATCCAGTATGTCAAAGTCCGTGTGTCTATCGAGAAGTCCCTGAAGACGTCGAATTAAACGATGTCAATCTGGCTGAACTTCAGCCAGGTGATCCTTATATTTGTAAAGCATTGAAACCGCGTGAAAACAAACTTGGGGAGGAAAACCCCAAGAACACGATTCCTGCTGTGAAAACTTATACTTTTGATGTGACCAAATGTGATGCAATTTATGATATACTTGTGTCTGATGGTTTGCTTGAGGTCCCTAAAGACCAAAAACTTCCTTCTCCTGAACAAAGGAAGGGGAAGAATTATTGTAAATATCACAACTTTTTTGGTCATTGGACTTCACAATGTGTTCGTTTCAGGGATCTTGTGCAGGGGGCATTGGACTCGGGAAGGCTCAAGTATGACGAAAAAGCCAAAAGCCAAATGAAGATTGACTCCGACCCGCTGCAGGTAGCTGAAGCCAACTACGTGGAACCTTTCTACATTGGCATGGTTGACATTTCTGAGAAGCTGAATCTGGGCCTGACACTCGAGGAAGCAAAGGAGGAAAACATGGCTGTCGAAGAACCAGAAGTCGCGACAGAGGTGAGCCTAGAGGAGGTTTACCCCAAGGCAGGAGAAACTCTTGACGAGTTTTTGTCACGAAGCAAAGATAGCAAGAAGGAGGTCATGCTTTGTCCTCGATGTAGTGCCGTTTTCGACAAGTCAGCAGCTAAAGCCTATCAAGATTCTGAGATGAAGAGGCATTACCAGAGCAAAATGCCTGTGTCTAGAAGGTTGAAATATCCCCACGAGGAGTGGGTTGAAAGAGATCAAGAGCTAGATGGCCACAAAGGCCAAAAGTCAAGAATCAAGGACAAAACTTATGTCCCTGATGCTGGTTTGCCAAAGAATCAATGGTTTAGGCCAACACCCCCAAGACCAAAACCATACCCCAAGTGGCAGAAAATCGACTTAGGCCAGGGGTCATCTTACATCAACAATTCCCGTGTGTCGCGGAACTATTCCTATGGCTCTGGGAATTATTATGCTCCTGAGCAAATGACTAGGACTCAATTCAGACGTTTCCTGAGGAAAAGAAAAGTTGAGAGAGAAAGAGGTGGCAAGTTCCGTTCATTATGGGACATAAAGCCAGAAGACAACCCTCACAAGGAACCTAGTGTGGCGTCAATCATCAACCAGCTCGACCACGCTATCAAACAGGGAACAGTTGTGCCCCCAAACCCGGCCAAAGAAAAAGGGAAAGATGTGGCTGAGGACGAGGATGAAGACATGCTCGACGATTTCGATGATAGCGATGGGGAAGATCTTAACATCATCTGCATAGTATCTATCTTACCCGCTGAATTCGACAGGATCTCGGAGGTCACCGAGAATGAAGAAGACTACTACGACGAGGAGGAGCCAGATGACAATCCCTTGTGCTACTACGTGATGCAAAAAGGATCCGTCGAAGACGAAAGAGCTATTTTCCAGAGGCCAACAGAGCAGATGAAAAGCCACTTGAAGCCGTTATTCGTTTGGGCCAAAGTCGATGAAAAAGGAGTCAACAAAGTTCTTGTCGACGGAGGGGCCACAATTAATTTAATGCCTAAGTTTATGCTCAAGAAGTTAGGCAAAACTGAAGCAGACTTAATCCCTCACGACATGGTCCTTTCTGACTACGAAGGGAAGACAGGTTCTTCTTTAGGAGCAATTATGATGAACATAACCGTAGGAACGGTGGCCCGTTCCACATTGTTCATCGTGGTGCCCTCAAAAGCCAACTACAACCTGCTATTGGGGAGAGAATGGATCCACGGCGTGGGGGCAGTGCCCTCAACCCTGCACCAACGTATTTCCATTTGGAAAGCAGATGGAGTCGTCGAGAACGTGCAAGCAGATCAGAGCTACTACTTAGCGGAGACAGGTTACGTCAGCAAGAAGAATTTCAAAAAGAGTTTAGCCACAATTGCTCCTCTAGACACAGTGGCCTCTCAATATTTCAACCCGTATTCGGAGTACTCGGTGACGTTGGATCCCATCAGGGGTTTAAACCTTAATGAAGCATACAAACCTGATGCCATGAGTGGATGGCACAGCGATGAAGAAAAGGATGCCACAACTGAGTGGCAAAACGAGGTTAAAGATGATTAATTCGAGCCTAGCTCGAATTTCGGCTTACGCAGCCGAAAACAGAATAAGGACGGCCCTGGAGGCCGCAAGGATAGCCAAAGAAATGGCTACTGACGAAGCCAATGCCTCAATTCTGCCTGTCGAAATGACATCTCAGGAGGAGGCGAAAACACATAAGGATAACACGTGCATAAAGAAAAACGAGCAGAGCGTCGATGAATGCGAATTCGAGGACCTTTGCAATTTGAGGCTAGATTGCATCTACGATGACGGCCCATTAGGCTTCGAAAAGCCAGTGGTCGACGTGTCCAAGAAAATGGAAGCACAAGACCCTTTGGAAGAAGTGGACCTGGGTGATGGCTCAGATAAGAGGCCCACATACATCAGTGCTCTTATTGACCCAGAATTAAAGGATAAGATGGTGAAATTACTCAAGGAATTCAAAGACTGTTTCGCTTGGGATTACGATGAAATGCCTGGCCTCAGTCGCGAATTGGTGGAATTGAAGTTACCCATCAAAGAAGACAAGAAACCAGTCAAGCAATTACCCAGGAGGTTCCATCCAGATGTGTTGGTAAAAATCAAGGAAGAAATCGAAAGACTCCTTAGGTGTAAATTTATCAGAACGGCTCGATACGTGGACTGGTTAGCCAACGTGGTTCCAGTGATCAAAAAGAACGGCAAGATGAGAGTTTGCATTGATTTTCGAGATCTTAACGCTGCCACTCCAAAAGACGAGTATCACATGCCTATTGCTGAAATGATGGTGGATTCAGCTGCTGGTCATGAATACTTAAGCTTGTTGGATGGTTACTCAGGCTACAATCAAATCTTCATAGCAGAAGAGGATGTGTCGAAAACAGCTTTTCGATGTCCTGGTGCCTTGGGAACATACGAGTGGGTGGTCATGCCATTTGGGTTGAAAAACGCTGGCGCGACCTACCAAAGGGTAATGAATACCATTTTTCATGATTTTATTGAAACTTTCATGCAGGTTTACATTGATGACATTGTGGTGAAATCCCCATCAAGGGATGACCATTTGTTGCATCTAAGGAAATCCTTTGAGAGGATGAGAAAATATGGCTTGAAGATGAATCCCCTTAAATGTGCCTTTGGTGTTATTGCAGGTGACTTTTTGGGTTTTGTGGTGCATAAAAAGGGCATCGAGGTCAACAAGAACAAAGCCAAAGCCATTCTCGACACAAGTCCACCAACCAGCAAAAAACAGCTGCAATCATTGTTAGGAAAGATTAACTTCCTAAGGAGATTTATTGCCAACCTCAGCGAGAAGACCAAATCATTTTCCCCACTTCTTCGACTCAAGAAAGAAGACACGTTTCGTTGGGAAGCAGAGCACCAGAAAGCATTCGATGAACTCAAAGCGTACTTGTCCAGTCCACCTGTAATGGCACCACCTATAGGGGGAAAGCCAATGAAGCTGTATATCTCTGCCACAGATGGAACCATTGGAAGCATGTTGGCTCAAGAAGATGAAGATAGCAAGGAGAGAGCCATATTTTACTTAAGTAGGGTGTTGAATGATGCAGAAACTCGATACACCACGATCGAGAAATTGTGCTTATGCTTGTACTTCTCTTGTGTAAAGCTGAAATATTATATAAAGCCAATTGATGTAATGGTTTTTTCTCACTATGATATAATAAAGCACATGTTATCTAAACCTATCTTGCATAGTCGAGTTGGTAAATGGGCTCTGGCCCTAACCGAATATTCACTCACTTACGCCCCACTAAAGGCAGTTAAGGGGCAGGCAATTGCTGATTTCCTAGTAGATCACACTTTGCCTAAAGAAATTGTAACTTATGTGGGCATCCAACCTTGGAAGCTGTTTTTCGACGGTTCCAGCCATAAAAATGGCACTGGAATTGGGATGTTCATAGTATCCCCAGGGGGCATCCCCACAAAATTCAAGTTTAGGATTAAGAAGAATTGCTCGAACTATGAGGCCGAGTATGAGGCATTGATATCAGGCCTCGAAATCCTGATAGCTCTTGGGGCAAAGAATGTTATCGTAAAAGGAGACTCTGAGTTGGTAATAAAGCAACTCACCAAGGAATACAAATGCATCAGTGAAAATCTAGCTAAGTACTACACGAAAGCTAATAATCTGTTGGCCAAATTCGACGACGCTAGGCTAGGCCATGTTTCCAGAGTAGACAATCAAGAGGCCAATGAATTGGCACAAATCGCGTCAGGATATATGGTCGATAAATATAGGCTAAAAGAGCTTATCGAAGTCAAAGAAAAACTAAACCCCTCTGACCTCAACGTCCTAGTCATTAACAACATGGCACCTAATGATTGGAGAAAGCCAATTGTCGATTACTTGCAAAATCCTGTGAGTACCACAGACAGAAAGACGAAATACAGGGCAATGAGCTATGTCATCATGGGAAACGAGCTATTCAAGAAAAACGTCGACGGAACACTACTGAAGTGTTTAAGTGAAGACGACGCGTTCGTAGCAGTCTCGGCCGTTCACGATGGGTTATGTGGTGCCCACCAGGCAGGAATCAAGATGAAATGGATTCTATTTCGACAAGGGATGTATTGGCCTACTATTATGAAAGATTGTCTGGAGTATGCCAAGGGGTGCCAAGATTGCCAGAGACACGCAGGGATACAACATGTGCCGGCAAGTGAATTACACTCAATCATTAAACCTTGGCCATTTAGGGGATGGGCTTTAGACCTAATTGGCGAAATTAACCCATGTTCTTCTAGGCAACACAAGTACATAATAGTGGCTATAGATTACTTTACCAAGTGGGTAGAGGCAATTCCTCTACAAAATGTTACCCAGGACACGGTGATCGATTTCATTCAGAATCACATCGTGTATCGTTTTGGGTTACCTGAGTCACTCACTACAGACCAAGGCACAGTATTTGTAGGCCAAAAAGTGGCATCATTCGCGGAATCTTGGGGCATAAAACTCCTAACCTCAACTCCCTATTACGCTCAAGCGAATGGTCAAGTAGAAGCGGCCAACAAAACATTGATCTCCTTGATTAAAAAACATGTTGGTCGAAAACCTAGAAGATGGCATCAAACATTGGACCAAGTGCTTTGGGCTTACAGGAATTCACCTAAAGAAGCTACCGGGGCAACACCATTTCGACTAGCGTACGGCCAAGAAGCGGTATTACCAGCAGAGATGTATTTGCAGTCATGTAGAATCCAAAGGCAAGAGGAAATTCCAAGTGAAGATTATTGGAATATGATGCTTGATGAATTAGTCAATCTCGATGAGGAAATACTATTGGCGTTGGATATCTTAACCAGGCAAAAGGATCGCGTTGCTAAAGCTTACAATAAAAAGGTTAGAGCTAAATCTTTTATGCCCGGTGATTACGTATGGAAGGTTGTCTTACCAGTCGATAAAAGGGATAAACGCTACGGAAAGTGGGCCCCAAACTGGGAAGGCCCTTTCACAGTCGAGAAAGTACTTTTAAACAACGCTTATTCGATTAAAGAATTAGGAGGTCGAAATCGACAAATAACGGTAAATGGCAAATACTTAAAAATGTATAAGCCAACGTTGCATGAAATAAACATCGAATAAAGAAGCAAGAATAAGAAAATAAATAAAGTAAATTGCCAAACTCGAATGTTTAATTAATTGGAATAGAGCATTTACAACTATGGCAAAGAAACTTTAAAAAGGGGGATTGGCCCTATAACTATCGTATTTAGCCCTAAGAGGCTCCATGCGCCTCAAGACATCCTCTTGTTGGGATTCTAGTCTCGATTTCTCCTGTCGAAGATCCAGCTCCTCACGGGCAGCGGAAGAGAGCTTGTCCACCAAGGCTTTCAGAGCTCCCACACTCCCCTCAGGGTCCGCTTGGTTCAGAGCAGCCTTCAACTCTTCAAATTCTTCCATCTTCTCCTCAATTTGGTGTTCAGCAAAGAACACTCTTGCAGTAAGCTCCCGGTGTTCTTCATACAGGGGTACAGCTTCATGCAGGAGGCCCAGGAACTCCAGGATAGGGGTTTTTACAGAGGCAATAATATTCCTCTGTAAAAGCTGGTTAATGAGCCTGGTAAGCTCTTCAGCCAGAGAAAGGGAGGAATGCAATTCCCAAAACAGGTCTTCGTCAAAGGCCAAGCTCCGGATCTGGTTAAGAACACGACGGCTAGCCATGGTTGAAAGGGTGTGTAAAGGCAGGAAAAGAATTCTGGAAAAAAGGCAAGGAAGAGCTTGAAGAAGTTGCTAAAGAGAAGTAACCAAGAATGCTCTATTTATAGTATAACAACAAAGGAATGCATTAATTAATGGCAATCAGTTGCCAACTCTTCATCTTATGGTCATAAACCATGTAGATTACCACTACCATCGTGAATAGCTTTGGCCTTTAATGAACAAAGACTTACATTGAATCAAGAAAACGTGGTATAAGATTGCAATAAATGGGTTCATTCCCCAGAAACCAAGCAACGACTACGTAAGGGGATGCAAGGGAGTTTGAACGGTGCAACAATGAGTGAATAGCCGTCAGAATAAATGCGTAGTGGAAACT
Organism: Lotus japonicus; assembly: GCF_012489685.1. Taxonomy (NCBI): domain Eukaryota; kingdom Viridiplantae; phylum Streptophyta; class Magnoliopsida; order Fabales; family Fabaceae; genus Lotus; species Lotus japonicus. The sequence continues at coordinate 1,520,526 of NC_080041.1, forward strand.
GAAAAGACTTGGCAAATTAAACGTCAAATTATATGGCCTACGTGCCAAAACCATTGTCGAAATATTACATACAAATTGGCATCGAAAGCCATGGTTAAAATAACGCCATCATTACATACTGATAAGAGAGAATCCTAAAGCAGGGATTTAAAAGAGTTCAAACGATCAGCGAAGGTAGCAATCTTGGCATCAAGATCCTTCTTCACGGCCTGGTCAACCTCCAACTCCTTGATAACATCTTTTGTCGAGATGATAAGAGCCTTGGAGTCCTTAGTAAGCACATCCAACTGAGCCTTCACAGCAGGGCCTTCCTCGACCAAATCAGCTCGCTTTTTCTCCAACTTGGCAACCTCTCGATGCAGCTCCTCAAGTTTAGTGTCGACTTCAGAGATTTCATCTGCAATTAAAACCTTCCTAGCAGTGAATTTCTTGAAGTCCTCTTTCATTGCTGCAACTTGAGCTTTACCAGAAGAGACTTTTGCTTCCTTAAGGCTGACAGCTTGACCAACGTCCTTAACTTGATGAAACGTGGCTGAAGCATCCGCTAAGAAGGATTGAAGGTTGGCCAAAGCAGCAGCCTGATGAGAATCAAGTCTTTGGCCAAGAAGGAAGACGAGCAGTTCCTTAGCAGTATGGCCCGCTTGAGGATCAACTTGGATCTGGTCGAGAAACCCACTGGCGAAAACAATAGCCTTCAGCCGACCCATACTCTCCTTGATTTGCTGAAAATTGGCCACCCCACTAGATTGAGCAGTCTCAGCAGTGGCATCAGCTTGATGGGGTGGAGAATCCCATTCCAAGGTGCCATCGAGAAAGCCATCCAAAGCTGCCAGCGGGTCCTCCTCAAATAAAGTGTCGAGCTTTTCACTAGACACATGAGATGAAGAGCCACCCTTGGCTTGAGGCGAAGGTTGCACAGTGGCAGTCGATTTTGGAGGAGGCATAGGGTTATCATCCTTGCCTGGAAGAGGTTCTGCTTCGTGAATGGGAGAGGTTGCACCTTGAGTTTCCTACAAGGAAAACCTCTTTAATGCCCTTTTCGATAAAGTAAAATGCATATTAGAGGAGCCAACAAAACATGAAAAATATAAAGATACCTGGCAAGCAGATTCCTTAGAAGGGCTCGAGTTGGTAGAGCTTCTGGAACGACGGGGAGACTTATGACCAGATTTGCTCCTGACCTTCCTCCTTCCCTCGGATGTTGAAGTCTTTTTAGCCGAGGATGCGGCTTTGGGAGGTTTCTCGACACCTTCAGCTTTGGATTTTGCAGGATTGGGAGCTGGAGAAGTCTCACGGGATGGAGAATTGGAAGTGGAATGCTCATGGACGCTAGCCTAAAAGAAACAAAACAAACAAGAAATGACTCAGATTAGGAAACCACAGGTTAAAAATGTCACAAGGTACCCTCGAGAATGGAAAACATACCTGAATGGCGGCGTCGCCACCACCCTCTTTGTCATCGACTTCTGGTTGAGCATCAGATGCCAACTTAGAAACCCCACTAGGGGTGGAAACACCAGCCCCCTTGGCCCTCTTCTGACTGACCGAAGCAACAGGCTTGGGTTTCCTTTTTCGACTCTGTCGAAGAATATGTTAGTTCATAATCCAAAGAAATCGAAAAGAAAAAGGGAAAAGCATGAGGAAAGTACCTTGAGCTTGTCAGCAAGACTGACATCATCATCCTCATCATCATCATCATCATCCTCAATCACGACTGGCTTGTCCTTGGAAGAATGAGCCACCGGGGAAATAACTTGAGGAGCCGGTCGAGTAATGACTTCGGCTGTAAACAAAAGAGAAATTAAGAAGTAAAACAAGGAAAACCAAGGCCAAGTCGAAGTATTACCTTGACCAATACGCATGTTCAGCGATATGTGGTTGAAGATTTCGACGGGCACATGATACGGAAAGTTCCATAGGTGGTACTTAGTCCAAGTCACTCGCTTTCGAGGAGGTAGAGCTTGATTGGCCAACACATTTATGTTTACATGGTCAACCCATTTAGGCAAGACCGGTGGAAAGGCCAATGCAAACCTACTCGTAGGCAAAGATGGGAACCTAAAGCCAGTTTTTCGAATAACAAAAGATAGACCCTCCTCACCAGGAGGAACAACTAACTTAGATTTCTTGGCTTTAATTTCCCATTTTTGCCTTAATACTTGAGCTGCTTTCGCAACCGTATCTCGAAGGCGAAGAGTTGGGTAATATACCACACCAAAGAATTCTTGAAAAGATCGAATTTCTGCCAGGTGCATACCTTTGGTCTTCTTCGGATCCTGCTTCTGCAAAAGAAAAGCATCTATCATGCATTGCAGACAATCGACGAGGGGCTTCAAAATTTGAGCCCAATACTCAGACCACCGGGCTTTGAAAGCATTAGTAGCATAATATGAAGGAGCGTAAGTGAAGGGGCTTAAGTTGAGGAGTTTCTTGTTATAAAACTGAACAGTCGTGTCGAAAGCAGAAGCCCTTTTAATAGCTCCGGGGTACAGGACTAGACTCTTGTCAAATAAAGTGTTGGGTAGAACTTGGCTAAGCCCAAACTGTCGAGAAACCAATTGAGGGTTGTAGCCACACAGAGTATAGTGACTGCTAGCAAAGCCCACAGTTAAAACCCTAGGAGATAAGAGGGTCCTCCAGAGTGTGATGTGGTGCTCCTTGGGCAATGCAGAATCAGAAGCATTAGGATAAGAATTCCTTAGCCAGAAAGGGCCACGAACAGCCTTGCTGTAAGGAGAGAAACTGGAACGATAGTGCTTCAGCTTGAGAAACATGGTAAAGTACTTTCTGAAATCAGCTTCAAAACTCGACGCATCATAAGCAGGGGTCAGGGTCTCGAGTCTGTGGGCATTAATCCTGGTGTTAGAAACAGTTGGAGGATTATCTTGTGCCGGCAGAAGAGATTCGAAAACTGCATTCAACCAAAGTTGAAACAACCAAAGAGGTCCAGCTGCATTCAGAGAGACGGTCTTGGTATTCCGGATATCCTCGACAGCTTCATTCAGCATCTGATAAAGGTTGCCAAGGACAAGCCTAGCCATAGCGAGTTGTCGACCCTCGTGAAGTAGATTGGCTAAGGGCAAAAGCTTGGCAGGAATGCGCAAAGACTTGGTGCAAAAAACATAAGCAGACAGCCAATACAGCAAGAAAGCGACATGTTCAGCATCAGACACCTCACCACTCTCGACATAATGGTCCTTAATGAATCGACTAAAAGAAATGTTGTCAGTAGGAATCGAGATGGGTTTGACAGTGGCAGGTGCAGAGTGATAATCATCACCAATGGGCCATAATCCGGTGATAGCAGCAACATCCAAGAGGGTGGGGGTGATCATGCCAAAGGGAACATGAAGGCAGTTGGTGGACCTCTCCCAGAAATAAAGTGCACTCAACAACATAGCAGGGTTATACGAGATTGGAGATCTCGACAGCTGAATCAAGTCGAGAATCCCGACATCCTTCCAGTGTTGCCTCTTATCTTCCTCAACCCTATCTAACCATTTCAGGTAGGCTTTGTCGTTAGCAGAGGGGTTAGGAGGAGCTGAACGAAAGGCTCGTTTTGGGTAGAAAGAAATGGCATACGGTAAGAAGGTTGAAATGCCAAAATAAGCTTCTCTCCCCTAACGCTAGGGTGAAATGATTCATGGTCTTCAGGGAGACTATTGGGCCTATCATGCTTTACTACTTTCAAAGGACCCAAAATGGCGCGTAAAGTACCATTAACAGAGAAAGGAATGAGTACCTGGGATTTCCAGATAGCTCTCTTCTCTGCTTCGTTGGGGGGTTCCGGGATTGCCACGCGCTTGGATTCATCCAGCTTAAGCTCAGTGGCCAGCGGAATGGTCTGCTCAGGATTGGAAGCCATCGAAGAAAACGGTAGATATTCCAGAGAGAACGGAAGAAGATGAAGTGAGAACGCTGGGGGAAGAAGCTGAAGGTTTGAGAAAAGTGTAAAGCTTGAACGAGGAATACCAAGAGGGTATTTATAAACAGAAGGGCAAACGGAACCCAGGCCGCATTGAGCGGTAATTTATAAAAATTTGGGGTCCAAGCGATTATTTTATTAGTTAACTCATGTCACTTCTCAGCTTTTTGGCATAGGCGAAATCATGGCCCTAAAAAGGCTATAACTGTCAGCTAGTGGAGAAGTCATCAGACGTTATGGCTGCTGATTGGACTTGAAGATCGAATGGTCAAGAGCACAAAGTATTTGAATCGTTGGAATCGAACGGCTGCGATCAAAAATGCTTGGTGTCTTCAAGCCAGAGCAGTCGACAACCAACATTCTTGGGGGGCAACTGTTAAGCTAAAATTACGAGCACCACGACTCTCGACACCATGGTGCAAAGGTGAGTTCTCGACAACAAGGGTTATGGCGAAACCGGCAACTCAGCATACGGTGTCCCTCAAAGTCAAGTTAGTGAGAGCTATATCTCGACAAACTCAACAGATGAAGAAATCTCGACCATCTTAATGGAAGAGGCAGTTACCGAGTAACAAGCAACTACAAGCACGTGCATATACCCACGATGCCACGAATAGCAACGGTTGCCCACGACTCAGAACCATCCACGCGGTAATAAAGTCACGTGCGCGAAGACCACCGGCTAAACGTGGGGCATGGCGCCAAAATTCAAAACCCACGAAGCCATCATGCATCCAAGAGAAACCGCCAAGAACGTGGGCAGGAACAACACTATAAATAGAAGAAGCAGCAGCAGAAAGAAAGGTTCCCAACTCAAAACTCTGAAAGTTCACCAAAAGCTCTAAACGTCCGCATCAATGAGACTCAGAGAGCAAAACGTGATGATGGAGGAGTATGTTGCAGAACCAACACTTTAGTTTTCTTGCATTTAAGCTTGTTAATTCCCCAGTTCTTTTATGCATTTCCCTGTCGAGATCCTTATCTCTTGTAGTTTTTATGTTATTTTGATATATGTGATTCCTTTGTAATTGACCCGTGTTTAATGAAATTCAGTTCTGTTTAAACCAACTTGGTGTTGTCGAAAAAGCATTTACACACACATTACTTTGGCAAAGCGTTTTCTCAAAAGGACCCCGAATCTAAACTTCCTTTAGTCGAACTAAGAGGATATTTGTTTACCAAAAAACAACGTAAACAGTGCCTAAAGTGAGGGAAGAACGTAATTTCTATATGGGTATAATCCTTGCTTCATTCATTTGTTTACAAGCTTCACCTACTCCCTCCTTGTGTCCACTAGCGCTCCTTGAAACACACGATCTAATAATAAGGAAAAGTGATTCATCTTACTAATTAACTCAATATATGCTGATATGCTCCCTTTTTTTTTTTAATTTCGGGTGATACACCTCGAACAAATATGAGTATATTTTTCCTTTCATTTGATTGGTGATATTGTTTGTGCGTAATTTTCTAATTGAAATTGGAGGATATCGGATCTTTATTATCTCAAATTGTATTTTATTTTCTATTTCAATCAATTTTATTAGTGATGAATAATTATTTGAAGATGAAAGATAATGATCCGAATTTGGAATGTACTCATTTATATATACACATCCATTGACGTGTTAGAAAAGTATATATCAATATATGACATATGTTGACAAGTATTTCTGGCTTAATTGTGCACCAAGTCCAAATAACAAAGGCCACATTGTTGGCTCCAATTTTCCAAAATTTGTTCACACTCACAGCTGGTGTTTTATGACAACAAGGAGTTTCCAGTCTTGTGACAGACTTTTTAGCAAAAAGTGATTTTAATCATCATACGGGCCTGAAAGAAAGGCTTCATGAGATTCATTGGTTTTGCTTTTATACGGGAAGTTGTAAAATTGGTTCATCAAGCAGGACTTTAATATTTTAATTCACGTGATTAAATAGATCTAATTGAATATTTGTATAAAACTTATGAATTTTTTTTGAAAGTAACTTATGAATGTTATTTGAGTAAATAAGACTTTGCATTACTTGTCAAAAAAAAAAAAAAAACTTCTGCATTTGATCCGAAAGTCACTCTAACTTAAGTTAATGCTAAATAGGTCGAAATATTTTGTATACAAAACGTAAGAATGACATGGCATATGATGTGTTTGTACCCACCTTCAATTTCTGAAAAGAACAATGGCGCAGTGTTTTACCAGTTGCTCGTAGATCTGGTCTTTCTCCGCTCTCCGCTTCTCTTCGTTCTCTATCATTTTATCGCTAGCTCATATATTAGTACCAGTTCTAGATCTCCGATTTAGTGGCGGAGGAACCTGCCATAGAAAACTATACCAGTTCTCATAGATCACTACTGGTTCTCCGATTTAGTTCCACTAACTATATCTCGTAAGATATAGCACTTCTCATAAAATGACATAAGAGATTATTTATGGAGGTGTGAGTTCTATTTTGTATCGTAGTACGATTTCTTCAAATAAATGGAAAAACTGAACATATGTATTTTCTCATAAATAAAGATAATAATATCTCCAAATAAGAGAAAAAAGGTGGCGTTGTCGAAGGTAATTGTTTTCAATAAATAAGTACAAAATATAATTGAAAATAAAATTACTAGCAAAGATCAAGAAGAATCCTTCAATAAAGGATCATTTGCAATTTACTCTAGAAAACACATTGAGCTAGAAGTATCAACTGATGTGAATTTATCAGTATTGTTTTCAAGATCTTGAATACTTTCAGTTGGGTATAGAGAAGGTTTTGGAGGCATTATAATGCTTTCAACTTCTCCTTCGAGCATCTCCAATACTTTGTTCATTGATGGACGATCATTGGGCCTTAGTTGTATACACCATAGAGCAACTATGAACATCTTTTTCACATTATCCTTTTCCTCATAGGTAACTTCTCCAATTTCTATCTCTCTTTCCTCAATCAATTGATTATAAATCCAAAGAGGAAGGAAAATTTGGCTTGAGTTATCTGCATATGGATTCAAATTTCTTCTCCTGTTTGCCATTTCCATCAAAAGCATTCCAAAACTATAGACATCAGCCTTATATGACACTCCTCCAACATTTTGATAAAATAATTCTGGAGCCATATAGCCAATTGTTCCTCTTGCTGCAGCCAAAGTGACAATGCTATTGTCAATTGGGTAGAGTCTTGCCAGACCAAAGTCTGAAACCTTAGGAATAAAGTTCTCATCAAGAAGGATGTTGTGAGGCTTGATATCAAAATGTAAAATTTGCATGTCACAACCTTGATGTAAATATGCAATACCTCGAGCAACTCCAAGAGATATTTTGTACATTTGACTACAAGTTAGAGAAATTTCATCTTCTTTGGAGGAAATATATCTATCAAGAGAACCTTTGGGCATGAATTCATAAACAAGAGCACGTTTGGATGCCTCAACGCAAAATCCAATAAGGTGAACCACATTGCCATGATGTATTCTTCCTATGGTTGCGACTTCACTAATGAATTCTTGCCCATTAGCCTTAGGTTTTCCCAGCATCTTTACCGCTACAAAAAGTCCGCTACGGAGCTTTCCTTTATAAACCAATCCATAGCCTCCTTCACCCAACTTGTCTTTAAAACCTCTAGTCATCTGCTTTATATCTTTGTATGAATACCTTATTGGCATGAGGGAGCTCCCTTGAAGAAAATCTTCAAGATTTTCATAAACTGATGTATGACTCCTCCGATATATATGTATTAATTTTCCAAAGAAAATTACAAGACCAAATATAAATTTCATTACAATATATGATGCCAAGACATATCCTGTGACTTTTCCCATCTTAAAATCGAGTTTAGAAGCTGTATAATCCCCATCGTAGTTATCATATATACTTATCTCTTCACCCGTTATCATATATATATATATATATAGTGTTAAATAAAATTGTGAAAAATAGAATGCACAATGAATTGAAGTAAAATATTACCTTGTCCAATCCCGACTATAATTTCTGCAAATAAAAATAGTTTACACATTATACACAACAAATGGAAGCAATAGCATACAAAAGACTACAATATTTAACCAGAAAGAATAAGTAGTAACCATTGGTACTTATGTTGACCAAATGAAAATAAATTTATGCCACTATGCGACGGATATAATATAACAGGACAAAGCCAGCTGCCAAAATATTTGTAGCATACATGGGGAAAGAAAAGAAGAGACAGTTGCTCCTTACCTTCGAGAAATATTCGCCCCTTGGAGAAAATTCCTAATTTATGTAGTCGTCCTGTGTATATGTCACAATTTAGTTGCTTCAGAAAATTTGTTGAATAAATACTGTATCATATGCATGCAATTTATATATCCATCCTATATCTCATTGAAATTTAAGACATGGGTTTCTTGTTTGTAAAAAACTTCTTTGACTTTTCTATATATATTTTTTTTAATATTCATGAATTTCTCTTTTTAAGTTAACAACTTTTTAAAATTACACTATCTATTTCATATGCTTATCAAAAAAAAAAAAACTATCTATTTCATATTAAATGAGAGTAAACATGAAAAAAATTAATTAATATTTCATAGATATTAAAAACTGAATTATATTTTGAGAAAATGTGATTTGTAATATGGAATGAGGGAGTATTGAATTTTTAAAACAATAAATTTTGTAAGAAAAAAGGCAAAAACAAACAGAATTTTATCTAAATGACCCATGAGAAAAATTTCAATTTTGTCTAAAAAGTGACTTATATTTTAAGAAAATATAATTTATAGAAGTTGTCTAAATGACCCATAAGAAAATTTAGGTTAAATAACCAACCCATCATTTTGAATTTTTAAATCAAAAATATTTGTATGAAAAAGGGTAAAACTAAACAAACAGTAATTTCAACTTCAAGTGTTTCTTAGTTCTTACCAGTACCACAAGTGATTGGAAATCCCAGTGGACTTCTACAGTAATCAACGAACTTCTTGCATTGAAGACTCTGGGTGTTTACAATCAAAAAGCAATCAGGCTTTCCACAAAGATGTTGACAAGGATGTCCCATCCATGAAACCTCAAATCCAGAGACCAGCATCCTATGAATTTCATCGTATGAAAATGTTTGGTCGGGTATCACCCAATTCTCTTCACTGTAATTGTAACCAAAAACGGACATGAGTGTAACAAGCTTCACGTTGCAGCCAACTTTGAAATTCCCAACCAACAAGTCCCCAACGATGGCATAAACATGGCCTTGTGAATCATGGGAATTGACGCTGCTGCTGCTGCATGGAGCTGAATCCACGTACAGTGGATCATCCCTCACTGGATTGCTGCAGTTCATGAAAACCACGTGCTGGAACATTCGTGTGTTAACTAATCTAGATTGACTGACATATCCAGTGCCTTCATCATCAACTAATCTATATTGACTGGCATCATAAGGACCTGCGTTGTAGTTGTTTTCATCTAACAACAGAGAAGAAGGAGGGAAATTGCGTGCCGATAAAAAATAGCGAGGAAAGGAGGAGCAATCTTCTTCACCCTCTTGAATGGCGGGATCGACGAGCCGGATGGTGAAGTTGTTGTAATTGATTGCCTTCACATGGTAGTTTTGGCCAGGAAACAAAGGTAACAACAGTGTGCTGTTGTTTACACAAGCTAACTCGTACTTCGGATCCCCGCAATTTGCAGGGTCACCCTTCAGCCGAAATGGGTACATAATGTTTGTGAATTTGCCGCAATGAGAAGGAGGACACGTTGTCTTTTTAGCTGTTGCAGTTTCTTGATGCAGCTGCAGGAGTAGCAGCACAAGTATAATTTGGAGGAGGAAGCATGAGGGTGAGGAGAAGAAGGATTTCAATTTCATGATTTATTGTTAATTTCACTTCAAGTTCTAGTTCTAGCGGGGATCGATAGAACAAACATGTTTCATTCATTCATTCATATACTGATATACTCAGCTTTCTAAGGACATACTCAATTGATTGTCTTTCTCTAAGTCAAAGTCTTTCTTTCAGCCAGCCAGCCCTATCAAATCATGATGGACTTGGAAGTCTTTGTGTGCCACTTACGCGCATTCTTCCATTAATTGGTTTGTGGTTTGCATTATCACATTCAGATTTCTTCAATGTTGCATTTTTCTCTCAATCAAAATCATGACATTATTACATTGACTTGGAAGTCTTGTGTGGGACTGTACTGGGACGACTTACGCGCATGGGTTTGTTTGAATTTTCACATTCCACACAATTTCTTCTTTACCTTATTTCTTCAAGAAAAACAATTACTCTATGCTATAGTTAGAGAGGTTAACAGATCAGACATGAAAACTAGCATGATGTCAATGCTAGCGCTGCTAATAATTCTGCAGCTGCTCTTCATGACTAGTGTTGGAAATGCTCACAATAATCAATCCTGTCCCTTCCATCTATCTTATGCAGATAACAGCAATGATCAGCAGATGATGATTGAATTTCCAGCACTTCCAGTTCCAGTGAGACTCCTCGTCAACTACATAGACTGCGAAAGACGAGAAATACTTCTATCTGATCCCGACCACTGTCTTCCTAGACTCTTTCTAAGACACAACTTCTCATTGTTTTACCCTTTAAGACCCTCCTCGTCGCAGTCAAGCTACAATACTAGTTTCTTCGATTGTTCTTCAGTTGGACAACACCATCTGAGAAGCTGGGTTCAAAATTCCTCCAATGCCCAAGATATGCTGTCTTGCCCAATTTATGTCGCTGACCCCGGAGAAAGTGTCGTTGATTTGGACCTTTTTCAGTGCACCAAAATGTTTGATCAAGTTTTGCCATTATTTTCAGATGATGTACGGCAGAACTCACTCCAATTGGAATGGCCGGAAACAAATTTTGATAGAGGGTGCTTAAGATGTGAACACAAATTAAAGAACAAATCAAAGAGGAGGATGAAGATGAGTGAGCACAAATCAAAGCACAAAATTCATCAATCCGCAATTTTTATCGCTGCAGGTAATTTGATCAAACAAAATCTTCTGTCTCATCCTATTTATTTGACCAATTGAATTATATGATTCCATTAAGAAAACGATATGAGTGAGTCCATTACAAACATTCATGTGTCTTTTTAACTGATATAACAAAACAGAAAAATGATACACCATTTGGGGCACATAAAAGCTTATTCCTCTTTGCTCACGTTTGTTTGATCCATTTTGTTTTCATTTGAACATGCTTTTGTTTCAAGTTTATATTTTTGAAATTTGCAGGTGTAGTTATTGGTTTACCTTTCCTGGTGTTTTTGCTCAGTGTCACCTTTCGAATATATCGCAATTATAGGATGAAAGGGGAGGATCATGCAAGAGTTGAGAAATTTTTGAAGGATTACAGGGCTCTGAAGCCAACCAGATTCTCTTATGCTGATATCAAGAGAATCACAAACAAACTCAAAGAGAAGCTAGGTGAAGGAGCTCATGGAGCAGTCTACAAAGGTAAATTATCCACACAAATTCTGGTTGCTGTGAAGATCCTCAACAACTCAGAGGGAGATGATGGGACAAAGTTCATCAATGAGGTGGGAACCATGGGCAAAATACACCATGTCAATGTCGTTCGCTTGCTTGGCTATTGTGCTGATGGGTTTCATAGAGCTCTAGTTTATGACTATTTCCCAAACGGGTCACTACAGAATTTCATCGTCTCTTCACCCAACAACAAGGATAAGAAAACCTTCCTTGGATGGGAAAAGTTGCAAGAGATTGCTCTTGGCATAGCCAAAGGAATTGATTATCTTCACCAAGGTTGTGATCAGAGGATTCTTCACTTTGACATCAATCCTCATAACGTCTTGCTTGATGACACCTTCACTCCAAAGATTACTGACTTTGGTTTGGCTAAGCTGTGTTCCAAGAATCGAAGCACGGTGTCCATGACTGCAGCCAGAGGAACACTAGGCTACATGGCACCTGAAGTTTTTTCTAGAAACTTCGGCAATGTGTCTTACAAGTCTGATATCTACAGTTATGGGATGCTATTGCTAGAGATGGTTGGAGGGAGAAAGAATATTGTAAACAACACTACAGGTCAAGAAAATAATAATGTTCAAGTTCTGTATCCAGATTGGATACATGGTTTGGTTGAAGGAAGAGACATGCATGTCCGTATTGATGATGATGAAGAGGGAGATTTTGAAATTGCAAAGAAACTAGCTATTGTGGGACTTTGGTGCATTCAGTGGCATCCTATGCATCGTCCATCCATGAAGACTGTGATGCAGATGCTCCATGGAGAGGGAGACAAGTTAAAAGTTCCCACCAACCCTTTCCAGCCAAAAACTTCAGCTAGTACAAGCAGTACTAGTGGTACTATTGTTGCAAAACGTCTGAATTTGGAGCTGGAAGTGATTCAAGAGTTAGATTAGCTTAACTATAGATTTCTATTAATTAGTTGGTTGTTCATTGTCGATGACTTATTACTTCTTAGCAATGTACTTAGTGTGTGAGTTTATCGACATATATAATATTTAAACTTATAATGTAACCTGAAAACTTCTGCATGAGAGTTACTCTTTCACAATGGAGATTGATCGAATCTCTTTGTTTTTGATGATGGTGTGCGGTCTTGAAAAGCTTCTCGGGCTCAAAGGAGCTGCATTGACACGATGAGGGTGTACTGTATTTTTAAAATGCACTTCGATGCTCAAGTTAATGAGAGCAAAGAGAGAGCCTCACTGTCTTAAGAAGAACTCAAAGTTTGCATAATAATTAATGAGTAATATTTAAGTTAATGAACAACTAAGTCTGCATTCATAGGTTTGCAGATTGTCGTATTAGTGACTTGGATTCTTTAGGAAGTTTCATAGAAGGCCCTTTTACTACCTCTGAACAACATGTCCGGCCGTCACTAGGTTAAGATATTCCTTAACTATATCACCTCGTCCTCCTCTATATACTTGCTTGGTTGCAAGACTTCTGGTTGACTGAGAAGCTATGGGCTTCATGGCCTTTTGGGCTTTTTTTTCTAGTCGAATTTGATCTTTATCTCCTTACAACATGCTTTAATTGTGGTTTTACAATGACGTATCATTTATCCGTAATTGAGGTTATATAGTTGAATATCATAACTCCATTTATTTTTACAGTTTTTTCTAGTAGGCTTATCAAATTTTTCAATAATATAGTGTCTTTTTTATGGAAGTAGGAACACACACTAGACGTGTATTTTTATAATCCACTAGAACTAGAAGAAGTTTTTAAATAAACACGCATTCTCCGCATTGGAATGCTCACCCAAATAGGCTAGTAATCTTGTAGATAAAAGTGAGGGGTTTTTCCTCTGTGGTTTTCAAAGAAAACATATTTCAAGGTAAAAAAAAAATACCAGTCAAAATATAATTTAACGAATCATGCTATTATTGATTAAATGGAATGGGATATTTGGTGTTTAAATATATGTTTTTTGACGTTAGGTATTTAAATTTTAAATGTGGCTTTTTCATAAACAAGTAACTTTTTTTAATGACAAAGCCACATATAAAATAGATGTGCTCGGCCAAAAAATTCCTCTATACATGACTTTTTCTCCACTATAATGTGGCTTTTTCTCAAGTTTTTGTTATGTCATATTGACTTTTGATGTCTCATAATTGCTTTCGATTTCATAAGGCCCGGTGGGCCTGCCTCAGTCTCACTATACAAGACTTTGGCTTCCTTGGTTTTAATTCTTGACTTGATAGGCTATCATTGGATGACAAGCTCGAATTGCTACTTTTGTTTAGAGAATAATTATATCTTCACACCTAAAAAATGAGGTGTGGAGAGGTGGAGGAAGGGAGAGATAGAAAGAAATGAGAGAGAAAGTAAAAATATGATAGGTGATTTGATTGATAGAGAAAAAAGAAATTGATAGAAATAAAGATGGAAAAGAAGTGGAGAGGTGTGTATATATCATGACTCTTTAAAATAATGACAATTGTACTTGCTATTGAATGAGTCTGAGCCAGTCAACTAAATGCACCAAGACTTCAAACAAATGATATGGTTCAGACTTCAGAGTTCACCCATGAAATGAAATAACCGGAAAAAGTGGCTTTAAATTTTCATTCAGTCACGTTCATACATTGATGATATTTGGAATTTGAAAATTTCCTTTTATATCTATTTAGGAAGGAATGATATAAGATTGGTTCACGCGCGCACAAACGAGCACTAACCGCCTAGAAGATAATATATTTTTTTTAAGATAATCTCTTTATCTCTTTCCTTTCCCTAAGGTAAACCGAGTCATCAAAGCCTTTCTGACTAGGCCTAGCCCGACCGCTCTACGGAGTGACACTGTTGGGTGTTTTTGTTATTTGATCGGGAGGTGGGAGGATTGGGTGGTGTTTCACGACATCGGCCCGCGCGTGACCAGTTCTTTCATTAAGAGGTACTTGGGTCCAATTACAAGTCTGAAGTGGAGAGTGCCTAAAGTGAAGGTATAAGTTCATTACTATCCGGGTACGATCATAACTTCATTCATTTGTTGACACACTTCGTCTGCTCCCTCCCTGTGTCCACTAACACTCCTTTGAACACACAAATCTTATAATAAGAAAAAGTGATTAATTCTTACTAACTAAGTCAGCATATGCTGATATTTTCCCTCCCATTTTTTGGTAATACACCCCGAGAAAATGAGTATATTTTTCCTTTTATTTGATTGGTGATATTGTTTGTGTGTTTAATTTTTTTGGTGAATTCTGTGGTGCCTCTGGGGAAATGTGGGTGTGGTGCCTCCATGTGGTATGTCAAATAACAAAGAGACATTTGGCAATTATTATACCTGATTTTTTATTTTCCATCAATTTCCGTTTTTTCTATAATATCAAAATAATTTGTGATATTTATTTTGGGAAGGGTTTTTTAGCAATTTGTTAGAAAGTTGCCTCTGGTGAATATGAGTTTTTACCATGAGTGAGATTTAGTTTGAAGATTGAAACAGACATTGCTGGTTCATATTCTATTGATGTTGGTTTATCCTCAACACACCAGTAAACCCTAATCTCATACTTCTTCATCTTTGATTCTTCAGTTTGTTGTTTCTGCCTCTGTCTCTGCTAGCTACCAGAACCAAACCACCATGCAATAACTTAATGCGAGGAGGAAGTTGCAGAAATCCTCGTTGATCTGCCAGATTTGATTTTGAAATTCAAGATTCTCTTTCACCTGGCTACAAGAGGAGGAGATCTGCGATTGTCGTCTCTCCATATCCTCCTCGTCATCAACGTCACCCTCTTCCTCCGCCGCCGCCGTGCAAAGGAGAGGTTTCAAACCCTGCAACCCCTTTATCCTTCTCGCCGTGAATCTGACGACAACATCAACAACAACAACCCCTCATTAGAGGAGACCCATAATCGCACAACACATGATATGAAGATGAACGAAACTAGATCAAAAATGCGTTAAAAAATCAAAATTTATGAACATAAACCCAGTAATTTCTGAACATTGTTCGAGAAATTCAATCAAAACTCAAAACTTCAAGATCATGATGCCATAACAAAAGGGGAAATTCTGTTGTTTCTGCCTCTGTCCTCCAATGGCGATTTTCACAAACCCTAATCCCATTCTAAGACATAAATTGTGGGCAACCAAGAGCAAAGAGCAACAATTGACTCATGAACATGATTCTCTCCCTCAGCAACAGCCCCATGGCATCGGTTTCCGCGCCTCTCATGGTCGTGGTCATCGTCTGGGTGAAGACATCTGAAAAGTGCATCTGGGTTTCTGAGATTCTGACTCAAAGTCTGCGTTTCTAGAGTGTTTTGGTGACGCGGTGAGGAGAGTGAGGTTGTTCGATGACATGGTGAAGGGGAAGGGGGTTTAGGGTTGAATCAGGAAGTGGGAAAAGGGTGCGAATGCGTGAGGGAGGGGGAGAAGGAGAGAAGGTAAGCGAAGATGAAAGGTGTGAAGGAGAGGTTGTGAGCAACCATGGTTGTGGTTCTCGAAGTGCAGGCGTTGAAGCTGGTGAGGGAGAAGAGGAAGATGCAGAGACGAGAGAGGAGAAGATCATCCACGAGAGAGGAGAGAAGAGAACTGAAGATGAAAGGTGTAAAAAATTACTTTGACTGTGGTAACTGATTTATTTAGGGACAAGTTAGCAAATATATAAACTTTTTTTTCTAAAACAATATTATTTAAAAATCATTTCAGGATAAATGGAAAAGACGTCTCATTTAATACATGTTTTGTTGCTACTGGTCTAACTAGGCAGAAGTACCATACCTGCATCTGGGAAGAGGAACCACAACAGACACCAATTTTTTTATTGAATTTGGAGGATATCGTACCTCTGTCTCAAATTGTATTTTATTTTCTATTTCAATCAATTATATATTATATAATGTTAATTAAAAACATATAGATATAATACTAACATGTTTACATGAGTGATATAATACAATTTTATTGGTGAAGAAGCATTATTTGAAGATGGAAGATAATGATCCGAATTTGGAATGTAATCATTTATACATGCATTGACGTGTTGGAAAAGTATATGTTGACAAGTATTTCTAGCTCTTTTTTATTTTTTTTTTTTAAAAAACTTAGGTATATCTAGCATAATTGTGCACCACGTCCACATAACAAGGCCCCCATTGTTGGCTCCAATTTTCCAATATTTGTTCACTTTCACATCTGGTTTTTATTTTGTTGTTACATCAGAAAAATAAATTCACCCTTTAGGAATCAATTCTTAACATCCCAACTTACATGTTCTTTAACTCTTGAATTGTGTGATAGCTGGTTTTTGTTTGGTACACAGTTTGCATCAAATCAGCTAATAAAATAGTAAAAAAACGGAAAGAACCATGATATTATTTTGCTGAGGCCCCTACAAGTTTTTATGAGAAACCACATACCCCCAATAATTTTCCACAGCATCAGCATCAGCATCGTAAGCTAACTGCTACTTTCACTGTCAATTTTGGTGCCATATCAATTTCCAAAGACTTGTGTAAGACTATCAGCAATGGTGTTTAAATGTGTATGTTGAATGTTGAAATTGGTATGTAATGGTGTTTAATGGGTATGTTGAAAGTTGAAAAGAGGAGAGAGGTGTTGAAAAAATTCAACACTTGTTAAACCTGCCCTCGGTGACACGTGGCACGGCCTGGTTGGTGAATGCCAGGCGCGTGCCACACACGCGCAGACAAGGCGCGTTAGAAGCAGAATTGGCAGGCTGTGGGTCCCAGGGCGTCCGGTGGTGGGACGCGTGGCACGCGTCGGTTGGGCACCGACAGGCGCGTGCGTGCCACGCGTCAGAGGAGAGAGATGGCTGCAGCTGGGACGCGTGTCAGGCGTTGATTGGTCCGGGCGATTTTATTTTATCCTAATCTTTTAAAAAAAAAATTTAAAAAATTTAAAAAATTTACCAAAATTCATGATTTTTTTCTCTATAAATAGAGACTTGGTTCGTTTGATTTGGACACAGAAAAAAAAATCAAGTTTTCCATCATCTTATTATCTTTCTACTATCCCCTTAGTTTTGAAATGGATCCCAACAAGTACCATTTCAACACCCAGAATTCTTCTAACCAAATTCCCAACAATTATCAACATCCAAATCAGTTTCCCAACAACCAAATTCCCAACAATTATCAACATCCAAATCAGTTTCCCAACTACCAAAATCCCAACATTTATCAACATCCAAATCAAATTTCCAACTACCAAAATTCCAACAATTATCAAGATTCAAATCAATCCAACTACCAAAATCACAACAATTATCAAGATCCAAATCAATCCAACTACCAAAATCACAATAATTTTCAAGATCCAAATCAATTTCTCAACCAACGTCCTCATCCCCATCATGGATCTATGTTCAGATATCCATCTCCAACACCGCCGTTTAATGATGGTGCACCTGAATTTCTCGAATTTTCAACACAAATGACTCTTGGTGGCATGACAGCTGGTAATGAAGCCACTCCAAATGAAGAGGATTCAACTCCTACGAGCAGGAGAAGTCACTTACCAGCATGGAACACTGATCAAAATAAGGTGTTAATTAGTGGGTGGCTTAAATATGGAACAAACAGTGTTGTCGGGAGACACAAAAAGGAGAAACATTTTGGGGTCAAATTGCTGAGTATTGTAATTAGCATTGCTCATTCGATCCTCCGCGAGATGGAAATGCATGCCGAAACCGTTATAATTATATGAGCAAGCAAATAAATAAATGGATTGGCGCTTATGAAGGCGCTAAGCGTATGCAACGAAGCGGTTGGTCGGAGAATGATATTTTGACCCAAGCGCAAGAATTATACGCAGATGGGAAGAAGGGTCAATTTAATTTGATGGCAGAATGGCAGGCTCTCCGTGATCAACCACGTTACTGTAGTCAAGCAGGAGGAAGTGTTGGCTCAGGAAGTAGTGGATCTAAGAGATCTCGCGAGAGTGATGCATGTGGCTCAAACTCTATAAGATCGATTCCCCGTCCAATGGGTAGGGATTGTTGAAAGATTTTTTACCACTCTACGTTTGAATCTCTCAAGACTCAATTGTAGTATAGTAAAGGGTTTTGTCGTATCCACAGGGAGGTGTAACACTATGCCGTTCAATAGTTGACAAACTTAAATGATGGATTCATAAGAGATTGATTGGTTATACATGAGACTAAATGAAAAGAAAATAAACTAATTGAGAAACAACAGGTATGAGGAATTGTTGGGATTAGATTTCATTGAATGACCTTTGTGCGTTCTAGTGATTCAAATACAAACCAAGCCTAAGAATATGATTCATCTACACCAGTTCAACCTACTTCATCGATGTCTCGCATGAGTGGATAACAATAACTATCTAATCCTAAACATTGATGTCTCACATGATTAGGAAAGATAGTTATCATGAAGTTTAGGTGTTTAAGTGACTAACAAACCTAACTCTATGTTTAGCAATTAGGATTATTAGGTGATTAACACTAGTTCGGACTCGAAATGTTGTAGCTTTCGCTCACAAGTCGAATCAAACAAAATACCCTAGGTGATCAATCTAAGATATAGCATGAAGATCAAGAGAAAATCACTAAATCAACAACTAAAAACATGCTTTATATTGAAAAGAATCACATAGAGAGCATAAGTATCATACAACTACATCAAATCCCAACAAAAGAGAGATTAACTATCCATTTTCATGGATAGCTTTACAAATAGAGAAGAAGAATGAGAAGAACCGAAACCGTCGCGATGTCTCGCCGCCGAATCCGATACCAAAGCCTCTTCTCTAGCCTCCTAAGCCTCTCTCCTTGTCTCTCAAGTGTTTCCCTCTGTTAGGGTTCTATTCTCCTCAAGTTCTCTATCAAAAATCTGAAAATGACATTTTTATAGTGTAAAACGCAGTACAGGGCGCTGAGCGGCCTGTTTTGGGCGCTGGGCGGCCAGATTCCTTCAAGGTTGGGTTTCTGGAATCGCCATGGGCGCTGGGCAGCCTCTGCAGGCCGCTGGACGCCCAGTACATCTTCAAAATTCATTTTTCTTGCCAAAACATGCCCTCTTCCTTGAATCTTCAATCCTACAATACAAGTTGAGATTAAAATCATACTTAAGCACATCTTAGCCTAAAGTTCACCTATCAATAAGTTCTAATCAAAAGAAGTAGGATTTGATCAAGATTTATCATGAATTCATAAGGATAAATGCCTAAGTTACTCATCGAAATTAGGTAAAATTGGCACTTATCAACTCCCCCCAACTTAGCACTTTGTTTGTCCTCAAACAAAAGGTAAAGATCGTAATCAAACAAGCATGACTGAAACTTTTTTCTAAGCTCAATTTGCAAGATCTCACAGAGGTTTAGTCAATGATCCAAAACATAAACATGATGCCCACAAGAGAATGCATGACTATGATACAACTACTTATTCAACCAGAAACTCAATAGACATACAAGCAATTACTCTTGATCAAGGAACCACTCAATCAAGCCAAGATATAACATGTAAATCAGGAAAGGTCAGTGTTTCACTCATATGCATCACTAAATCACAGAAGTCAAGATTGTTACCTGTCTCCACAATCATTAAAGCTACATGTTCAATCAAGGATCACTAAGGTCTTTATAGGGTTGTAATGAGGCTAGGCTTCAAAGAGTTTGGTTTTTCAGGATATGCAAAGAAACTCAACAAGGCAAGAGAGCAATCACACATTACTTTCCTGATATTCACTCCCCTTAACTTGTTTTAAAGCAACTCTCATTCACCATTTTCAATTTAACTCAACCCTTTGTTTTTCATCAATATCATCTTTATTCCTTTTTTGTCCTTTTTTTCTTTTTTTCTTTTTTCTTTTCCTTTTTGATTTTGAAGCATATTCACATTTGACAATATTTACAAAGAGATTGGATTCACATCACATAGAAACTTTAGCACAAAAGCCTTCTCCCCCCAACTTGCAAACAACCCACACTAAGAATGCTCTCTTTGCCTATTAAGCTTAGGAGAAGTCATTGTTTTTCTTTTAGGCTTAGGGTCATAATCAAGAAAAAAACAAAAAAATTAACTTTCAGGCTCAAAGGGGTAGCAAATGGATTTTAATTGGCATAAGTAGGTTATTTGGCTAAGTAGCTATATATACATAACAAAATATGCCTTGATCCTTTCCTATCAATTCCATGCAACCAATGATATCAGAGACTCAAACAAAATCAACCATGTATAGTAGTGATGTTCTCTCAACTCACAGTGTATAGGAACACTCCCTCACAGGCTAAAAAGTTTCAAATTTCCCTGATTTTCGAGTAATTTTCATGTATGCTTCAAGAATTCCAATTAAATCATGCAATCATATCAAGTCATGGAATCCATGAGTGCAAGCACAATTTCAATCATGGAATCATTCATTTTTATAGCAGATATCAAGCAATTCTCACAATAGTCATGCAAGTATTGAAACAGTCAGAGAATCATGGAAATCGGGACACAAGTGCTATATATAAACTATACTATCAAAAAGAAACTAAAAACAAAGTGAAAATGACTCCCTCATGATGTGAATGCTTTGAACCCAAGCTCTTTACTAAGATCTTTGATCTCTCTCCCCCTTCATGAGAATTGGACTGTCCTCAAGCCAAATTGTATGACTCTCTTGTCAATCTGCCTTACAGTCACTAACAAACTTGTTAGATTACAAGGGGTAAAGGAGAATATAAAATTACTGAAGCTATATAAAATCTATTCCATATGAAAATTCACTTCAAGAGCTTTCCATAGAGTGGTCATTTGCTCAAATCCGAGAGAAAATGAAGAAGTTACGCTCATTTGAATAAAAGAGTGGATTGCTGAGAAGGGGGTGGCGCTGAGCGGCCTCTGCATAGCGCTGAGCGGTCAACATCAGAGTTTGAGGCCACTGAGCCCTATCAGATGAGCGCTGGGCGCCCTGTGCAGTGTAAAAACTTAAGAAAACTCAAAAAACCACAACTCGATCGATCCAATTTTGAGCTTTACACTTCCCGATCATGCCAATTGATTTATTCATTCATATATCATTTAAAACTTGTTCAAGCCCTAAAATTTAACAATCAAGCATAATTCATCAAAGATTCACAATCCAAGTTTTCCAAAGACAAGTTTCATGAATTTTCACAACTCAATAGACCAAATTTTGATATTATCACTTCTAGCACATACAATTTGGTCCATACACATTCAAATACCCTATGAAACTTGTGCATACCTAAAAGTTAGCAATTGAAGCACATTTAGCACAAAAGTCATTCTAGGTTCCATTAAGGGTCAAATTTCATGATTTCTCAACTAAACACCTTATATTTTTCATTTCTCAAATTTCATGCATTTTAGGCCTCATAATCACTCATTCATGTCATTTAAAACTTGTGGAGAGCCTTAGAGCACACAATTGAAGCACATCTTCTCATGACACACTCTATAAACCATACAAGAGCAAATTCACCTTCATTTTTGAAATTTCATCACATCATCAAAGGGTTCACTACAAAACTATTTTTAAACTTAAAAAAAACAACATTGATTCACACATGAGATAGTTCATAAGCATTTGGAAGCACGTTTTCACAGTTTATGCAGAAAATGGCTAGGAGAGACTAATTTTTCATCCGAAACTCACAACCACGTACCCCAAATTTTGAAAAACACTCAAGCCATACACACCAACCGGATATAGGCATACTAAATCAAAATTTGGACTTGTTACAAGTCTCAATTGCAGATTTTGAAAAGAAATTTCACATGATCCAAATTTCAGGTAGTTTTCATGCATTTTCACAAGTCAATCCCTTAAATTCCAAATTCATCACTTTCATTGCTTCCAAAACCTTTAAACTCACTCAATATATCTATCAAAACTTGTGAAACACCTTAAAGCACAAATTTAATCAAAGCTTCACAAAATCACTAACCTACTTCTAAAAACACACAAAACACATAAGTATAACAAAAACAATAAAAACACTGGGTTGCCTCCCAGAAAGCGCTCGTTTAACGTCATTAGCTTGACTCAAACACAATCAAGGTGACCACAAATAAGGGTTATAATATAACCCCTTCCGCTTCTTAGGTCGTTTGACTTGGACTTCATCTAATTTTGTACCAAAAGCCTTCCAAGCCATCAAAAATTCATTCTTTTTCTTTCTTTTCACGGTCCAACTCAAATCACATGCCAAGCTATTTACATGCATATGAATGACTGCAAATTTACAATTCTTTAATGAATTTGATGCAATATGCTCATCAAACCTATCACCGAACACAAAGCCTATATGCTCAACATTAAGGATTTCATCATTGCATTGGTGATGTGATACACTATCAAAATCTTCAAAGCTTACCTCATCCACTTCATGTTTTACCTTTGGAGGGCTTGAAGAAGTCGGTAAGTGGTGAAGGGTCGGACCATTTTCTTCCTTTTTTGATTTTTTCTCTTCTTCCTCACTTTCTTCCTCATTTTCTTTTGTTTCCACAACCACCTTATCATATTCAGCTAGTTGTGTTGCAAGCTGCCCCACTTGTTTTTCTAGGTTCTTGATGGAAGCCTCGGTATTCTTTTGGTTAACTATTGAAATCTGCATGAATTGGACCAAGGTATCCTCAAGCTTAGCAATCCTATCCTGTTCTGGGGAACAATATGATTGATATGGTGGTGGTGATACCTGTACTTCCTGAAAAGGACAATAACCCACACAGTGAGTGTTAAAACAAATATCACACCATATTACCTGATCTCTTATAGATGGTTGCTGCATTTTTGGAAGTTAGCGACTCAGAAGCTTCTTGTTGCTCTTTTCTCTTTGACCAGCCGATTGAATGAAAACGAAAGCACAAGCTAACACAAGAGATTAGTAACAATAAGAAAAATTAAACTGAAAACAAAAACTATACACTATATTCACAATCATTCAAGAATGAAAACTATCGCAATGCAATTAGTATTGGCACACCTCCCCGGCAACGACGCCAATTTTGTTGAAAGATTTTTTACCACTCTACGTTTGAATCTCTCAAGACTCAATTGTAGTATAGTAAAGGGTTTTGTCGTATCCACAGGGAGGTGTAACACTATGCCGTTCAATAGTTGACAAACTTAAATGATGGATTCATAAGAGATTGATTGGTTATACATGAGACTAAATGAAAAGAAAATAAACTAATTGAGAAACAACAGGTATGCGGAATTGTTGGGATTAGATTTCATTGAATGACCTTTGTGCGTTCTAGTGATTCAAATACAAACCAAGCCTAAGTATATGATTCATCTACACCAGTTCAACCTACTTCATCGATGTCTCGCATGAGTGGATAACAATAACTATCTAATCCTAAACATTGATGTCTCACATGATTAGGAAAGATAGTTATCATGAAGTTTAGGTGTTTAAGTGACTAACAAACCTAACTCTATGTTTAGCAATTAGGATTATTAGGTGATTAACACTAGTTCGGACTCGAAATGTTGTAGCTTTCGCTCACAAGTCGAATCAAACAAAATACCCTAGGTGATCAATCTAAGATATAGCATGAAGATCAAGAGAAAATCACTAAATCAACAACTAAAAACATGCTTTATATTGAAAAGAATCACATAGAGAGCATAAGTATCATACAACTACATCAAATCCCAACAAAAGAGAGATTAACTATCCATTTTCATGGATAGCTTTACAAATAGAGAAGAAGAATGAGAAGAACCGAAACCGTCGCGATGTCTCGCCGCCGAATCCGATACCAAAGCCTCTTCTCTAGCCTCCTAAGCCTCTCTCCTTGTCTCTCAAGTGTTTCCCTCTGTTAGGGTTCTATTCTCCTCAAGTTCTCTATCAAAAATCTGAAAATGACATTTTTATAGTGTAAAACGCAGTACAGGGCGCTGAGCGGCCTGTTTTGGGCGCTGGGCGGCCAGATTCCTTCAAGGTTGGGTTTCTGGAACCGCCACGGGCGCTGGGCGGCCTCTGCAGGCCGCTGGGCGCCCAGTACATCTTCAAAATTCATTTTTCTTGCCAAAACATGCCCTCTTCCTTGAATCTTCAATCCTACAATACAAGTTGAGATTAAAATCAAACTTAAGCACATCTTAGCCTAAAGTTCACCTATCAATAAGTTCTAATCAAAAGAAGTAGGATTTGATCAAGATTTATCATGAATTCATAAGGATAAATGCCTAAGTTACTCATCGAAATTAGGTAAAATTGGCACTTATCAGGGATGCAGCTAAAAAAAAGGGTAAAAAGAAGAGCACAACAGCTGCCTTGGAGGCGATGGAGAAAGATTGGGCTGAATACAAACAAGTCAAGGAGATATAGGTTGAACAATTGAAGCAGATGGCGGCGATGCAACAAGAGACTAATAAATTGAGGAAAGAGGAGACTGAAGCTAAGAAAATGGAATTATTTCTAAAGTTAAGTGAAGAGGAGCATCTCAGTGACCACAAGAAAGAGCTGTTGAAACGGTTGTCCCAAGAGCTCTTTGGAAATTAATTGTCTGTAGTGTTTGCTTTATTAATTTTCAAGTGGTGTCAAGTCTGTAGTGTTTGCTTTATTAATTTTCAAGTGGTGTCAAGTCTGTAGTGTTTGCTTTAATAATTTGTCAGTGTTGTCAAGTCTGTAGTGTTTGCTTTAATAATTTGTCAGTGTTGTCAAGTCTGTAGTGTTTGCTTTAATAATTTGTCAGTGTTTTGTCAAGTCTGTACTGTTTACTTTAATAATTTGTCAGTGTTGTCAGTGGCTTTAATGTATGGGTTACCGAGTTTGAATATGCATCACTCAATTCGAATCTAGTCCCTATCCGATAATTAACTATAGTTCATATTATTTCGAATCCGTCAATGTCCATCATTCAATTTATCTATATATATGGACTCATAGAGCCACCATTGAATGTATCTCTTCCCATCTACTTCAAATTTCACAAAAAATGGATCCACCAGAGTTTGATCTCGAAGCTTACCTTGAAAAAAGTAAGAGAGAAGACACTTATATACTCAACCACTTTAGGGAGCGTCGAAATCTAATATTGGAGGATAGCGTACCTCGTGGTAGAAAACATCTCAGTAGAGATCATGCAGGGGCAAACCAAAGGCTAATTGCCGACTACTTTGCCAATGAGCCTACATACGACGATGGAATATTCCGTCGCCGGTACCGGATGCGAAAACATGTTTTCCTTCGAATCGTTGCGGACCTTTCAAGTAGTGATAACTACTTCACCCAGCGAGTTGATGCAGCGAAGAAAGAAGGTATATCGCCCTTAGCAAAATGCACCACAGCAATGCGAATGTTAGCATATGGTGTGTCAGCAGATGCAGTCGATGAGTACATCAAAATAGGAGAGACTACAACATTGGAGTGTTTACGTAGATTCTGTAAAGGAATCATACGATTGTATGAGCAAGAGTACCTGAGAGCACCAACCCAAGAGGACCTGCAAAGAATACTACAGGTTAGTGAAATGCGGGGGTTCCCAGGCATGATCGGGAGTATTGACTGCATGCACTGGGAGTGGAAAAATTGTCCTAAAGCATGGGAAGGTCAATTTGCTAGAGGGGATAAGGGAACCACCACAGTTATTCTTGAAGCAGTTGCATCTCCTGATCTTTGGATCTGGCATGCCTTTTTTGGATGTCTGGGAACGTTTAACGATATAAACGTTCTAGACCGGTCACCAATGTTTGATGAATTGGAACAGGGAAACGCTCTAAGTGTGAATTTCATCGTGAACCAACGTCCCTATAATATGACATACTATCTAGCTGATGGTATCTACCCTTCTTATCCAACTTTCGTCAAATCTATTAGACTTCCTCAAACTGAACCCGATAAGTGCTTTGCAAAACATCAGGAGGGATGTCGGAAGGACATCGAACGTGCATTTGGAGTGCTTCAAGCTCGTTTTAAAATCATTCGTGAACCAGCTCGCTTCTGGGACATAACTGATTTGGGTATCATCATGAGGTCATGCATCATATTACATAATATGATTGTTGAGGATGAACGAGATTCATATGCCCAACGCTGGACCGATTTTGAGCAAGCTGAGGGAAGTGGATCTAGTACACCGCAACCATACTCGACCGAGGTGTTACCCACTTTTGCGGATCATGTGCGTGCTAGATCCGAGTTCCGTGATCCAAATGTCCATCACCAACTGCAAGCAGATCTAGTGAAGCACATATGGGCAAAGTTTGGAATGTATCATG
Source organism: Lotus japonicus (assembly GCF_012489685.1). Taxonomy (NCBI): domain Eukaryota; kingdom Viridiplantae; phylum Streptophyta; class Magnoliopsida; order Fabales; family Fabaceae; genus Lotus; species Lotus japonicus. The sequence continues at coordinate 1,547,109 of NC_080041.1, forward strand.
ATTAAATATGCTTTGTATCGTACTAATTACGTTATTTGTGTGTTGTGTGTTTAGTTTGTTGTCTTGCATTTTAAGTTAAGCAAATAAAATGTATTATTGTGTGCTTAGTTTCTTTTCTTCCATTTGAAGTTAATAAAATAAAATAAATTATTGTGTATATTTTTTTAAAAAAATATTAAATCGTTAAGTGTTTTAATTTAATTTACGTTAAAAAAATATTACGTTAATTTAATTTAATTTAAATAAATAAAAAAACATTAAATTAAATTAAATCGATAATAGTTTATTTAATTTAATTTTTATCGAAAATTTTAATTTTATGAAATCATAAAAAGAAAAACATAAAATTAAATCAAAATTTGAAATAAAAGTGGTGGGGTAGGGGGTAGGGTGTTGAATGGAAAACCATTGGAGTGGGTAAAAGTTGAATGAAGTGTTGAACTGGAGAGAGAAGGTGATGTGAAATGTTGGGAAGAGAAAAAGTGGAGTGTTGAGGGTGTTGAATGTTGAAACCATTGGAGATAGTCTAAGTCTTCAAGGAAAATTTTACAAATATAGACATAGACTATTCAATGTGACATGTTAACACATTTCAAGGAAAATTACACCATTCTTTTTTGAAATTTTACACCGATTAGTTTAACATGTTATAACAGGTTAACACATTTTTAAAAAGAAAATTAACATATAACAAAATTTTAATGATATTTTTTTTCAAAAAAATGTGTTAACCTACTATAACTGGTTTAAATAAGTGGTGTAAAATTGCACCACTTTAAAAGTGGTGAATGTTAGGGAGAACCTTCAATTAAAGCTTAATTACACTTTAGGGTTTTAGTAGTTTTAAGGCTAAAAAGCACTTTTGGCCCCTGATGTTTCAAGTTTGTGCAAATTCTGCCCCTACTCTATTTTTGTCGATGTTTCTACCCCTCATGTTTTCAAACAGTGCATCGTCTACCCCTCATGTTTTCAAACAGTGCACCGTCTACCCCTCACGGGGTAGACGGTGCACTGTTTGAAAACATGAGGGGTAGAAACATCGACAAAATAGATAGGGGCAGAATTTGCACAAACTTAAAACATCAGGGGCCAAAAATGCTTTTTAGCCTAGTTTTAAATATGTGTCGTTTTAGTCTCTCAACAATTTTTTAAGCAAATTTAGTACTTGTCTTTATTAAGTATTACAATCAACTCCTCCAATAGCTATAATTCATTTATTCAAATTATTCTACTCTAGACTTTCAAATTCTAATTTTATTTTAAATCTTCACAATTTCAATAAATTTAATCATTATCGACATTCTTTCCACTAAAACTCACTAACCACTTTAGACCCTAATTTTTCATATCCTACAAAATCCTTTAAAGTTTATCAAAACTTCACTATTTTTTTACTTTTAAACTTTAAATTGTATCACATATGCGGATTTTTTAGCTAATATGGGAGCTAGGCAGGAGTTAAATTTCCTTGTTCAGGGTTTCCACCTAACTTGGAGCCTTTGTTGTTAGCCGACTCTCTAGGTACAACATTTGTAAGGTTGTACGGGGTCTTTTCTTTCTCTTCTGCTTTTCTGTTTTTGTTTTGTTTGTTGTTAAGCATAAAAAAAACATATATAGCATGTATTTTAAAAGTAAATGAAGATTTAATAAATTTATGCATATGAATATTTAAAAAAACATCTAGGCCGCTGGATTGTGGGCTGTTTCTCAAGAGGAACGGGAGGGTAATGCTTTTCAGGCCGAAGCTTTGGCGCTGTTGAACGTGCTCTCACTAGCTTGGGACAAAGGTTTCCGCAAAGTTCTTTGTGATGTTGATTGTGAGGTTTTGGCTTCCGTGTTGGAGGATGCATCCGCTGTGCATTTACACTCAGAGTTTCAGGTCCTATCTCAACTGGTTTCCATCCTGCAGCAAGCTTGGGTTGTAAAGATCTCCTGTGTCCACAGAGATAGCAATTCAGTAGCTGATCTTTTGGCCAAGCGTGGTACGAATATGGATTCGTGTGGGCTTTGAGTTATTGAAAATCCGGACCATGACGTGGAGTACCTTCTGTTGAAGGATTCTCTGTCCGTTCCTTAGGGAGCGTTTGTTTCACGGATTGGAAAAGGATACCCGAGAATGTTGTTCCCGGGAAAATTATGATGGGAATGCTATTCCCAGGCATCTTTAAAAAATCTGTTTGGTTCACAAAATCAATTCTCGGGAATCTTTTCCAATATTCCTGGGTATAATTACAATATATGTTTGGTTCAAAATGTATATACCTAGGAATAGATAGTAAAATTCTTAAAATACCCTTCGCGGTAAAAGACATGGGTAGTGGGTAGTTGGTAGTGGGTAGTGGGTAGTGGCAATTCAGAGATTTCACACCAAAAATCTCATTTCCTCCTATTCAGGATTCAACTTACCCACCTCTCCATCATGAGAATGAGAAATGCTTCTTGATGGGCATATGACTTACCCAGGAATGAAAGATACCCGGGAATATTTTTTTCAAATCTGCTACCAAACACTGGAATGTAGATTCCAGCCCAAACATTCCCGGGAATCCTTTTCCAATCCGTGAAACAAACGCCCCCTTAGTTTTATTTTCTTTGTAATTTTCCGATGCATAAAAAAAAAGAGAATGATTAAATTTGCTTAATTTCAAAAGTGTGGTGAGACTTATTAACTCAAAAGATAATAAGGAAACAAAAATCACATATGATTCAAATTAAGGGGATTAAAAGTGTATGTAAGTCTTCAATTAATTACACATTGCTTATCCTCAAACTACAATTAATTTTATCAGGGAGGAGCTTATTTATTTTATTTTGTCAAAATAAAGGAGTTTATTTAAATAAAAGAAGAATGTATATGCACCCACGTTGTAAATTTTAGCTCTTCTAAAGTGGAAAAGTCACTTTAAGAGATGAAAAAAGTTGCCACTACTGTTGATTAAGAAATTAATAGTTGTGATTATAATTATATATTTACACATCTATAACAAATTATTAGGTTCTTTATGCGTCATACAAGGGCCAAATGCGAGCTGGAGTGGGAACAATGGCCCAAAGATCATGATGGGCAAGTGCTTGCAGCTGCTGTAGACTTCTCGATAGCGGTTTCCTTGGAAATTATGGCGGAGGGCCGGAGGCTTTGGCCTTTAGGTGAGTGGTTGGTTTGGGTATTTTGCTTGGTTTCCAAACTGTTTGCTTCGAGACTAGGGATGTCAAAATTGCCCACACTCACGGATACCCGTGGATAAAAATTCGTTATGGATAAAATTATACGCACTCACGGGTATCCATGGATTTATTTAATGAATATTTTCACTATCTATTTATTAATTGGGTGAGTACGGATAGTGATGTATCCATACCCATGGATACCCACTTGATATATAAAATACTAAAATACCATACATATATAATATATATATATATATTATATATAATCTAGCAAGAGATGTATATTAAGTATAACCTCTGATGACTTTTAGTCATCCTCAAAGTAAGCTTGTACACTGGTATTGGTAAAAAGAAGCTCTTAGAGCCAAAAAAGAGGTAAGAAAAGAAGTATATGCTTTCACGCATGGACTGTGAAGTCTAATATTGAATTTAATTTTTAATATTATTTTCCTTTGAACAAATATATGTCCATGGGTGCCTATGTATATTCACGGATATTTTAAAATCCGTTTAAAACCCACTTAAGGGATATCCATGTGGGTATGGAACATGGTATGAGTATAAACTTTTACCTGCGGAGTGGGTGGTGGATATGTACTACCCATGCTCACCCGTACCCATTGACATCCTTATTCGAGATAGATTGTCTCTAACTGTTCCAACGGTGAAAGAAATTTTCGGATGAAGGTTCTTATTTATCCACTATTTTTAGAGAATAGGTTGTGCTTTGTCATTCTTTTATTTCCATTAACTTTACTGTTAGGCGTTCCGGTAATATGGTTGCTGAATTTTTTGGCTAGGAATGCCTCATATTTCGCCGATTTAGTGTGAATTGAGGAGGTTCCTCCTGACGCCATTTCTCTTGTAACCGCTGATATTTTGGCCATGGCATCAGCTCCAATTTAATAATATGCAGGCAGGCATCTTTCAAAAAAAAAAGACTCAATTGTTAATTTCTCAATTAACAATTGTGATATATTACTCTACCTACCTTTTAAAGTGACTTTCCTCACAAATTATTGAGCTTATTGAGATGCTATATATTTTTCGTTTTTTTTTTGTGTTTTCCATTCGACAGTTTCGGCCATTAGACTTCGAAAAGGTGCTCGAAGTCCACACAGATGCTTAAAACCTTTCCATAGGAGGTGTGCTTGTGAAGGAGGGGCATCCCATCGCCTTCGAAATTAAAGCCGCAAAATCAATGATACAAAGCGAGGATACAGAGTGCAAGATAAGGAGATAGAAATAGTTTGACCAAGAGGCATCGATCTGGAGTGGGTCTTGCATTGCCGGATGACACGAGCCCTTCATCCAGCATGGGCTACATGGGCCCCCAGAAGTTTACCAGATAAATTGATGAGTCGGGCATTCCCAACCCACCAAGCAAAATCGGTAGTTTCTTGATCACGATCAGTTAAAACTAAAGTTCCATTAATGAACGTTTCCACGTGGTAGAACCTCCTCATTTTAGTTTGCATGGGCTAATTTGGTCTTATTACAGTAGTATATGTTTGGGGGTACTTTATCGAGTTTGGTTAGTTTCTTTTTTCTGGTCTTGTGGCCCGTGGGTTTCACTCTATAGGCCTGGTCCTCGGTACTTCTTGATATATATGGGTCTACCTTATACTTCTCCTTTAACAATACAAGACTAATTAAATGGGGCCGAGATATGTCTTAGAATTGGTGCATACTTGGGTACCCATAAATTTAAATGAGTGTAGACTACAGGAGTGAGGTGTACCAATAATCCTTATTTATACTATTCATGTTATGACCTCAGTTGAATTATAGCTTACTAAACATGACCTCACACTTTTTAATAATTATGTATGTGTACTGTTAAAATTATGCCACCCACATACAAAGTCAAAATAAACATTACAAACATCAAAACAGTGAGAACAAACAGGAAAAAAACGAGGAGAAAAAAACAGAGGGGAACGAAGACCCAGTACAAACAGAACACAGCAAGGGAAAATATAAGAACACTAAACGATTTTGCAAACCCCAGAAAATGCAAAAGCAAAAACCAATCTCACTGCAAAACAGCCATGTCAAGCTTCTCGCCTTCGATCTCCTCTCCCTCACTCCAAACCCTTATTCTTTAGATCCATCCCTCACTTTCAACCGCAGAGGCATCCCTCTCACGCGAGCGGAAACCGTCGGCACCGTCACGCTCCGCGACCACAAGCCTAACCGGTTCCTCAGGTTCGCAATCGACGACGGCACCGGTTGTATCCCCTGCATCCTCTGGCTCAACCACGTCTCCTCCCCGCATCTCGCACGCCACCGGAGCCCGCAGGAGCTCCGCCGCGCTGGTGAAGGTGGGGGTGAGGGGGCGGATCACGGCGTTTGGGGGTTCGGTGCAGATCCCGGTTTCAGATGTTGTGTTGGAGAGGGACCCGAATAAACAATAAACACAGCATAATGCGATCAGAATGAACGGCCAAGAAAAGGACACAATCAGTAGAAGATATAGAACCCTAAAACCACAGGAAAACGAAAGTGAAAGAAGGGGGGAAAAGTGAAACGAGATGAACATGGGTGAAACGAGGAGAAAGAAGGTGAAAAAATTAATCTCATTAACATCAAATTTTTTCATCTAACATAAGGATTGAATTCAAAAAATAGAAGTATTGGGTTAGTTTATAATTACAATAAACTTACAGGGTTGATTTAGAATTTTAAGAAGTCCACAATATTATTAACAAATAATTCAAGTGTAATTTTCTTATTGGGCCATGTCACTCCTGTATTTGACCCATGATTTTTTTCTTGTACCAGAAGGAAATGCCCTTAGAATTAGCTTGCAGGATATTTATTAGATGAAATGATATGCACTCATGCACCAGCACACGCATGGCCATACCATAATGTTACCGTATCATGTGACTGTAGTTTACAAAAGATAAGTGTTGAAAAGTTAGGAAAAATCATGATGCTAAATGGAATAAGATCTTATTATAAGAAAACGCAATTACGCAAGTATGCAGCCACGCATATGGGCATATGGCTATAATGAATTGAGGGGGAATTGAATTTGATGGAGCCGAGATGTATTGGTTAGCTGTAATTTTTGTTGTGAACATTGATGTGGAAAGTGGAATCAATTCTGAGGTTATTTGTCGATGTTCAACTATGACACTTTCTTTATCATTAATTCTTAATTCATGCATTGTGCACTGCACATGGTTTTTTTGTTTGCTGTTGTTGAATTTAAAATGGTCAATGCAAGTATCCTTACCCCATGCTGGAAATAATTTATTTTGAATATAGATCTTGTTATAGAATATTTCTTCTTTCACAAGCAAACATGCCCCATAGTCAAGATTGTGCTACTGTCCATAGTCAAATTTGTTCACGTATCACGTGACAAAAGAGAAAACATAAGGTTCATTGATTTACACACACAAAGAAAGCACGCAGTTAAGTGATGAAATTGTCAGATTTGAGTCATAAGCATTTAATCTATCAATGTTATGATCAGATTTGAGTCATAAGCATTTGTCCATGGTTCATATCCGGACAAAAAGGTGTATAAAACTAGTATATTTCTTAAAAAACAACTGAAATTACGTTACCCATAAATTCATGGTCTTTGTCGTCTAAACTACATTGCTAAAAAGTGCCAACTAATTAATAAAAACCTGTGTTAAATCTAATCTTGTTCTTGAATCACTTCCAGCTCCAAATTCAGACGTTTTGCAGCAACAATAGTACTACTAGTGCTTGTGTTAGCTGAAGCTTTTGGCTCGAAAGGGTTGGTGGGAACTTTTAACTTATCTCCCTCTCCATGGAGCATCTGCATCACAGTCTTCATGGATGGACGATGCATAGGATGCCACTGAATGCACCAAAGTCCCACAATCGCTAGTTTCTTTGCAATTTCAAAATTTCCCTCTTCATGATCATCATCAATAGGGACATGCATGTCTCTTCCTTCAACCAAACCATGTATCCAATCTGGATACAGAACTTGAACATTATTATTTTCTTGACCTGTAGTGTTGTTTACAATATTCTTTCTCCCTCCAACCATCTCTAGCAATAGCATCCCATAACTGTAGATATCAGACTTGTAAGACACGTTGCCGAAGTTTCTAGAAAAAACTTCAGGTGCCATGTAGCCTAGTGTTCCTCTGGCTGCAGTCATGGACACAGTGCTTCTATTTTTGGAGCACAGCTTGGCCAAACCAAAGTCAGTAATCTTCGGAGTGAGAGTGTCATCAAGCAAGATGTTATGAGGATTGATATCAAAGTGAAGAATTCTCTGATCACAGCCTTGGTGAAGATAATCAATTCCTGTGGCTATGCCTATAGCAATCTCTTGCAACTTTTCCCATCCAAGGAAGTTGTTATTATCCTTGTTGTTTGGTGCAGAGATGAAATTTTGCAGTGACCCATTTGGGAAAAAGTCATAAACTAAAGCTCTGTGAAACCCATCAGCACAGTAGCCAAGCAAGCGAACAACATTGACATGGTGGATTTTTCCCATGGTTCCTACTTCATTGATGAACTCTGTCCCATCATCTACCTCAGTGTTGTTGAGGATCTTCACAGCAACCAGAATTTTTGTGGATAATTTACCTTTGTAGACAGCTCCATGAGCTCCTTCACCTAGCTTTTCTTTGAACAGGTTTGTGATTCTCTTGATATCAGCATAGGAGAATCTGGTTGGCTTCAAAGCCCTGTAATCCTTCAAAAAGTTTTCGACTCTTGTATCGTCTTCTCCTTTCGCCCTATAATACCGATATATTCGAAAGAGGGCACCGAGCAGAAACGCCAGCAAAGTTGAACCAACAACTACACCTGCAAATTTTCGAAAAGAAAATGTCATCTACATAATGAAATAAAATCATGATTGAACGATCAAACAAAATTATGTCTGTTCAGTCACCTGCAGCGGCCAAAATTGCGGACACTGGCATCTTCTTTTTTGACTTGTGCTTACATTCTAAGCATCCACTATCAAAATCTGTTTCCGACCATTCCAATGGGATTAAGTTTTGCTGTAAATAAAATGTTGATAGTGGCAAAACTTGATCAAACATTTTGGTGCAGTACTGAAGGTTCAAATCAAGGACACTTTGGCTAGACTCAACAACAAAAACTGGGCAAGACAACATGTCTCCAAGTGAAGAGCAATTGAAGAAAGTAATATTCTGGATTAAGGACGAATCGTATTGTAAAGGGTAAAATAATGAGAAGTTGTATCTTACAAATAACATAGGAAGACAGTTCTCGGGATAAGATAGAAGCATCATTCGTAATTCGCAATCTAATTCGGTGACGAGGAACCTTACTGGGACTGGAAGTGCTGGAAATTCAATCATCGGATCAGTGCTGTTATCTGCATAAGATAGACGGAAGGGACATTGGATGGAGGTGTCATTGTGACCATTTCCCACACTCATGAGTAGCAACAGCATTAGCAGTGCTAGCATTGTCATCATCAAGGTGAACGAGCTGGGATATAGCTAGCAAATCACTTTGACACTTTTTGTCTAATTTATATCATGTGCTTTCCATCTAATCTCTCCCTGAAGGAAAGAGGCGAGAAACAAGACGATATACAATATTGTATTTAAAATTCAACAGAATGCTATGCTAGCTGTAAAAATATTGATGCTATGTATTTTAATATGCTGTAAAGTGTGTTCACATGCCTCGTGAAACTCAAGGCTGTAACGTTCTGTTTTTTTTTTCTATTTTACAAAATATAATAATAGAAAAAAAATAGATAACCTAGTAATTAAAAATAGGAGATAACCACTAGATCCTAACTCCAAATTGTAGTTCTCTCTCTCACGCTGAGTTTACACTATGGATGAAAACCCTAAACACCCTACGCACGTTAATCTCCTCCACGCACGTCGCGAACTCCCTGCACCCTTCATCTTCTTCACCAAGTGAAGCCAAAACGTTTCCTTTTTCCTTGACCTGCTCCACGCTCTATCCTTCTTCAGTTCCATCGCCAACACATTGAAGAGCGAGTGCAACCGAAGTGCCGAAACATGGCAGAGATGTTGAAGTTCTTTGCCGCAAAGGAGAGGGGCAGTGCCTATAACGTTGAATGAAGCCAGTGAACTGCAAAACCTCATTCGTTTGTCGCCACAGAAGCAGAGTAATCAAGTTGGCTTGAAGTGGAGCATGTAATGGACAATGAGAAGGTAATTGCTTGTCATAAGAGGAAGATTATGGTTTGTCATTGTCCCATTATGTGGATCACATAAATATAAGTCTAGATCTCTTATTGCTTTTATTTTTCCCACTAACTCAGTAAGCAATTGAACGAGAATGGAGTTTTCGGTGACAGAGTGAGAAATCATGGCCCTTGAAAGGTTTATTTGGCAGCCTGAGTATAGTGCTCCCCAAGTCGTGTTGTGTCAGCACAAGGAAAGGTACCAAGTCAAGTGAATTCTAGAGTTGTGCATTGTCTTTTAGTGATTATGGGGTCATGATGCTTTTTCATGCTATATTGCTCTAGCTCACAAACTGAAAGTGAAATCTATGTTTGGTTATGTTTAGCTATAGATGACACACAAGAAAGATGCAAATGCCTTGAGTTGGATTTGATCATGCAAAGAATTGTTAGCTATTGGCTCATTTGAGTATACTGGAGGTGTTGGCAGCAAGCAATCGTATTGATTCTTCATTGTTGTGAGTGGTTTTCAATCATTATGACGTATTTTTAATTATTCTATCACTGATGAATTAATTGTTTTACCTCATTGCCTATTTATTTAAATTGGGGAAACATGTTTTTTTTATCATTCTTGAGTTTCTTCAAAGCTGAGTTTTATTAAATTGATTCGAGCATGTTTTATGTTTTGATATGAGAAGGAAATTTACAGTGACTTGAGTTTGGAATTATTTGATATTGAGAATATTATAAAAAGGTGTTATTGAGTATAATATTTTGAAAGCTTTGAAGAGTGTTGGAAAACTGATGTTGAGATTATTGATAACAATTGAATTGGTTTGAAAGGACTTGATGAATACTGAAATATTATATTTTAGACTATCGATATGGATTTACTATGGTTTTGAAAGACTGTTTTGGGAATCCTTGTTAGAACCCCGTAGCCGTTAGCGGGGGTAACGGCCTAAGTGCACTTAGCTATTTGATTCCGGGAGGAGAGGACTATCCGTTAGATGGAGCCGCCAGTGCACGGAGAGGGCTATCAACGAGATGTAGCTTCCCCCGATGACACGATACGACATAATATATTAGAGAGGAAAGGGCTATCCGTTAGATGGAGCCGCCCCTATCGGATAGGCCATCCCATAGGAGGAGAGGGCTATCAACGAGATGGAGCCGCCTCATGGTTCTACATGCGTGACCCTACTACTATATTAAATTTCAGATTTTACTGCTTCATAAATTGCCATGATTTTATTTAATTTCTTTGAAGTGATTATTTGCAAATCTTACAATTGGAAATTAACTTTGTTGGTGCTATAAATGGTTTCTGTTGATTTGAGAGCGAAAAACTCGTGCCTGATATGTTTCCCCTTTTTGTTCATGGTGGTTGCTAAATCCTCACTAAGTCTGTGTGACTTACCCCCTCATTATTTCCCTCCACAGATTCTCAGGCAGCTGAGTAGCAGGTTGTTTTCAGATTCAGATCATTCGGTTTCTTTGTTGGAGTTTGGTCATTCTGCAGCTATAGGGAGTCTTAGGTTGAGTTTTTTATGATTTTTAACTTGTATTTTATTGTAAGAATTTGCACTTTGTGCTGTACTTTGAAGATCACATCAATGAAATTCTGCTTATGAAGAATTACATATTTGACAGATTCTGTTTTTATGAAAATTATTTGGAAAATATTGTTATGAGAAATAGGCTTGCCAGACTAAGGTGATAGTCTGTGCACCGGTTGCGACTTAGGATTTTGGGTCGTGACAAAGGCCAACCGCACTAACATGTATATATATAAGAAAGGGCTGAAAAACTTTGACTCAGAGAAAGAAAGTTTTGTCTTTTGGAAGGGTATATGAAACATGTATTTTATATAAGAGTAATGAATTTTCTGCACATTTCTGTTGATAACATGTGCATAGTGCCTAATATATATAAGAAAGGGTTGGATTTTTTTGACTCATGCATATATAAAAAGAAAAGGGTGGAAAGACTTTGACTAAGAGAAAGACAATTGAGTCCTTACTCCTTACAATGAGGGTATATGAATCAAGTTCCACTCCAATCACTGAACTTGAAGTGAAACTATCAATCAATCATGAAATCCTTCTTTTCTTGCTTCCTCCTCCAAATTATAGTTTTGCTACTGATCCTGCAGCTGCATGAAGAAACTTGTTTTGCTGCAACAACTAATAAGTCAGCAACATGTCCTCCTTCTCATTGTGGCAATATCACTAACATAATGTACCCATTTCGGCTGAAGGGTGACCCTGCAACCTGCGGGGATCCGGAGTTCGAGTTAGAATGTGTAAACAACAACAGCACATTGTTGTTACATCTGTTTCCAGGCAAAAACTACCATGTGAAGGCAATCAACTACAACAATTTCACACTCCGGCTCGTCGATCCCGGCGTTCAAGAGGCTAATAATTGCTCCTCCATTCCTCGCTATTCCTTATCCAAACTCAATTTCTATCTTAACAACGAAGGCCCTTATGAATACATGCGTCAATATAGTTTATTTGATGAAGATCCTTATGAAAGCTCGCCATTGTTTCAGCACGTGATTTACATGAACTGTAGCAATCCAGTGAAGGATGATCCACTGTATGTGGATACATCTCCCTGCATCATCAATTGGCATGAGCATGATGACTCACATGTTTATGCCATCGTTGGAGACTTGACGGCTGGGAATTTGAAACCTCAGTGCCGACAAGTGAAGCTTGTTGCTCCCATATCCTCGGTTTCTGGTTACTTCAATTCTAGTAGTCATACGTTTTCGTACGATGAAGTTCATAGGATGCTTGTGCATGGATTTGAGGTTTCATGGATGAAGCGTCCGTGTGAAGATCATTGTGGAAAACCAGAATATTGCTATTTGAGTGAAAATACAGAGACTCTTCAATGCGACTTAACGCATAATCAATGTAGAACTCCATTGGGATTTCTCGCCAGATGCGGTAAGTAGTAATTTGCATCCATGTTATAACATGTGTCGGGCTGGTCGCAGTGGTTAAAAATGATTGTTTTGAATCTTTGAGTTCGGAAATTCGAACTTTTTGAAATACACAACACACTCTTGAGAAAATCTTTTTATCATGTTCGGAACAAATAGGTTCACTTTAATAGAAGATAGACTCATCAAACTTTAACTTTGTTATCCTCACTAAATTTTGAGTTTTTTTTTTTCTTTTAGGAAATTTGTCAAAGGGGCGCATATTTGTCGATGGTATTATATTCGGTGTTGCTCAAGGTAATATTTTACTTCAAATTACATTTTTTCACAAAATCATTTGGATACTAATTATAAGCTTTTAATTTATCCAATTTAGTATTAAATTTGTAGAAAAAGAGGTAATAAGTATTTTCCTTTAAATTTTATTGGTAATCACTAATTTGTCCTAGTTTTAAATCCTATGGAACAATATCTTATGTTTACTTTCTTGCCATGGTATATTCTTACACAGGACTACTACAAGTATTTGGCATAATGAAATATGATAAATCTTTTGGCATTTCGGATTCTCAACCTGGTCTTGAGATAGGAAGAGTTACAGGAAAATATGTCTTGTCATCATATATTATTATGAGATTTATGTTAGGTCTCATAGTTTTCTTTGGAAAACTGACACATATGTATCGGACAAGGCATACATCAGATTATGAAAATATTGAAGATTTTCTTCAAGAGAACTCTCTCATGCCATTAAGGTATTCATACAAAGAGATAAAGAAGATGACTAGAGGTTTTAAAGAAAAGTTGGGTGAAGGAGGCTATGGCTCTGTTTATAAAGGAAAACTACGTAGCGGACCTTTGGTTGCCGTAAAGATGTTGAGCAAGCCTAAGGCTAATGGACAAGAATTCATTAGTGAAGTCGCAACCATAGGAAGAATACATCATGTCAATGTGGTGAAACTTGTTGGATTTTGTGTTGAGTCATCCAAACGTGCTCTTGTTTATGAATTCATGCCCAATGGCTCTCTTGATAGATATATTTCCCCTAAAGGGGATGCTACCTCTCTAACATGTTGTCAAATGTACTCAATATCTCTTGGAGTGGCACGAGGTATTGCATATTTACATCAAGGTTGTGACGTGCAAATTTTACATTTTGACATCAAGCCTCATAACATCCTTCTTGATGAGAACTTTATCGCTAAGGTTTCAGACTTTGGTCTTGCAAGACTTTACCCAATTGACAATAACATTATCACTTTGACCACAGCAAGAGGAACAATTGGTTATATGGCTCCAGAACTATTTTATAAAAATATTGGCGGAGTGTCCAACAAGGCTGATGTCTATAGCTTTGGAATGCTTTTGATGGAAATGGCAAACAGGAGAAGAAATTTGAATCCATATGCAGATCATTCAAGCCAACTTTTCTTTCCCTATTGGATTTACGATCAATTAATTGAAGAAAGGGAAATAGAAATGGGAGAAGTTACCACTGAAGACAAGAATAAGGTGAAAAAGATGTTCCTAGTTGCTATATGGTGTATACAAATGAGACCTGATGATCGTCCTTCAATGAACAAAGTAATAGAGATGCTTGAAGGAGATGTTGAAAGCATTATAATGCCTCCAAAGCCTTCTCAATATCCAGATGAAATTGAACTCAATTACGATGAATTTGTATCATGTGATGCTTCTAGCTCAATATGTTTTCTCGAGGAAACTATAGAAGATCCTTTATTGAAGGATTGTTCTTAATGTTTGCTAATGATTTGTTTTTTAAATTATATTTCTTAGTTATTTATTAAAAATATTGTTCAAGTTCTAAAATCCAATGCAAAATCTACCATGTCAATGCAATCAACTACAACAACCTCACACTCCGGCTAGTAGATACCGACGTTGAAGCCACCAATTGCTCTTCTCTTCCTCGCCATTTCTTATCCGCACCCAATTTCACCAGCTCTTACGATTCTCTCTACTTGGAGGATCTGTATGAAACCCCTATCTCTCGATTCCAGTACGTGATTTACTTCAATTGTAGCGATCCAGTGAGGGGTGATCATCGATATGTGGACCCATCTCCCTGCCTCCGCCTCAACAACGGCCATGTTTATGCTGTCGCCGGAGACCTCTCGGCGCCAGAGTTTAAAGCTGACTGCCACATCATGCTGGTTGCTCCGACGTCGCTGTACAGTGACAGTGACATTGACATGCAGTTTCGGAGATTTTCATACGAGCAAATTCATAGGATGCTTGTCTATGGATTTGAAGTTTCGTGGATAAGCAGCCACCTTTGTAGAAATCATTGTGGAAAAACTGATTGCCTTCTAAATTACAACAACCCGGAGGAGACACTTCAATGCAAAGATCGTTACTGCACTTCTCCATTGGGATATTATGTCAGATGTGGTAAGAATCAAAAGAGCTTATTTGAGCTTATCTGATGACATAAACTCTTATGTCAGTGTTTCGGAGAGATTATGCAAATAGCTTATGACACACCATAAGCTGTTTTGAGCTTATTTAGCTTATGAAAAAAAATTTATGCTTATATATAACTTATTTTTTATTTATTTCAATAAAAAATTTAAAATACCTTATGAATAAGCGCTTATGATCATAAGCGCTTAATTAAGTTGTGTTTCCAAACGAGTTAGGGTTTCTGATTTTGTAAGTTTTTTTTTTTGAAGGTCCTGATTTTGTAAGTTAATTTGGTTTTAGTTTATCGGCATGAAGTCAAAAACGGCCGATAATTATAAAAATGATTGTCACTAGCTACGGTCATTTTTCTGTCGAAAGACTAAAATAAAACTCGCTTACAAAATTAGAGATTAATTTATCCATTGATCATATATATATATATATTTCCAACGATTACATCATTTTTCAATTCTATTTGTTTTCATTTGAAATATTCTACGAGTATGTATGAACAAGTATAAATAACAACTCATTCCTTTTTTCTTCTTCTTTTTATAGAAAAACTGTCAAAGAGCCGCATATTTGCTGAAGGTAAGGAGGAACTTGTCCCTTTTTTCATATTCTTTAACTCTTTAAGGCACCATCTAACTCTATCCTTTTCTATAAACTTAAACATCTAAATGTAGAAACTTATTTTCATATGATCAAAATAACCAATTGTTAGTACTTATTTGTAGTCTTTTATACTCTTCCTGTTGACTACACTAATTTATTTTTTATTTTGCAGATATTACACTCGGGATTGCTCAAGGTATTATACATCACTTTATGAATTAAAGAAGTAAAAAGGTATTTTCTCCTAGTTTTGAATGCAACAATCTTATATGATTGCTTTCCTGACATGTACACAGGAGTACTGCGAGCAATGAGGTTTGTGGTATATGATAGATCTGAGGGTATTTCGAATTACAAACTCGGTTTTCAAATAGGAAGATTAATCACAGGAAAGTATGTCTTGTTACCATACATTATATTGAGATTTATGATTGGTCTCATCGTTTTCTTTGGAAAGTGGATACATATATATTGGGCTAGACATTCATCACTTTATAAAAATATCGAAGATTTTCTTCAAGGAAACCCTCTTGCCAATAAGGTATTCATACAAACAGATAATGAAGATGACTGGAGATTTTAAGGACAAGCTGGGTGAAGGAGGTTATGGCATTGTTTATAAAGGAAAGCTACGTAGTGGACCTTTGGTTGCCATAAAGATGTTGAACAAATCTAAGGCTAATGGGCTAGAGTTCATGAGTGAAATTGCAACCATAGGAAGAATACATCATTCCAATGTGGTGAGACTTGTTGGATTTTGTGTTGAGGCCTCAAAACGTGCTCTTATTTATGAATTTATGCCCAATGGTTCTCTCGATAGATATATTTCCTACAAAGAGGGTTCTATCTCTCTAGCTTATCATCAAATGTACACAATATCTCTTGGAGTGGCTCGTGGTATTGCATATCTG
Source organism: Lotus japonicus (assembly GCF_012489685.1). Lineage (NCBI taxonomy): Eukaryota > Viridiplantae > Streptophyta > Magnoliopsida > Fabales > Fabaceae > Lotus > Lotus japonicus. The sequence goes on from NC_080041.1 coordinate 1,563,328, forward strand.
CATCAAGGTTGTGACGTGCAAATTTTACATTTTGATATCAAGCCCCACAACATCCTTCTTGATGAGAACTTTATTCCCAAAGTTTCAGACTTTGGTCTTGCAAGACTTTATCCAATTAATGGTAGTAGTGTCACTTTGACTGGAGCAAGAGGAACAATTGGTTATATGGCTCCAGAGTTGTTCTATAAAAATATTGGAGGAGTGTCCTACAAGGCTGATGTTTATAGCTTTGGAATGCTTCTAATGGAAATGGCAAATAGAAGAAGAAATTTGAATCCGTATGCAGATCATTCAAACGAGCTTTCCTTCCCTTATTGGATTTATGATCAATTGGTTGAAGAAAGAGAAATAGAAATGAGAGGAGCTACCGATGAGGAAAAGAATAGTGTTAAAAAGATGTTCATAGCTGCTCTATGGTGTATATAATTGAGACCCAATGATCGCCCTTCAATGACGAGAGTAATAGCGATGTTGGAAGGAGATGTAAAAAGCATTACAATGCCTCCAAAGCCTTCTCAATATCCAGATGAAATTGAAATCAATTCTGATGAATATGTATCATGTGATGCTTCTACCTCAATGTGTTTTCTCGAGGAAACTATACAACATCCTCTATTGAAGGATTGTTCTTAATGTTTGCTAATGATTTTTTTAAATTATATTTCTTAGTTATTTATTAAAAATATTGTTCAAGTTCTAAAATCCAATTTTTTCACAACTCGGTTTTAAGTTTTTTTTTTGGTACATCGGAAAGATAAATTGCATCCGTTAAGAATCGATCATTGGATCTCCTCCTACCCAACCATATGTCCTCCAACTCCTATCATTTAAACTATCTTACGGGACGGGGACAACTCAGTTTTAAGTTTTAACACTTTAATTGAATGAAAGAGTTAATATTATATAAATAGTTGAGTCATTGATTTGAAGAAATCTTTTCTCTAACTAATACGCATTTTCCCTATGTGTAGCCCCATTTATATTACCACACTTCGTTTATTGCTTTCTTAACAATAAAATCCAAATCATCTATATTTCAATCCGCTCAAATAATATTTGGTTAATTAGTTGAACTAGTACTTAGCAGTAGCACACTAATATGTTGTAAAAAAATAAATGAAAGTCGCACACACATATATAAATGTATTTTATAAGAATGACCTTTTATATTAGAATATATAAATAAATCATGATATGTTTAAATCTTGAAGGTATGTTTCAAAAATAAAAATCTTGAAGGTAAATTATATATGGTTATGTAATTTTAATGACATTCATTTTTCAGCAGTCATCAAACAATCGCCACTAAATGATACAACTTTACACACATAACTAGATTAATAAAATTGAAAACTAGTTTTGTTTTTTTAAATTTTAAAATATATATCTCGACTTCATGCGCATTCAATAAATTTTTGCTTTTTAAAAAAAAAAAATTTAAAATATAAAACCAAAAACCACAGGAGCGAGACGCTAATTAGCAAAAATTACTTAATTATTCTTTTATATTAACGGTTCGGACAGCCTCTGTGCTCACTTAATACAATTTTTTGGCCTATAAAAAAAACTAGTAAAAATTACAACTCTATTGCTGGCCAACAAGACTGCACTCTGCAAAAGCAAGAAGAGCTACCATGCATCTATCTTCTCCTCATGAAAAACTCCCACCAATTCCTGTTTTCTCCTTCCCAAAGTAAAACTTGAAAGAGAATTCCTTTTCAAAAAATCACATGACTGTCACAGCCTCACATGATAAGATTACGACAAACCTCAACACAAATCACATGCGACTTATGATCAATAAATAATGCTCATTTTTCTATTGTAATATTGCCACTTTCCAACATCATAAAAAAAAATGAGGGCCAGAACCAATAAAAAAGTAATATTAAAAAATAAATCACGGGTTGCAGGCTCTAATTACGTCTCTATAAATAAATCACACGGGCCAATATGCATGATTGATAAGTAGTAGTATTTTATTGCATGCTTGTAATATGTATATACTAGGATTTTAGCCCGTCTCCGTGCGATGCACGGACGAGCAGATCTAAAATTTATCATATTTATTCAATCAATTTATTTCACTCAAATTAATTAACTATCATACCATTTATTGTAACATTTATGAATCATAAACTCAAATATGACTTAACCGAAACGTATGGCTCAATTGACAAATTATAAATATTCATATGCATAACAAAGCTATATTTCAATTTATCTTTGTCAAAATAACTTGAACAAAATTACAGTGTATTTTCCATCAATAATCAATTGTAGATTTTTTGAAAAACCTCCTTATAAACAATGTTTTTCGTTACATCTCGTTCCCTAACATCCTCGTTGCATATTAGGATCTTCAAACTAGATCTCGTCTTCACACGAGAAACAGCAACATACAACTGCCCATGTGAAAAAACAGGACTTGGCAAATAAACACCAACATCTGATAGTGTTTGACCTTGGCTCTTATTAATAGTCATGGCAAATGAGACAAGAAGAGGAAATTGCATTCTTTGAAACCTAATAGGCATACTCTGATCACTTGGAATCATGTCCATCCTACCAATGAAAGTCTGCCTACCAGCATGTGTGCCAGAAATGACAATGCCTCCAACAACATTTGGACGAAGATGGTTAACAATAAGCCTAGTTCCATTGCATAATCCAGTAGATATATCTAGATTTCGCATGAGCATCACAGGAGTTCCTATCTTCAACACCAACTCATGATCTGGAATACCATAACACTTGATATCATTAAGAAATTCAGTTGTCAACCAATCAGCTTCAATGCCAAGCTCTTCATCAATGCCCCATCTGAATCAGAGCTTAAATAGGTCGTCCCCTCATCAGGAAATAGAGACAACACATATTTATTAACCATATCAACTGCACCCAATGTCGGAGCAAGTATAGCCTTGTCTTGATAATACTCAGCACATCCAATATTTTGAAGAATATTGGGAAACATAGTTTGTACAATATCAAGTATAGGATTTGATGATTGTTGGATCAATGTTTCCCCAGGCACTTTTATAAAAGATTCACCATCATTGTAGTCTCCTAAATTACCATCTCCAACATCAAGAACCCATTTAGCAAAATACTTAACCTCTTCAACCTCAAGATTGTTCAAGTTACCAAGCAAACGCATGTTTTCTGTCAATGTGAGAACCTTGCAGAATCTCCACAAGCGAGATGAATTGATGGTAGCCATAACAACCTCAGCTCTACTGCCCTTAGGAATAACTGGTAAAATTTGCCTAAAATCGCCACCTAGGACAACAACTTTGCCCTCAAATGGTAGATCAAAGTTTTCGGGATCAAAGTTTTCGGGATCAATGACTCTCATGATATCTCTCAATGACTTGTCCAATGCTTCAAACGCATATCTACTAACCATTGGTGCTTCATCCCAAATAATCAAACTGGTTAACTGAAGTAACTCAGCTTTTGGACTACCTTGAACAATCCCACAACATGAATCCTCATTAACATTAAGCGGAATGCAAAAAAGCGAATGTGCGGTTCGACCACCAGGCAGTAACAAAGAAGCTATGCCACTTGAAGCAACATTCAATATAATTTTTTTCTCTGATCTGAGTCTGTAAGTCAATGTTTTCCATAAAAATGTTTTTCCAGTTCCACCATGACCATTAACAAAGAAAAAACCACCATTATCCTTATTCACCGCTGAAATGATCTCATCGTATACCTTAGCTTGCCCACTATTCATCTTATTGAAAAAATCAAGGTGCAATTTCTTCATCTCAATAATATCAAAGTTTAGCTCATTGAATAGTAGAACATTACCATACCGGTTCAGAATATTAGGATCGACTTGTGGCATGTTAGAGTAATCTTTCAAGGATCTTCCATTTACCATCAACACTTTCTCTATCTCCATTAAGCACAAATCCTTCAATTCTTCCTTATCAATATTCAGTTCTGCAAAGAAATTACAACAATCATACATAGCAAAATAATAACAAAATAAAATTTATTAAATATCAACAAATGTGGAAAAATACCTTTATTATTATGTTTCTTTCGTAAATCATAAAGGATCCCATCAACCAATACATGCCAAGTTTCATTCCATACCTTGAGCGGATTAGACATGGAATTTGCTAATAGGAATGATACAAATAAGCCTCTACAGTAAAATCCCGAAGATATGATTCTCACATCCAATATACTATTAATATACTCACCATCATCCTTCAACAATCCCAATGAAACACATGCATCACGGAAACTATCATGTACATTACCCTTCACTGATCTCAAATCTTCAAAGCTTGTACAACCTCTTTGCACATTCAACAACAACCTCAAGTAATACAATTCACCTGAACCAGGGGGCACAAAATTTATTCGCCCAATAGTCAAACCTTGCTTCCTCGGATGCCATGATCTGCTACTCGGATCATAAACAAATGATCCTGGAAACTGAACATATGTTAGCTCTCTACCCTCCAAATACTTGGAATTGGCCGCCATCCACGCTAGGAACATGTTGTTCTTAACTTTGTTCTTCTTAAGTACCTTTTCGATTGATTGATTTTCCTTAAACAAAACAACTTGCTTCCTAGGTAAATGGTATGTGAGTTTCTGAACATGTGGCCATTTGTGGTGGATTTCAAATTTGAAAATTCTTCATGCAGCTTCACAAGGAGACAAGTATCTGCAATCAAAATATTGTTTGATTTCATCCACTTCAGCTTTCTGATCATGATTATTTTTACCAGCAGACATAGACATTGTTACTCTATCAACTCCTTTGTTTATATATTTGAACAGATATTTTATAGAGTTTGACTTATTGCAGTACTCAATGTTGATATGAGCTTGATATTTCATAAGCAGTTTGGGATTGTATGGCACAACAAAACCATTGTCTAAATCAACTCCCCTTCTGTTGGTTGAAATCCCAGTGTTCCTCCTCCTATAAAGAGGATACCCATCATTGTCAAATGATGTAGCATCTACATATTTTTTCGGGAAAAATTTGGAACAACGCTCATTCTTCATGCAAGGAGATTCCTTTCTACTTAGTCCACAAGGTCCATGAACCATATAAGTCGACACACAATCAAACAATTCAGGGTAGAGATCAGGATCTGGTAACTCAGCACATATAACTGAGTCTATCATTTCAGTAGTTTTAAGCTTGTCCCCAGGACTAAGCCACAACAAAATGTGAGCATGTGGTAAACCTCTCTTCTGAAATTCAATGCTATACATACCTGAGTATTATTAAATATTATTACTGATTCATAATAACTAATATTTACTATAATAACATGAACAAATAAATATATCTTACCTGCAATGACCTTCCCAAAAAACTCTCCTTTCTTGAGATCTGTCATTAGTTGCGCCAATTTCATACGAAAGACTCGACATGATATATCTGGACGATCATATGCGGACAAAAAATACTTTGAAACATGCCGATCAATCTCAGGCCACTTAGGATTGTATGTCATTGTAAGAAACAAATCAGGATACCCGTAAGTTCCACAAATAGCCATAGCATCTTGGCAATTGTCAAACATATAACGCCTACCCCCAGTAAAAGACGAAGGAAGGAATATTCTAGAGCCAACCATTGAGGCATCAGTATCACCACGAGTAATAGCATCCTCAATCCCTGATAAAAAATCTCTACGAATAGTGTCTTGATTGTACCTTATGTAATGCAACCTATTGGATTCAATCATTGAGTAACAATCAACAACAAATTGTTGCAGCAAACGCCGAGACAATGTTATTCTCTTGCACTCAAATTGTCTTTCCTGAAGTCTAAATGAAACCCATTCACGCATTGACATGTTCTCTCGTTTGTAGATTGCACTATTGAAGTTAACGCCACCAAACTCCATTTCATTTGAAAATCCTCCCTCCCCATATGGGTGAAGGTATGAAAAACGGTAGAAAGGGGGGGGTTTGAATAACGTTTTCAGTACAAAACTACCACCTTAAAGATTTTAACAAATCTTTTCGAGAACTAAGTGCAAAAGATAGAGATAGAAAAGCACACAAAGATTTTATCCTGGTTCACTTGATAAATCACTCAAGCTACTCCAGTCCACCCGTTAAGGTGATTTCTTCCTTCTTAGAATGAAGGCAATCCACTAATCAGGTAAGAGTTACAACTGCACTTGAAACCTACAAGTGACTAACAATTACACTGACTTAGCTCACACTAAGATTCACTCTCTTAGTCTTCTCTAGGATCCGATCAACCTTGATCTCCTAAAGGAAAATCAAACAACTGTTTGAGGTTGGTGTTTACAAGGGTTTGCTTCTGAATAAGCTGAGTGTAAACTAAATAAATTACAAGATGAAAGAAAGCTTAGAATATATCTTGCGCGTGTGTATTGCTTCTTGTATATATTTTTCTTCTAGCCGCTTCTTTCAATCTTCAGCCTCTATATATACTCCAAGGATTAGGGTTGAGCGTTGCATGGGAAATGCTACCGTTGGAGGGCAGTTCTGGAAAATCCAGCTTCTGCTGTGGCTGAGAACGTTAGGTAGGTCGTCAGGAAGGTACACTTGCTTTTGTACTTGGATAGCGACTTGACCTTTTAACCTAGGAGACTTCTGATCAGAGGAATGCTTCGTATTGGAACTTGTGAAGCCGGTTGATCAGAGTCAGAGGGATAGCACAGATCCTCTGACCATTGTATCTTCTGATTCTGAACTCAGAGGGAAGAACATGGCCTTCAGAGTTTCTTGCTTCTGGACTTCAGAGTTTCCACTATTCAGCTTCTGGATCTTCAGAGTCTTCTACACCATCAGAACATCTGAACCTTCAGTGTTTCTTGGTTGTCAGAACTTCTGGATCTTCAGAGCTTCTAGCGACTGAGTCCACATCAGAGTTTGTATAACTTCAGAACTTCTGAAGCTTTTCCACTGTTCATACTGAACATGGTGAATGCGAAAGCGTTGCTTGGGTTACCCTTTATACATAGTGCTTCTGATTTGTGTGAGATTGAGTTGAGGTCAGAGCCTGTAAATAGCACACTCAGAAAAACACGTTAGAGTACCACAATTGTTCATATCAAAAGGTTAACTTGTAATCATCAAAACATAGAGTTGTACTACTAGATCAAAACTTGATCTTACAATCTCCCCCTTTTTGATGATGACAAAACTAAGATTTTTGATGAACAATTCTTAACCATTAAACTGAATTCACTCAGAGTTTAGAGATATAGAATAAGACTTATCCTGATGTGAATAGTTTATCTTGCTCATTCTGAATTCAAGTCACTGCTTGATTCTGAGCTTAGCTCCCCCTGAATCTAATACTTGATGAAAACGTTAGTAAAGTCTAGATTCTGAGCTAAATCATATAAGAGTTCAGAGTGAAAAGCTTATGACATAGATGAAAAACGAATAATCAGAGCGCATAAGTGATCAGAGTCATGGACAAGGTATCAGAGTCTTGGGTATCAGAGTCAACTTAGAATCACTTCAGAAGAAGTGAAATGTATTCCTTGTATTTGCCCAGTGACACATCTATGGTCATGAAGGTGGAACTCTTAAAATCTCCAAAAGAAAAATAAGTCACACTAACACATCTTACACATCAAAAACTACTGTAAGAGCATTAACTTTCAGAGAGAAAGTGAAGCCTATAAAAACGTTGGAGAGAAAGGTAAGCTTCACACCTCGAATAATATTCAGAAAAAAAATGGCATCATACAGAATGGCATTAGAAGAGCTCAGAAGGAAGGCGTTTGAGGAAGATATGTTCCTCAATATTAGGCATCCCGATGGTACAAAGACCATACAAGAGCTGACGAAGACACTGCTGGAAGAAGATCTTGGTCCAGAGATGGAGAAAGATCTGAAGGAGTTCCTCTGCTTCGTGGAAGAGATTCAGAGGCTTTGCCAGTGGGAGCTGAATCTGCTGGAAGAGAAAGAGACTGTGGAAAAGAGACTTAAGACGACAGAAGATAGTCTAGAAAAAGATGATCTGAGCATCAAACTCGGCAACATAGAGTATGCATTGGATCGTCTGGAGAAGGGAAGAGTGGAGCAGCGCCAAGAATGCAGAAGAATGAGGAAGGATCCTCCATTCTAGATATAGGGAGTAATGTATGATGGAAAGAATTATGATGTAAACATAGAACAATTATGAATAAAACAGGTTTTGCAAACATATGTGACACAAATATATATAGATATATGCATATAGAATCACAAATGAACAAATTAAAGGAAGTAAATAAGCAGAGTGTAAATAAAACAACGTTAAATAAAAAGGAAAAGGAAGAAAAAGAAGAGATCCTAAAAAACTAAGATTTGTCAGTACGGCGCAGAAGTTCCATCATCATGTGCTTCATCTCAATCAGCATGGATTCATGAGTGTCAAGACGTTGTTCCATGATGTCGAGTCTGGAGGAGCTTGTCGGAGTAGAGCTGGAAGGAACGTTCTGAGCAGCTTGAGGTTCTGGAATGGAAGCAGAAGCAGCAGGAGTAAACAGAACTGGTGCAAGTCGCTCTGCCTCAGCCTCAGCTTCAAGACGTTCTGCCTCAAGTCTGGCTTGTTCAGCCTGAGCTGCTGCTTGACGGGCAGCTTCTTCTTCTTGTTCTTTCTGTCTCTTGGCTTCTTCAATGGCTTCAAGAAGCTTGGTTCTCTGTTCGAGTTCATGAAGAGCCACCCTCCTAGCAAACCTTTGCTTTGCAGCCTCAATGCTCTGACTTCCCTCTGCATGCAGGAGCTGCAGCATAACGGGAAACTGAGCCACCAGCCAAGTGCTCAAATTGTTCCACTCATCAGCCACATTTTCAGCATTCTCACTTAGGTCAGTCTGACCGTGCACATTGCGGAGCCTCAAGGAGGCTTCATGATTGAAAATATTGATGCACTCAGAGAGAGATGTGGGTTGAAGGTGAGTATAGGGAATGATGGAGAGGTTGGGTGCAGGAGAGGCTGGGTGATTGCTGCTATGAGCTTCAGAGGCACCTTGTGGAGAACCAATGTTAATTATGGGAGCATTGGGTTCAGAGGTTCCACGGTGAGGGTCTGAAGTTTCAACCAGAGGGTGAGGTGATCTAACCGAGGATTGGTTAGATACTGATTGTTCAGGTTCAGGGTCTGGTTGAATTGGCTCTTGTTGGTCAGGGACAGGGTGAGCCTGTTGGACTAAGGGGTCTGCCTCTTGGATAGGATTGGCCAAGATAGGTTCATCTGGGTCAACTAGACGTTCAGGTCTAGGGCCAGGATATTGCCTAGGGCTTGGACAGGTAAGGTAATATTCTTCCAAGGCAGATACCTTCTCTTTCCTAACCTCCATGAATTTTCTAAGTGATTCAGAGGTATTGGAGGGAGGAGAGTCAATGACATTGATGGGGAAGGATACAGGTGTGAAGGCTGATGAAGAGTCTGTATCCGTGGTTCTGACAGCAGGACGTGCTGATGCTCTGGGAGCAGAGTGATCAGACGTTCTGGGTTGTGGTTCTGTTGGTTTGGGTTCTGGTTGGTTGTGGATGATGGGTTCAGAAGGTAATGGGTCGTATGGAATGGTAAGGAGAGAGGTTGGATCTTCTGACCTAGAGGGTTGGTTCTGAAGCAAATTCCAGAGTGGTGCTTCAGTAGGAGAAGGTTGAAAGAATGAAGATCTTGGGGAATGTGGTGGAGAGGTGGTTTGTGCAGCTGGCTGGGATTCATGAATAGGAGTGAGGGGATTTGAAGAGTGTTGGAGTAAGGCAGAAATTGGGAGTGCATCAAATAAATTCAAATCATCATCAGAGGTAAGTGCAGGCTTACTTGTATGTGCTGATGATCGAGTCACTCTGGCAGGAGGTTCAGTCCTTCTGACCTCTGCAGCAGCTGGTTCCACCCGAGTAGGCTTCACCACAATTCTGACTTTCTTCTGCTTCTTCTTTGGAGGACCATCCTCACTATCATCACCATCATCATCAGCAGGCTTGCTCTTCGGTTTCTTGACCAGAGGGACATCAGATTCCTCTGAGGATTCTTCCAAAACCATCTTCCTCTTGGTGTTCTTCTTGGGAGGAGAAGAATACTCTGGAGGTGGTGGAAGTCTGCTGACAAAATCATCAAGATCAATCTCGAATCCTTGAGCCCTGAGGTCTTCAACATAGCATCTGATGGCTTCAGGATGGTCTGCTTGAGTCCACAGAGGGTAGTCATTCAGAGGCATTCTTCTTCCTCTGATCTCAGAAGATGTGTCCTCATGAGCAGGAGCAATCTTCTTCTGGACTAAGCCCATCTTCTTCAGAGAGTTGGCAGTGAAGACATCGCTAACAATTGTGCTCAAGTCCTCTGTGCAACCAGCATTGATCAAATCTTGCACCAAGTTGCTTTCAATGAGAAAGTCTGAGAGCAGCCTCCCAAAAGGGATATATTTGATTGCAGACTTGATGGAGGCGGTGGTGCGAGACTTCCGGATGCATTCCTTCAAATAGGAGAACAGGAAGTAGGGAAGGCAGATCTTCTCCTTGTCTTGAATGAAGAACAGCATCGCCTTCTGGTTGAAGTTGATGTAGTCTGGAGAACTGCCCTTTGGTCGTTGATTGATGCAGTTGAGCAGGATCTTGTGCCAGATTCTCAGTTTGGGGTGAAGGTCCATCACCTTGTAACTCGTCTTGCCCGGTTTGAAGGTGGTGTACAGGGCCTTGTTGACTATGTCCTTGGTTCTGGGTTTCAGCTTCGATTCCGTCAGTGAGAACCGATACCCATGAGCAGTTTCTGCACCTAGCAGATTCACGAATGACTTCTCCGTGATGATGATCTTCCTACCCAGTATGTAAGAAACCACCTGAGTGTCATCACAGTCGGCGTGCTTCCAGAATTCCTTTACCAGCTTCTCATACACCGGTCCTCGAAGTCGATTGAAGTAGTTTCCCCAACCTTGAGCTTGGACTTCAGGACGGAGATCAAACCCATTTGCAGCCAAGTTGTCGAGGTTGAATCTCCATTCTGCCAGGACTTGGAGTTCCTCAGGAGGAAATACACAGTGAACGGCACAGCCCCGTTCTGCAATAGGAACAATCTCCTCTTGAGCTTGAGCTTGTTCTTGTGCTGGGTTCTCAGAGCCCCGTTGACCCGTTGCCAAACCGACTACCATGTGAGGGAACTGAGGTGCATCTGCAGTAGATCTTCTGGTTTGTCTCACCATTTTGAAGAGGTTGAAGGTTTGAGGTAGAAGATGAAGTTTGAAGGATGAAGAGAGATCGAGAGAGAAATCACGAAGGAGGCGGTTTTGAAAAGCAGGGAGTGCGAGAGTGAAAACCGGAAGTGAGAGAGAACGTGTGTGTATAGTGGGTTTTATCAAATAACCGTTGTTAATTCAAAAAGCACTTTAAGATCAACGGTTGAAAATTAAAGATAGATAGTAACAGTAAAATACACAATCACACACAGGAGATAAGCATATCTACACGCAATCATAACAGACTGTCACACGGGCACAAGGAACTATGCATCAGAAATTCTGACGCACGTGTTGTTGTCTCAGCTTCAGAGTCAGTACCAGTGGGCACACACACTCTGATTGAGTTACCTTCTGGACTAGACATCTTCTGATCAAGAAGTATCATAGTCAGAGGTTCTGATCTATCTTCACTCTGGACAAAAGTCCATGTTTAGATTTTTCAGAATAAAATTAAATCTATCTTCAGCTAAGGGCTTTGTAAAGATATCTGCCCATTGATGGTCAGTATCAACAAACTTCAGAAGAAGTACGCCCTTCTGCACATAATCTCTAATGAAGTGATACTTTACCTCAATGTGCTTTGCCCTTGAGTGCAAGATAGGATTCTTGCTCAACGAAATTGCAGCAGTGTTATCACAATAGATTGGGATATTGCTCTCAAGGATCTGATAATCCTCCAGCTGATGTTTCATCCAGAGCATCTGAGTGCTGCATATTGCTGCTGAGATATATTCTGCCTCTGCAGTTGATAGAGCAATGGTTGATTGCCTCTTGCTTGCCCATGAGACTAGATTGCTTCCCAGAAATTGACAATTTCCAGAAGTACTTTTTCTCTCTGTTCTATCTCCAGCATAATCAGCATCACAATAACCTGAAAGCTTATACTCTGATGTTTTCTTATACATCAAGCCAAGGTTAGTGGTGCCTTTCAGATACCTTAGGATCCTCTTAACAGCAGTTAAGTGGGTTTCCCTTGGATCTGATTGGAAACGAGCACATAAATGAACACTAAATAATATGTCTGGCCTAGATGCAGTTAAGTACAGAAGTGAACCTATCATGCCACGATAGAGCTTCTGACATACTTTACCACTTATATCTTCTTTTTCCAGAATGCATGTTGGATGCATTGGAGTCTTGGCCACTGTAGATTCCAGCATATTGAACTTCTTCAGAAGTTCTTTAGTGTACTTGCTCTGATGGATATATGTTCCTTCTGGTGTTTGATCAACTTGTATTCCCAGAAAGTACTTTAATTCTCCCATCATACTCATCTCAAATTCAGCCTGCATCATCTCAGAAAATTCTTTGCATAGAGATTGATTAGCAGAACCAAATATAATATCATCAACATAAATTTGCACAATTAAGATATCATCTTTATAAGTCTTGCAAAAGAGAGTTGTATCTACTTTACCCCTTACAAACTCATTCTCCAGAAGGAATGAGCTAAGTCTCTCATACCATGCTCTGGGAGCTTGCTTCAGACCGTAGAGTGATTTCTTCAATTTGAACACATGGTCTGGTTTCTTTTCATCTTCAAAACCTGGGGGTTGATGAACATAGACTTCCTCTGAGATATAACCATTTAGGAAGGCACTCTTTACGTCCATCTGATGTAGAACTATGTTGTGATTTACTGAGAAAGAAATCAATAGTCTGATTGCCTCCAGTCTTGCTACTGGAGCAAATGTTTCAGTGTAGTCTATTCCTTCCTGCTGGCTGTAGCCTTGAGCAACTAGCCTTGCCTTGTTTCTGACTACATCTCCTTTCTCATTTAGCTTGTTTCTGAATACCCATTTCGTTCCAATAACATGGACATTCTCAGGCTTCTTCACTAAGCTCCAAACATCGTTCTTGGAGAATTGATTCAATTCTTCTTCCATGGCCAGAATCCAATCCTTGTCCTGAAGAGCTTCATCTATGGACTTGGGTTCAATTAAGGACACCAATCCTTTCAGACTCAGCAAGGTCTCTTCAGAGGGTCTGAAGGCAGATCTGGTTCTGACTGGTTCATCTTTGTTGCCCAGAATCAATTCCTTAGGATGAGCTGCAGTGATTCTGCTCTTCTTCAGAGTTTGTGAGTTAGAGGGACCAGCTTCTTCCTCTGGTTCATCTTCCTCTGGCTCAACTTCCTCTGGAGCTTTGCCTTTGTCAGAAACATTAATGCTTAAATCTGCAAACTTTTCAACTAGCTTTGACTGGTCAGAGTCAAGCTTATCATCAAATCTAACATGAATAGATTCTTCAATAGTCTTAGCATCAGTATTATAAAATCTAAAACCTTTAGATCTATCAGAATAACCAAGTAATAGACACTTAGAAGATTTAGCATCAAATTTATGCAATCTATCCTTAGTATTGAGAACATAACAAACACAGCCAAAAGGATGAAAATAAGAAATGTTGGGTTTTATGTTCTTCCACAATTCATAAGGAGTCTTATTCAGAATTGGTCTCACAGAGATTCTGTTCTGAATGTAACATGCTGTATTTACTGCCTCTGCCCAAAAGTGCTTAGCCATGCCAGTTTCTTGGAGCATGGTTCTAGCCATCTCCTGAAGAGTTCTGTTCTTCCTCTCAACAACACCATTTTGTTGAGGAGTTCTGGGACAAGAGAAATCATGTGCAATTCCATAGGAATCAAACAGACTCTCAAACTTGTCATTCTCAAACTCTCCACCATGGTCACTTCTGACACGCACAATTCTACAAGCCTTCTCGTTTTGCACTTGAGCAATGAAGGTAGAGAACACAGCATGAGACTCATCCTTGCGGGTTAGAAACTTTACCCATGTCCAGCGGCTATAGTCATCAACGATAACCATCCCATATCTCTTGCCACCTATAGACTCAGTTTTCACTGGTCCAAACAGGTCGATATGCAGAAGTTCTAACGGCCTTGAGGTTGAGACAACATTCTTTGCCTTGAAAGGGACTTTTGTGAATTTGCCTTTCTGACATGCTTCACAAAGAGCGTCTGAAGCGAACTTCAGATTGGGTAAGCCCCTGACAAGGTTTAGCTTGCTCAGCTGAGAAATCTTTCTCATACTGGCATGCCCTAACCGTCTATGCCATACCCACTGCTCTTCATTAACAGACAGAAGGCACTTCACATTCTGAGCCTCCAACTCAGATAATCTGATCTTATAGATGTTGTTCTTCCTCTTGCTGTTAAACAGAACAGAGCCATCGATCTGACTTACAGCCCGGCAGGACTTTTGATTGAATATAACATCATAACCCTTGTCAGCTAATTGACTTATAGACAATAAGTTATGTGTTAAGCCGTCTACCAATAAAACATTATCAATGCATGGACTACTATCTACACAAATAGTACCAGTGCCAATAATTTTACCCTTTTCATTTCCTCCAAAGCCAACTTCGCCTCCAGGCTTAAGTTTCAGCTCTCGGAACATACGCTTTTCTCCCGTCATGTGACGCGAGCATCCACTGTCCAGATACCATGATTGGTGTTTCAGTGGAGCTATCAAGGATATCTGCAACATAGATAATCTTGTCCTTAGGTACCCACTTTCTGGGTCCTCTTTTGTTAGTTACCCCAAAGGTTCTGATCACCTTGGGTGTCTCAACATGATATTTTAAAGGAATATTTGCATGATATTTAGTCATAGAGAAAGATCCCTTTTTAAGAGGGTTTTTAGCAACTTCAGCAGGTACAGGATCAGGCAATATGGTACCAGAGGGAACAAAGCATTCATACAAGGATTTAGCTTTAGACACAGAGGGCTCATTTCTAATTGGTTTAGAATAGCCAATGCCATGCATTCCATTTCTGCTTACACCATAGATCATTGAAGCCATTAAGCTTCTATCTACGCTTTTAGCCAGGAATCTTTGAAAAGATTTTTCATACTTAGATTCATGCTTACTATCAGAGGCATCGCAGGCAATAACTTCTTCTAACTTTGCAATTTGATTCTTAAGCACAGAGTTAGAATTAACTAAAGCATGGTTATCATTTTTCAAATCAGATATGATTTTCTCATGTTCAGAAGGAGTTTTAGAAACAGCAGATAAGTTCTTTTTCAGCTTCTTATGCTTAGACAACAAGGAGTTATACTTATCCATGATATCAGACAAAGCATGTTTCAGTTCAGAGGTAGAGAAGGAAGCAAATACCTCATTTTCATCGTCAGAGTCTGGATCTCCTTCTGATTCTGAGTCAGAGTCAACAGCTTCCTTTGACTCTGTTCCTTTGTCTTTGACAATAGCCATGAGTCCTTGGACTTCACCATCAGAGTCAACATCCTCTGACTCTGATTCATCGAATGTCACCATCAGACTCTTCTTGGTCTTGAAGTGCTTCTTTGGCTTCTTGTCCTTCTTCAATTTTGGACAGTCACTTTTGTAGTGCCCTGATTCTTTGCACTCAAAGCAAGTGACTTCCTTGATTGATGACTTCTTCTGACCTGAGGATTCAGACTTTCCTCTTGCCTTTCCAGAGCCTTTGAACTTGCTCTGCCTGTGCTTCCAGATGCGGTTGAGTCTCTTGGAGATCAGAGTCAGCTCATTTTCATCAGAATCTTCTGATGCTTCTTCAGATTCTTCTTCTTCAGCTTGAAGAGCCTTTGACTTCTCAACCTTAGCCTTTTCAGATTTGGATTTCAAGGCTATGGACTTTTTCCTCAGATCTTGCATCTCTGAGCGCTTCAGCTCATGGCATTTCAAAATGCTGATGAGTTCTTCTAAACTCATATTCTCAACATCTCTCGTGAGCTCTATTGAAGTCACCAAAGGCATCCAACTTTCAGGAAGACACCTGATGACCCTTATGACGTGATCTTTTGTTGTGTAGCTCTTGTTGAGAGGACGTATGCCAGCTACAAGCAGTTGAAATCTGGAGAACATTTCTTCAATGGACTCATTTGGCTCCATGATGAAGGATTCATACTTTTGGATCAAAGACAATGCCTTTGATTCTTTGACTTTCTTGTTTCCTTCATGAGACATCTTCAGAGAATCAAAAATGCCTTTAGCAAACTCACGATCTGTAATCTTCTGGTACTCCTCATAGGAGATAGCACTTAGAAGAATTGCTCTTGCTTTATGATGTTGTGAGTACAGCTTCTTTTGATCTGCAGACATCTCTGACCTTGGGATCTTTTTGCCATCTGCATCAACTGGACGCTCATAGCCATCCACAATAATATCCCAGAGATCTGCATCGAAACCCAGAAAGAAACTTTCCAGTCTATCTTTCCAATATTCGAACCTTTGACCATCGAACATAGGAGGCTTTGCGTTGTAACCATCTCTTTGAGTTTCACTGGTGGTGGCAGCCATTGTTTTTCACACCGGCCCGGATCACTGAACACTGTTAGGTGTGGTAATCAGAACTTGCGCTCTGATACCAATTGAAGGTATGAAAAACGGTAGAAAGGGGGGGGTTTGAATAACGTTTTCAGTACAAAACTACCACCTTAAAGATTTTAACAAATCTTTTCGAGAACTAAGTGCAAAAGATAGAGATAGAAAAGCACACAAAGATTTTATCCTGGTTCACTTGATAAATCACTCAAGCTACTCCAGTCCACCCGTTAAGGTGATTTCTTCCTTCTTAGAATGAAGGCAATCCACTAATCAGGTAAGAGTTACAACTGCACTTGAAACCTACAAGTGACTAACAATTACACTGACTTAGCTCACACTAAGATTCACTCTCTTAGTCTTCTCTAGGATCCGATCAACCTTGATCTCCTAAAGGAAAATCAAACAACTGTTTGAGGTTGGTGTTTACAAGGGTTTGCTTCTGAATAAGCTGAGTGTAAACTAAATAAATTACAAGATGAAAGAAAGCTTAGAATATATCTTGCGCGTGTGTATTGCTTCTTGTATATATTTTTCTTCTAGCCGCTTCTTTCAATCTTCAGCCTCTATATATACTCCAAGGATTAGGGTTGAGCGTTGCATGGGAAATGCTACCGTTGGAGGGCAGTTCTGGAAAATCCAGCTTCTGCTGTGGCTGAGAACGTTAGGTAGGTCGTCAGGAAGGTACACTTGCTTTTGTACTTGGATAGCGACTTGACCTTTTAACCTAGGAGACTTCTGATCAGAGGAATGCTTCGTATTGGAACTTGTGAAGCCGGTTGATCAGAGTCAGAGGGATAGCACAGATCCTCTGACCATTGTATCTTCTGATTCTGAACTCAGAGGGAAGAACATGGCCTTCAGAGTTTCTTGCTTCTGGACTTCAGAGTTTCCACTATTCAGCTTCTGGATCTTCAGAGTCTTCTACACCATCAGAACATCTGAACCTTCAGTGTTTCTTGGTTGTCAGAACTTCTGGATCTTCAGAGCTTCTAGCGACTGAGTCCACATCAGAGTTTGTATAACTTCAGAACTTCTGAAGCTTTTCCACTGTTCATACTGAACATGGTGAATGCGAAAGCGTTGCTTGGGTTACCCTTTATACATAGTGCTTCTGATTTGTGTGAGATTGAGTTGAGGTCAGAGCCTGTAAATAGCACACTCAGAAAAACACGTTAGAGTACCACAATTGTTCATATCAAAAGGTTAACTTGTAATCATCAAAACATAGAGTTGTACTACTAGATCAAAACTTGATCTTACAATGGGAACAACAATGGATATTGTAAGGGCAAAAATGATGAATGAGTCTCAAAGATTCTTTCTAACTTACCACTTGTTGAGCGTAGAATAACATCACGACCACAGTCAGAACTATCAAAATCACCAACAATTAAAGCAGCAACTTCATCAACGCTTGGAAGATTGTATGTCTTGGAATCATTAACACGATTCCTAAATAACCTTAAAGCAACCTCATCGGAATCAAAGTTTTCAACATGATCTCTTACACTTCTAAATGACTTGGCTAAAACATTGTGCTCATCAACCATCTTAAGCAAGTCCCCCACTAAACCAGACTCAAGATTGCATTTTCCATCATAATCACTGTAACCAAAAGATATAATAAAACCATAAGCAACAAATATACTAATACAAAACTAAACGATCATTAGTAAAAATAAGGCAACATACCTAAAATGTTTCATTCTGTTATGGATCTCATTCCTCGTATCATATATGTACAATTGAGCAAATTTTGGATTATCACCTTTGGATGGAAGTAAACTGCCAATTCGATGATAATTATGGCCACTAATAACAAATTGAGGAGGTCCACGACCATCATTCAAACCACAATCAATTTTACCACCAATTGAGGTAAAGGCAAACATGCTATTGTAAGATCTAATGTTCTCCAAAAAATGACGACTCCTAGAATCAATATTTGTGAGCAAGTTGTACAATAATAATGGGGAGTCCGCCAAATAAGGTAGCATAATTTTCCCTTTCATACAACATATAGAGAAATCCGGAGAAGTAGAATCTCTTGTCTTTTCAGATCTCTCTTGATACCAAAGAACAACTCCACAATACTTACATGGCATGTTCATTTCCCCAAGATCAATATATGCTACAAAAGTATATACTACAAATATAAAATTTATTTCTAATATAAATTAGAACAATCAACACAATAAGGGTATATGAACATACATTGTGATTCAGCTACATCAAAAATTGCATTCCTGTTGAAACTGTTAGTATCATCTCTCTGAGTAATTTGTGAAGGCATCAAATCTTCTTCAAGGTGCACCACTAAAACAAAAACAACTTCAAAATAAATACTCAAAAAATAATACACGTGTAAATATACATAATAATAAAATGGGTAGTATCTTCCTTGCAGAATAAAACGACAAAATTTCCTACATATCTTTTTAACATGAACTATAAAAAAACCTTACCACCAAAATTAATTAGAAACACCAATGAAGTCTACATTAAGGTTTAAAAATATATCTATCTACTAATCATATTATCAAGTTTATAGAAACAAATAAAAAGGAGGAAAAAATGACTAACTCATATTGATCCTTTTCTTTGAACGTTGCAAATTAGGTCTTCTAATTGTACGTCCTCGATTTGACCTCTTTCCCAAAACTTCTGCAACACACAATTTCAAAAGAAATGTCACTATAGACGATCAATTATATATTGTTATCACATTTTATTTTACCTATAGTATATCTAAAAAGAATTTATATGATATACACAAAATGATATATGATACCTAAGATAACAAATGTCAATCTTACTACTTTTCCTTCACTTTTCTACTTCTTTTTTTTTTGTTACAGAGAAAATATACGTTTCTACTTCTTTAACTACAGCAAAAAGATCTTTAAGGTGCATTTTTTTTTCAATAATTTATCTCCATTCTCATCTAGTCTCTAACATCTTCTCTGATATACATTTTCATATGCACCAAAACAGATAAAAAAAATAGCAACGAATTCAATGTGTGTATATTTTCACTTAAATAAAGTCAACATATTGACAATTATAATTTCCACTCACTTCTATCTACTTCTTTAAGGGGAGTTGTTCCATTTGAATCCAAACAAATACGATTCCTTTTGCGCTTACTCTCATTTGAACCTATTCATAAATGAAAATTATGAACAACTCAAGATTTCTAAAAATTAGACAAAAAAAATTATAAGGCATATCATTAAAAACTGATGAAGAGATACTTAATTAAGAAAACAAATACCACAACTATTATCCCCTTGTACACAACTGGAGTGATGAATTTCATTGCTAATATCTGCAAAATTCAAAGAATACTAAAATTAAGTACAAAATCATGGGAAATATATAAACAGAACTACTACAAAAAAGCCACCTAAGATGTTACATACATAAACACTTGAATGGTCATTATTTTAAATAAAAATAATTGTAGTTTAATATAAAGAAATCATAATAAAAAATACAATAAACTTGAAGCTGTAATCTATATATGCTAGCTAAGGTAAATTATTAAAAAACCTATCAGCTATTGGAATAAGCTCCGATATAAAAAAATTTTCCAGAACTTTTAAGCTAGTCAAATTAGTTTTATGCTAGTAAGAAAAGCAATAAGTTAACTAAAATGACATACCAAATATAGTCATAAAAGTAAATTATAATTTTTTTACATATGATCAACATAAAAATGACAAAGAAGATTAATATGAAAGTAATTAATTGTAGCAAAATGAATTTATAAAAAATAACAAAGTTATGAACTAAATTCAAATATAAGAACATATAAAGAAAAAAAAAGGAGCAATTAATACTTAGATAAAAAAAATAAACAAATAGCACAAACCTCTAAATGGCGAGCCCATGTCGTTTAGAGATCCAAAATTTCCAAGCTTGAATCCTTCGAAATACTTGCACCAATTTAATGTTTAACGGTTGATCAAATTTCCTATCCCAATACCAGTAAGTAAAAAACATGATTTATTCTCATCAACACAACTAAGCTACACTTATACTTACTACTTTCAACTTGAACCAATCACGAATTTCTTGGGAAGTTTAAAGAACAAACATACTGGATGACCAAATAGAAAAGAAATATGCATACATCCAACTCTAAAAGACATTCACAAAGAGGATAAAATGTGGAGAAGTTTAGATCAAACCATTTTGCTTCACCTATAGTTTGTTTATATATAGATACATCTCCACCTAACATGTGCGTCAATCCATGTTTAAAATAATAATAAAAAACCATTTTCAACTAACATGTGATACATGAACATATATTAGAGCTAGATTTAGAGAGGTGCTATTGACAATAATACTTATCATCATATCAAATGAAGAAATTGACAACAACATTAGGTATAAAATTTTGGACAACATAGGTGATGTTTTTTTTTTAACGTTAGATGAGGTTAGTCGAACATGATTAATTAATTTTATAATCATATTTGACTATCTCTCAAAGTAGATGGATAATACCATCAAAGAAACTATCGACGGAAAAAAATTACCAATAACAAATATTGATCCACCGTTTTATAGTTTAAAGAATATTTATTCAAATTTAATTTAAAAATAATTTTACTTAATTTTTAAAATACTAAAAGCTGAAAAAGGGTGAGAAAGTAGGAAAACCGGTTAAAACTTTTAAAAACCAGCTCCAGCCGGTCAAAACCGGTCCAAAACGGCTAGATGACCTGCTTAAGCAGGTCACCCACTATATATAGCATATTCCTCTCTTCCTCACCCAAAAACCCTAGCCGCTCATTCTCATCCTCTCTGAAACTCTCGTCTTCTTCCTCCTCTCTTCCCTTCTTCTTCTTCTTCTTCCTCCCTTTCTTCTTCTCTCTTACTGCTACTCTTCCCGTTCTCCCCTTTCTTCCTCTGATTTTTTCCTCTTCTTCTGTTGTCCTTTAAACCCTATTCTTCTTCTTCCTCTTTTCTTCCTCTACTTTTTCCCCTCCACCATTTTCGCCCCCAACCGATCCAAAACCCTAATTTTCGCCCCCTAACAATCCAAAGCTCTCATTTTTCTCCAAATCCGAGTCAAGAAGCACCTGGATCGGAGTTTTTTACTAAGATTTGATACATGCAAGGCTCTGAGCTATCCAAGCAACGATTTTTTCACCAAAATCCGAGTCAAGAAGTACCTGGATCGGACATTTTAGGTCTGAGGTATGTAAAAATCAAATTTTTAGTTGATTTTGTTCGTTTAATATTTTTACTCACTAAATACCTTTCCTCTCCCTTCCAGATCTGTCAACCAAATTGGAGATGCAAGCCTCTGAAGAGATTTTTTTTTAATGTAAATATCAATATGCAGTGTAAAAGAACGATTTTTTTATTGTAAAGTTTGATTTTTTATGTAAAGATGTATTGCTATAAGATCATCAGTTGTTATATGTATTGCTATAAGATGTATGCTAACCTCTTTGATGCTCCCTTTCCTTCTCCTTCTGCTTTTATCCTTTTGTTGATGCAATTTTGCCTCTAGTTCTATTGGAGTATTAATCTGATTCTAGATTAGTTAGTTTGTTAAGTTAACTGATAATTAGTTTTACTTAATTTGTTATAGTCAGTTAGATACAGCTGGCATGAGCTGTTAGGTAGTTAGTCAGTTAGATACAGCTGGCATGAGCTGTTAGGTTCAGTTTTGATAGTTACTTTATCTGAACACTATATAAATAGCATAGTTGTACATTGAATAAGATAAGAAATTCATTCTACAATTCTCTGATTCAATATGGTATCAAGAGCACTCTGAATTTTCTTCCGCTTCGTCTCTGTTTTCATCGCTCTTTTTGAGCGTTTTTCTTCATCTTCTTCGTGCTTGCCTCTGCAACACGAGCTTCAGGATCATGGAGAATTCCTCCAATCCGTTTTTTCTGCACCATTCTGATAACCCTGGCTTGATTCTTGTGTCTCAACCTCTCAATGGCGAGAATTACAATTCCTGGAATCGTTCTATGATGATCGCTCTCAGTGTGAAGAACAAGCTTGGTTTCATCAATGGTGATTTTCCACGACCTGCAGATGATGATCCGCTTCTCCAGTCTTGGATTCGTAATGATCATGTGGTCATGTCTTGGATCCTCAACTGTGTATCCAAGGACATCGTCTCTAGTGTCATCTATTGTCGATCTGCAAAGGAGATCTGGCAAGATCTTCAAGATCGTTTTCATCAACCTAATGGTACTCGGATCTATCAGTTGAAGAAGGATTTGCTGAATCTTCAACAGGAATCGCTCACTGTGACTCAGTTCTACACCAAACATAAGGCGATTTGGGATGAATTGCAAGATTATCTTCCTCAACGAAGCTGTGTTTGTGGTGAAAATCGAGTTCTGCTCGATTATTTTCAACAAGAACAGATCATGCACTTTCTGATGAGCCTTAGTGATTCGTATAATCAGATTAAGAGTCATGTTTTGCTGATGAATCCTTTGCCTCCTATGAATCGCGTTTTCTCGATGGTCCTGCAAGAGGAGAAACAACGCGAGATTGCTGCCAGATCTGCTGATCTGAATTCTGCTTTTGCTGCTCAGGCCACAAACTCTGGGAAATCTGGAAAGAAGGATCGTGACAGGCCTCTTTGTAGCTATTGTGGAAAGCTTGGTCACTCAGTTGATCGTTGTTTCAAGAAGCATGGTTATCCGCCAGGTCTCAATTTCAAGAACAAGTCTTCTGCAGTTCATCATGTTGATTCATCTGAAGTTTCTGGATCATCAGTGCCTCAGGATCCTCCTATTACATCAAGCCAGTATCAACAATTACTGTCTCTGCTGACTGCACAACTTGCAACTTCCCCGATGCCTTCTTCGTCCACTTCTGAGCCTCTGCAGATTCCTTCACCAATTGATCTTAAAGGTTTTGTTTTCTCTGCTTCTTCTGATTTTTCTCACAAAACTTCTGTTTGGATTCTAGATTCTGGTGCTAGTTGTCATGTTTGTTTTCACCTTTCTAGTTTTGAGTCATATCATTCTGTTCGTTCACATACCATTTCTTTGCCTGATAATACAAAAGCTCGAGTCACTCACATTGGTACAGTCAAATTAGGGAATTCTCTAATTCTTCACAATGTTTGTTATGTGCCTACATTCACTGTCAATTTGTTGTCTGTTAGTGCTTTGTTAGAAGATCCAAAGTATTCAATTCATTTTTTCCACAAAACTTTTGTGATACAGGAAAACAAATTGAAGACGATTGGCAGGGGTGACACCCACAATGTTTTTCTTGAGAAACAGGGCACTTTGCACGCATCTTCCAACAATGTTTTTAGTGCATCAACCTCACCTTTATCTGTTTTGAATTCTCTTTGTAATCAATCTGTTTTTCCTTCTCATTGTAACAAATCCACTTGTACTGCTGCATTATGGCATGCACGCCTAGGGCACCCTTCCTATAATAGGCTAAGTTTGTTGTCTTCTACTATTCATTGTAAGATTCCATCTTCTATTAATGAAAATGTTTGTCCTGTTTGTCCTCTTGCAAAGCAAAAACGATTGCCTTTTGTTTCTGAAAATCATTTTGCTAATCATTCTTTTGATTTAATTCATTGTGATGTTTGGGGACCTTTTCATGTTCCCACTCATGCTGGCCATCGTTTTTTCCTGACCATTGTTGATGATCACTCGAGGTTTACTTGGACTTTTCTCATCAAGCATAAATCTGAGGCACCACTTGCAATTATGGCTTTTTTCAAGATGGTGCAAACACAATTTGGGAAGGTCATCAAGATGGTTCGCACTGACAATGCTAAAGAGTTGCAGTTGACAGCTTTTCTTGAGAAACAGGGCACTTTACATCAGTTTTCTTGTGTGGAACGGCCACAACAGAATTCTGTAGTGGAGAGGAGACATCAGCAGTTGTTAAATGTTGCACGATCATTGCTTTTTCAGTCGCATATGCCGCTTGTTTTCTGGGGGGAATGCATATCCACAGCTACACATCTCATCAATTTGATTCCAACACCGAATTTGCATAACAAGTCACCTTCCACATTGTTGTATCAACAAGATCCGTCTTATGACCATTTACGAGTTTTTGGGTGTCTTTGCTTTTCATCGACATTACCCTCCACAAGGCATAAATTTTCTCCTCGGGCTGTCCCTTGTGTGCTGGTTGGGTACAAGCAAGGATACAAAGGGTACAAATTATACAATTTGACCACTAAGACTTTCCATATCTCTCGCGATGTGGTGTTCAACGAGAGCATTTTTCCTTTCCAAAATATACGGCCAGATGTGTATTGTCAGGATCCTTTTTTGGTTCCACTTCCACAGGTAGGCCTTTCAGTACCACCATATGATGTTCCACAACCTGAATCTGTACCAGTCCCTTCAGCAGATCACATTCCTGCAACTCCTTCAGTTTCTGAAATAGTGGCACCTTCTCCTGATGCAATAGTCCCACCCCTTGCGGTCCGCAGGTCCACTCGTGTGAGACATCCACCAGGGTATTTGGCTGATTATGATTGTCCATAACAGACAACACCTCATCCACTTTCCACATACTACTCTTATGACAAGCTTACACCTTCTTACAAGGTCTATTCTGTCAAAGTTGCATCCCACTATGAGCCAACTTATTTTCATCAAGCAATTCAGTATCCTGAGTGGCAGCAAGCCATGCGTACCGAATTAGCTGCTATGGAAGCAAATCAGACATGGGATGTTGTCTTTCTACCTCCTGGCAAACATGAGATTGGAAGTAAATGGGTTTACAAGCTCAAACTTCATCCTGATGGTTCCATTGACCGACACAAAGCTCGCCTTGTAGCTAAAGGCTACACCCAGGAGAATGGGATTGATTACATGGATACCTTTTCCCCTGTTGCGAAGATCACTACTGTTCGCATGTTACTTGCCTTAGCTGCTATGTACAAGTGGGAACTATTTCAGCTAGACATTAACAACGCTTTTTTGAATGGTGATCTATTTGAAGAAGTATACATGAAGATCCCTCAAGGATATGATGTCAAGGGGGAGAATCTGACATGTAGATTGAAGAAATCAATCTATGGCTTGAAGCAAGCTTCACGCTAGTGGTTCGCAAAGTTCTCTTCTGTTCTTACTCAACATGGTTTTCAGCATTCTTATCATGATTACTCATTATTTACCAAAGGGTCTGGAGACACTTTTGTTGTTTTACTGGTGTATGTCGATGACATTATTGTCTCGGGTCCTAACGCCACAGAAATAGACTCAGTCAAGCAATTGCTTAAATCCGCTTTCAAGCTGAAAGATTTAGGCAAACTGAAGTTTTTCCTTGGCCTGGAAATAGCATATTCTGCTACTGGGATTTCTTTATCTCAACGGGCATATGCTTTGAGTCTTTTGCACGACACTGGATTCACCGATTGCAGGCCGGCATCTTTACCAATGGATCCTAACCTCAAGTTGTCTTCGGATACCGGACCTGAACTGGCTGACTCATCTCAATATCGCAGGCTCATTGGACGCCTTTTATATCTTACCATTTCAAGGCCTGATATAGCATTCACTGTGAACAAGTTGAGCCAGTTTCTTTCTAAACCAACAACAACACATTTGGATGCCTTGCATCACTTGCTGCGGTATTTGAAAACAACCCCTGGCCAAGGCTTGTTTTTTTCTCGGGCAGCAACCCCCTCTCTCACAGCTTACACCGATGCTGATTGGGGTAATTGTGTTGATACTGGTCGCTCCACAACAGGCTTTTGCATATTTTTTGGTTCATCCCTCATCTCATGGAAATCCAAGAAGCAAGCCACGGTGTCTCGTTCTTCTGCCGAAGCAGAATATCGGGCACTTGCAGCCGTGTCTAGTGAACTGAAGTGGCTCCAAGGCTTGTTACGTGATTTCCAGGTCCCATGTTCTTCAGCCATGGTGTTATGTGACAGCCAGTCTGCCATCCATATTGCGTCTAATCCCACATTTCACGAAAGAACCAAACATATCGACATTGACTGTCATTTTGTCCGCGAGCTGGTACAACAAGGTGTGCTCAAGTTGATTCATGTCAGATCCAAACAGCAGCTTGCAGATGTCTTAACTAAGCCTCTGCCCTTGTCACCTTTTCAACCTCTTCTCTGCAAGATGGGTTTGCTTAACATCTACACTCCATCTTGAGGGGGAGTATTGGAGTATTAATCTGATTCTAGATTAGTTAGTTTGTTAAGTTAACTGATAATTAGTTTTACTTAATTTGTTATAGTCAGTTAGATACAGCTGGCATGAGCTGTTAGGTAGTTAGTCAGTTAGATACAGCTGGCATGAGCTGTTAGGTTCAGTTTTGATAGTTACTTTATCTGAACACTGTATAAATAGCATAGTTGTACATTGAATAAGATAAGAAATTCATTCTACAATTCTCTGATTCAATAAGTTCTCCTTCTACTTTCTCATCACCTTCTCTTCTGCTTTATACTCTAGAGTATGCAAGCTTCCTCTACTTCTTCCTCTACTTGCTTTCTCCTCTGACCTGAGAAAGTGAATGATGGGAGTGGAGTTGTTGGTAGCGTATGCAATGGAGAAGTTCCTGGCAGTGGCAGTGTAGTCGGTGGTGGCGTGTGAACAGTGTGTGTAAGAGAGACAATGCATGTGATGTGTGGTTAGGTGAGCAGTAGAATCAGCCGTTGGATTAGAAGCTAAAATCAATGACTCAGATAGTAGATAGAGGCAAAAAAAAGTCTCACAAGTGAGTGGCCAAGATTAAAGAGTGAAAATGGAGAGAGAATGGAATGGACGGCTCAGATTGGAAGTTCTCTTAGGAATAATGATTTCTTGAGTCTCTTTTAAAGTGTAGTAGATTTTCAGTTAATGCACTGCAGTGCACTACTGCACATGTGTGAACAACTTAGCATGGTATCCTTGAATATAAAATTGGTCAATGAAGACATCCCTTACCTTACCCCATTCATTTTTTTTTTGAGGAAAGAATATATTTAGGTAATCTATCTTGTTATAAAATATTTTTTCACGAGCAAACATACCCAATTAATGGTCAAGACTCGAGATCGATCATGGTGCTGTCCATAGTCAATTTTGTTGACGCGGGTATCACGTGATAAAAACAGCCAAATATAAGTTTGATTCACACACAAAGAAAGCGCAGTTAATTAATTTTATGACATTGTTAGACACAAGAAGAAGAAAAAAATCCTAACAAATTTGCAGTATAAATTCTCAGTGTTTACAGTGAAAGTTAAAAAGAAGTGTTAGCTAATCTCGAAAAACTAAACTATAGAACATGACTATGATCCAGCACTATTTGTATAAAATACCATATAATCTAAACAAAAAAACAAGGACAGTAATGTAGTGATCTGTGAGTCTGATCTGGGACAGAGCAATTTGATTCAAAGAGCTTTTTTCCAGGTAATGCACTATCAAATATCAGCTCCTTGAAACAATAAATTATTTAATTAAATTATTTAACCAATACAATAAACAATAAGCAGAGCACCATTAAATTATTTAATTGAATGAAATAAAGCCAATGCACCATTAAACAATAAATTTCCTATCCTCAAATACAGGCCGATGATTTAAAATTCGCAGACAGTCTCCAACTCAAATTTTGAATGAACTTAAAGCAAGAGAGTACCAATGCATGAAGTGATTTATAGCAATTAGCTGGACTGGATAGACAGGCAAAAACACTAGTAGGAGTTTGAGATGGAATAGTGTTATTTTGGATCATTATGGTTCACACTAGTAGGTTAGCTTATTAAATCTTTTGTAATTTCACTCTTTTCTTCCTCCTCTATAAGTAATAAAAACTTAACTCTCATTGAGAAAATTAAATTTAGTCTACACAACAAAAACCAAATCACGTTTACATTATTTCTAGTAAAATTTTCCAGAGAAAAGCCATTGTAAAATTGCTAAAAGAACAGATAGCTAGATGGGTAAAAAGGAAGAAAATCCTCTGTTAAAGATATAATGCTATTCAACACATGTAAATAGAGAAGTTTGAGCTTTAAATAGAGAAGCAGCAAGTCATATTACCGAATCTGATCAGTTTCTCTTTCTCAATCAAAGCTTGATCTGAGCAAATTTGTTATTCTGCATATATTTGAACAATGCCATTAGAAATTGTCAAACCAAAGACAACCTTTATTACATAATTGCTGAAACCTTTAGATCAGTGGCGGATCCAGGACCCCGAGGTCAGGGGGTTCAAAATTTTCAAAAGAACACATCAATTAAAATACTGAACTGCTGAAGAACTGGACAGAGAAATACACGAAATGCACAAAGCCTATGTTGGGAAAGCTTAAAAAATGAAAAGAATTCAGTTGAATGAAAATGATTTACAAATCCATTAAAAGTAACAAATTATGAGATATTACAATTTACAAACACGATGATTGGTAAATGAATTAAAGTCTTAAACCATGACAATTTAAAACCAGATTCATACGAGAATTCATTCCAATTCCATGATGATTTTAAGGATTCCAAACACAGCGAAAGGGAAAAGACTTTCATATACCTTTGTAACCTGAACTAAACAGATAACCGAAATAAACTGTACCCCAAGGTTTCAATATGCGTTAAACACCAAAGCTTCTGATAACTCTCTCCAAAAAGCCCTACCTTGGCAATGGAAGTTCCCACATTAATCACCTACAATTTTGTAAACAAGAAATTTATTGATTTTGCATGCCAAAAAAACAGCAGTTCAAAATACAAAAGACACAAAGAAACCTTCTATTTTTTAAAATGTGAAGCTTGAGCTCTGCATAAATAAGCATCCTAGCAACAGATAGGATCAGTAATATCAATTTCACCATTAATTTGCATAGCTACGGAAGTAAAATAAAAAGTAACTAAAAGAAACAAAAAAGAGAAGAAACTCAAAGAGACCATTTTGAAACTTTCTTCATGAAAACAATACATACATAAATACAAAGAACATTTTTATTTAAACAAAGAAGGAAAAAATACCGCTAAAGAAGATATGAAATCCATTCAAAATGAAGAGCATGATACATCAAGTGAAATGGAATTAAAAATGTAGCAACTAGCAAGACTGCTGAATCCCTAAATACCCAATAGCATATAACCAGAGAGACCAAGAACACAATTTTTCATATGATTGCTTAGCTCTTTGATATCTTTGGTCATTTAAGAAGGTTGCAAGGTGCAAGAATTACACACAGATTGCAATTCAATTTGAAGTCCTGGACTTACTGACTCTAGATGATCATCATCATTGATATCTCCCGTGGTATCAAATGTGCAGATCAAACCATCTTCTGAAGCAGAAATAAGCTAGCCTCGTTCATCAGGGACAAAATGAACCTAGCACCAATCACACACTTTCAACATATCAGACATGAATACACACCTCCCATTAAATAAATAAATAATTAAAGCCATTTTATTCATCAATTCTCATATACCCACATCAAATTTTACCCAATAAAGCAACTTTCAAGCAAATCAATTTTATACTACATAGCTGCAAATTGAATCAAGAAACAATGTCAAATACAAATTGAAGATTACCTTTGCATCCTGTTGCGCAGGACCATTCTCTTGCTGATTCTGGGCTTGCCTTCTAAGAAGGAACATGTTGACTCCAAAACCTATGCAAGAAATCTTCAAATAAAATTAGTGTTCCTCTTCAAACCTAATTTACAATATCACAGAAATCCCAGAAGGCGAAACAAAAGTAGAAAATAATCAAAAAATCAGAAATATCTAATATTCCAGCCAACAATTGACAAATTGATTTCAGCAAATTCAACAATTGACAACATACGCTACTTTCAAACTCAGAAAAGGGAAAGCAAATCAAAATAATAGCAGTTAGGGTTTTCAATTTGGGGTTTAGGTTTTCAATTTGGGGTTTTTCAATTTGGGGGTTTTCAATTCCAACCAACCTTCAAGCTTCAACAGAGAGAGAGAGAGTGGGTGGTGGCGTTGTGCAGTGTGCGCCGGCCGCCGGTGGTGGTGGACTGGTGGCGTGGCCGCGTGGTGTCACTGGTGTGTGTTGTGCTTGAGAGTTGAGAAGTAGAAGTGTAGAACCAGAGTCGTGAGAGAGAGAGAAGGTAGTGAGCAGAGAAGGATTGTGGTGGGCTGGTGGCCGGTGGCGGTGGTGCGTCGGCTGGTGGTGGTGGACTGGATCGGTGGTGGTCAAGAGAAGGAGAAGAGGTGTGACCGTGTGAATGACAGAATCGTGATTCGTGAGTGTGGTGAGAGAGAGACTGAGAGTGAGAATGAGTGCGTGAGAGAGAGTGAGGCTGTCTGGGACCTGGGTGCAATTTTTTAATTTCAGGGGGTTCAAAAAAAATTTACTATAGGGGGGTATGTAGGAATTTTTTTTTTCCAGGGGGTTCAACTGAACCCCCTGAACTGAACGTGGGTCCGCCCCTGCTTTAGATGACTTGAGCCATATCCTTTTGTCTTAATATCATTATCAAATTATCAATGTTACAGTCTTTGTGCAGAACATTCTTTGGAATCCCAAATGACATGAGTTACATGACCTGGTTGAAAGGGAGAAAGCAATCCAAAAACACAAATGCAAAGGAATTTATTCAAAATTGAAACAATGAGAAAATCCAATCTCGAGGAGAATAATATTAATGCAGTCCAATAATGCAATCCATAATACAACATGTCACATTGATGAGTAGAAAATAATATAAGCACTTTCCAGATAAACATCACATTATCACCTGCAAAAAGTTATATTTATCACTCACAAAGACATCCCTTCTAGTAGTAGGTAGATGCCTTTTGAGCTGGTCTGTAGGGAAGAATGCAACTTCAAACATTATAAACAAAATCTACACTTCAAAAGACCACAGTTAACAAAATTTGCAGGAGCATGGAGCTAACATAAAATTTCTGTCTTAAGGAACTGTAATGTGAAAACCAAATGAGAAGGTGTATCATGCTAAATATATTTCTTAAAAAAAAACTGGAATTACGTATATTCACGGTCTTCACATAGTCTCTTTGTATAAAAAGAAAATATGCTTAGCTTAGGTGTTATTTGTGACGATCGATGTAGAAAGGGAACCAAATGCGAGGTAATTGATGAATCCAGTGGAAAATTAAATTCCATGACAATGGAAGAATAATGCCAATCGAGAAATGTAGTAGGAGTCCCAGCAATAATGACATTTTCTTTATCATTAACTTCAGTTTTACATGGAAATAAATTAATAAACAAGTACATTGCTAAAAGGTATCAACTAATTAATAAAAATGTAATAGTCAATCTAATCTTGTTCTTGAATCACTTCCAGCTCCAAATTCAACCGTTCTGCAGCAGCAATAGTAGTGTTTGTGTTAGTTGAAGCTTTTGGCTGGAAAGGGTTTGTGGGAACTTTTAACTTGTCTCCTTCTCCTTGGAGCATATGCATCGCAGTCTTCATAGATGGACGATGCATAGGATGCCACTGAATGCACCAAAGTCCCACAATCGCCAATTTCTTTGCAATTCCAAAGTTACTCTCTTCATCATCAATAGGGACATGCATATCTCTTCCTTCAACCAAACTGTGTATCCAATCTGGATACAGAACTTGGACATTGTTATTTTCTTGACCTGGAGTGTTGTTTATAATGTTCTTTCTTCCTCCAACCATCTCTAACAACAACATCCCATAACTGTAGATATCAGACTTATAAGACACATTGCCGAAGTTTCTAGAAAACACTTCAGGTGCAATATAGCCTAGTGTTCCCCTGGCTGCAGTCATAGACACAGTGCTTCTATTTTTGGAGCACAACTTAGCCAAACCAAAGTCAGTAATCTTTGGAGTGAGAGTGTCATCAAGCAAGACATTATGAGGATTGATGTCAAAGTGAAGAATTCTCTGATCACAGCCTTGGTGAAGATAATCAATTCCTGTGGCTATGCCAAGAGCAATCTCTTGCAACTTTTCCCATCCTAGGAAGGTACTCTTATCCTTGTTGTGGGGTGCTGAGATGATGAAATTCTGCAGCGACCCATTTGGGAAAAAGTCATAAACTAAAGCTCTGTGAAACCCATCAGCACAGTAGCCAAGCAAGCGAACGACATTGACATGGTGGATTTTTCCCATGGTTCCCACTTCATTGATGAACTCTGTTCCATTATCTACGTCAGTGTTGTTGAGGATCTTGACAGCAACCAGAATTTCAGTGGACAATTTACCTTTGTAGACAGCTCCATGAGCTCCTTCACCTAACTTTTCCCTGAACTGGTGTGTGATTCTTTTGATATCAGCATAAGAGAATCTGGCTGGCTTTAAGGCCCTGAAATCCTTCAAAAAGTTCTCAAATCTTTCATGATTCCTCGCCTTTCATCCTAAAATGTCGATGTATTCCAATGAGGACACGTAGCAGAAACACCAGCACAGTTAAACCAACAATTGCACCTGCAAAATTCAGAAGGAAACAAAGTCATTTTCAAGTGAAAACAAAACAAAACGATGACCAAACGTGCACGAACAAACTAAGGTGTCTGTTTGATCTCACCTGCAGCTGCCAAAATAGGGTATACAGGTATCTTTTTCTTTGATTTGTTCTCTGATTTATGCTCACATTTTAAGCATCCGCTATCAAAAACCGTTTCTGACAATGTCAGTGAGATTGAGTTTAGTCGTATCTCAGATGCAGATAAAGGAAATCCTTGCTCGAACATTTTGTTGCACTGAAACAGGTCCAATTGTAGGACACTTTCGCTAGAGTCGGCGACATAAATTGGACAAGCCAGCATATCTTGCGCACCAGGCCATGTTTGACCCGTGTTTTTCAGATGGTGTTGTCCAATTGAAGAGCAATCGAAGAAAGTAATATTCTGGATTAAGGACTGGTCGAATTGTAAAGGATTAAATAATGAGGAATTGTGTCTTGCAAGGAGTCCTGGAAGACAGTTCTCGGGATCAGACAGTTGTACTGATCCTGTTTCGCAATCTATGTAGGTGAGAAGGAGACTTACTGGGACTGGAAGTGCTGGAAATTCAATCATCTGACCATTGCTGTTATTAGCATATGATAGACGAAAGGGACATCCAATTGAGGTGTCATTGTGACCATTTCCAACACTACTCATGAAGAGCAGCAGCAGAATTATTAGCAGCGCTACCATTGTCATCATCAAAGCTGAACTAACTGTGATACCTTACCTAGCAAATCACTTAACACTTAATTCATTGTCTAATCTATATCATGTGTTTTTCATCTCCCTCTGAAAGAAAGATACCAACAATATTGTATTTCATGCTTTGTATTTGAATATGCAAAACACATGCCTCGTGAAACTCAAGGCCTACCGCACTAACAAAGCTTTGTCTTTTGGGAGGGCATATCATTATGAAACATGTAATAATTTGCTTAACTTTTTTTTGGTATTTTCTCCTAGTTTTGAATCTTATGCAACGGTATTATATGCTTAATTTCTTGCTATGGTATATCATACACAGGACTACTAAATGGAATGGGCATAGGGACAGATTATGAATCTCAGGGTAATTTTGATTCTAAAGCTCAAGGTATTTCTGATTCTAAACTCGGTCTTAGGATAGGAAGGGTCACAATAAAGTATGTCTTGCCACTATACATTTTGTTGAGATTCATAATAGGTCTCATAATTTTCTTTGGAAAATTAATACATATGTATCGGAAAAGACATACATCAATTTATGAAAATATTGAAGATTTTCTTCAAAGGAACACCTTAATGCCAATAAGGTATTCATATAAAGAGATCAAGAATATGACTGGAGGTTTTAAGGACAAGTTGGGTGAAGGAGGATATGGACAAGTTTATAAAGGAAAGCTACGAAGTGGACCTTTAGTTGCTATAAAGATGTTGAGTAAACCTAAGGCTAATGGACAAGATTTCATGAGTGAAGTCACAACCATAGGAAGAATACACCATGCGAACGTTGTACAATTGATTGGATTTTGTGTTGAGGAATCAAAACGTGCTCTTGTTTATGAATTCATGCCCAATGGTTCTCTTGATAAATATATTTCCTCCAAGCAAGATGGTATCTCTCTAACTTATAACCAAATGTACACAATTTCTCTAGGAGTTGCTCGAGGTATTGCATATCTTCATCAAGGTTGTGATATGCAAATTTTGCATTTTGATATCAAGCCTCACAATATCCTTCTTGATGAAAACTTTATCCCTAAGGTTTCTGACTTTGGTCTCGCAAAACTTTATCCAATTGATAATAGCATCGTCACTTTGACAGCAGCGAGAGGTACAATTGGTTATATGGCTCCAGAGTTGTTTTATAAAAATATTGGAGGAGTGTCTTACAAGGCTGATGTCTATAGCTTTGGAATGCTTTTGATGGAAATGGCAAACAGGAGAAGAAATTTGAACCCATATGCAGATCGTTCAAGCGAACTTTTCTTCCCTTATTGGATTTATGATCAATTGGTCGAAGAAAGAGAGATAGAAATGGGAGAAGTTACAAATGAGGAAAATAATAATGTGAAAAAAATGTTCATAATTGCTCTATGGTGTATACAATTGAGACCCAATGACCGTCCTTCAATGACTAGAGTTATAGAGATGTTGGAAGGTGAAATTCAGGTTCCCTCTGATACGATTGTCCAGCACGATGCTGGAACAAGAGGTTCGACAATCGCTTAACAGTAAAACAGAACTTAACAACAAAACAATAACACACAGAAGTTGTTAACCCAGTTCAGTGAAAAACTTTCACCTACGTCTGGAGGGTTTGCACCCAAAGAAAGGAAATCCACTATCTCAAGTTTCAGGAATTACAGACACTCATGAACAACTCAGTTCATAGTTCACTTCCTAATCTACCCAGTGTATTTCTACTTAGAATCTCAACCTAAGTATGAGAGCCCCTCTCACTTTCTCTCAATCACTGCCACAGTGATTGGTGAACACAATGAACAAGTAGAGTTTGAACGCAATCAAACACACAGAATCTCTCTTTGCTTTATAGAATCAGTGAGCAAAGACAGATTCACAACTAACAAAGGACAAAGCACAATTAACAAATCCTAAAACACTCGATCTCTCTATCAGCTTCGACACCTTCATGTTTTAGGTCTTCATCCTTTTATAGACTTCAGCAGCGGCAGCATGGGCTTTAGGGTTGGCACGGGCTGAAGAAACAGATTGCAGTAACATCAATTCAAAACGCAATCTTGATAGATTCGGTTTCTTATTGCACAAGTAAAGATAGAAACCAATCTTTTAACAAAGATTGTTTCAACAAATAACAACCCAACAATTAAAACCCTTCTCGATAGCTACTTGCTCCTCAAGTAACTCAAAAACATATCTTCAGTAAATCTTCAAAGGGCCCACAACAGAAACACAAGCTGAGGACTGATGCCCTAGCTTCACGAGATCAGATGTCACGACATCTGCTTCGACAATCGGTTGTTTTGACAAAATGCATGGCAACATGTTTCAACAGAAGGAGATGTTGAAAACATTACAATGCCTCCAAAGCTTTCTCAATATCCAGATGAAATTGAAATCAATTCTGATGAATCCATATCAAGTGATGCTTCTAGCTCAATGTGTTTTCTTGAGGAAGCTATAGAACATCCTTTATTGAAGAATCCTTCTACCGGCTAGCTGGTTATTTGTTTTTTCAATTATATTTCTTAGTTTTTTTATTGTAAAACATCCACATATTGTTAACATTATAATGAAATCCAATTTTTCACTAGTTAATCATTTCCAACACTAGTCATGAAGACCAGCTAGCGCTACCATGCATTGTGCAAGAAAGATACCATACACAGTGTTGGCAACAATATTATCAATAAAATTTTGTTTACATGTAAAACCCACTTCCACCTTGAGAAATTAGATAGAAAAAAAGAGAAATGTGAGATATAATGAGTCATGTGATAAGAATAAAAGTGAGAGATACAAAAATAATAGAGTGAAAATTAGATGATAGAAAAAATAAGATCATAATGAATCAAAACGCATAAAAGTAATTGTTGCTCTTAAATTTCATTTTCACATTCTGGTATTTCTAACGATTCATTGTTACTCGAGTTTTTTTTCTTGTACTTTTTCTTTTACATCACACATTTCTTCCCCACTTCTTCCTCCTGCTGCAACATCATCAACAATCCTTATTAATGTTAATGTACACCTAATGGGCTTGGGCTGTTCCTTTGGGCAGGACATATAATAAGGATCATCATCTCCGGCGAGTGCATGTGTGGCATGCTGACTAGGGTTAATGAAGTGATGTGGCATTAAAATAAAAAAACAAATTACAAGTCAGATTTTTAAACCTGATTATCCCCTCCCCAAATTAACCCAAAATTAACTTCATCTTCACAAAATCATCACCCAGAAATGAGTGTCATCATCACCTCCTCCTTCATCTTCATCATCAAAGGATCCAGATCGCACCGCCGCACCTTCGCCCTCCGCCGCACCGCCACCCTCCTCCTTCATCTTCTTCATCATCAAAGGACCCATATCTCCCCAACCCTCAACCTCACCCCAACCCGAAACCCATCTTCTTCATGGAGCCATCGTGACACATCCGAGGATCATCTTTCATTCAAACGTAACTAATTTCAATATTTAACATGTTTATTTTATTTAAAATATATTAATTTGTGCTATTTTTGTATCTTTTCAATTTTTCAACCTTATGTCGATAATTAATTGAAATGAAAATAAAAATTTAATTAATCTTTCCAGTAATGTAGAACTCAAGTCCAATATTCTTATATATATATATATATATATATATAATTTATTAAGATGATATCTAACTTTAGTACTTAATTTTGTATTTATATGTAAAATGTAGTAATAAGTTTTATTTGTTAATTTTTAAAATTCATCAACTTATGATTAATAATTAAAATTAAAATAATAATTTTAATGTTAACATATAAGAATTTGAAATTTTTTACAATTAGTTGTAAATGTAAAATTTATTTTACTACATATTTTTATTAATGTAAAGGTAGTCAATTTAAATTATTATTATTATTCAAAATTTGTCCTCAAGTTATAATTAATAGTTAAAATTTAATCAATGTGGGAAATTGAAAAGTTTTTTTTTTTTAATTTGGAAATTGAAATTTTTAACAATTATTAATTAATATAATGAATAATAAAGTAGATGTAGTTATTTTTTTAGTTTTGTATTTTATTATCTAATGTATTTAATACAAATGTAAGGTAATCAATGCAAAAAAGTTCAAGTCTCTTTTACATATATATATATATATATATATATATATATATAGAAGATTTTCTTATGTTTGCATGAATGGATATATTTAATTACTGCATTTATTGACACCTCATAAAAGAAAATCACAATTAGGTGAGGAACAATCATTCCATAATTTCACTAAACAATTATCACAAATCATATATAGAGCCACAGTACTTGCATAGCACGCACACAGTACGTTTGTAGCACGGACACAGATTACCATCCTAGATCAAGAAGAAGGATAATAATATATGTAAACAACATTTAATTTTTTAGATAACAATGACATGACACAAATTAATCTTGAAGATATATAGAACGATGTAATTAGCATTCATGATCAATCTTACATTCATAATCGATGAACAATATTAATGTTGCTTTTGGATCGTGCTTTACCTCTTATGTGTGCCTAGTTGATCAGAGAATTTCTTGCTCTAGTTTTGGTGGATTCAATGGAGTGATGAATAAAACTGCGTATCAAAGTAGCTAGCTTTAAATAGAACAAACAGAGAGCAAACACGCCTTTTTCTATACAAATATGGATGAGATGACATAAGAAAATATTTTTAGTCTGCCAACATGTCAATGCCATTTGAAGATAAGTTTGATTCATAGACTCACAAGCAATGCTTAATTTCAAGATTTAAGATTTATTTTCGTATATATTTAATTACTAACAAATGAAATGGCATTGATGTGTTAACATACTAAAAATATTTTCATTATTGATGAACAATCTGAGTGCTTAGTTGATCAGAGTTTTTTTGCTATTGTTTTAATGGATTAATTCAATGTGGTGATGAATAAAACTGTGTATCAAAGTAGCTAGCTTTAAATAAAACGAACACAACGAAAACGTGCCTTGTTCTGAGTAGCTAGCTTTGACTATCCAACTTGATTACTGATTCCTTGGTTGCGTTTCAAGGAAACATGGACCTTAACCAGGAGGGCCCACTTTTCTGATTGCTATGCGTTTTTTGTGCTTAAACATCCTGAGGGGCAGTTACATAGTTTGGTAGCATGAGGTAACACTATGGTATAACTAATGCAAATGCATAATCCAAGTCATTTGATAAAATTTGACAGCTTCCACACATACGCACTATTTGAAAAGTATAAACCATGGTATGTGCATAGCACAGACACGGTACGTGCATAGCACGGACACGGTACGTGCATAGCACAAATACTATGAACCGACATTGGTTACTATCCTAGTTTAAGAAGAAGGAGAATAAATAACACAGTACTTAAATCATTCATTAGATAATATACACTTAACACCAATCATTCTTCTTAAATAGAAGTAATATCTAATCATCATTAAGTTAAGGAACAATTTTCAACTTGTAATTTCAATAGTACCACATTGAAAACTATTATCTTGTAATCCATCTAAACAAAAATTATAATAATAATACTATTTATTCTATATTAGTTGTGATGGAGAATTAGTACTTCACAAGGACGGGGAAAAACAGTGGATGCATGATACCTTATACAGATGTAAGAACATGGATGACCTTTCTTTGATTATCACCCCCGTTGGCTAGCTTCGGCACCTTGATCATCGTTTTTTCTACACCAGCAATAAGAATTCAAGAAAAATAAGATTTGTTAGATAGCAAGACTTGACACAAATTAATTAACCTTGAATATGTATAGATCATGTAATTAGCATTCATGATCAAATATCAATCTTACCTTCATGATGATGAACAAGCTTCTGGATTGTGCTTTCTCTTTAGTTGATAAGAGAATTTTTCGCGCTCTTATTTTTTTACTAGTTGTTGGATTCAATGTGGTGAATGGTGATGAATAAAACAACTGTGTATCAATGAAACGTTGAGCACCTTTCTGAAGAGCAAACAGGCCTTGTTAGACATATATGGGTGAGATGACATACGAAACTGCCAACACGTCAATGACAAATCAAGATAAATTTGATTTACAGAATCACAATTCACAAGCAATGCCCAATTTTTATATTTAATTACTGACAAATGGAAATCATTATTAGGTGGGGAACAACCATTGCATAATTTTACTAAACAGTTATCACATATTATATCATACATATATCGTCTAACACTAATTCACTAGATATTAACCCGTGTTTGTTTACAACATTTTGAATATTAAATAACAATGATTAGTTTAAATTATTACATAAATATGAAAATATTTTTTATTTTAAAATAAATAATAATAATTATGCTAAAATTTCAATAATTTCAAAAAAATACTTTTCAATAAATAGTATTGGAGTTCTCTTTATAAATAATTAATATTACACAAATTTAATAATTAATATTTAATAGTAGTAATCAGTATTGGATCATTTTAAAATTTTAATTATTTATTTATTTAATAATGTGAAAATAATACAGTCCATTTGAAAAAAAAATTAAGCAAAAAGTTTTTAATGCCATCAAAAAAGTTGTTTTACCATTTTTTGTACTCTTTACCCAAGAAATCATTTTTTGGGAAGGACAATCACAATTTCCCAAACAGGTTTACACATGTTAAAATCGAGAAAAATAAAGCAATTTCATATTTTTCAACTATAATAAGATATAGATTAAATAGATTAAGTATTATGTAGTAAATTTATATTTATTCAACTTTGGTCATAACATTTTTCTCTATTAACCTTGCTCAAAATCGTTTTTACTAATATATAATAAGATCATAAATTATATTGAGATTGTTTCTTTAAATAAAGCACACATACATTATAGTTAATAGTACATACCTTATAGCTTCATTTTTAGATTTAAACAATTTTATCTAAATTATTTATTGATAACATTATTTTGTCATTAATCAAGTTTAATTTTAGTTATTTTCCCCTAATGCAAAATTCAAGTCAATTTTTATGTTTATGAATATTATTATTCAATTTAGATAGTTGAATTACTTTTGACAATACAATTTTTTTCATTTTTTTATTTTTTTATTTAATATATTAATTACAAAGAAATTTGCTATTGCTTCCTTTGTTTTACTACAAAGGTAAGATTTTACTGCTTAATGTATTTAATTAAATTTTTATGATAATTAAATTATAAAATAAATAACTATGACTAATATATTTTTTAAAATGTTTTTTGTATCTAATTAAATATTTTATTAAATCAATATATTAACTCGTATTAACCTTCCTGCCTGAAATAAAAGTGTAGTTTTTTTTATTAGAGTGTCTTGTTTCATTTTTTCACTTTTTTTTTTAGAGAACTAAGGTGTTATGTTTTAGGAGTCTTTTGTCATGTTCTATTCTACCTTATACAACAAACATGAAAATAAGTTTACTAACTAATTGATCTAAAAAATTTATTGATCAGTTTTCAGTTCAATTTAATGTATATATAATACAAATTTTTTTTTGTTGTATTTATAATAAAATTTCAATTGAGTTATACATTTTAGTGGGTAGCTAAATAGCTAATGACTTAGACAAATTTATTCATATTTAATATCAATCTTTTTTGCTTTAAAAAAACAATTACTATTAACTATCTAATTTTCTTAGGAAGCACAAATAAATAAATAAATATTAATGTAAAGTTAGTCAATTTCAGTTATTATTATTACTTAAAAATTCCGTTCATGTAGTAATTCATAATTAAAATTTAAATAATATTAATATTTAATTTAAAATATGAGCTGTTGAAAAGTTTAACAATTACTAATTAATAAATGGATGTATATTGAAAGTTGAATAGAAATATGTTTAACTTTCATTCTTTAATGCATTTAATACTTGCAAAAATGATCCCTATTTGGGACTAAAACGACAAAAGTGTGCAAATGTAAGGGACTAATTTTGCTAATTTTTTTTCTAGAGGGACCAAAACTGAAAAATTGTGATAAGTGATGGACCAAAAGAGCTATTAAGCCTAGAGTTTATCTTAGATAATTTATTGGAGACCGCTTATATATGAGTCGCATGCAGATGTTCAGTCACACATATCTCACGCTTCAATGTTGAGTCATGGGCATGAGTGAGTATATTGAGAAGTCTCACATCTCGGCGGAACTCGGGAGATGCGACCAAAATAGTTTATCTAAGATAATTTTCGTTTAGGGTTTTTTTTCTCCCTTTCTCCAAGTTTTGAATCATATGCAACTATAATATTATATGTTCACTTTCTTGTAATTGTATATTTTACACAGGATTACTACAAGCCATGGGTGTAACGATATATGCTAAATCTCGGGGAATTTCGGATTCTGAGCTTGGTCTTAAGATAGGAAGAGTCACAGGACAGTATGTCTTGCCATCATACATTATAATCATATTTGTGGTTGGTCTCATAGTTTTCTTTGGCAAATTGGTACATGCATATTGGACAAGACATTCATCAATTTATGTCAATATCGAAGATTTTCTTCAAGAGAACTCTCTCATGCCAATAAGGTATTCATTCAAAGAGATAAAGAAGATGACAAGAGGTTTAAAGGACAAGATAGGTCAAGGAGGATATGGCTCTGTTTATAAAGGAAAGCTACG
Source organism: Lotus japonicus (assembly GCF_012489685.1). Classification (NCBI taxonomy): domain Eukaryota; kingdom Viridiplantae; phylum Streptophyta; class Magnoliopsida; order Fabales; family Fabaceae; genus Lotus; species Lotus japonicus. The sequence goes on from NC_080041.1 coordinate 1,605,611, forward strand.
TAGCGGACCTTTAGTAGCCATAAAGATGTTGACCAAACCTAAGGCTAATGGCCAAGACTTCATGAGTGAAGTTGTAACCATTGGAAGAATACACCATGCTAATGTGGTGCAACTTATTGGATTTTGTGTTGAGGCATCAAAACGTGCTCTTGTTTATGAATTCATGCCCAATGGGTCTTTTGATAGATACATTTCCTCCAAAGAAGATGGAATCTCTCTAACTTATAGCCAAATGTACACAATATCTCTTGGAGTTGCCCGAGGTATTGCATATCTGCATCAAGGTTGTGACATGTAGATTTTACATTTTGATATCAAGCCTCACAATATCCTTCTTAATGAGAACTTTATCCCTAAGGTTTCCGACTTTGGTCTGGCAAAACTTTACCAATTGACAATAGTATAGTCACTTTGACTGCAGCGAGAGGAACAATTGGTTATATGGCCCCAGAGATATTCTATAAAAATATTGGAGGAGTGTCGTACAAGGCTGATGTCTATAGTTTTGGAATGATTTTGATGGAGATGGCAAATAGGAGAAGAAATTTATATTCATATGCAGATCGTTCAAGCGAGGTTTTCTTCCCTTATTGGATTTACGATCAATTGGTTGAAGAAAGAGAGATAAAAATGGGAGAAGCTACCAATGAGGAAAAGAATAATGTTAAAAAATTGTTCATAGAAATGACCGTCCTTCACTGACCAGAGCAATAGAGATGTTGGAAGGAGATATAGAAAACATTACAATGCCTCCAAAGCCCGATCAATATCCAGATGAAATTGATATCAATTCTGATGAATCCATTTCTCGTGATGCTTCTATGTCAATGTGTTTTCTTGAGGAAACTATAGAACATCCTTTATTGAAGGATTCTTCTACCTACTAGCTAGTGACTTGTTTTTTCAGTTATTTATTGAAAAACAATTAAATATTATTTACATTATAATGAAATCCAGTTTTTCATTCGTAAATCATTTCCAACACTACTCATGAAGAGCAGCATAAGAATTATTAGCAGCGCTACAATTGTAATCATCAGGCTTAACTAATTGCGATACCTAGCAAAACACTCAACACTTTTTGTCTAACTTATATCATGTTCTCTTCACCTCCCTCTGAAAGAAAGATACCACACACAGTGCTTGCAAAAATATTATCAATAAAGTTTTGTTTACATGTAAAATCCATTTCCACCTTGAGATATAAGAAAGAAAAAGGGAGAAATGTGATATATGATGAGTTACGTGATAAGAATAAAAGTAAGAGATAGAAAAAGAGCATAGTGAAAATTAGATGATAGAGAAAATGAGGTCAGAATGAATCAAGGGGCATAAAAGTAATTGTTGTTCTTAAATATAATTTTCACATTCTGATATTTCTTACAATACATTGTTACTCGCGTTTTCTTCTTGTACTGTTTCTTTTACATCACACATTTCTTCGTCGCTTCTTCCTACTGTTGCAGCATCATCAACAGTCCTTATTAATGTTAATGTACACCTTATGGGCTTGGGTTGTTCCTTTGGGCAGGACATATAATAAGGATCATCATCCACATCATCATGAGATTGGCTATAATCACGAGTGAGAGAGTACTTGCCCGTAGGTCCTACCATAGCAGCACATGCGGCAGAGGGGCCTAACTTTTCATACTCAGGGTGGTATAATCGGATTTTACCATTGTCGTAGTTAATCTTAAGAACGATGAATGGGGTATTGCGAACATTGAGAATTGGAAAGCCATGGTCACCGCAAGTAAACCCATAATTTGGAAACCCACAAAAGGGTTCATGCTCCCCTTTGAGCCAGTACAGGTAACTTATGTTTGGGCTAAGAATATGTCCACCACTCTTTGGAGCACAAACATCCACACGAGGAGACGAATTAACATTAGGGATTTCATATATTTCTATATAAATGACAATACAAGACAATATGATGCTAAGAAGAAACAATGACATGATCGTCTTCGGTTTCATCATAGCGATCCACTGAATTAACCAATTACCCTTCCATCCTCCCAATTCCATCCTCCCAATGCCATCCTCTTTAACAAATGTTGGCTGTGTTCTGTTTTTGTCTTGTAATGTATTGGCTTATGCTACCTTTATAGTTTGGTCGTGGGCATGTTCCTCTATATATATATTTGGGTTTTCTAATAAAAACATAGAAAAAAACACACGTTACCTCTAAAAAAATATTATTATTTCAAATTGAAGTTAAAGCTAGCTGTAAAAAATAAAAATAGACACATTATGATGCTTTGTATTTTAACAGTACATAAACCTGTGCTTTGCACGGTGAGTATGGAAGCAGAATGTCCTTACCACAAAATATTTGCTACATATATAATACATAACATCTAACGAACAATATCGGGCATAAAAATATTTTTCAACACAGTCCATTGCTGGTAAATTAAAACATTTTCAATTGTCCAATACATGATTAAAATAACAGCTGGAAACAATAACTTGTCATTGAAACATAGAGGGCATCCTATGGGGTCCGAACGTGTATTAATACATCAATCAGACCAATTTTTCACTGGTAAATAAAAAGGTCAACATATCTTCTTCCTCCAATCCATGTGATGTGCAAAGGCCCTCCAACCCCAACCAAACCTAGTATATGTCTGTCGTTGAACACCAAGAATCTTACGATCAACTTCCTTGCCAGTTGGTTCTCTCAAGAGCCAGTTGTAGACTTCACTATCGCGAAGATATTCATAAACATGTGCATGCAAATTCTGCATGCAACAACAAAACCTAATAAGATCCTTAATTAAAAACTAAAAATGATAAGCAAGTTGGTTACACTGTACCATCTGACTTGAAGAAGCTTGATTTGGCGAGAGCCTGTAAGTGAAAAAACATGGATAAAATATCCAGTCTGGTTCCTGCGGATTTTGGATGGTTGTGCAATCAGCCTGACTCGTTATAGCAAGATTTACAGTTGAGGGTGGGGGAGTTATAACTGGAGGTGGAGGTTGAAGGTATGAAAAACGGTAGAAAGGGGGGGTTTGAATAACGTTTTCAGAATAAAACTTCCACCTTAAGATTTTATCAAATCTTTCGTGAACAAATAAAGTGCTTGAGATAAGAGATAGGAAAGCACACAAGGATTTTATCCTGGTTCACTTGATGAATCACTCAAGCTAATCCAGTCCACCCGTTAAGGTGATTTCTTCCTTCTTAGAATGAAGGCAATCCACTAATCAGGTAAATGTTACAACTGCACTTGAAACCTACAAGTGACTAACAATACACTAACTTAGCTCACACTAAGATTCACTCTCTTAGTCTTCTCTAGGATCCGATCAACCTTGATCTCCTAAAGGCAAACTAAACAACTGTTTAATTGAGATTCGTTTACAAAGAGATTGCTTCTAAAAAGCTTGTAGTAAACACAATAAATTCAGAGATGAAAGAATGCTTAGAAGGTTTGAATGTAGCTTGCGCGTGTGAGATTCTTCCAACTGCATCTTTCAATCTTCAGCCTCTATTTATACTCCAAGGATTAGGGTTTGAACGCTGCATGGGAATGCTACCGTTGGAGGGCAGGTCTGGAATTTCCAGCTTCTGCTGTGGCTGAGAATGTTAGGTGGGTCGTCAGGATAGTACATTTGCTTTTGTACTTGGATAGTGACTTGACCTTAAACCTAGTAGACTTCTGATCAGAGGAATGCTTCGTGTTGGAACTTGTGAAGCTCGTTGATCAGAGTCAGAGGGAAGCAGGGATCCTCTGACCATTGTATCTTCTGATTCTGAACTCAGAGCGAAGTACTTGGTCTTCAGAGCCATCTTGCTTCTGGACTTCAGAGATTCCACTTTTCAGCTTCTGGATCTCCAGAGTGTTCTACACCTTCAGAACATCTGAACCTTCAGAGTGTCTGGGTTGTCAGAACGTCTAGATCTTCAGAACTTCAAGTGACTGAGTCCACATCAGAGCTTAATATACTTCAGATCTTCTGAAGCTTTTCTACTGTTCAGACTGAACATAGAGATTGCGAAAGCGTTGCTTGGGACACTCTTTAAGCACAGTGCTTCTGATTTGTGTGAGATTAGATATAGGTCAGAGCCTGTAAAAGCACACTCAGAAAAACACGTTAGAGTATCAAAATTGTTCATACTAAAATGTTAACTTGTAATCATCAAAACATAGAGTTGTACTACTCGATCAAAACTTGATCTTACAGAGGTGGAGGAAGGTAACATACTTCCTCAATACTTTCATTGTATATAAATAAATTAAAGTTAGAAAATCCCTGGTATTTGAGAAGGCACCAGTTCAACCCATCCAATGAATAATACTTGCGGATCTCAAGCAAGCCTTTAAATAAAAAAAGCTTTTCTAAATCTCTTTCATATGATACCAAATGAACCTTTCCAAGGGAATCAAACAACTTCCACTGCTTGTAAGTTCATGATCAAATTGGACAGCAAATTGGGGTGAGACCAACGCTACTTCCTGCACATTTGAAATAAGATGGTATGTTCACATAAGCTATATGAATCATAAAAGAACAATTTTAATATGAATAATGTTTATCACCTGCTCAGGTAATGAAACAATGGCAATGGAGTCTATACAGCCTAGAAGATCATCTCCAAAATTAGCTCCATCTACACAGATGAATTTTGTTCCAAGCAAAAAGTTTCACTGCACTATGGTGTGTTTGTTTTTCAGTTGAGGTATCCAAAAGTACTTTCAGGTCTTATGTAACTTTTTGTCACTATGTTTGACAAATTAAAAACCACATTCACCCAACTCACTTTTAGCCCCATACAAACTTTCATCTCAACTCTCCCTCACTTCTACATTCATCCAACATTACTTTCAGCCCCAAGCTCTATTTTGAAATAAAAGTATCAAAACATAAATCACATTACAATTAACTCACTTTGATCCAAACTCTATTTTGTAAATCCACATTCACTCAAACTCTGTTTTACAAACTGAAATCCAAACACACATAATGACATAGTCGAAACACATCTCATAAGTGTTTGCAGAGGGTTAAGCGGTACCTATTATTTTATCCATTTATCCATCATAGCCTTTGCACCTGTTTTCTACTTTTCCCTGCCTGAAAATATAGAGTAAACGTGTTGTCAGGGTAACCATATCGTAAAAAAGGGCATGTCCCGAATTATGAGATAATGTTTACTCTTTGTGCGTTGAATAGCCATTCTGACAATGGGAGGAAACGGGGTTCATCTTGATTGTCTATCAACAGTCCAATTTACTGATTAACCCAAACATCATGTATTTATTGTCCTTTTTTAATTTGTTGACCAATCTTATGCAGGAACCAATAACCTGAGCAACTCCGTTCGTGAACATAGTGGATAAATTAACATGGATACAGTGAATAAATTTAACGCGCAACAATAAAATTATTAATTATATCAACGTATGAGATGGACAAAAGCGTGTGCTACAAATTGCTTGTTGAATCGTCTTGAGATAATTAGTTAGAAATGAGTAGAAGTTTATATATTTCTATATGTCATTACATAACAGTGTTAAGACACTGGATTGATAAACAAAATAGATAGGTGGATAGCATACATGGAAAAATAGTAGTTATTGTACTAAGTAAATTAACAATAGACAACATGGAACTGGCAGTAAATTACAATTACGATTAGAACGGAGGCGACCAAAATTGCCTCTTCTAGGAATGAGTCTGCAAAAATATGATGGACCTATCTATTAATAGATTAGTGCCCACACAGGGCAGCAAAAGCAATCAAACAATGCTGCACTACTCCTTCAAAGACCACACCCAAATTTGCACTGCAATATATACTCATTCATTCCTTATAGCCTCACCACCAACATAACCTAACACCTAGACTGTGAAAATTGTCTTATTATGCGGTTTTAAACAAATGAAACAAATTACACATGCAGGTCCTAGCCTCCATAGTTGGTAAAATTCCTGCTAAGGTCCAGCCGACACATCAATTTGATTAGAACTTTTATTTACTTTTACACAACAGTGAAAATCACAGATATAATGGCACATAGCTATGGTTGCAACATACACTTATGATATTAATATTGTCCAGTAACGTATACAGGAAATTAGCTTGCAGGGAGCAAAGCTTAGGAATTGAAGGACATTTTCAAACATTACATAAAAGCATAGTTCAGACACATAATGCAACTCCAAGTTGCTTCTTCTCAGGTACATAATCCAAATTACTAATTATCATACACTCCAAGTTAGCTTGCACAAGACAAACCACAGGACTTGACAGACAGATTTAGACATCAAATAATAGCCAAGTTCAGTACTAAATTGACATAATGCAACTCCAAGTTGCTTCTTCACACTAGCATAACTCAAAGGAATACTTGATCAAACACTATCACAGCCACTTCATACACATATCAGATAAAGATAACTCTGGAAAGGCTGGGTAGAAGATTGACACGTGGAAGAGCTCTTAGAAGATGACACGTCGGATTTTTGTCTTTCTAATGAGCTTGTGCTTTGTATCTAGTATAGATATGCAAAACACATGCCTCGTGAAACTCATAGCATAAACTGACTCAGAAAGAAATTTTTGTTCTTTTTGGAGGCCACATGAAACATGTAATCTACTATACAATTGAGAGTTTTATTTGTTTGCAATCTAAATTGGGCCTGCCAGTTGGTCTCATAATGTCTGGCCCATTGTACTTGTTCTTCTCTTTTCATTCAGACCAAATTTCACAAACATGACAGAAGTTGTTGCTCACGGTCGCAACCAACTTCACAAGTATATTTGTGGGTTGTGCACTCTTGCTTTTGTAGGTTGATTGTTTTTCTGCGAAGCGTGTCATACCGGTGAAAATTGAAATTGTCGGTGTTTGGTGGTGAGGCATGGTGCACACAGGCTCGAATCAGTGATGACTGTATGGTGGTTGGTTATTCATGGTCTCCTCTCGGTTTCTTTGAGTTTCAACCTTCTTGACTTGCCACTCTACAATGCTATTGAGATATGTTCCAATTCCAATTGTGTATAAATACTGTTCTTTGGAGTTAAAATTGAAAGGGCGAGTTCGACAAAAGTATCATATTCTATGTGTTATTGTAGTTGGAATTGTCTATAAATACAAGCCGGATTGTGTTGTTATGCCCAATCCCATCCTGCACTGCTCTATAATTTCATAAGTTTTTCCTCTCATATTTCATCCTTTTATTCATGATAAGATAAACCGATGGTAAAGGAATAAATTGGTGTATTGATTAAGGAGAAAAGTTCTTTTAAAAATGCTTTTAGAATCCAAAATGAACATATTTTTTTCCTGATTTTGAGGAAAAGATCAAACAGTTGTAGCATTTGAAGCAGTTAGTGTTTCATTAACAGGCGCTTAGCATAACTCTTGAGGTCTGAATCAACTGTGATTGGTTCAATCCTTTCAAATTTGTTTCTGATTGTTTGGATCGATATTTTCAAAATTGTTGTTGGTTTTTTTATCTTAATTATACTTCTTGGAGGTGGTTTTTTTTCCAAAGGGAAAAGTAATATTGTAGGTTGATTCACTCATTGTGCTTTTAGAGAATGGTGCTCCAAGGGTAGGTATTTTGTTTTCTGGTAGCAATGAAATTTGGGCAACGTGTGGATTCAGTTTATGGAGTCGTGAAGCCTAGCTTCACAAGCTTGACGTGGTAAGATGGTAAGATGATGAAGTGAGGTAAATTCAAGATGGAGAGAGGAATCATGATGGCTTCGAAGGTGAAGGAGTAATGGCATAAGTAATTGTGTTTGAATTTTTTCTTTTCGGTTATCACATTTAAGTCTGTATTTGTTGCCTCACATTCATTACATTCAATTGGTTTCAATGCCCTTTCTTACGGTTGTTTCGTCTGATACTAGTAACGTTTTCATTCTCTTGTGATTTCAACGTTCATTAGTTTATGACTCTTTAAATTGGTTTTATTACCTTTGAATTATAAAAGGTTCCGTTGAGTCTTGGTCAGTTTTCGATATGGCCATATATTTTATATAAGGGGTCACCTTGTTTGGGAATGGGACACTTGGTTTTTCCAACTAAAAATTCTGAGCATTGGTTGTAGAGTCTCCAGTACGTTTGGGTTCTGAGTGCACAATACCTAACGTGCAGCTGTGTTAACCTTGGGGAGCAAACCCGGCACTGGATTGCACCGGAGGTCCGCTGGAATTTTTGCTTTCAAGGCAGTGGTTCTTCCACGGCGCAGCTTTCTCCCTTTGTTTTTTCTAACAATTTGAAAGCAAAATAAAAAAATTTATATCAGAAAGCTGCATCAATGGCTTTTCTGAAAAACAAGAATGCGCTGCCTGACCTCTCTCGCCTTGAGCCTTTGGATGGCCCTAATTACAAATGGTGGTCATAGAAGTTGCTCATTTTCTTCGAACAACTTGAGATCGATTACGTGTTGTTTGAAGATCCTCCTCAAATTCCTGCTGGTAACAATGTCGATCCCGAAGCTGTGACAAATGCTACCAAGAAGTTGGAGCTCTATGGAAAATATAATAAATTGGTACGTAGTCATTTACTTGCTCATATGCCTAACAACTTGTTTGATTTGTTTTTTCCGGACAAATCTGCTAAGGCAATTTGGGAAAAATTGGAGAAAAAATATGAAGCGGATGATGCTGGAAACAGAAAATATGTGACTGGAAAATGGTTGCAATTTCAAATGGTGGATGACAAAAAAATCACAGAGCAAGTTCATGAATATGAAAACCTGGTCGCTGATGTGGTGAATGAAGGGATGAAGATGTGCGAAATTCTTCAAGCCAATGTGTTGATCGAAAAATTTCCACAATCATGGAGTGATTTCATGAATCATCTCAAACACAAGAAGAAGGACTTCACCCTCCAAGAGCTAATCAGTTATATGAGAACTGAAGAAGCAAATCGTCTTAAGGATAAGTATCATTCTGCACCTTTAAATTCTTCTAATGCTAACTTAATTGAATCTGCTGGTGGTTCAGTTAAAAACAGGTTTAACAAAGGAAAAAAACATATGCAAAATAAGTGGCAAGACAAGAAGCATGGTAACATGCAACTTAACAAAGTCCATAAAAAGATTCTGATGTGCTATGTTTGTGGCAAGACTGGACATAAAGCTTATCAGTGCCCTCTTCGCAAAGATGCCAAAGCCAAATACGATGGACATTCCACAAAACCACAAGCAAACCTAGCTGAAGATGAAGAGATCATTGCAGCAATGGTGGTATAAGCCAATTTGGTGAACAACATGACTGAATGGATCCTAGACACGGGAGCAACTAGACACATTTGTGCAACCAAGGAACTTTTCCAAGAATTTGAAGCTGCAACTGATGGTGACATAGTCTATATGGGTAACTCTGCAACTGCTGGAGTGTGTGGTAAAGGAAAAATTCTACTTAAATTAACATCTGGGAAAACTTTATCTTTGTCCAATGTGCTGTTTGTTCCTTCCATGCGTAGAAAATTAATTTCGGGGGCTTTACTTATCAAAGCAGGTTTAAAAATTGTGCTTGAGTCTGATAGGATTATCATCACAAAAAATGGGGACTTTGTGGGAAAAGGTTATTTGAATGGTGGTCTGTTTGTTTTGAACACTATTGAGATGAATAATAACGCTTCTACTTCTGTTTATATTGTGGAGTCTATTGATGTTTGGCATGGTAGATTAGGACATCTTAATCTTGCTTCTATAAAAAGGCTTAGAACGTTGGACCTTTTGCCTCCTATTTCTGAAGAAAATATATTTAAGTGTCAAATATGTGTTGAAGCAAAACATTCAAAGAAACCTTTTAAAACGGTGACTAATCGTCAAACTGAACTCTTAGAATTAGTACATTCAGATTTGGGAGACTTTAAGAGTACAGTTAGTAGAGGAGGAAAAAAGTATTATGTCACATTTGTAGATGATTACTCACGATTTACTTATGTGTTCCTTCTAAAGTCAAAAGATGAAACTGAAACCTTTTTCCTTAAATACAAGGCTGAAGTGGAAAATCAATTGGATCGCCGTATAAAAAGGTTAGATCATATAGAGGTGGTGAGTATAGCACAACTAGTCTAAAGGATTTTTGTGAAAATAATGGCATTGTACATGAATTCACTGCACCTTATTCACCTCAACAAAATGGCATAGCTGAAAGGAAAAATAGAACTTTGAAAAATATGATGAATGCTATGTTACTTAGTTCTGGTATGCCTGATAATATGTGGGGGGAAGCTATTCTAAGTGCTTGTTATATTCTTAACAGAGTTCCCCATAAGTATTTGGATAAAACTCCTTATGAGTCGTGGAAAGGTTATTCCCTAAACTTGAAATTCTTTAAAGTGTGGGGGTGTTTGGCTAAGGTAGGAATCCCAGAATTCAAAAGAAATAATATTGGTGCAAAAACTGTTGATGCTGTTTTTATTGGTTATGCTCTTGATAGTGCAGCATATAGATTCCTGAGTTTGAAAGACAACACTATTTTTGAATCTAGAGATGCTGAATTTTTTGAGGATGATTTTCCATATAAGAATAGGCATTCTAATCATGTGCATAATTCTGTTTCTATGCCTGTACATGTGATCAAATCTGCTGATGTTTCTAGTTTTGATATAGCTGCTTCTAGTTCTGATATGCATGAACCTAGGAGAAGTAAAAGGCAACGAACTGAAACTAGTTTTGACCAGATTTTATAATTGCGTTCCTAACTAAAATTAAAGATGTTGATGTATTGTCTGAAGAATTGATATTGTCATATATTTTAGAAGAAGATCCAAAAACATATGATGATGCAATAAAATCTATTGATTCTTCTTTTTGGAAAGAGGCCATTAAAAGTGAAATAGATTCTATAAAGAGTAATCATACTTGGGAGCTTGTTGATCTTCCTGCAGGTTGCAAACCAATAGGCAGTAAGTGGATTTTCAAAAAGAAGGTTAGACCTGATGGATCTATTGAGAGACTCAAAGCAAGACTGGTAATTAAAGGTTTTACTCAAAAACATGGTGTTGATTTCTTTGACACTTATTCACCAGTTACTAAAATCTCCACTGTTAGAGCTTTGATTGCTTTGGCCGCGATAAATAACTTATTCATACATCAAATGGATGTAAAAACAGCTTTTTTGAATGGAGATTTAAATGAAGAAATATATATGAAGCAACCAGAAGGTTGTGTTATTTCTGGTCAAGAACACAAAGTTTGCAAGTTAAAAAAATCCTTGTATGGCTTAAAACAAGCACCTAAACAATGGTATGAGAAGTTTAATAGTGCTTTGATAGAATATGGATTTGTTGTGAATTCTTCTGAAACTTGCGTATACACAAAGCTGTTTGAACATAATTGTGTTATTATCTGTTTATATGTGGATGATATGTTGATTTTTGGAACAAGTTTGGAAGTGATAAATAAAACTAAAATGTTTTTATGTTCCAAATTTGAAACCAAAGATTTAGGGGAAGCTGATGTGATTCTGGGGATAAAAATAAAGAAAACATAAAATGGTTTTTCTTTGAATCAATCACATTATATTGAGAAATTATTAAAAAATTTCAACAGCTTTGATGTAATGCCTGCTAAAACTCCATATGATGCTAGTGTGTGCTTGAAAAATAATTATAATGTGAGTGTGTCTCAATCTGAATATGCAAAAATCATTGGTAGTGTCATGTTTTTGATGAATTATACCAGACCCGATATTGCATATGCAGTGAGCAGATTGAGTCACTATACTCATAATCCAAGTAGTGAACATTGGAATGCATTGCATCGCCTTTTAAAGTATTTAAGAGGTACTATGCATTGGAGTTTAAATTTCACTAAATTTCCTTCAGTGTTAGAAGGAAATTGTGATGCCAATTGGGTTTCAGATAATGATGAGGTAAGCTCCACAAGTGGATATGTGTTCACTTTAGGTGGAGGGGCTATTTCATGGAAATCTGCAAAACAAACATGTATAGCACGATCTACAATGGAATCTGAATTTATTGCTCTTGAGTTAGCAGATCAAGAAGCAGAATGGTTGAGAAGCCTGTTAGCAGACATACCACTGTGGGGGAGACCTATACCTACAGTACCTCTTCACTGTGATTCACAAGCAGCAATTGGAGTTGCTAACAACAGTGCTTACAATGGAAAGAAAAGACACTTACGTGTTAGACACAGTATTGTAAGACAGTTGATTAAGAATGGTGTGATTTCACTTGAGTATGTAAGAAGTGAAAGAAATCTTGCTGATCCTCTCACTAAAGGATTAACAAAGAAGATGATTTTAGATACGTCGAGGGGGATGAGGCTTAAGCCTTGAGAAAGAAGAAAGTATGGTGGACACCCAATTTGTTGGTCAAACCAAGCCATATGATTATTCTTGTGTATGCATTACATTCTCATCCCTATGACACGAGGTAATGCTATTTTTGAAAGAGATACATAGCCTTTTGTGGTGGTGCTATTGAGACGCACTTGATGTATCTACGATAAAGTGCTTTTGAGACGCACTTAATCTACTTTCAAATGAAAATTATTAAAATGAAGTTTATTCACAAGTGACATGTGTGAAAGTGCTTTGAGAAACGCACTTAAATGCTTATGAGACGCATTTATTCACAGTAGACATGTATGAAAGTGCTTTGTGAGATGCACTTAAATCCTTATGAGACGCATTTAAAATTTTATGTGAATAAATATGTGAGTGAGATGGTAAAAGCCTCCATCTATGGAAGACTTGGGCAATCTTTCTAAAACACTCACATGTATCCCAAGGTTTGGAAAATGGCTTTAATATTCTATCGCGGCGTCTCTACATTTTTAAAGTTATGGTGTGTGTAGTGGGGGTTCCAACCAAGTCAAACTAGTTCAAGATTCGTTCACTATTTTGACAAAAGTTGTCGCCTTACTTCACTACGTGTTAATTCAATCCTCTGGACATTAACACTTAAGCACAAAAAATTAACTTTCTTTGCTCAGAATTTTTTATTTTAATCACTTGATTGCCATTAGTGGGGGATTGAAGGAGTAATGGCACAAGTAATTGTGTTTGAATTTTTTCTTTTCGGTTATCACATTTAAGTCTGTATTTGTTGCCTCACATTCATTGCATTCAATTGGTTTCAATGCCCTTTCTTACGGTTGTTTCGTCTGATACTAACGTTTTCATTCTCTTGTGATTTCAATGTTCATTAGTTTATGACTCTTTAAATTGGTTTTATTACCTTTAAATTAGAAAAGGTTCCGTTGAGTCTTGGTCAGTTTTCGATATGGCCATATATTTTATATAAGGGGTCACCTTGTTTGGGAATGGGACACTTGGTTTTTCCAACTAAAAATTATGAGCATTGGTTGTAGAGTCTCCAGTACGTTTGGGTTCTGAGTGCACAATACCTAACGTGCAGCTGTGTTAACCTTGGGGAGCAAACCCGGCACTGGATTGCACCGGAGGTCCGCTGGAATTTTTGCTTTCCAGGCAGTGGTTCTTCCACGACGCAACTTTCTCCCTTTGTTTAACTTCATGATGATGAACAACGTTGCTTCTGGATTGTGCTTTCTCTGTAGTTGATCAGAGAATTTCATGCTCTAGTTTTTTTAATAGTCGGTGGATTCAATGTGGTGAACGGTGATGAATAAAACTGCGTATCAATGTAGCTACTTTAAATAAAACGAACACATGGCAAACAAGCCTTGTTCTATACATAAATGAATGAGATGACATATGAAAATATTCTTAGTCTGCCAACGCGTCAATGCCATTTCAAGATAAATTTGATTCACAGAATAAAAATTCACAAGCAATGCTCAATTTCAAGATTTATTTTCGTATACTTTTCTGATTGCTATGGTATAACTAATGCACATGAATAATCCAAGCCCTTTGGTCAATTTGACAGCTTCCACACATACGCACCATTTGAAAAGTCTAAACCACGGTACGTGCATAGCACGTGCATTGCACGGATAGTATGCAGAGACACTGGTTACTATCCTAGTTTAAGAAGAAGGAGAATAAATATATAGCACAGTACTTAAATTATTCATTTGATAATTTACAATTAACACTAATCATTTCTCTTAAATAGGAAGTAATTTCTTATCATCATAAAGTTAAGGAACAATTTTCAACATGTAATTTCAATAGTACCATATTGAAAACTATTATCTTGTAATTCATCTAAACAATAATTATAATAATAATACTATTAATCTATATTAGTTGTGATGGAGAATTAGTACTTCACAAGGACGGGAAAAAACAGTAGATGTATGATACCTTTTACAAATGTAAGAACATTGAGGACCTTTATTTGATTATCACCCCCGTTGGCCAGCTTCGACACCTTGATCACTGTTTTTTGCTACACCAGCAATATAAATTCAAGAAGAAGAAGATTTGTTAGTAAATTTTTTTGCTACACCAGCGACCTAGATATAAAAAAACCAAACCAAATATATGAACAATGCCTCCATATTTATAGTAAATCCTTAGAAATACACTTCAGAGGATGACACAGCTACGTTCTGGGTTGGCTTCCCCGTTTGCTTCTTTCACTATCTCTACCGTTAAGATGTTGGCATGGCCAAATGTCTTCCTCAACAACAGTGTGATGATAACGGGATCAACCTCCCCTATCACCACCACTTCATCTGAGAGGGGTAAGAACATTGCTTGTGAATTGTGATTCTGTGAATCAAATTTATCTTGAAATGGCATTGAGACGTTGGCAGACTAAGAATATTTTCGTATGTCATCTCATTCATTTATGTATAGAACAAGGCCCGTTTGCACTTTCTTCGTTTTATTTAAAGAAGCTACATTGATACGCAGTTTTATTCATCATCATTCACCACATTGAATCCACCAACTAGTAAAAAAAACAAGAGCAGGAAATTCTCTGATCAACTACAGAGAAAGCACAATCCATAAGCAACATTGTTCATCATCATGAAGGTAAGATTGATCATGAATGCTAATTGCATCAATCTACACATCTTCAAGGTTATTTAATTTGTGTCAAGTCTTGCTATCTAACAAATCTTCTTCGTCTTGAATTCCTATATTGGTGTAGCAAAAAACTGTGATCAAGGTGTCGAAGCTGGCCAATGGGGGTGATAATTAAGGAAAGGTCCTCATTGTTCTTATATCTGTAAAAGGTATTTATGTCCCTCATTTTGAATGAAAAGAACAATCTTGTGTTTTACGTTCCTTGCCATGTTTTCCCCTTGCTGTTTCTGTTTTTGTTTTTGTTTTTCTCTCTACCCTTGGTGATTCTGCCTTCGGTTGGAATCCCTTGTTTTGTCCTTTTGTATATGGATCATGTGCCTTTAGTTTCTCATGATTTCTTATTAATTCCAATAAAGTTGTTTTGGTTTCCAAAAAAGGGGAAAATGCAAATTATTTGTAACCTTTAACTTTTTGTAAGTGTGCAAAATTACTCTTTTGTTAACATTTCTATTAAATTTTAATTGAATTTATCACATGACATGAACATTACATTTTCTCTTCCCCAATTACCCCATGTTGATGAATCAGTGAAAAAACTTGCTAGAGAAAATTTCCAAATTTTTTTTCACCAATTTTATCATAGACATGTTCAATACCTTATTAGTTGCGTACTTCTTTTATTTTTCGGCATCCTTTTTTTAAATGGTTTTTCTGGTAGCTTGTAGTTAGAGAAATTTTTTTCATCATCATCATTAAGGTAAGATGATCGCGAATTAATATATGCTAGCTATTAATTAACTATATACACATCGATCTAATCAGATGGAAAAAAAAGTGGAAACTATATTCAACGCTGATGGTCAAACGTGCCTTCTATGAATTCCACTTACTTGTGATTCTGTGAATCAAATTGATCTTGAAATGGCATTACGCGTTGGTAGAAGAATATTTTCCTATGTCATCATCTCATCCAAATATGTATAGAACAAGGAGCGTTTGTTGTGTTCGTTTTATTTATATATATCTACTTTGATTCAACACCACATTGAATTAATCCACCAAAACAAAAGCAAAATATTCTATGATCAACTAAGCACTCAGAACTGAGAAAGCACAATCTAGAAGCAACATTGTTCATCATTATGAAGGTAAGATGATCACGAATTAGGAAGTTCCTTTGGGGCTTGTTGGGAAGCTTCCACCTTGTATTTCCCAGGTTTTCTTTATATTCCCTTGTATGGATCTACTAGCCATGAGTGACTAGTCTTCTCTTTGCTTTGGGTTTAAGAGATTCTATGAAACTCTAGTCTTAATTCCTATCTCTATGTCTTTGTTCTAGATTCTACCTTGAATTTCAATTCCATTTGCATGCTTAGCTTGAATGTACAACTTGCTATAGACTAAACTATAATCATATTGGAAGATTGTTGTGGTTTGGGGACATGAATTGAAATTGACTCTTCTATGCTTGCTACTAGGAATAGAGGAAGAATTGGGTTTTGTTAGCTTGAACATAAAGAACTTAGAGCCTCAAATGCATGATTAGGTATACAAAGAATTGGGCCTAACTTTCAGTATGAGGGAATTGATTGTATGAGGCATCAACAAGTAGTTAACTAGGCTAGAACAACAAGGAACGAATCTAGGTCTCAATTGCATTTGATAGGTTAGCTAGAGTGGATTAGATGATATATAACCCAAGGCACTTTTATCAATTGATTCTCTCAACTCTGAAACAATTACTTTCTTGAAAATTTGTCACAACATCAAAATCAAACAATTGAATCTTCCACTACTTTTGCAACCATAAACTTTGTGCTTAAACTCAACACTCTCACAATCCCTGTGGATTCGATATTAAAACCCGGAGATATTTGTACACTTGCAGATTGAACCAACACAAAGCTAGCCAACGAGGGTGATATTCCAAGAAAGGTCCTCAATGTTCTTACATCTGTAATAGGTATCATTTATCCACTTTTTTTTCCGTCCTTGTGAAGTACTAATTCTCTTGTCCCGCATTGCACGGATATTATGCACAGACACTGGTTACTATCCTAGTTTTAGAAGAAGGAGAATAAATATATAACACAGTACTTAAATTATTCATTTGATAATATACAATTAACACTAATCATTCCTCTTAAATAGGAAGTAATTTCTTATCATCATAAAGTTAAGGAACAATTTTCAACTTGTAATTTCAATAGTACCAGTTCTTGTAATCTATCTAAACAATAATTATGATAATAATACTATATTAGTTGTGACGAAGAATTAGTACTTCACAAGGACGGGAAGAAACAGTGGATGTATGATACCTTTTACAGATGTAAGAACATTGAGAACCTTTATTTGATTATCACCCCCGTTGGCCAGCTTCGACACCTTGATCACTATTTTTTGCTACGCCAGCAATATAAATTCAAGAAGAATAAAATTTGTTAGTAAATTTTTTTTGCTACACCAGCGACCTAGATATCAA
Source organism: Lotus japonicus (assembly GCF_012489685.1). Classification (NCBI taxonomy): domain Eukaryota; kingdom Viridiplantae; phylum Streptophyta; class Magnoliopsida; order Fabales; family Fabaceae; genus Lotus; species Lotus japonicus. The sequence goes on from NC_080041.1 coordinate 1,623,009, forward strand.
AAAACGAAACCAATGATATGAACAATGCCTCCATAATTTATAGTAAATACTTAGAAATACACTTCAGAGGATGACACAGCTACCTTCTGGGTTGGCTTCTTCCCCGTTTGCTTCTTTCAGTATCTCCACTGTTAAGATGTTGGCATGGCCAAATGTCTTCCTCAGCAACAGTGTGATGATAACGGGATCAACCTCCCCTATAACCACCACTTCATCTGAGAGAGGTAAGAACATTGAGGGCCTTTCTTAGACTATCACCCCCATTGGCCAGCTTTGGCACCTAGATCACAGTTTTTTGCTACACCAAAAAAAATTCAAGAAAAAGAAGATTTGTTAGATAGCAAGACTAGACACAAATTAATTAACCTTGAAGATGTATAGTCGATGTAATTAGCATTCATGATCAATCTTACCTTCATGATGATGAACAATGTTGCTTCTGGATTGTGCTTTCTCTGTAGTTGATCAGAGAATTTCATGCTCTTGTTTTTTTAATAGTCGGTTGATTCAATGTGGTGAATGGTGATGAATAAAATTGCGTATCAATGTAGCTGCTTTAAATAAAACGAACACAGGGCAAACGAGCCTTGTTCTATACATAAATGAATGAGATGACATACGAAAATATTCTTAGTCTGCCAACGCGTCAATGCCATTTCAAGATAAATTTGATTCACAGAATCACAATTCACAAGCAATGCTCAATTTCAAGATTTATTTTCGTATACTTTTCTGATTGCTATGCTTTTTTTGTGCTTAAACATTCTGAGGGGCAGTTACATAGTTTGATAAAGTGAGACAACACTATGGTATAACTAATGCACATGAATAATCCAAGCCCTTTGATCAATTTGACAGCTTCCACACATACGCACCATTTGAAAAGTCTAAACCACGGTACGTGCATAGCACGTGCATTGCACGGATACTATGCACTGACACTGGTTACTATCCTAGTTTAAGAAGAAGGAGAATAAATATATAATACAGTACTTAAATTATTCATTTGATAATATACAATTAACACTAATCATTCTTCTTAAGTAGGAAGTAACTTCTTCTCATCATAAAGTTAAGGAACAATTTTCAACTTGTAATTTCCATAGTACCATATTGAAAACTATTATTTTGTAATCCATCTAAACAATAATTATAATAATAATACTATTAATTCTATATTAGTTGTGACAGAGAATTAGTACTTCACAAGGACGGGAAAAAACAGTGGATGCATGATACCTTTTACAGATGTAAGAACATTGAGGACCTTTATTATATTATCTCCCCTGTTGGCCAGCTTCGACACTTTGATCACTGTTTTTTGCTACACCAGCAATATAAATTCAAGAAGAAGAAAACTTGTTAGTAAATTTTTTTGCTACACCAGCGACCTAGACATCAAAAAACCAAACCAATTATATGAACAATGCCGCCATATTTTATAGTAAATCCTTAGAAATACACTTCAGAGGATGACACAGCTACCTTCTGGGTTGGCTTCTTCCCCGTTTGCTTCTTTCAGTATCTCCACTGTTAAGATGTTGGCATGGCCAAATGTCTTCCTCAGCAACAGTGTGATGATAACGGGATCAACCTCCCCTATCACCACCACTTCATCTGAGAAAGGTAAGAACATTTAGGACCTTTCTTGGAGTATCACCCCCATTGGCCAGCTTCGGCACCTGGATCACAGTTTTTTGCTACACAAAAAAAAATACAAGAAAAAGAAGATTTGTTAGATAGCAAGACTTGACACAAATTAATTAACCTTGAAGATGTATAGATCGATGTAATTAGCATTCATGATCAATCTTACCTTCATGATGATGAACAATGTTGCTTATGGATTGTGCTTTCTCTGTAGTTGATCAGAGAATTTCATGCTCTTGTTTTTTTCATAGTCGGTTGATTCAATGTGGTGAATGGTGATGAATAAAATTGCGTATCAATGTAGCTGCTTTAAATAAAACGAACACAGGGCAAACGAGCCTTGTTCTATACATAAATGAATGAGATGACATACGAAAATATTCTTAGTCTGCCAACGCGTCAATGCCATTTCAAGATAAATTTGATTCACAGAATCACAATTCACAAGCAATGCTCAATTTCAAGATTTATTTTCGTATACTTTTCTGATTGCTATGCTTTTTTTGTGCTTAAACATTCTGAGGGGCAGTTACATAGTTTGATAAAGTGAGACAACACTATGGTATAACTAATGCACATGAATAATCCAAGCCCTTTGATCAATTTGACAGCTTCCACACATACGCACCATTTGAAAAGTCTAAACCACGGTACGTGCATAGCACGTGCATTGCACGGATACTATGCACTGACACTGGTTACTATCCTAGTTTAAGAAGAAGGAGAATAAATATATAATACAGTACTTAAATTATTCATTTGATAATATACAATTAACACTAATCATTCTTCTTAAGTAGGAAGTAACTTCTTCTCATCATAAAGTTAAGGAACAATTTTCAACTTGTAATTTCCATAGTACCATATTGAAAACTATTATTTTGTAATCCATCTAAACAATAATTATAATAATAATACTATTAATTCTATATTAGTTGTGACAGAGAATTAGTACTTCACAAGGACGGGAAAAAACAGTGGATGCATGATACCTTTTACAAATGTAAGAGCATTGAGGACCTTTATTATATTATCTCCCCTGTTGGCCAGCTTCGACACTTTGATCACTGTTTTTTGCTACACCAGCAATATAAATTCAAGAAGAAGAAAACTTGTTAGTAAATTTTTTTGCTACACCAGCGACCTAGACATCAAAAAACCAAACCAATTATATGAACAATGCCGCCATATTTTATAGTAAATCCTTAGAAATACACTTCAGAGGATGACACAGCTACCTTCTGGGTTGGCTTCCCCGTTTGCTTCTTTCACTATCTCCACCGTTAAGATGTTGGCATGGCCAAATGTCTTCCTCAACAATAGTGTGATGATAACGGGATCAACCTCCCCTATCACCACCACTTCATCTGAGAAAGGTAAGAACATTTAGGACCTTTCTTGGAGTATCACCCCCATTGGCCAGCTTCGGCACCTGGATCACAGTTTTTTGCTACACAAAAAAAAATACAAGAAAAAGAAGATTTGTTAGATAGCAAGACTTGACACAAATTAATTAACCTTGAAGATGTATAGATCGATGTAATTAGCATTCATGATCAATCTTACCTTCATGATGATGAACAATGTTGCTTCTGGATTGTGCTTTCTCTGTAGTTGATCAGAGAATTTCATGCTCTTGTTTTTTTAATAGTCGGTTGATTCGATGTGGTGAATGGTGATGAATAAAATTGCGTATCAATGTAGTTGCTTTAAATAAAACGAACACAGGGCAAACGAGGCTTGTTCTATACATAAATGAATGAGATGAAAATACGAAAATATTCTTAGTCTGCCAACGCGTCAATGCCATTTCAAGATAAATTTGATTCACAGAATCACAATTCACAAGCAATGCTCAATTTCAAGATTTATTTTCGTATACTTTTCTGATTGCTATGCTTTTTTTGTCCTTAAACATTCTGAGGGGCAGTTACATAGTTTGATAAAGTGAGACAACACTATGGTATAACTAATGCACATGAATAATCCAAGCCCTTTGATCAATTTGACAGCTTCCACACATACGCACCATTTGAAAAGTCTAAACCACGGTACGTGCATAGCACGTGCATTGCACGGATACTATGCACTGACACTGGTTACTATCCTAGTTTAAGAAGAAGGAGAATAAATATATAATACAGTACTTAAATTATTCATTTGATAATATACAATTAACACTAATCATTCTTCTTAAGTAGGAAGTAACTTCTTCTCATCATAAAGTTAAGGAACAATTTTCAACATGTAATTTCCATAGTACCATATAGAAAACTATTATTTTGTAATCCATCTAAACAATAATTATAATAATAATACTATTAATTCTATATTAGTTGTGACAGAGAATTAGTACTTCACAAGGACGGGAAAAAACAGTGGATGCATGATACCTTTTACAGATGTAAGAACATTGAGGACCTTTATTATATTATCTCCCCTGTTGGCCAGCTTCGACACTTTGACCACTGTTTTTTGCTACACCAGCAATATAAATTCAAGAAGAAGAAAACTTGTTAGTAAATTTTTTTGCTACACCAGCGACCTAGACATCAAAAAACCAAACCAATTATATGAACAATGCCGCCATATTTTATAGTAAATCCTTAGAAATACACTTCAGAGGATGACACAGCTACCTTCTGGGTTGGCTTCCCCGTTTGCTTCTTTCACTATCTCCACCGTTAAGATGTTGGCATGGCCAAATGTCTTCCTCAACAATAGTGTGATGATAACGTGATCAACCTCCCCTATCTCCACCACTTCATCTGAGAAAGGTAAGAACATTTAGGACCTTTCTTGGAGTATCACCCCCATTGGCCAGCTTCGGCACCTGGATCACAGTTTTTTGCTACACAAAAAAAAATACAAGAAAAAGAAGATTTGTTAGATAGCAAGACTTGACACAAATTAATTAACCTTGAAGATGTATAGATCGATGTAATTAGCATTCATGATCAATCTTACCTTCATGATGATGAACAATGTTGCTTCTGGATTGTGCTTTCTCTGTAGTTGATCAGAGAATTTCATGCTCTTGTTTTTTTCATAGTCGGTTGATTCAATGTGGTGAATGGTGATGAATAAAATTGCGTATCAATGTAGCTGCTTTAAATAAAACGAACACAGGGCAAACGAGCCTTGTTCTATACATAAATGAATGAGATGACATACGAAAATATTCTTAGTCTGCCAACGCGTCAATGCCATTTCAAGATAAATTTGATTCACAGAATCACAAGTCACAAGCAATGCTCAATTTCAAGATTTATTTTCGTATACTTTTCTGATTGCTATGCTTTTTTTGTGCTTAAACATTCTGAGGGGCAGTTACATAGTTTGATAAAGTGAGACAACACTATGGTATAACTAATGCACATGAATAATCCAAGCCCTTTGATCAATTTGACAGCTTCCACACATACGCACCATTTGAAAAGTCTAAACCACGGTACGTGCATTGCACGTGCATTGCACGGATACTATGCACTGACACTGGTTACTATCCTTGTTTAAGAAGAAGGAGAATAAATATATAATACAGTACTTAAATTATTCATTTGATAATATACAATTAACACTAATCATTCTTCTTAAGTAGGAAGTAACTTCTTCTCATCATAAAGTTAAGGAACAATTTTCAACTTGTAATTTCCATAGTACCATATTGAAAACTATTATTTTGTAATCCATCTAAACAATAATTATAATAATAATACTATTAATTCTATACTAGTTAGGACAGAGAATTAGTACTTCACAAGGACGGGAAAAAACAGTGGATGCATGATACCTTTTACAGATGTAAGAGCATTGAGGACCTTTATTATATTATCTCCCTTGTTGGCCAGCTTCGACACTTTGATCACTGTTTTTTGCTACACCAGCAATATAAATTCAAGAAGAAGAAAACTTGTTAGTAAATTTTTTTGCTACACCAGCGACCTAGACATCAAAAAACCAAACCAATTATATGAACAATGCCGCCATATTTTATAGTAAATCCTTAGAAATACACTTCAGAGGATGACACAGCTACCTTCTGGGTTGGCTTCTTCCCCGTTTGCTTCTTTCAGTATCTCCACTGTTAAGATGTTGGCATGGCCAAATGTCTTCCTCAGCAACAGTGTGATGATAACGGGATCAACCTCCCCTATCACCACCACTTCATCTGAGAAAGGTAAGAACATTTAGGACCTTTCTTGGAGTATCACCCCCATTGGCCAGCTTCGGCACCTGGATCACAGTTTTTTGCTACACAAAAAAAAATACAAGAAAAAGAAGATTTGTTAGATAGCAAGACTTGACACAAATTAATTAACCTTGAAGATGTATAGATCGATGTAATTAGCATTCATGATCAATCTTACCTTCATGATGATGAACAATGTTGCTTCTGGATTGTGCTTTCTCTGTAGTTGATCAGAGAATTTCATGCTCTTGTTTTTTTCATAGTCGGTTGATTCAATGTGGTGAATGGTGATGAATAAAATTGCGTATCAATGTAGCTGCTTTAAATAAAACGAACACAGGGCAAACGAGCCTTGTTCTATACATAAATGAATGAGATGACATACGAAAATATTCTTAGTCTGCCAACGCGTCAATGCCATTTCAAGATAAATTTGATTCACAGAATCACAAGTCACAAGCAATGCTCAATTTCAAGATTTATTTTCGTATACTTTTCTGATTGCTATGCTTTTTTTGTGCTTAAACATTCTGAGGGGCAGTTACATAGTTTGATAAAGTGAGACAACACTATGGTATAACTAATGCACATGAATAATCCAAGCCCTTTGATCAATTTGACAGCTTCCACACATACGCACCATTTGAAAAGTCTAAACCACGGTACGTGCATTGCACGTGCATTGCACGGATACTATGCACTGACACTGGTTACTATCCTTGTTTAAGAAGAAGGAGAATAAATATATAATACAGTACTTAAATTATTCATTTGATAATATACAATTAACACTAATCATTCTTCTTAAGTAGGAAGTAACTTCTTCTCATCATAAAGTTAAGGAACAATTTTCAACTTGTAATTTCCATAGTACCATATTGAAAACTATTATTTTGTAATCCATCTAAACAATAATTATAATAATAATACTATTAATTCTATACTAGTTAGGACAGAGAATTAGTACTTCACAAGGACGGGAAAAAACAGTGGATGCATGATACCTTTTACAGATGTAAGAGCATTGAGGACCTTTATTATATTATCTCCCTTGTTGGCCAGCTTCGACACTTTGATCACTGTTTTTTGCTACACCAGCAATATAAATTCAAGAAGAAGAAAACTTGTTAGTAAATTTTTTTGCTACACCAGCGACCTAGACATCAAAAAACCAAACCAATTATATGAACAATGCCGCCATATTTTATAGTAAATCCTTAGAAATACACTTCAGAGGATGACACAGCTACCTTCTGGGTTGGCTTCTTCCCCGTTTGCTTCTTTCAGTATCTCCACTGTTAAGATGTTGGCATGGCCAAATGTCTTCCTCAGCAACAGTGTGATGATAACGGGATCAACCTCCCCTATCACCACCACTTCATCTGAGAAAGGTAAGAACATTTAGGACCTTTCTTGGAGTATCACCCCCATTGGCCAGCTTCGGCACCTGGATCACAGTTTTTTGCTACACAAAAAAAAATACAAGAAAAAGAAGATTTGTTAGATAGCAAGACTTGACACAAATTAATTAACCTTGAAGATGTATAGATCGATGTAATTAGCATTCATGATCAATCTTACCTTCATGATGATGAACAATGTTGCTTCTGGATTGTGCTTTCTCTGTAGTTGATCAGAGAATTTCATGCTCTTGTTTTTTTATTAGTCGGTTGATTCAATGTGGTGAATGGTGATGAATAAAATTGCGTATCAATGTAGTTGCTTTAAATAAAACGAACACAGGGCAAACGAGCCTTGTTCTATACATAAATGAATGAGATGAAAATACGAAAATATTCTTAGTCTGCCAACGCGTCAATGCCATTTCAAGATAAATTTGATTCACAGAATCACAATTCACAAGCAATGCTCAATTTCAAGATTTATTTTCGTATACTTTTCTGATTGCTATGCTTTTTTTGTGCTTAAACATTCTGAGGGGCAGTTACATAGTTTGATAAAGTGAGACAACACTATGGTATAACTAATGCACATGAATAATCCAAGCCCTTTGATCAATTTGACAGCTTCCACACATAAGTCTAAACCACGGTACGTGCATAGCACGTGCATTGCACGGATACTATGCACTGACACTGGTTACTATCCTAGTTTAAGAAGAAGGAGAATAAATATATAATACAGTACTTAAATTATTCATTTGATAATATACAATTAACACTAATCATTCTTCTTAAGTAGGAAGTAACTTCTTCTCATCATAAAGTTAAGGAACAATTTTCAACTTGTAATTTCCATAGTACCATATTGAAAACTATTATTTTGTAATCCATCTAAACAATAATTATAATAATAATACTTTTAATTCTATATTAGTTGTGACAGAGAATTAGTACTTCACAAGGACGGGGAAAAACAGTGGATGCATGATACCTTTTACAGATGTAAGAACATTGAGGACCTTTATTATATTATCTCCCCTGTTGGCCAGCTTCGACACTTTGATCACTGTTTTTTGCTACACCAGCAATATAAATTCAAGAAGAAGAAAACTTGTTAGTAAATTTTTTTGCTACACCAGCGACCTAGACATCAAAAAACCAAACCAATTATATGAACAATGCCACCATATTTTATAGTAAATCCTTAGAAATACACTTCAGAGGATGACACAGCTACCTTATGGGTTGGCTTCCCCGTTTGCTTCTTTCACTATCTCCACCGTTAAGATGTTGGCATGGCCAAATGTCTTCCTCAACAATAGTGTGATGATAACGGGATCAACCTCCCCTATCACCACCACTTCATCTGAGAAAGGTAAGAACATTTAGGACCTTTCTTGGAGTATCACGGCACCTGGATCACAGTTTTTTGCTACACAAAAAAATTCAAGAAAAAGAAGATTTGTTAGATAGCAAGACTTGACACAAATTAATTAACCTTGAAGATGTATAGATCGATGTAATTAGCATTCATGATCAATCTTACCTTCATGATGATGAACAACGTTGCTTCTGGATTGTGCTTTCTCTGTAGTTGATCAGAGAATTTCATGCTCTTGTTTTTTTAATAGTCGGTGGATTCAATGTGGTGAATGGTGATGAATAAAACTGCATATCAATGTAGCTGCTTTAAATAAAACGAACACAGGGAAAACGGGCCTTGTTCTACACATAAATGGATGAGATGACATACGAAAATATTCTTAGCCTGCCAACGCGTCAATGCCATTTCAAGATAAATTTGATTCACATAATCACAATTCACAAGCAATGCTCAATTTCAAGATTTATTTTCGTATACTAGTGTATGACTCGTGCAAGGCACGAGGAATTTGAAATTATATATAAGTTTCATTGTGTTCATAACGAAACTGTGATTTTTATTTTGTAATTGTTTTGTAAATTTTATATATTTATTATAGTTTTGTTTATTTCGTCTTCGTTGCAGTGAATGATTATAATATGCTAATTTAAATTCTTAAAAATATTCAGTTTTTTGTCCAAAAAATAGAGATCAATATTGGCGAAGTTGATGTTGCAAAATACGGCATTTTAGGTTCAATTTGTCGATGGTTTGATTTTTAGTTCTTTTGTAAATCATAGAATGTGTTATGTAGGTTCAATAAATGAAGCAAGATGAATTATAATAGACATTATTTTGAAGTAACGAATCCTTCAAAAAGTGTCATGTCATGCTAAATAATTTAAAATTCAAAGGTAGCTAGAAAATCGAAAAATAATTAGAGAAAATGTGCAAACGGTTTTTAAAATTTTTCCTTCAAAGTCTTTTTCAATGTGTAAGTGTTGTGGACATTGATAAACATCTTATAGCAAAGTGGCGTCAGAGATACTGAGGCGTTTGAGCTCCCAAAGCTAAGTTCAAAACCCTGCAATGTTCAAATCAAGGATAAATAATTGTAATGACATGATATATTTATAAACAAAATTAATATTGTTTAAATTAACTAAACAAATATGAATGTTAGGATTAAACATTACTTTGGTGCATTTAAACCCAATATTTAGCTGATATTCAGTTGGATATTTTTTTTTGGAGTCGGGTGTCATATACATAAAATATATTATATACAAAAGTCGCTTTAGTACGTAGAACAAAAAAATGTAAATGTACCTTGATTAATTGTTATTTTTGTCATGAATATGACAACAACAATATGTTTGATATCGCTTGCACTTTGAAATGCGTTCAAATCGCGATGAACTCATCGAACAAAACACATCAAAAAAATTTCCTATGAAAACAATAAATAACTTTACTGCATTTGTACTACTTAATCTTTCTTTTTTTATTTAAATTGAAAATTCGAATTTGTGTTTTCTCCTTGTAAAGATAAAAGAAAATACGTACTCATCAAATTCGATCTCAATTTCTTTGATTTTCGTAAGCACTCCATTTCACACGTGTATGAGTTTTATTTTCTGACATTCGTACGCGAACACATGTTATCTGAAGTCATGTTATTATCAATTGTTGGAATTGAAAATATAAGTGAAATAAAATGAATTAAGAAATTTACTTACCGATAAAAAATCTTTGATTGAACTCAAGGTTGAGCACTTCAAACATGTTATCAAACCCGATCACATGCCTAGGAACCACATAATTGTTGTATGGAAATACCTTTGTTAGGCTCTTCAAGTGTATCTTGTAACGATGCATATATGCACTGGAACCCTGAAAAATTGTGTCATACGAAAAAAATATTGAGAGCAACAGACTAAATCTTCAGTGGTTATATCTTCAAAACGATGCATATATGCCAATCACCCGTTTCAATTTTTTGACCCTATAAATCAAGTAGGTTCCAATAATTGACTGACTATGAAGTAAAATAAACTATACTGGATCAGTAATGATAATATCGGACTCTATGGATTCAAACATCTGAATCCATCAACAACAAATTATAGGACGATGGGTGAAACATTTCATCGTCATCTACTCATCTTGAGAATTCCAACCAATTCTCAAAACTAAGCTACGCTTGATTCAAGCAGAAGCAGATATTATGGAGGGACTCAAACGTAGTTTATACACTTTATTAATAAGAGGGGAAGAACTATGGAAACTCTACTGGTTCTTCTGAATATCTGACCTGTATATACAATAAAAGAAATATTAGAACTCTAAATTACTCCCTCCGGTCCTATTTATAAGCATGAAAGAGAAGAAAAATCTTGGTCCTTTTTATAAGAACCAAATGAAAGTTTGAGCTATATTAATTATTTTTTTCCAATGATGCCCTTATTAATTCTAACTTGTAAAATGTGTCTCATTAATTATTCTCTCTCTTTCTCACTTTCCAACACTAATAACAAAGGGTAATTTTGGAAGTTTATTTTGATTCAAGACAAATTTAATGCATTTTATCTAGTTTAACTACATTTCTTAAACTATGTGAATTTTTTTTTGTTGCTTATAAATAGGACCGGAGGGAGTACCTATAGAAGAACTATTAGCCCAAAAAAATATGCATTTGGGGTGCTAAAGGATTCTACAAATAAAAAAGGTAAAGCTTGAAAAACTGAGGATAGAAATTGATGCTCCAGATAGCTGAAAATTCATGTTCGATATTTGTAAGCTGAGAAAGGAAAGAAATTTAATGAGATACTTCAAAATAAGACAGTGACGTAAATGAATTAATGTTAAAATTTGAATTCAAATAATTCTTATCAGGCAATTAGGCAATTAATACAGAATTGAAGTTTGAAATTCAAATGCAAAACAAATACATTAATTTGAAGTTGGAATTGAGCAGAAAGGAAAGTTTTGATTATACCTGAAAGTGATAACGGAGAATATCATGGGATTCCATTAAATTTAATTGGGACAAGGAATCTAGGGTTCGTAGCTCGCCATGGACGCCGTCGCAAAATTGAAGAAAGGTGCCAGAGGAAGCCCTATCTTCAACAATCTCTGGCATGTACATCATCAAGCATTTGTCTGAATGAAAAAAACCTCCCATTGAAACAAAACTGAGTTTTCTACATGCTGAAACCAAACAAAAACGCAGGTGAAAATCGAAATAACCCAGCAACAAAGAAACAGAAGGAAACGATGATACTCTGAAGGAGGATAAGCTCCGCCGATGATGATTCTCGGTCAGGGACCTTGCTCCGTTACAGACTTCGCGAGGAGAGGCTGGGTCGTCGACGTCGCACCGTGGAGAGTAGGGAGGCAGCGAGATGGGTGGTAATGGAGGAGATGAAAGCGAGGGAGGGAGGGTTGCGAAAGTGAGACACTATCGATCCAAAGCGAGATAACGAAAGTGATTAGGGAAACAAAATTGAGGGCTGCGAATGAGATGGCTGGTAAATGGTAATGGAGGGAGGGGATGGTGATCTCAAGCGAGTGAGAAACAGATTGATGTTGAGAGAGAGAAAAAACGCAACATTGAAGACGTAAAGACGCGTTTTGATATCGATATATGGCTATGCTATTAAAGAGAGGTGAGTGTAGGATAACAAGAAATGTTTAGGATAAGAGGAATGAAGGAATGACTGCCAAGTAGGATTTCTTAAGAAATTAACCAATCAGGAGGTGTCATGCATGCAATGACTGGGCTGAGATCTTTTCCTGAATGTATATACTATGATGCTATTAAAGAGAGGTGAGTGTAGGATAAGAAGAAAGGTTTAGGATAAGAGGAATGAATGAATGACTGGCAAGTAGGATTTTTTAAGAAATTAACCAATTAGGAGGTGTCATGCATGCGATGACTAGACTGAGATCTTTTCCTGAATATATATACTATGGATATTTAACTACTGACAAATGAAAACCACTATTAGGTGGGGGAACAACCATTGCATAATTTCACTAAACAATTATCACAAATCATATCATGCATATATCGTCTAACACTAATTCATAGAAACAACCTAAAAATAATATTATCCGTATAATTAATGTTGAGAAGTCTAAGGAGATATGACTAAAATAGCCTCTTTATCTCTAAGTTATTTTTTAGGGTAGAGTTAGACTTTTCATATTCTAATATAATATAATAATATAGAGTTTATCCTAGATAATTTATTAGAGACTGCTTATATATGAGTCATCTACAGATATTCAGTCACACATATCTCACGCTTCAATGTCGAGTCATGGGCATGAGTGAGTGTATTGAGAAGTCTCACATCTCGGCGAGACTCGAAAGATGTGACCAAAATAGTTTTTATGTATGAGAAGACAATTATCTCCTTTAAACTAACTTTTAGGATAAAGTTATGCCTCTCAAGTCTCAAATTCTAATTCTAATTAAGATTTTTTAAGAGATATTATTTTTGTTAGATGGGGACAAAGCCCCAATTTACGAAGAGATTTTATATTCTTGCTCAATCACAATTATTTTCCATTTTCAGTTTAATTTCTTTTCTAAACACATTATTTATTTCATATCAATAACTTTCTCTATTCTTTTTCTCTTTTTCCTTCCTTTCAAACTCCTAAATTCATTGCAATTAGAGTTTCATAGCCACTTGATAAAACCAATCAACTCATATTTTTCACCAAAATTAAACGGAAGATATATTTTAAAACTTGATCAAACAACATAAATTTAGGAGATTACTAGACAATTCAAATTATTTTTTTCTGGGGTTGTCTAAATGACTAGTAGAAAGTTTGGGTTAAATAATTCATCATCCAATCACATTAGAGATAAGTGGGTTGGAATTTCTCTATTTTATTTATTAATTTATTTCCAACTCACTTATCTCCAATGTGATTGGATGATGAATTATTTAATCCAAATTTTCTTATGGGTCATTTAGACAACCTCTTGATTATTGATTCCTCGGTTATTGATTCCTATCCAACTTGATTATTGATTCCTCGGTTATTGATTCCTATCCAACTTGATTATTGATTCCTCGGTTACTTTTCAAGGAAACATGGACCTTGGAGAGCCCACTTTTCTGGTTGCTATGCTTTCTTTGTGCTTAAACATCCTGAGGGGCAGTTACATAGTTTGATATCATGGGACAACACTATGGTATAACTAATGCACATGCACAATCCAAGCCCTTGATCAATTTGACAGCTTCCACATATCCGCCCCATTTGACAAAGTCTAAACTCTAAACCATGTATAAACTCAAGCCTTAATGAAGAAGCAATGAAAAAAGTTAAGAGAGTTCTGTGGAGCTCACCCTCTAGGACTATCTCAAAAGCATGAACATTCAATGATTCAAAATTGAAATATCAATGTGCCCCAACTTTAACTCACCTAAACCACCTTTTGGAAATGCCCATAAAAAAACACATTGTCCCCACCACTCCACAATTACTTAATTGAAAAAGCTCGTTTTCCTTTTCACTTTCTCTAGTCCATGCCATCACCACATTTAGGACAATAAATAAACATGTCACCTCTATCTCTCCCTCATCACCTTGCTTGATCAGAGTGGCCTTTTTAGTATTGTACCATTTCAAACATGCTATCCAACTCACCCCCACTCTCAGAGGAAACTAGTCCTCTTTCTCTTGAACATATTGGCAAATCAGATGAACCAAGGAATCAACAATATTCCCATACCAACAGTACAAGCAAGTTACCAGCACTTTGGCAACCTAGACATCAGAAAACCAAACCAGTTATATGGTTTGCTGCAGTTCTGTGCTTGATATTCAGCCTTGTACTTATCTTCTTTGGAATTGCAACATTAATCATCTACCTTTCCTTCAAGCCAAGAAACCCCATATTTGACATTCCCAATGCAAGCCTCAATGTTGTTTATTTTGACTCAACAAGTTACCTCAATGGTGAATTCGCCTTCCTTGCAAATTTCACTAACCCCAACAGTAGAATTCATGTGAGGTTTGAGTCCTTGAAGATTGAGCTTTTCTTCTCAGACAGGCTCATCTCATCACAATCAATCAAGCCTTTTACTCAGAGGCCAAGGGAAACCAGGTTGCAATCGGTGAAGCTCATGTCCAACTTGATGTTCTTGCCTCAAGATGTTGGTGTGAAGCTTCAAGGGCAGGTGCAGAGCAACAGGGTCAACTACTATGCAAGGGGAACCTATAAGGTGAGGTTCAACATGGGTCATATCCATTTATCTCACTGGTTGCATAGCGTATGCCATATAGAGATGAATGGTCCTCCAAATGGTGTCCTACTAGCTAGAGAATGCACAACATGGCGATAATTGAAAAAACATGTTATCCAAAATCAATTCTTGGGAAAAGCTTTTGCGAGTACGTAACTTATGAGTGCTAGAATTGATTTTGAAGAAAAATAAGCTGATCCAGAAGTGCTAGAAGAGGCAGGGTAAATTCTTTGTGCTTATTATGCTTTCTAGTTTCTATTCTATTTTGATTTATAGAATTATAGCTAATGGTAAATAGCAGTTTGCACGGGAGTGATATCTTTCATATTGAGTGATGAAAAAGAGAAAGAATATTATCAGAAGATACCATTTTGATTTATTTATTTTTTAAAATTTAATTTGTTGATAGAAACTTTCTAGGTAGAAACTTAAGAGGAGGGGTTTGGTTGAAGCCCTTCAATATCAGGAACATGTAGTGGTGGATTTTATTTTCATCTAATAGTATTTACAGCGGGTTCACTAAAGCAAGCATTGAATTAACCTTTTGTCACCGTTTTCTTTAGTTTCCTTAGCTGTGTTGTGTTACGATTTGGATAACTTTTTGACTGTATAAAACAGACAAAGCCAAAATGTGAAAAGGACTCGGCAAAGATTGATCATTGACGTGGAATCAACTAGGCTTTCAAAGTAAAAATAATTGATCATTGACATGGAATCAACTTGCCTGACATCCCAAAATCATTTCTTAATCCAGATTATCAAAATTAAATCATGTGATTCCCTTCTTTTGCAATGACAAAAGTGAAAACAATAATCATGCACAACTTTCTTAATCTATTTCATCTATCAAATTTAAATCATGTGATTTCCCTTCTTTAAGAATCATGTATTCATATTTGATATTTCCATTTTATAGAGGTCTTCTTTCTGTTTTAAACAAAAGTGACTATTATAGTAGACAACCTGTCTCAGTCCATTCTGATATGCAGAATCATTATTAAAGGCAAACTCTTGAAATCATACACAACCTTCTTAATGAACTCTGCCTGCTTTTGGCTAACTTCTTCATAGAAGAGATAAAGAAGCTTAGACTTTGTAGCTCATCATATCTTCACTGTGTTAATTTGTTGTTTAGATGCTGATCTTCTGTAATCGTCTGCTACTATGTTTCTCACTTGTGACAACTAATTAAAAATAAAATAAAAATGCAAATGAAATAATTATTTACTATACATGTCAGGTGTCTTGCTTTTAAACGGAGGAGCATATACTAAGTGAAGTACTGATTTTTTTTTTTCTTTTCTATATGGCTCCATTTAACTAAGCAAATTTTCAATACTACATTAGACTCCTGACTCCAGAGTACATGACAATGTAAAATTATTATCTTAGAAGTTGCAATATATTCAACTGAGGGGCACAATATTGGCATTAGAATAAGCTCTGTAATATAATTATTGTTATAAAGTGATATTTATATATGAAATATGTACGCAAAATAAAGCATGGTAATGAGAAGCAGAAGCTCGTGCTTAAATGTAGCAATTTCATAATATAATTTTAGAAATCAAAAGAAAAATGTCTAAATCAACAAAAATCCCTTTCTCTCAATGTTGCAATGTCTAAATCAAAAGGAACTTGGAGGGAGGGAAGTAGGTGGGAAGGATTTTGGCTGGAAACGGCATGTTGATATGTTTGGATCAGCATGGAAAACAAGTGGAAAATGCAAAAGTGACGTGGGTCCCACGAAAAATGTTTTCTCGCCTAAGTTGCGAAGAAAACTGACAATTCACGTGTCTTTCCTATTTTGTCCTATATTCTATGTGACTATCACAGTAAGTTTAAGTTGGTCACAAACTCATTTTAATTATTTTTTTACATAATCAATGCAACCTTTATAATTTGCACTGATCTATGTTTTACGCACATTATATCCCTTTAATATATTAATATAATATAAATAGTTTTTAATATTTTAAAAATACGTTGTTTTTAAAATGTTATATGCTTTTCTTAAAAGATTTATATAAGAAGGGTAATATAGTAATCATGCAAACATCACAATCATTTTTCCTTTCATTCTCCATTTTTTTTCTCTCATTCCAAACAACTTAAAAATTCTTTCATTTTTCTCTTATATTCCTTCTTCTTATATTCTTTCCATTCATATTCCTTCCTTTCATTTTCACCCCTACCTCCAAACCGAGCAAGCGTAATCTAACACAAAAGTAATCATGAATAAATCCCAATTATCAAACTCATCATATTAGGTGTAAGCACCAATTTTCAGAAATTCAATATGGCTTAAGAAAATTAAAGTTTTATAATGAAGGTAATCGTTGGAAGGCCTCAATGTTGGAGGTTCAACCCGAGTTTTGCTGGTGCCGAAGAGGGCCTCTTTGAGAGTTTGTTGAAACAAGGGAGAAAAAGCCTTGGTAGCAACGCGTCACAGACTCACCTTGACGTGCCATGTTACATTTTAACATATTTTTTATAAATTACAATCTAATCTTAATATTTATAACAATGTATTGAATGGTATTGAATCTCTCTCTATTTAGGGTACCAGAGCAATGTCCTTCTAATATTACCATTGTGTTAAGCGAAACTAGAAATATAATAATATTATCATCCTATCAGATTGCATGTTAAAAATTTAGATCAACTATTTAGATCTAACGATATAAGGAAGGTTGTTCACCTATTAAAAACTTAAATTATATCCCACCCTAAACGACACCAACGAACACGAGAAAATGAAAGTAAGTAATTAAACCAAAATAAGAATGTTCTAGGGTGTGTGAAAAAATGTGCCTTTTGTAATTTTGTTTAACAAAAGGGTATTTGTATAATTAAAAATAATAGTGGATGTGTAAATAACACTTATACGTGTCCTAGGTTTTTTTTTGCCTGAAAGTCTGGTCTGACCTAATAATCTATATATAGATATATTTCATAATAATATTTTAACATATGCTAATATGCTTATTTGTAAAAGACTAATAACATTTATGTAGGATTTATAGGGTGTGGGAGATTATTTAAAATCATATTTCATAGTAAGATATTTAAATAAGCAATAAATCTAGTTTAAATACTAATATCGTTGAAACATTTTACAAGCCAACTTGTTTATATATTTGAAAATGTAAAAAAGTATATAATATAATGAAACAATAATAACAATGATAATATATATATATATATATATATATATTTATATATATATAGTCATTCACAATTCTAAGAATCAGTGGAGGAAGGAAACCAAACTCTATTATCCAAGAGTCACTGCTCCTGATCTCCTATTACAAGAAAAAGATTCTTCAAATTTCAAAAGCTTTAGCGCCAACAATGTCTATGAATGGAATATTGATGGTGAAAATGAGTATGGCATCACCAAAATCCTCCAAAATATGACCATGGTTGCCACTGCTTATGAAACCTCCAACAATTGTCCTGAATCTCTTATTGTCGAAATCTTGGTTGCGGGTTTCTGTGGCCAACTCAAAGGTTGGTGGGATAATTATCTCACTGAAGAGGAGAAGAATCAAATCAGTAAGGGAAAGGGTGGTTTTCCCAGATTTCTCATAATTAGTTCGCAAGAAATAAGATTTGATAGAGTTCATTACTTTGTATTGAACCCTATAGATTAAAGAGATAGGGACAGATCTGCTTGACCACGTTGGTATGAATATCAGACCAAGGTGGAGGATCCTTCTTGAGTCTATCATGAAGGGGTTTGATTATGGTACTGAGTTGAGGACAGAAGTCAGCAACATAATTGAGACATCCCAAGAACCTTTGTAATTAGGTTTTGTCTATGATTTGATCAGGAAATTTGTCAGTGAATTCAATAGCTCTATTGATGGGGATGATTGTTCCTTGATGAATACTGTGACCAAGGAATCTGATCTTGGTTTGAAACAAACTGACTTTTGTTTTAGACACTGCCAGACCATTCTTCTTGATTATGGAAATGAATGTATTGAGGTGCTTGAAATGTTGATCTATGGTTTGATAAAAGATCAGAACATCATCAATATAAACAATTGTGAACTTAGAATAGGGATTGAAAATTTCGTTCATGATTCTCTGAAATTCAGAAGGGACATTTTTTAAACCAAAAGGCATAACGTTCCACTCATATTGTTCGAAGGGGACAGTAAAAGCGGTTTTATATCTATCCTTCTCCTGTAATTGGATTTGCCAGAATCCAGACTTCATGTCAAATTTACTCTTGAAGATAGGCCTCCCAAAAGTCTCATTACTACCAATAAATTCAATCTCAGAGATACTTTCAAGCGTCTTGAAAAATCTACTATCAAACCTGTCACTATTCAATTCACTAGACAATGTCACTATTCATGTCAAATTTTGAAAAAAAAAATATATATATATATATATATATATATATATATTTCAAAAAAGACTAGCATGGTAAGCTTATAAGGCTTTTTAAATGCATATCAGCCCTTTTAATTAAATAAGCTTTTAGAAAAATACCTAGGTCTTGTTTATTTATCAATTTTGTATGACATGGCCCGAAGCTGATGTAAGATAGGTCATAAAACCCTATGAACAACTTAGCTTATTTCGACCCCTAGACTGATTTTTGTCCCGCGGAAAATCGATGGTGGCAGACTGGTCTCAACTGCCGAAGGAGCTCCTTCATCATATATCGGAACGCCTTGACAACCTACTCTACCACCTCCGCTTCCGATCTGTCTGTTCGTGGTGGCGCTCATCCTCCTCCCCGCTCATCCCCCTCCACTAATTTCCCTCCACTTTCCCAACCGTCCCCGATGCCAAAGCGTCCATGTTTTTCCTCTCCAAATGCAGCCTCTTCTTCATCACCCCGCCCCCAAACCAACCAATCTGAACCCCCATCTTGGTCAATTTGCAAGTGGTACTCTCCATGCAGAAATCAAATGTTGACAATAAATCCTGTCAAACGACAACCTTCCTTTGGGTCGGTGGGTCGTTCACATGGAAACTTTATAATTATCACGCATCATTTCCGCATATGTATATGTTGTTTGGCCAATCAATGACCTTCCTTTAGGCCGATCACAGATCACATAAACAAGAAACACACACATCCTTCTATCTGAATATAAAGCAACCTATGCAAAAGAGGTTATTTTGGCAACATTTTGTAGCAATTAATTTATTTTAAAATAGAGGACATTAGAATTAAGAAATTCTATTTTCCATAAATGGTTTAAATTAAACACCAAACATAATTATTACTATGATAATAAAATATGGTATCTTTAACGTAATGATTATTCCATATATACTATAATATACATTCCATATATATATTACTGTAAAGAACCGTACTCATAAATTCATTTTTTTTTTTGAAAAATGAAGAAAATTTGAGCTTGGAACCCGATGGCGATAATTTCTTCTTCTGAACCCTCGAAGAAGAAGGCATGGCCCTTCTGGCTCTGGTGAGAATCTTGTCCTCAGTTGGCTGTGCCGTTGAAATCCCTTCACTTACCCGACCCAGATCAATATAGATACTGGAAATGTTGATTTCTGACCCATTTTGAGCACCCAGGTTTGGCAGCCCATTTAATAAGCCCAAATTAACTGCACCCGGTTTCATTGCTGTGTGTTCTTAGACCATGTACAATGGCATGTTGAATGCCATGTTGAAACATGTTGAGAGTTGTTGAAACCATGCAATGGTTGGTTGAAAGCTGTTGAAAGTGGGAAAATGTTGAACCGGTTCAACAAAGTTGAGAGGAGCATCCGGAGCCACGTGGCAGCTCCGGATTGGAGAGAGCAAGGCGCGTGCACGACACGCGCCGACAAGGCGCGTGGCGTGTCAGTGGGAGAGGAGAGAGAAGACCGAGTGGGTGAGGATGGGACGCGTGGCAGCGTCCCATTGGCCAGCCGGATTTTTTTTTTAAAAAAACTTTAAACTGAATTATCTTGTTGAAAATGTTTTTTTTTTTTTTTTTTTTTTACCAAAATTCATAACTTTTTTTTCTCTATAAATAGAGACTTGGTTTGATAGATTTGGACACAGGAAAAAAAACCAAGTTTTTCCCCATCTTTATTATCTCTCTCACCATCTTATTATCCTTCTATTAGCATTTGTTTTGAAATGGATCCCAACAATCACCATTACAACACCCAGAATTCTTCAAGCTACCCAATTTCCAACCAAAATCCCAACAACTATGAAGATCCAAATCAATTTTCTTACCCACGTCCTCAAAATCCCACCAATTATCAAGTCCCACATCAATTCTCCAACCAACGTCCTCAAAATCCAAACTATTTTCAAGTCCCACATCAATTCTCCAACCAACATCCTCAAAATCCAAACTATTATCCAGATCCAAATCAGTATTCGAACCAGTCATCATTTGTTCCAAACTTTCATCCATCTTATGGATCTGTGAGATATCCATCTCAAACACCCCAGTCTAGTGGTTATATGCCAATGGTTCGTGCAAATTTTCCTAGTGTTGATGGACCGGAATTTCCGGAATTTTCAACACAAGTCAATCTTGGTGACGGGTCAGCTGATAATGAAGTCAATGAAGTCACTCCTAAGAGCAAAAAAACGCATGCACCCGCATGGAACACTGCACAAAATATGGTGCTAATTAGTGGGTGGATTAACTGTGGAACAAGCAGTGTTGTGGGGAAAAACCAGAAAGGAGAAACATTTTGGAGAGATATTGCTGAGTATTGTAATGAGCATTGCTCATTCGATCCTCCGCGTGATGGAATTGCATGTCGAAACCGTTGGAATTATATGAACAAAATACTGGGTAAATGGATTGGCGCTTATGATGCCGCTAAGCGTCAACAAGGAAGCGGTTGGTCGGATAATGATGTTTTGGCAAAAGCGCAGGAATTATTCGCATGTGGGAAGAATGTTCAATTTACTTTGATGGAAGAATGGATCGCTCTCCGTGATCTACCACGTTTTTGTAGTCAAGTAGGAGGAAATGGTGGCTCAGCAAGTAGTGGATCTAAGAGATCTCACGACAGTGATGCATGTGGCTCAACCACTATAGGATCAATTCCTCGTCCAATGGGTAGGGAGGCAGCTAAAAGAAAGAATAAAAAGAAAAGTAAAGAACCTGTCGTTGAGGAGAAGGGGAAAGTTTGGGTTGAATACAAAGATTTGAAGGCTCAAGAGATTGCACGAATTGATAAGCTAACAATGGTGCAAGAACAAACTAACCAATTGATGAAAACCAATTTGTATCTCAAGCTAAGTTCTGAAGAGGATCTCGATGACCGTAAGAAAGAGCTGTTGAGTAAGTTGGCCCAAGACCTATTTGGTAATTAATTTCAATCGAGTATTTGTCTGTATTCGGTCAAACCCGCCAGTGGTGTCAAGTCTGTGGTGTTTGCTTTAACCATTTGTCAGTGTTGTCGTCAAGTATGTTGTGTTTGCTTTAATAATTTGTCAGTGATGGCAAGTCTGTAATGTTCGGCTTTAATGTATGAGTTATTGTGTTTGAATATGTTCCACTCAATTCAAATCTACTCCTTTTCCGATTATTAACTCTAGTGGGTAACTTGTTTCGAATCTGTCAGTGGTGTCAAGTCGGTGGGGTTTGCTTTAATAATTTGCCAGTGGTGTCAAGTCTGCAGTGTTCGGCTTTAGTGTATGGGTTATTGGGTTTGAATATGCTCCACTCAATTCGAATATACTCCTTTTCCGATTATTAACTCTAGTGGGTAACTTGTTTCGAATCTGTCAGTGGTGTCAAGTCGGTGGGGTTTGCTTTAATAATTTGCCAGTGGTGTCAAGTCGGTGGGGTTTGCTTTAATAATTTGCCAGTGGTGTCAAGTCTGCAGTGTTCGGCTTTAGTGTATGGGTTATTGGGTTTGAATATGTTCCACTCAATTCGAATCTAGTCCTTTTCCGATTATTAACTCTAGTGGGTAACTTGTTTTGAATCCGTCAGTGTCCACCATTCAATTTACTTATATATATGGATTCATAGATCAATTTATGTACCAATATCCAAAACCTCTTACTTTCTACTTCGAATTTCACAACAAATGGATCCTTTTGATCCTTTTGAGAATCCTTGTGAAAATCCTTTTGATATTGCAACATACCTTCAAAATTCTCAACTTGAAGAAGCTTTTATACTCAACCAATTAGGGTTGGGTCCAAACCAAAATTTGGAAGATAGTGCACCTCGTAGAAAGTATGTCCGTAGAGATCATGCAGCAGCAAACCGAAGGCTAATTGACGACTACTTTGCCAATGAGCCTACATATGACGATTCAATGTTTCGTCGTCGGTACCGGATGCAAAAACACGTTTTCCTTCGAATCGTTGGGGACCTTTCAAGTAGTGATAACTACTTCACCCAGCGAGTTGATGCAGCCAAGAAAGAAGGTATATCACCCTTAGCAAAATGTACCACAGCAATGCGAATGTTAGCATATGGTGTGGCAGCAGATGCAGTCGATGAGTACATCAAAATAGGAGGTACTACAGCACTGGAGTGTTTACGTAGATTCTGTAATGGAATCATACGATTGTATGAGCACGAGTACTTGAGAGCACCAACTCAAGAGGACCTGCAAAGAATACTACAGGTTAGTGAACAAAGGGGGTTCCCAGGCATGATCGGGAGTATTGACTGCATGCACTGGGAGTGGAAAAATTGTCCTAAAGCATGGGAAGGTCAATTTACTAGAGGGGATAAGGGAACCACTACAGTTATTCTTGAAGCAGTTGCATCTCATGATCTATGGATCTGGCATGCCTTTTTTGGATGTCCGGGAACGTTGAACGACATAAACGTTCTAGATCGATCACCAGTGTTTGATGATGTGGAACAGGGAAAGGCTCCAACTGTGAGTTTCATTGTGAATCAACGTCCCTATAATATGGCATACTATCTAGCTGATGGTATCTACCCTTCTTATCCAACTTTCGTCAAATCGATCAGACTTCCTCAAAGTGAACCGGATAAGTTGTTTGCACAAGTTCAGGAGAGATGTCGGAAGGACATCGAACGTGCATTTGGAGTTCTTCAAGCTCGTTTTAAAATCATCCGTGAACCAGCTCGTTTGTGGGACATAGCTGATTTGGGTATCATTATGAGGTCATGCATCATATTACATAATATGATTGTTGAGGATGAACGAGATACATTTGCTCAACGTTGGACCGATTTTGAGCAATCTGGGGAAGGTGGATCTAGTACACCGCAACCATACTCGACCGAGGTGTTACCCGCTTTTGCAAATCATGTGCGTGCTAGATCCGAGTTGCGTGATTCGAACGTTCATCACGAACTGCAAGCAGATCTAGTGAAGCACATATGGACAAAGTTTGCAAATGCTTCGTGATGGAAGATGATTTGTATCGTACTAATTACGTTATTTGTGTGTTGTGTGCTTAGTTTGTTGTCTTGCATTTTAAGTTAAGAAAATAAAATAAATTATTGTGTGCTTCGTTTATCGTCTTCCATTTTTTAGTTAAGGAAATAAAATAAATTATTATCTATATTAAAAAAAATTAATTCGTTAAGTGTTTATTATTTAATTTAATTTAAAATAATAATTGTAATTTTATGTAAATAAAAAAAACAAAAACATAAAATTAAATAAAAATATGAAATAAAAAGTGGTGGGGTAGGGTGAGTGGTGGGGTAGGGTGTTGAGAGAGAAAACCATTGGAGTGGGTATTTGTTGAAAGTGTGTTGAATTGGAGAGAGAAGATGATGTGGAGTGTTGGGAAGATAAAAAGTGGTGTTGAATGGGAATTTTTTGTTTAAACCATTGTACATGGTCTTATAAATAAGAATTGAATCAATAAAAGATGATAATTTCTCTTTTGAACTTTAGAATAATCTTGCCAAAATCAACCCAGAAAAATGGGAATCACCGAATAGTATATATATATATATTCCAAATCCAAGACAAAACAAATTAAATCTGATTTAATATATCAAACATTTTAGAAGATCCATATATATTATTTCCGTGGGTGCAAACAAAACCTTTAAAAACAAACCCTATGAACAACTTAGCTTATTTCGACCCCTAGATTGTCCCCGCGGAAAATCATGGTGGCAGACTGGTCTAAACTGCCGAAGGAGCTCCTCCATCAGATATCAGAACGCCTTGGTAGCCCACTCTACCGCCTCCGCTTCCGATCTGTCTGTTCGTGGTGGCGCTCTTCCGCCTCCCCGCTCATTTCCTTCCACGAGTTTCCCTCCACTTTCCCAACCGTCCCGGATGCTGAAGGCGAAGCGTACACCTTTTTCCTCTCCAAATGCAGCCTCCTCCTCATCACCCCACCCCCACACCAACCAATCCGAACCCCCATCTTGGTCCAAGCCGGCCAAGACCTACATGGCCGAACCCTCCTCTATAACCCCCTCTCTTGCTGCCGAAGTTTCCCCCTCTACTTCTCAAGCATGCTCGACCTCTACCACCTCCCCATCATTGATCTCGGAAACGCGTTCGTCCTCCACAACTTCCCTCCTGCTCCTCCTTCCCGTCACCACGACTCAATCTATGGGCATAAGGTAGTAGTGGCGCCCAGTGGCCTGTATCAGGGAAAGCAAGAGCCTTCTATCTTGCTCACCATTCACAGTACCATGAAGAGGCCGGCCCACCTCCGGTGCAGCTCTGAGTACTGGATACGCTCAAGCATGCCCCCACCCTACGATGATGTCTGTGTCTACAACGGCCAGCCCTGCGCTGTGGACTGTAACGGTTGGACCGTCGTGACCACTGCAGTCAGGCTAGGGACGTACAAAATGGAGCTGGTCGCCAAGCCGGGGGTGTTCGGCGGGGACAGGAAGATTTTGGTTGAGAGCGAGGGAAGCCTGTTGCTGGTGGACATGCACCTGTCCAATGAGGATTATCGTTGGGAAAGATTCAATGTGTTTAGACTTGATAAGAAGGAGAAAAAGTGGGTTGAGGTGACGAGTTTGGGGGATCGGGTTGTGTTCTTGGGGGATGCATGCGCCTTCTCTGCTTCAGCTTCTGATTTGTGCGTTGGCAAGGGGAACTGTGTGATATTTAAAGATTCTACCCTGAAAGGTAGAGCAGGTGTTTTTCCTTTGGATGTAGGTCGGATTTCGCCTCTTTCTGATCATCCCGAGTATTCCAGGTTGTTTGATTATAACAGGTTGTTCAATTGTAACAAGTATATTGGACATGTTTTGAATTTTGTCCAAAACTTCAAGATGCCATCATGCACGTCTTATGATATTCCTGGTCTTTAGATAGAATTTCATACTGATATATTCATGCGCTTTCACTGCTGTCTGGATGTTGTGTATGTTATCCACTCTTGGAACTGGTAATTGTTTTTGCCATTGTTCATTTTGGTCTGGTCATATATGGGTACAACTACAAGTACATGACATTTTATACCAATGTTGCTGTTTTCTTTTTCTCGATTTTGGAGGTCCTAGTGATAGATTGTACACCGAAATATGTTGTTTTGGGACTTATTTGGGATGTGGTACTATACTATTTAAGAAATTTCCATGGGTTGGGCCGTTGGGGTAACTTCTCTGAGTTATTGTATAATGTATCCAGGATAATTTAGGGTTAGAGTACAACACTGTGGCCTATATGTAGCTAATTAATGCTAGAATATATAGGGCAACATGCATGGGTGTTTTAGTGTAATGTCAATAAAAGCAATGAGGCATGGTAGTGGTTGAAAAACCAACTACCATGTTTCAATCAGTGAAGTTCATGTCCAGCTTTGTGTTTTTGCCTCAAGATGTTGGTGTGCTGCTTCAAAGGCAGCGGGTGCAGAGCAACAGGGTCAATTACTATGCAAGTGGAACATTTAAGGTGTGGTTCAATATGAGTCTTATCCATTTATCATACTGGTTATATAGCATATGCTAGATAGAGATGACTAGTCCTCCAATTGGTGACAATGCACAACATTGTGATATCAAATAAAATGTTTGGAAATCCCTCTACGACTAATTCTAATTAAAAGTCAAAATTAATTACGGAGAGAAGCTTATATGAGTCCATAGCTTCTAGGTGCAAGAATGGATTTGGAGGAAAAATTGATCCAGACATACTAGAAGAGCAAGTGTAGAAGTCTTTGTACGTGCTTGTTTATGCTTTCTAGTTTCTACTCTATTTTGAATTATAGCTAATGGTAAATTCCAGTGTGCAAAAGACTGATAACACTGATATCATTCATATGAGTAATGAAAAGAAGAAATCATAAGAAGATACCAATTTGATTTTCTTTCAATTTGTTGATAGAAACTTTCTAGTTAGAAACTTAAGAGGATCGGAGGGTGTTGAAGCCCTTCAATATCAGGAACATGTAGTGGTGATTTTATTTTCATCTACTAGTATTTACAAAAGGGTCACTGTTACTGTTTTCTTTTGTTTCTTTAGTTGTGTCAGCTGCACTAATTGGACAACTTTTTTACTGCAATAGACAAAGCTAGCCTTTCCTTTACGTGGTGGTATCAACTAGCTAGCCTTTCCTTTATTTTCGGTTATCTTGAAGTACTAGTAAGTCTGAGTAAATCGTCTGGACTACGTTTCTCACCTGTGAGAGTTAAATTAGAAAAATGAAAACGAAATAATTTACCATACATGTCAAGTGTGTAGAGCATGTTTATCAAAAGCAAAACCTCATGCAATATAGCATTTTCTAAATATTTAATATATTTTTAGAAATAAAAAGACAAACGCATGGTTTCTGTTAGAAAATAGAAAATAGATTGGATTGTGAACTTAGCAGTGTGGCTTTCATACATTATATAGATCAAGTACACATGGTGGTGGAGATGAATTAGTGATTCTCCACACACTCAATTGCAATGCTTTGATCCCATATATATAGGCAGTGTTCTATCGACTTGGACATGTCGGTTTACATTTTTTTATTTTTGGTTGTTTCTAGTTGTTTAAACAACATTCTAGACTAGGTAGCAAATCTAGATTTCTCTAGAAAATTGCAGCACTTTCTAACAGTTTCTAACAGTGTTGCACTACGCTTAAATTTCTCTAAAATGCAAATATACTCTATCGCAAAAGTAATATATGGATGATCTCATTTATCAATCCTAAAAGACTAGGGTTAAGCATCAATTTCAGAAATTTTTATTGTTTAACCAAATAAAAGTTTTATAGTAAAGATAATTATTGGAGGGCCTCTGTGTTGGCGGTTCAATCCGAGTTTTTCTAGTAATAGACAACGTCTCTTTTAAAGTTCGTCGAAATGAGGGGGACAAAGTACCCTGTTCTATTCCAGTGGCGGTGGTGTGATGATGTGAGTCCATCTGAGCCTTGGGGCGTGGTATCTAAAATGAGTTGGTTCAATAATAAAGACTCATGTATCGATTAAAATTTTGATTTTGTTATATTATAGTAATGTAGTATTCAATTCTTAGGGACATGAGATATGCGAGTTGTGTTTTCTGAGCTTTGTTCATCCATTAACCATGATCATTTTACGCGCATCTCCAACATCATCATTCGTTTTCACCACTCGTCCATTTTTCATTAAAAAATGAATTTCATGAGATAAAGTCAACTGACAAGTGAAGTAAAATCTAAAAATATAGTATTTACCTTAAATAAAATGATAATAATATATTAAATTACCTAATTTGGGTACCACACCCAAAAAAAAATTCGGGGTACCACATAATATACCAAAACATTATTTAACCCTTGAATAATGTTATCTCAACAATCCATTTCCACCTCCACCTCATGTAAAAAAGAAGAAAAGAGAGAGGAATGAGTGATATGATTTGTGATGTGACAGAAATGCAGAGAGAAATAGGAAGAAAAATGTGTGGAAATGAGATGGAAGAGAAAGTGAGGTGTGTATATATCATTACTCTTTAACCCTTCCTTGCTCTCTTTTATATTCACTGTGTTGTCTCCTTCCCCGCCGAAAAAATGCAGCAGCCAAAGGCAGACTGGTCTCAACTGCCGAAGGAGCTCCTCCATCAGATATCGGAACGCCTCGACAGCCCACTCTACCTCCTCCGCTTCCGTTCTGTTTGTTCCTGGTGGCGCTCCTCCTCCACCCCGCTCTTCCCCCTCCACAAAGCTTCCTCCTACTTCCTCTCCAAATGCACCATCTTCCTCATCATGCCACCCCCACACCATCCAATCCAAACCCCCATCTTAGTCCAAATCGGCCAAGACCGTCGTGGCCGACTCCTCCTCTCTAACCCCCTTTCTTGTTCCCCAAGCTTCCCCATCTACTGCTCCCGCGTCCTCGACCTCTACAACCTCCCCGTCATTGATCTCGGAAACGTCTTCGTCCTCCACCGCTCTCCTCCTGCTCATCGTCCCTGCCACCGCTACTCAATTGTTATGACAAAGGTGGCAGCGGCGATCACTGTCTCGTGTCAGGGAAAGCAAGAGGTTTCTATCTTGCTCATGGTTCACCAATCCCAGAATAAGCTCACCTACTTCCGGTTCAGCGAGGGGTGCTGGACAATCACCCCGGAAGAGTTCCCGCCCTACGACGACGTATGTGTCTTCAACGGCCGGCCCTGCGCTGTGCACTTCGCCGGTCGGACCGTCGCAGTTGGGTCAGGGCCGGACCTGGACCTGGTCGCCAAGCCGGTGTTAGGCAAGAACAGGAAGTTCTTGGTTGAGAGCGAGGGAAGCCTGTTGCTGGTGCACAAGCGGAGGATATTCACATACCAAGTGTTTAGGCTTGACGAGAAGGAGAGGAGTTGGGTGGAGGTGAAGAGTTTAGGGGACCGAGTTTTGTTCTTGGGGGATTTGTGCACATTCTCTGCTTCCGCTTCGGATTTGCGCGTTGACAGGGGGAACTGTGTGGTCTTTGAAGATTCTAACATGAAAGGTGGAGTTGGTGTTTTTCCTTTGGATGTAGGTCAGGCTTCGCCTTTGTCTGATCATCCTGATTATTCCAGGTTGTTTGATTATAACAGGTTGTTCTAATATTCTATTCAGTGATATTGGTAATGTTATGTATTTTCTCCAAATTTGGAAGAATAACTTCTATATGCCATAATGCATGTTTTCTGATTCTTCTGGTAATATTAGATAGAATTTCATACTGATATATTCACGTGCTTTCTGGATGTTGTGTTTGAGTATGTTACCCACTCTTGGAACTAGTAATTGTTTTTGCCATTGTTCATTATGGTCTGGTCATATGGGTACAATACAACTACAGGTAGGTACAGGATATTTTATATATCAGTGTTGCTGTTTTCTTTTTATCCATTTTGCACCTAGTGAATGATTGTAAACTAAAAGATGTTGTTTTGGGACTTACATGGGTTGGGGTGGGGTGACTTCTCTAAGTTTCTGTACGATGTATCATCCTGATTATTCCAGGTTGTTTGATTATAACAAGTTGTTCAATTATAACAGGTTGTTCTAATATTCTATTCAGTGATATTGGACATGTTTTTAGTTTTCTCCAAATTTGGAAGAGTAACTTCTATATGCCATAATGTTTTCTGATTCTGCTGGTAAATTTAGATAGAAATACACACTCATATTCATATATTCATGGGCTTTCCGGATGCTGTGTATGTTATCCACTCTTGGAACTGGTAATTGTTTTTGCTATTGTTCATTATGGTCTGGTCATATATATGGATACAACTACAGGTAGGTAGGTACATGACATTTTATATCAATGTTGCTGTTTTCTTTTCCTTCATTTTGCACCTAGTGAAAGATTGTAAACCAAAATATGCTGTTTTGGGACTTATTTGGGATGTGGTACTATACTCTTTAAGAAATTGCCATAGGTTGGGGTGACTTGTCTAAATTGCTGTATTAATGCATCCAGGATAATTTAGGGTTAGAGTACAACAATATTGCTAATGGCTTATGATACTAATGCTGGATTAGTTAGAAGCATAAATGTTTACGAATAGTATGGCATCAGTAACCTAAAACCAGAGAGAGAAGCATGCATGAGTGCTTTAGTGTAAGGTCAATAAAAGCTAAGAGGCATGGTAGTGGTTGAAAGAACAATTTCCCTCACTTATCTAGCTAATGCACATTTTATAGAGACTCGATTCCGGAGTGAGTAGATGAGTTTGGCTTGAGGTACAGAATAAGCCCCAAATGAAACGGCCACAATTCAAGCTTTAAATAAGCACCGCATTTCATAGACATTGAGCTTTTCTTCTCAGATAGGCTTATCTCATCAAAGTCCATCAAGCCTTTCTCTCAGAGGCTAGGGGAAACCAGGTTGCAATCAGTGCAGTTCATGTCCAGCTTGGTGTTTTTGCCTCAAGATGTTGGTGTGAAGCTTCAAAGGCAGGTGCAGAGCAACAGGATCAACTACAATGCAAGGGGAACATTTAAGGAGAGGTTCTACATGGATCTTGTCCATTTATCTTACTGGTTGCATAGCATATGCTATTTAGTAATTTAGAGATGACTGGTCCTCAAATTGTGTTCTGTTAGCTAGACAATGTACAACATGGCGATGAGGAGTCTTTGTTGATCAATGTTGTCATAATTGATTTTGAGTAGAATTAATTTTGGTAAATTTGATTGTGGTAAAAATGAGTTTAAAGGGAAAGTAGCTTATGTTTGGATGCATTTATAGGAAAAGTGAAATCCAGCTATATAGGTAATGTTGTGAAATCCAACTATATAGGTCAGGTTGTGAAATCCAACTATATATGAAATCTATAATTGATTTTGTCCGCCGCAGAAACTGTTCTCTAGTTTCTCTGAACAATTGAGTCGGGTATAAAATTAGTTCACTAAGTCGACTGTCAAACATCTATATAAGCACAGATAAGTGATTCTAGTCAATGAGAATTTATTCTAACTCAATCGCTAAGAAACTCAATTACTTTAGCAAACAATAGAATTTACAAAATCAAGGAATTAAGTTGATCCATTTTGTATATATTGAAAAAATTCTGAAAATGCGCAGGACACACTCTTTATACGTTTCACCTTCAAAGACAGATGGAGTGGTAGAGTTTTCTAATTCTACCAGATGAACACTAGCGGTGCTCAATTGAAGATAAACTAGGACAGAAACCTAGAATAATATTCAACTTTCATGTCAATCTTAAAATGATTTTTAACTTCATGTTTTTAATTCCTAAAGTTTAGGGAATTCATAGCTGTAACAATTTTTATCAAAGATACATTGATAATCATTAGCATACATAATCATTCAGGTATAGGGGTCTCCTTCTGTTCCTCTTGGGCCTCAAGTGTGACGGTAAAATGTTTGACTCAGAAATGGAGCTATCTTGGTGCTGCAAATATTTTATCTGCTTAAGGCACCTTTTAGCCAAACTTCCTCTCAGACGAACACCGAAACAACCACGGAGGTCAAGATATTCCAGAAGAGGGAAACCATCAAGAATGGCAAGCAATCCTTTATTTGAAATACTCCAGCAGTTTGCAAGTTGTATGCTACGTACATGGCTTGTGCTTTAAAATTTAAAGAAAAACTGATAAGACAATCATATATAAACTAGTAATTCATGGCAACTAAATTTAGAAATGCTCATAACAAGCAAATATATATAGAAAATAAAATTCTACCTTTCGCCAATGTATTTGAGGAGATTATCGGTGGCAAAACACTCAATTCGAATGTCTTCTAGATGACCGCTACTTCGTTGAACAACACAACGACAAACCTTATCCAAATCGTAGCGTCTAATATTGCGAGTGCAGAGATTAGTCATGTCAATGGTACGCCACATGAGAGGATCTTTGCAGATGTTCCTCCACAAAGAGCACACATGAGATGCACTCATCACAACTTCAACAGCATCGAGCCTTTGGAATATCCTTGCTATGATGTCTCTTGGAAGCTCAAGCCAGTTTGGCCCCTCTCCCTTCACTTTCTTCCTCGATCTCAAATATACCATCCTGCAATTGCAAACAAAACCAACCATAAGAACTTGGTTTGAGGTGTACTAATATATTTATAGGTAAGTTTCAAACGGCTACCTATGCACAAGTTTGAAAATTTTAAGTTTCTCAAGGTAGTTTAATTTCCTTTGGATTGATGGGTAAATAATTATACTGAGATGTGTTTTAACCTTAAATTAGTTTACAAGTATAGCATTTATAAGTCAACAACATATCCCAAGGAAATATAGGTAGCCGTAGAATTTAAAATTCTCTTCCTTTCCAATACTATAATTTTACCATATCAATCATTAGAACTCTTTTTTCTCAATGTAGTGGGGCCAAATAATTTAGTGGACCTAATATCAATTTCAAATAATTCAGAAATAGTATTGATTATTGAAAAGAAAGTGTTAAAGTGATAACATTTACTATTTGTTATTTCAAAAAAAAAAAACATTTACTATTTATTCTAAATTTTGAAATACGATTGAAATGATAAATTCCCATTTGAGCATCTCCTTTTTTTTCCTTAATTTGTTTCAACTGTCCTTTCTTGTGTGTGTCCTGTTTTTGAAAGTCTTTTGTTCTAGCTGCTGGTACAAAATGTGTATACGTGTGGGGAAAGTTTGGGAGTTGTAGTGTTCATGGTAGATGTATAATATAAAACAATTTGTGTGTTTTCATGGAAAAGGCTAAACTTTTGAAATAGTTACTTCACTTCATGACTCGTTGTTATAAGAGGTTTGGTCTAATCTCTAACATTAGTTCAATCCGTTTTGTGCTTTACTAACCATTTTTCTTTTGCAATGACAAAGTGAAAATAGCAATCATATATTCATATTTCAATCTTATGGAGGTCTTTTTCTTTTTTAAAAGAGCAAATATTAAAGAAGACAATCTGCATCAGTCTAATATGATATGACGAATCCTTAACGAAGGCAAACTAATTGATATCTTGCACAACCTTCTTAAAGAACTCCACCTGCTTTTGATTACACAAAAGAGATAAAGAGAAGCTGACTTTGGAACTCATCATATCTTGACTATGTTAATTTGTTGTTTAGAGTCTTGTCTTTCCTTCAAATTATCATGACACTGCTTGTCTGCTTTGACATATGAAATTGCATAGCGAATTTTCAGTAGTCCTGTAACAATTATTCTATTTTTTTTTTCAATTTTAAAAGATAGAAATAATTTATCATAAATGTCTATTGTCTTACTTTAAAATGGAGGATTATCTATCACGGGTGTACTAAAAATTTGTCTTCATGGCTCCATTTAAATGAGCAAATTTTCACAATGTAACAGTTATTCTCTATAGGGGCACCATCATCATTTGACATTAGAATTAGCTCCTATAGTATAAGGTTATAAAGTGGTATTTTATAAGAATATGTACCCAAAATAAAGCATGTTAATCAGAAGAAAAAGCTTATGCTGCACCATACATAGGACTAAAATGCACCCACCCCAGCTTCATTTAGAAGCCTAATACTTGTAGTCCTTGACATACAAATTCTCAGAAGCCAAACCACTCCCACTTCCACCACCATACTTCCCAAGAGTAGCCTCAGAATTGGCCTTGCACCTTGCCAGAAATACCTCTTGAGCTTTGGTCACACTCTCTTTCTTCCCAGCCCATGTCTTGAGTGTGCTTTGCTGCAGTGCTCGCCCAAATGAGAATGAGAGGGCCCATGGCTTCAACACCTCCAGCTTGTTCATTGCATTGAGATTGAGAGTGGCTTGTTCTTCACTCTGTCCACCAGACAGAAACACAATCCCTGGCACTGCAGCTGGGACAGTTCTGCGGAGTGCAGTGACTGTGTGTTCAGCAATCACCTCAGGAGTTACCTGCACAAAAGTTCATTTTTATTTTCTTTTACAAGTTAATGACATGACACTATACCTTCATCAACTTTTACTGCAGCTGAGTGAGTGCAATGGGAATGGATCTACATTCCAATCCATAAAGCTATGTTTGGATATTTGTTGGATTCTGAGCAAACAGACATTGGCACACATTTCAAGACAGAAAGTGAACAAAACTCTTCTTGTGGTTATAGATTGAGATGGAAATTCATTCATATTGTATTCAATCGGTATTCAAACACACAGTAAATGCATGTATGGAAACTTTTATGGTTACAATTGATTAAGAAGTCTGAATCAGTTCTTGGAAGAAGCTTCTATGGGTAGCTTTTGGGTTTCATAATTGATTCTGATGAAAGAGTAGTTGATCCCAACATGATATTACAACATTCTATGTTGTCTTGATAGAACTCACAAAATCAGCAGTAGTTTATTGATAGAAGAACCCTAATTCCCAATTGGGGATTAGGGGAAAGATACAAGGAAGGATACCAAACGCCTTCCCTAACCCAAGAGAGAACCACTTCTCTCTCAAGAACCCAATTCCCAAAATGAATAACCAGATGACTAATGTTCTCTAACCCTTTCTTATACATAGGCTTCCCTTTAAGACTAACAACCCACGTGACTAACTCACTAACAACCCAAGTGATATGCAATCC
This sequence comes from Lotus japonicus, assembly GCF_012489685.1. NCBI lineage: Eukaryota > Viridiplantae > Streptophyta > Magnoliopsida > Fabales > Fabaceae > Lotus > Lotus japonicus. The sequence continues at coordinate 1,658,273 of NC_080041.1, forward strand.
TATCAGTGGGCTAACGTCCATTTACACCAGAGCCAATAGATATCTAAACATAGTTTGATATGGACACACTCACTTTCTTTTCCATCATATTTTCACCCACTTATACTTTTTATCTCTATATTTTTTCTATCACATCTCTCACCTATGTCTCGTCTATTCCTATTCTCTCTAAGGTGGTGGAAGCGGAATTTGAGTGTGAATAATTTTTTTTCCCATACTCCATCCCTCTTATTAGTCCTATTTTATCTGCCATCAATAAGAATCTCAGGTTGAGGAACTTTATTCAATAACTGAATGCAAACATGTGGATGTGTGTGTAACATGGAACCAATGGAAGTATTGCTAAGTATGCTTCAGGTCCATTTTTTTGCTGCAATCATTTTTAAACTATTACCTTTGGGCTATCAGAGCCAGGGGTAACCATGTTGGGCTTGAGAAGGGTTCCTTCAAGAAGAACATGCTGCTCATTCAGGGCCTTGTAAACAGCTGCAAGCACAGTTTCAGTAACAGCAGCACATTTGGCAATGTCATGATCCCCATCAGTTAAAATCTCAGGCTCAACAATGGGCACAAGCCCATTCTCCTGGCAAATGATGGCATAGCGGGCCAAGCCCTGAGCATTCTGCTGGATGGACAGCTCAGAGGGCTCAGTGGGCCCAATCTTGAGCACCGCGCGCCACTTGGCAAACCTTGCACCAGCCTTGTAATACTGCTGGCACCTTGCTCCAAGAGAGTCAAAGCCTTGTGTGGTGGTCTCTGTTAGAAAAAATATGATCAGATTGATGGAATAATGGTTGTGAACGGTCCTTAAAAGCAAAAATTTCCACAACCAATAGTGCAACTTGATATGTCTTTTCTTCGAAGTTAACACAGCCACTCCTACTCAAAGATCAGGAGTTTCTGAACTCATGCACTCAAAAATAGGAGTTTGAAACCTTACAAAATAGTTGGCCAAAAAATGAATGGAATGAAGTAGGAATAGAAAACGACCAAGATCAAGATGAAGAAGTATGAAATGAAGTAATATAATTCTATATTTCTATCCCTATTGTTGCAAAAAAAACTCTCTTATTCGTAAGTATACACAACACACTTTAAGATAAGATAAAAGTGAACGTAATTCTTCTTATGAATTGTGAATGAGTATCAATCAATTTGTAATGACTATAAATGGAAAAATAATGAATATCAATAAAACTTGAATGCCATTATTTCAAGAGTCTCACCGCCATTTGTTCCAGCCAATTCAACAACACCCTTGTCCACTTTGATGCCTGGGATGACATTGTTCTCCTGGAGAAACTCAACAAAAGGCTTTCCCTCAGAGCTGTTCTGGTAGAGAGTTTCCTCAAAGAGGATGACACCAGAGAGGTACTGCAGGGCACCAGGGGAAGTGAAGAGAAGCTCACGCAGTGCTTGGCGATTGGCCTCAATGTTCTCCACATTGATGCTGGCTAGACGCTTGCCAATGGTGCCTGTGCTCTCATCTGCTGCCAAGATTCCCTTGCCAGGGGTGGCTATGTACTTGGCATTCTTTATAAGCTCATCTGGATAAAATATTATAACACCCCGTTTGTGAACCAAAGTGTAAGAGTTATTATGATTGCATAAGTCATATACTTGATGAAGATTGAAGTTGATGGAGCTTCTTAGACATGAAAACCTTTATGGTTTGGCACTTATGAGTAACAAATGAGTTTATGATGCATTCTAGGCTGCTAGTTTCTTGTATAACACCCCATTCAGAAACCTAAGTGTCAGAGTTATTATTATTGCCTTAAGTCATAAACTTGATGAAGATTGAAGTTGAGCGTGCTTCTTAGACATGAAAACCTTCAAGAGATGACACTTATGAATAACAAATGAGTTTATGCTACATTCCTAAGCTACTCTTTTGTTGTTAAACAAAGCTTTATTGTGGAAAATTTGACAAGGCTTGTAGTTCAATAACTCATTGTTTTTCAAAGTAACGATACTTAAAACATCTAAACAGACTGACACTTCACACACACCATGTCTTTCTCTCTATCTATTATTTTATCATATCAAATCATATATCACGTCTATTACTTCTTTTTATTCTTATACTTTCTCATTCTAGTTGTGCGATGTGTATGCATGCAGAATGAGGATGTCTACAAATCATTTTTCTTATATTGTATACATGTATGTATGTAGTGTGGGTGAGAAAGTAGAGGGGAGAAAAGGTTACCTGCATACTTTCCAACAAAGGCAGACATGGTTCAAAAGGTATTGGATGGCGGGAAGCAGATAACAGACGACAGCACGAAAACTGAGTTTAGCCAGGACCAAAGCTATATAGATAAATCTCTCAATGGAATATACCAAGACGTTCTACCCAGCCCATGCAAATAGAAACACACGTGTCCTGGGATTAGCCTAACGAAGGTTATCCCTCTTGGATAGAGCAATGAGTGATCCTTCTCTTCTCCTTGCCAAGTGGCAATTCAGCCATTTCAAATAATATATTCCAGTCACCTAATTACAGATAAAAATGAAATTTTGTGGAAGCTCACACCCATCATCCTCTTGGACTTGGTTCACTCTTAATATCAATATCTAAATCAATTTCTCTTTCTTCAAAATCAATTTTAACATTTAAAAATTACTCATAGAAACTTCTTCTCATAATTGGTTATATCGTCAAAATCAATTGTAAAAGAATTTCTAAATATGCAGTAAAGACTTCAAAAGCCTAAAAAAAAATTCATGTCACATTACTTAATATATTTTTTGCTTTTCTTTTTATGTCTTACCTTTCGTTGTATGCAGCCGATGGATTGTCTACTGATATTTTCATCAAGATATCTACTATGTGGATTGTTTGCAGAACTCTGCCTCAGCCACATTATTTAATTATTGTCATTTTGTCTATTTTCAGAATTAAGTCCAATCCTCAAGCTACGTCACGTGCATTTCATCCTTGAAACCTTCATAGACTGTAAGGCAAGACAGAAGAGAAACTTGTACACACAGAAACTTACAGAAATTTAGTTATCAAAGAAATTGTGTACTCATCATAAAATAAATTCAAGAGCTTTTGTATATTCATTTCTATATATAAAGTCAAAATCTCGGGGCTCAGTGAACATGTATTATGATAAGCCCGTTTCAGCAAAGAATGAATTCAAACAAAAATTCTGGTATAATAATAAAAGATAAAATTTGCATTGGAGCATTTCCATTATGCTTCCGTTTGTAAAACAAAACATGGGTTATGATCAAAATTGAATTAAAACTATAACTCAAGACCCAGCAGAGTCTTAATTCAGCAATGTTCAACTTTTCTTTCCAGTCCAAATCACGTTTACAATGATCAGCCAAAAATATGTTGGATCCTGCTCAAGTTTCACTGCTGAGAAGGAGCCACCACCAGCTGGTCATCATCATCTGTTCCAAAGTACCTATCCCCAAACTCACCCATCCCAGGTACGACGCGGAAATCTTCATTCAAACCGGTGTCAATCTCAGATGTCACAATTTTTATCCTCGGAAAGCTTTTGCAGACCATATGCAAACCTTGAGGTGCCTGGCAAGATGCGACCACATATAGAACATCATCAGCATCGGATACAGATAAAGAAGCAACAGAAAATAATGAAAATGGCAAGATATACAGAGGTAATAATTATATCAGTAACTTACAGATATGAGATTGAGAAATATAATGTTGGACTCAGGTACACCCTTCTGTAGAAGTAAAGAAATTGCTTGAACAGCCGAATTACCTAAAGATGAAGATAGTCTAAGGTTAATCTAAACTAAAACCAAAAAATCAAATATCAAGTTCTCAGTTCACTCTTAATGTAAAATATATAAACCTGTTCCTAAGATGGGATCCAACAGTAACACATGCCTATCTGAGATGTCATTAGGCAACTTCTCATATATTAGCTGCTCAATAATCAAAGGATAAGTTAGATATTGATAAATGAAACAAACACAGATATATACTCAAGCATACATGCAGATGACAAACCTGCTGACCATTGTCACCTTCTCTATGAATAAGAATTTTCCCAATCTTGATACCTTTGCAGCAGGCTCGTAAAGCATTTTCCATGCTTTCCCCACTGAAATTAGATAATGTATCAAATTTAAGGACAGAGTATTCTTTCCAATGCATTGCATTTATTTAAAAAAAATGCAGTGATCATAGGTTCACATCAAACCGGCTATAGTAAGGAAAAAAGAACTAGTCTCTTAAAGTATGATGGGGGATGGATTTAGATAATAGTTTATAGGAAAACAATTACCACTATATGAAATCTAAAAATTTTGACGATTCTAAACCTTAACCCGTAATAGATCTTTCTCTTTAGTTATGGAATTGTTTAATGAGGTTTCAGAGAAAATCTTTTAGTTGCTAGTTTGAAGCAAAGATGCCAATGTTTAATCATTTGCTCCAGTGACTTCTGCTTTTGAATAGACCAATACCTCCTGATGATGGAGACACCACACAATCTCTTACAAAAATCCACACCACTGTATACAGACCCTGCATTGAAGGACAAGAATCAGCTGTTACCATAAAAAGGATCAGGCATGAAACAACTAATTCTATTGTGTAAATATCTGAACAAGAATATCAGCAACACAAAGGAAGAAAGAAATGGAGAAGTTGTTAGTATCACAATTACAGCAATTAACACCATGAACAACAAAACATTGAACATGTCTTTCAAGTACAATAATATGCCAGAGAATGATGCACCCTTAGAGATACAAATAATACAAACCAGGATAATTATCATTTTAGAAGAGAACAGCTTACCAGTAGGGGTGATTACTTGTTTTTCTGTAAATGGAAGATGCCCGAGCCCATGTTCTACAACCTGGTCAAGTGAGGAAATTGTTGTGAAAACTACTAAGAAAGTGTCATACCACCACTAAAATCAAAAAGCAACAAAGGAACCTTATTCACATACCAAACGAATCAAACGGTCAGCATAAAATACAAAGTCATGCTTCGTTGTCTGAGAATCACGTATCAGGGTATGCATACCCCGTATCTGTATAGCAGCAATTACAGTTACTATTCAACTTTCAGTAGCAAACATATTTTTTAGCTTTAGATGAAAGGAGATAACCAGCAATAAAGGGGTACCTGAAAAGTAGACTGAATGACATATAAATTAGGATATATTTTACACAGGTCATGCTGACCAAGCTTTGTACGAATGTGTTGTACAATCAAATCAATAGCCACATGATTATCTCCTCCACGGGGTATAATGATATCTGCATACTTCTTTGTTGGAAGGATAAAGTCATCAAAAGCTGGCTTCACAAATTTAGAATACTGCAACCAATATGTAACAGAAAAATCAGCTACTAAAATGTAGTAAAAAAACAAACATAGAATACATTAGTTTAATCAGTACTATCATAAGCACATACATGACACATAAATCCCTGAAGATTTAATTCTATAAAAACTGAATAATGACAGGTTTCCTAATCAAGGTACTTGCATAATAAATGATCAGCAGCATGAACTAAAATGACATTTCCAAGCCTTGAAATGCAGTGAATGTAGGAAATATGAGGGGAAAGACGGTGAAAGTAGTGCGGTTGAAAGTTGCTACCTGATCAAGGACCGCTCCAATATCGCGAGAATTCACAGCTGTATCACGCTTAATCCTTCTTGCCAGACGAACATCAGCATCTGCACTGGACATTTTACAATGTAAAGTGACAGCCTAACTTAGTTGAGCAACAAAGACAAAAAATGTACAAGCTTATGAAATAACTAGAAGGCAAGATATAGGGAACTGCTAATATAAAGGAGCCAATAAATGTGGGGGGAAACAATGAACATATAGCATCACTAGCACCTGAAGAAGAACATTTATTTTCCTCTATCACAATGTGAATTATGAAGAAATAAAAGACCATGAGATCAAAAGGAAAATGAAAAAGACAACAGATCCAATATGAATAAGAAATACCACAGAAAGCATACAACATAATAAGATATACAAGTTAAATGGGAACAAAAATAACAAGCGACCTGTGTCAACAAATATCTTCATATTCATCAATGCTCGGACACGAGGATCATGGAAAACCAGGATGCCTTCCAAAATTATTACATCCGCAGGGTTTAACTGAAAAAAAATTGAACAAATTAAACCAACATAAAGTGGAAGCATGACTAAAATCTAATTCCAGATATATTTGCCTTCTGGTGGAGAGAATAGCCAGAAGAATCATGAATTGCATGATTTGGTAATCATTAGTGCACCAAATCATTCAAATCCGAATTTGAAAACCATTATCATGTAAATATATTTTAGACTTTCTCTTTGCAATAAAAAACTACTCCCTCCGTCCCCATTTATAAGTCACTTTTACCTAATTCTCTAGGATTAAGAAAAGATGTTGTTAGCATTAAATTTGTAAAAAGTTTTATTGAGTTTCCTAGATTACCCATCAGCTTCTCTCTCCAAATTAATTTCTTTTCAAAACTACATTACCTCTTTCATATTAAATATGAGGGTAAGTTTGGAAAAAATGTATTAAATGCTTCATTGGTATTATAAAGTGACTTATATATTGGGACTAAAAAAACTCTAAAAAAGTGACTTATATATGGGGACGGAGGGAGTAATGTTTAGCATAATAATAAAAAACTCGAAAAAAGAAGGCCATTTCAATCTTGGCCTTTATGCATCTTGAGAAAAAGGAATAAAATTATGAATAGAATGAAAATTCAAGATACCCTTCTTGCTGGAAACACATCATTCTTATAACCCTTGAAGTCATACTTCGGTATATCTACTGCTTGGCCACGCTTCAACTTGTCCAGGACGCATAGCAATTGTTGAGTATCAAAAGCTTCTGAGGATATCAGCAACATTTATTAGAGTTAGCGCAAGGAGCTACACAGTACAAGAACCACCATTTGTGTTTGCATTAGGAAAATCCAATTGTCAAATTTTCCAGATTAAAGCCTTATCACATTTCAGGTGTATTATATACTACTGTGTGGCTTGAGCTACTCATTTTCCTAGCTAGGTAATTGAGTCACATCATTGAAACGGAACACAAATTCAACCTTTAAAAAAATTCTCACGATATCAATACAAAGTCAGTCACTAATAATGAGAGACCAATGAGTACACTTGAACTGACCAGGATGATCAAAGTTGTAATCTTGTACTCTTGTAAGTTCCTCCTCAGTCAAACTATGGTAAAAAGAATCCTGTTGTAAATAAACGAAACCCTTCATTATGCTAAACATATCATCGTCATGAGTACATAAAGAAACATCAATCAGAATTTATAAAATGGAGAGTAAGAAATGTGACAAACTTCGATCAAAGAAGACAAAAGTCGAAATAGAAAAAGCAAAATGTGACAAACAACTTATTAAATGGAGAGTAAGAAATCTTTTTCTATATCACCAAAACAACGGTGCATCATATCTTCAAAATGTAGACCTCTTTTGATAGAGAAAGTTATTGGCAATTTGGTATTTTGAAAATTGAGAGAAACACGTATACGTTCATGATAACAGAGGAGGTCAGAACGCCAGAATACTAAATCTAATTGAGTAAATAAACAGAAAAGTGTAGGAATTTTGGTGTTATAAATGGTAGCTAACAAAGTGTCAATGTTACCATGAAAATACCAAAGAAAGCTGATAGGATAGGATCATTCCAATAGATTCTTCAGATATAAGGAAATAAAACCATACAAAACCAAGGGGATTAAGATTAAGGTGGGAACTGAATGCTTATAAGGCTTGGAGCACTAACTATTAGTTCTGTTTTCTGTAAAACTAAATGTTCTTCACTTATCCTCAATGTCTTCCTGAGTCTAAATTGCTATACATGCTCACAATTTCACCATCAATAAATTTATAGAAAGAATTCATCACCTGATTAACAAGTACAACTCTTTGATCATGAAGCTGTTGAATAATCATATCACAAACTGCTGTCTTGCCAGACGCTGCTCCCCCAGCAACACCTGCAATATGCACAAACGAAAAAAATAATTAAAAATTACATCAAATGAGAAGTATTTACATTTCATGGAAATTTTTCTAAGTTTACACAAGAAGATGACCGTGACTTCTTCTCACAGAACGTATGAATTCTGAGCAGGTTATTTCTAGTGGAGCTAAGCTCTAGTTTAAAGAAATTCCATTGCTCCAACCAATACAAAATTGCGTTAAATTCAGATAGTCTTCAATGGTAAGTTTGTTCGTGTACGCTGAAACAAAAAAGCTAATGGCTCATTTGAACCGCATCCAAGAGTGAGGAGTGAAGAAAAAAAAAACAAGGCTACTGACATTTTCTCTGCCACAGCAGAACAGTGAAATCCACAAACATCCAAACCAGTAAGACAAGCATATTTAGCAACTTTCATATATTGACAGAGACACACACTTCCATCTCATTTCTACTGAATTTTTCTCCGTATCTCCCTCTTCTTTTCCTATCATATCCCTCATTATATTTGTCACTCATGCATCTTATATTCATAATCTCTCTCCTTAGAGGTGGAGGTGGAATGAGTATGGATAAATATCTTTCCTATATTTAGTGTCCTTTTAATATACATGAGAGCATACCCGAGACAAAGTAAATGCACCACCATTGAGTTCCAGAACATAAACAGACAGAAAGGTAATCTTCATGACAACTACATTGGCAGCTTGTGATGCAGAGAAAATAAACACTCACCTATGACAAAAGGCTGTTTATACATGTCAGTTGCCGAAGTAGTCGGTTGCTCGGCGCCACCCTTTCTTCTCTCCAATCCATCATCAATGTGAAATCCAGAAAAATGAACCTCAGAAGCAGACCCCATCAAATCCACAACTGATGTTCAAAATTCACAAACAGACCAATCAATCATCAATAACAACAAACAAACAAACAAACAAACAAACACATAGCATTGCAATTGTGTCTGATTCATTGGCTCATGTTCAAGCAAATCATTCCAACTCTTTTTAATTACTTCTAGTAACAAAATGCTGAACACAGATCAAGTAAAGCATAAAAAATTCATTTTTTTCCAATTTTCCAATTTTATTTTCCCTGTTATGTATGATTTGATCTTGTTTCTTCACCATTGTTAGAATAACAACAACAAATGGCGGTGAAGAAGAAGAAGGAGAGATTTTGACAGTTGAATGTTAATAATAATAGCCGTTGAGTTCAATCGAAATAAAGACAAATTTTTTATAGGAAAATTCCAGATCCAAATCAAATGGTGATGGTGTGAGGAATGAAAAAGAGAATGGTGATTGGAAAACGTACCTGGTGAATGAACAGGGAGAGAGAGGAAGAAGAAGAAGGAAGAAAAGGGGGCAATGTATGTATGTATATGTAGCAGAGTGGTGTGAGAGAGGGTTCTTATTGGTGCAGTAATCAAATCAATCAATTTGATCAATCCCTAATTTTTTTTTACAGTGATGATCTTTCTTTGCCATTTATATTCTCTGACATGGATTTCATTGAGAAATAGAAATTATGCCTTGATTTTCGGCTGAAATTAGGAGACACAGTGTTGATTTTTTTTGCAATTCTACAAATGTGTAAGCTCAGGATTTTGAGGAACAAAAGATGGATAAATTTTATTTACTTCCTGAATGATTAGTGGAATGATTTATGTTAGTAGATTTGAATTGAAAATGTGAAAAAGTGATTTCATATATCTTGAATAAATTGAGAGATTATTTTTTTTATAGGGAAATGTTAGCTGTTAGTAAATTAGTTCTTCATTCGGGTTCGAACTCGAAACCCTTCACCCTTCAATCCACTCAACTCTTATGTCTCTAACTCTTACCACTTGAGAAATTATAATTTATCACGACGTGAAGTAAGATTTTGACATATTAATTTTAATATTAACTTTACATTGAGTTCAACGGAAATCCAAACTTACCCGTACGTGTGTGTTGGAACTTGAAAGTGGGTTAGTTGGGTTGTATGTATGGAAGGAAGGTTAAGGTGTCTGTGTAAGTTGGGTGGAGTGATGTGATGAGATGAGGATTGGAAAATAAGATGTCACCACCGCGCTGTCTCCTGTTTTCCGGGCCCAGAGACCGATGTTGGTTTCATTCTGAGTATCCAACTTGGCGCTGAATCATATGTAGGACCCACTGTCCTTTCTTTATCCATCTTTCTAGAATTTTATAAAATAATAAATTACTTAATTAAACATTGGTTAAAAAATTTATAAAAATAGCACTCATACAATATAGAGGACTGCACATGATAAACAGAATAATAGGTTATGAGCAAATTTGAATCTGATGATGGAATAGGCAGCAAGTGGCTAGTACCATTGCACTTTATCTCAAATTAGGTCGAAGTCGATCTTGATCTATATATTTTGTCCTCTCATGGAATGTGAATTTTGTGTTATTTGTATTGCAAACTTAATGTTATACTAATAAATTGAGACTGGTGAAGTGTGTGATTGTTGTAATAAAAAAAATTCATTGAATTTCACATGTTGCTACTGCAAGAGTCCTGTTTTATGCTTTAGACGGAGATCTGGAATTGTCTTTTGTTTTCTGGACTTCTACTGATCACTGATGAACCATAGAGCACATCAAAATCAGTTATGATCTTCTTGTGTCCGGACAAAAAGCTCAATCTGAATCACTGAAAACTTTGAGCTAAAAATCTGAAGCCAATCTAAAATCACTGAAAACTTGATCAGTTGTGATCTTCTTAAGGTTGCCTCATAATGATCCTACATAGCATAGGATTGACTAGAAACTGGCTTAGTGTTGTGACAGCAAAACACAACTCAGGTCTAGTGTTAGTAAGATAGAGAAGCCTACCCACAAGTCTTATGTAGGCCTTAGGATCAACAAAGATTCCTCTTCATCTTGTTTAAATTTTGATTCGGGTTGCATTGGTGTGGTAGCAGGCTTACAAGCCAAAAATAATACTATAAAGAAGTTCAGTATTTTGGGTTACTCTAAAACAAGAATAATGATTCTATAGACATAGGAATAGTAGAAACACCCCAAACAGCCATTTTTCCTGCGGATTTGGCTAAATAATACACTGAACTAACCACCTAAATACACATGACTAACCATAAAGCACATAACCGTGTAAACTCAGTTGAAATTCCTAAATTAGGGATTTGGCCAAATAATACACTGAACTAACCACCTAAATACACATGACTAACCATAAAGCACAGAACCGTGTAAAATTGAATTTAGGAATTTCAACTGAGTTTACACGGTTATGTGCTTTATGGTTAGTCATGTGTATTTAGGTGGTTAGTTCAGTGTATTATTTGGCCAAATCCGCAAGAAAAAGGGGTGTTTGGGGTGTTTCTACTATTCCTATGTCTATGAATCATTATTCCTAAAACAATGCGGGTTGACAGCTTTACGTACTCAAAGTGGTGCAGAATTATAAATTAATTGGAAAAATGGCTAAAAAGAAAATAATATTACATTTAATATATTTTGTGCAATCAATGACAACTAATCCGCAGTAGCACTTTGGAAAACCCGCCATTAGTATAATCTAAATTGTCCGGGTTCGAATCCCGGCTGCGGAATCTTTTTAAATGATATCCATTAAATTTTGGTTTAATACATACAAAGGCCCCTGAAATTGTTCCCGACATTAAAATAGGTCCCTGAAATTTTTTTTTCTGATTCCCGGTCCCTATGAAAATTTTTTTGGTCCAAATAAGTCCCTGCGTGTGTTTTAAGCTTATGTGGCAATTTTCTATCCCATTCACAATATACACGTATGCATTTATAATTTTTTAAATCTGTTAATGAATTATTATAATTAAAAAACACTAATATTTATCACTAATCCTAATTCCCCCCTTTAACCCTAATCCCTAACACTTGAATTGTAATCAAAATCAAACCTAAGATAGAAAGGGGGAGAGGAAGAACACGAGTGAGAGGGAAGAACACGAGTGAGAGAGAAGAACACGATTGAGAGATTTCCAGAACCTACCATGAACCAACCTTCCTGGATTTTTCTGTGAATTGGATTTGTACAGAATCACTTGTTTGCCACAACCACAACTTCTCTCTTGCAAAGGGGTGCAGGAATTGGACGAACGAGCACTGATTCGTGTGTTCTGGGTCGAGTCGCGCATCTGGGTGTTGTTCCTCGCCATAGCGCACTTCTGGATCTGGTTCTGAGACTGCATCTTGTGCTTCAACCTCGCGTGCTTCCACTTCGTTAACCACCGCTACCGCCGTCGCCTTTCCCCGTTCAACCTCGCGTGCTTCCTCTTCGTTCACCTCTGGTTCTCCAACTCCTTCCCCTTCTTCGACATTCTCTCTTATTTTATCTTAGGTTTAGTTTGATTTTGATTTGGGATTAGGGTTAAAGGGGGGGGAATTAGGATTAGTGATAAATATTAGTGTTTTTTAATTATAATAATTCATTAACAGATTTAAAAAAATTATAAATGCATACGTGTATATTGTGAATGGGATAGAAAATTGCCACATAAGCTTAAAACACACGCAGGGACTTATTTGGACCAAAAAAAATTTCATAGGGACCGGGAATTGGAAAAAAAAAATTTTAGGGACCTATTTTAATGTCGGGAACAATTTCAGGGGCCTTTGTATGTATTAAGCCTTAAATTTTTAATATAATCAAGGGTGAGGATGTGGAGTAGCTTTTTAAAGTTACTCTTGGAGTAAATGGAGACCGTCCTTATGAGTCAGATTATTTACAACATGAGACCTTCCTTATGAAAGATGAGACCGTCCTTATGAGTCAAATTATACTGTCAAATTATACTTTTAGATGAGAGATATAATATTAAATAAGAGTATAAATTTGAACAAAATCACAATATGGAATTTGTAGGATTGTTCTCTGAAGCTCTGGGCAATAGATGGGCATACGAAGCGGAGGTCATTGCTATCTTGAAGGCTCTCCAGTTCAGCAAGCAACACGCACTTAACCACTTGGTGATTGAATCTGACTCCACACCTTGCAGTAGGATGGGCCAACAATAAAGCACTTAGACCATGGAAGCTAAGAAGTGAGCTGAATTTAATTGATATCTTAGTCAGTGAGGTTGATTGCATTGGTATAGTCCACATTTATAGAGAGGCAAATCATTTAGCTAACCACTTAGCTAAATCTGGCTGTGAGAGGCTATCCCCCTTATCTGTGTTTTTTGGTTTGGGATCCACTTGAATCAATTGCTCTGTAGTCTAGTTCCTATGATGTTCATGACTAAGTTTGTATGCACCCGACTTCGAGAATAAAAATATATAAAAATAAAAGACTATAAAATAAAATAAACGAACATGTTGGTCAAATATTTCTTTTGAGACGAGTTTTGCTCTCCCAAACTCGGCCTCTGCTAAGAGTCGAACAAGTTTGAAGAAGACGAGGATCAAAATATAAGATCGACCCCTTCCTCATCAGGTTAGGTCGAATTGGGGGCATGCTCTCCTTAGATTTTTTATTATTTAATTTTATTCACTTACATAGTTGAAACCATTTTTTGGTCCTATTGTGTTGCTCAGTTTGAATCTTCTTTTGAAGTAGCATGCCTCATGTTGCGAACCTTACATAAAATTCATATTTGTGTATAATCACATGATTTTCTTATTTAGGATAAGAAAATGTTGGATAAGAAAATTTTCAAGCTACTTCTGTAACATCTATATCTATATATATTAGTAAAGCTCAGTTGAGCTAAGTATTAAATATAAAATAGTATTAAACAAGAGCATTAAACACATAAGTAAAATATAATTAAAATGAAATTATTGTTTCAGTTACTTACGATTCAATGAGTTTCAATTTTATTACATACAGTTTCTCTTTGTGTAATTTAAAACACATGGCACCACCACAAATTTGAATACTGATTAAATAGCCAAGTGATGAGTAAATAAAAGATGATTAAAGAAGGGACCAAACGTAGCCAACTCAATGAGTAAATCAAAAGATGATATAAAGAATGGAACATGCGTTTCTTCTATAGATTAAGAAAGGAAATTTACTGCTCAATGTAACGTGCGTTTCTTCCATGAGTTAAGAAAGGAAATTTACTGGTCAAAGTAGTACACATCTAATATCCACTACAATTGAGAAAAAAAACTATTTTTTGCACCTTTCGGTTCTGTAACAGCCTAAATTGTAATTAGTACACCGTCTCATCAATTCTCCATAAATCCATAACCTGTCATTTCAAAGCAATAAACCACCTTGCAGAAATTGAAAAAATTTGGCAATGCAAAGAGCCTATTCATCTACCTACATTAATTTGAAAAAATGCAATTACACTAAACCATGCACTATTGTATATCTCTATATAAACAACTCAATCACACTCAAATCATGCATATCTTAGACTCCAACATCCTACAAGAAAAGAATAGCAACAATCACAACCTATTTCAACAAGTATGTCATTTTTCAACCTAATACACATGAATGAAGGGGTTTACGCCGTGACGTTGGGGGCTATGGATAACAGCTTCTTGGTCAATGACGCTGGCGTTCGCGTTTACCGGAACTTTGACCGTGGGATGCAAGACAAGGGCGGCGGGAGCCTCTGGCAGATGTCGACGCCCAACAAGTCGTTGCTGATGAGGGCGGAGACCAACATGATACTCATGAGTCCCCTCAGCAGTGGGAAGCTCCATGCCTCAAGGCTTCACCAGTTGGATATTGAGACTGGGAAGACGGCGCGGGATACACGCAAAGCAGATCTGTGACAATGTCGAAGTGGATGGGGTCGAGGTTGAGGGAGTGGTGGTCAACGAAGGAATGGAAGGTCAAGACCGAAGAAGAAGCGTGGAGGTTGGGACGATGGGTTCTACACTTCTATCACGACGCCAGTGAAGGATGAGGGAGAAGAACGTGAGGCTTGAGATTTTTCTAAAAAACAAATGTGGAGAATGAAATTTTTTTAATGTTACCATCAATTATCAATTAGGTATTACTGAAAATTAGGCCCTTGATGATTTGTTAAATTAAAGGAACAAACTGAAAAATTTAACAAATTTTAAAATTAGATAATTTAAAATATTAGAATATAATCAAAAGTAAAAATATATTGACTTTTGGGCCGCGTCGATTTTATACTACTATGTATTTTTTAAAGGGTTATTATGTATTTTACTAATACTTCATTTTCTTTAATGATTTTTTAAAAAATAAAACTTCACAACTATTCCAAATTTTAAAATAATTTATAATTAATTATACCAATTTAAAATAAATATTATTAAAAAATAATTAGTTCATTTTAATAATTCATAGAAGAGTCTAAGAAGACGTTTTCTTGAAAAGACCTAACTTTTAACATACCCGGATCAAACATGATACTTCAAAGAGAATACCTGTGGTTGAACCAAAAAATATAATTTATGATTTATAAATTGTTTTCCCAAAATGAAATATTAAATTATTTACTTCTGTTAGTTCTTATAAATATTGAAAATAATTTTAACACACATAAAAACTATAATGCATAAAATTGTTTTTTTACAAGAAAATATTATTTCTTAAATAAGAATAGAGAGTGTTGCGAGCAAACTCCCCCAAATGAGTAAAACAAAGTAAAAATTAAATTCTTACAAAATTAGTATGTTCTCTCACCCCTCTTTATCTATATATTTTACATTTTTATTCATTAACAGCTTTTTAACCTTTAAAAAAATAAAAAGGAACAACAAAACTTAAAAACATATCCGTGCAACGCACGGGTTAAATTTCTAGTTGAAGAACATTTCTGACTAAAGTCATAATTGCAAGCTTTGGTTGTGGATAAGCACTTTACTAGTCATATGGGTTAGCCAACATAGCAGCAAGAAAGGTTGTAAGTGATGTCTTGAGTACATTTTGGAATTAATATTTTGTTGTGGCAAAGCTTAAAGCTCTCTTATAAAAATCTTTTATGAACTATGTACATTGGGGGGGGGGGGGATACAAAGAGCTCAAAAATGCAATCAAGGAAATATTTGATACAAAAATATTTGTATAGGCTTTACACAAAAATTACTAGAGCATGATGAGTTAGACACTTAAAGCACGACATTCATACAATCACTTACTTTTTAAATCTTTTATTCTCATGTGATGAAAAGTTTTGAGAAAAGAATAGGGCAATGTAATCACTTCTTAAATTGTGATAAACCCATTTATTATTGATTTGACTTAGGACATACATTAGATGCAGGTCTATTGTGAAGGACCACAAATTTTTAGTTCCAATGGTCCTAAAAAAATGGGTAGGATAGATTTGTAACTAACTAGTTATGATGTGGTTTTTTGTTTTGTGTTATGATCATACATCTAACTATAACTTTTGTAGATTAATAGTGGGTATGCTAAGGGGTAGATATCCAATTTTACAAAAAACTTGTAATTTACCTTCTGAAACGACCCGTTTTATATAATTAGTCATTATATTATTATTATTAAAAAAAAAGGAAAAAAAAAACAACTAACCTATCTTTATATATAAACCACGCTGCACCCCACCCCATTACTTTCCCACTCTCTCGATCAATTCCTTTCTTTTCCGTCGGCGCAGACATAAACCCAATGACTTGGTATTCTCTTCTTTTGTTTATTTTCTTGTCATCTTCACAACTAAATACTGCATCATAATCCCACCGCACAGTATACACATTCATGAAGAAATTCATGGCATTCAAGTGGAGGGCTTTTTGGGATAATTTTGGGAGTTAGGGTCTTTGCTCTGAGGAAGGAGAATGGTACCTACTCTTTCAGAATTGCTTAATTGGTTTATTGAGGTATTTCTACTAGCCATAAATTTAGAGAATAACATTGTATTGTATGTTAGACTAAGGTAAAATTATTTGAGGGCTTTGAGTACATAATTGGGGATTTCTTAGTTGCTCACGGGTAGTACGACATAAGATAATTGTTGCTGAAGGTTTGAAGTTGATTTTTGGTGTTCAGATCTGCCGGTTAGTGGTTCGTTTGGTTGTCGCGCAGTTGTGGAGAGCAATAGTGTTGGTTCTTCGTAACTATGAGTGGTTTTCAACTACTATGACATATTTTTTTACGTTCCTATGACTGATTTAATTACTTTATCATAGTGTCTATTTATCTAAATTGGGGAAACATGTTTTTATATGTTGACTATCATTCTTGAACTTCTTTGAACGTTGATTTTGAACATGTTTTATGAATTGATATGAGAAGAGAATGATATTGGTTTAATTTTGAAATTATGTGAAATTGAGATTATGAACTTGAAAAGCATTGATGAGCATTGAAAAGTTGATGTTGAGAATGTTATTTTGAAAAGCTTTGATGAGCATTGGAAAACTGATTTTGAGACTGTTGATGAGACTTGATATGGTTTGAGAACTGTTTTGGGGATCCTTGATAGAACCCCGTAGCCGTTAGTGGAGGTAACGGCCTATGTGCACCTAGCTAGTTTGATTCCGGGAGGAGAGGGCTATCCGTTAGATGGAGCCGCCAGTGCACGGAAAGGGCTATCAACGAGATGTAGCTTCCCCCGATGAGATTGATGAGATGTTACATGATTCCGGGTGGAGAGGGCTATCCGTTAGATGGAGCCACCTCTTGGGTAACATAATCCTTAAGAGGAAAGGGCTATCAACGAGATGTAGCTTCCCCCGATGACACGATGTGACTTGAGAAAGGAAAGGGCTATCCGCTAGATGGAGCCGCCCCTATCGGAGAGGTCATCCCTTAGGAGGAGAGGGCTATCAGCGAGATGGAGCCGCCTCACGATTCTACATGTGTGACCCTATTCCATTAAATTTCAGATTTTAAATGTCTTCACTTATTGACATGATTTTAACTTATCTATTTGACATGATTATTTATGATCTTTATGAGTTTCAGTACTTTTAGCATTGAAATGGTTTGAACTAATATTGTTGGTGATAGTGATTATCTAAACTGAGTTGAGAGCGAAAAACTCATGCCTCGAATGTTTCCCCTTCCTGTTCATGGTGGTTGTTGATTGCTCACTAAGTCTTTGTGACTTACCTCATTCATTATTTTCCCTCCACAGATTTTTAGGCAACTAAGTAGCAGACTGTTGTCAGGTTTAGATCATTCGGCTCATTTCATTTATAGGCCTCATTTGACAGGTGGTCATATTTGTGTCTTTGTTGCTCTTTGCTATTCTGCAGCTATAGGGGAGTCTTGGGGAATTCAGTTTGAGTTATTATGTATTGTTTTAATTTAAGAATTAGCACTTTAGTGCTGGATTTGGAATTCGTGTATTCTTGGAGTTCTAGATATGATAAACCTCAATTGATATATTTTATTATTTTGGAGATATTGATATTAAAGGAAAGATTCTTTTTGTAAATTATAGTAAACATGTATAATTTTGGAAAATAATTTTAGGAAGAGGGTTTTGGTTAAATAGGCTTGTCAGGCTAAGATGATAGTCTGTGCGCCGGTCACGGCTTAGGATTTTGGGTCGTGACACCTTCCTTGTCAAACATCTTCTTTCCCCTATTATGAGAGGAATTTGGTCTTTTCTTGAATGCATCAATAAAAAGGATGCCCACTAGGGTGGACTCTTTAAAATATGGTCCACCGGTGGTCCACTGTTTAATTACCGTTAGATCTTAAAATCTAAGAATATTCCTTAAATGAATGGCTAGGATTGAAAGGATGATAAAAGGGTAAAAATGTAAGATTATTTCTTTTATTAATTAAAAGATAAAACAAAAAACCTCTGAAAATCATACTCATTACAAACCAATGAATTTTACATTTCAAATGAGATTCACAAATCAATTTAGACTCTAGAGTTTCTCAGTATCAATGATGATTTCCGGCACATGAGCACAATGAAATTAAGAAAATTAACATTCTGAAAGACAAAACCCCAGTAAATACAAGCAAGTGACTCAACCCCTGACACGCATCAAGCAATTCCTTCAATCTCAAAATTGAAGAATAAAATCAAAATGTTAATCTGGCCACCTTTAATCAAGAAACATCAAAATATTGATTGATCTTGCCACTTCCCCAGCTTGAATCAGTAAAATAAAAAAAAAATGCTAGATTGTGGAATACCCAGTAGAGAAGATTATTCAAAGTTTCAAACTTGAAAACTCTAGATGACAGATTCAAATTTAATATGCTCATCATCAAAACAAGAACAATCAACTCTAGATGATGAGATCCAGGTTCGTCTTCATTGCAGATCTGAGCTTCTCACCGTCTGGGTAGATCTGAGAATACCAAGCCATGGATCTTCCCAAAAGCCTCAGTAAGAATCCTCAACTGAAGCCCAGAAAGATCAACCCTCTCCACATCCTCACTCTCTGCTTTCCTCAACACTCTAACAACCTCTTCGTTCACCTCCTCAATCTAATCATCCCCTCCTTTCACCGATTGCGTCGTCACGCACGACCCGTACGCAGCCTCAGCTTCTTGGCACAGTCCTCGTGCATTTCATCCATCCTCAGGAGAGCCTGAAACACGTGAACGTCGGTGTCAGAAATATCCGGAGGGAGAAGGTGTAGGTGATGTTAAGGTCGGTGAAGAGTTGGGTGAGTGAGGGTAGCACTTTGGGGTTCCTGCGTGGAGGTGGATAGGTTTGGGGATCTTGCTGGTGCAAGAGGTGGCTGAGGAAGGGATCTGATATGGTGGAGAATGTTCTAGATCTGGGTTAGATCTCTGGAGGGATGAATTTTAGGGTTTAACTTTTTTTTACAATTATCTATAGTAAATTACTTTAACACCCATGGTCCATGGGTGGACCAAAAAATAAATTGTCCACCCTAGTGGGCATCAATAAAAAGAAAAGAAAACGACATAAACATCAAATGTTCTTTCGGAGGCCACGCCATGCACAACCTATAACTCTTAAAGTCATGAACAACACCCAAATCATCACCAATGTGTTAGCTCAATAACCTCGGACAAGAGGAGATGGAGGATGAGACATGTCACGGGCTCGCCAAGACATACCCTTAATCGAAACAATGTTGGCGTTTCATTATCTAAGTCTTCGTAAAAATTAGCATTTCCCTTAAAAAAATTATTGACCGCTTAGCATTAAGCTATAAAGTTTTGACAAATCTTAATTTTTTTTTTTTGTTTTGGGTAGAGACATACACAAACCTTGATAGTTGACCCACCATCATTCTGAGGCCGGATCCTGCCGTTCAGTCCAACGATCAGTGGCGAACCTTGTTGATGACAGGAGGGAGCTACCTCAAAAAATTTTAGGAAAAATTCTAAAAAGGATTTGGGTAAAAAATAAATATTCAGTTAATACTATATAAAATAAAATCTGTGTTGTCTTACACAAGACTTGCTACTGGTTCAGTGGCTGAGAACCACGCTTAAGATGACAAGGGCTGAGGTTTGAATGTTGCCTTAGTTCTTTTCACATTTTTTTATTTTTAACAACTAGTTTCACTTACCTTTTGACCTGGCCTTAATTAACTTGCACAAGTATTAAAACTTATAAAAGAAAGTTATTTAAAAGTAAAATATATATCCATAAACCAAAAATTGAAAAAAAAAAGAGTAAATTTTCAAGATTATTAACCTAACTTATAATAAATTTTCAACATCCATATTCTATGAACTATTTTTTTATGAATATTTGTGTATTAATAATAAAAAATATTATAGTTTATATATTGAAATCTTCTTTTAGCTCTCTCAAATTTTTTCTTCAAGTTCCGCCACTGCCCACGATCCAAGGGTCCCACTGGAGACCACACTGGCTGCTGAGTCACACGCCACGTCGGAAACGGCCCCACACACCGTTACTCCACCGTGACCCTACAAGGACACGAGTGACGGAGACACCAACGTTTGAAATTCAAGGTTCTCTCTCGTTTTTTGTTTCAGAATTTCAAAACTCACACTCACTGTTTCTCTCTCTCTCTCAACTCAACGGGTAGTGCCACTCAACCTTGCATTGAAGCCAAGCATTTAATATAACCTCCCTCTTCGTTATTTTGAATGAATGCTCATTCATCAAACTCACGAGAATCTTGCTCCTTCCTTTGATTTCTGGGTCAGATCAGATCCGATCTCTCTCCATTTCCATAACCCCATTGCCCAAAGCTTCACTTTCCCAGGTAAAAGTCTTTTCCTTCTCTATAAAACAGAGCTTTTCTTCTGTTTTCCTCACATTGAATAACCAAATTATTAGATGCATTAGAAATATAAATATAATACTAATTCTCAGCTAGCCAGCTTAAACTTTTAGATTAGTCATTTCATGATACGGTATCAGAGTCTATATGATCATGTGATTTTGAGTTCGATCTTTGGTAGAGGTGTGTATGCATTGTCCACGCTTCGAGAGTTCAAGTCAATGAGCTCTTGTGTTGTGTGGTTTGGGATGCTGAATGAATGTTGTAAGACTTGAAAGAATTTGAATTTGAATTTTTGTTTTTGTTTTGGTGATCAATTATAAGAGTTGTATTTGAAAATTGAAGCATTCATTCAATTTTTGGTGTTGCAGAGAGGGACAGGGGTTATATTGTTATCGTATAAATCGTTGGAGAAATATGCCGCTGGAAAGTTTACAAAGCTCATTCTTCACATCTCCTTGCAAGAGAGGATTGAATTTGAATTTGAGGAGTTCGGTCTTTAGCAACGATGAGGCTTCATATATTGTGACGGAGGATAGCATCAATGATCATGAATTGGCTCAGAGGAAAGCAGAGGAAGCAGGTATGAACTAGCAATATATCAATGATCATGAATTTCTGATTGAAATTAGAAACAGAGCACTTGTCCTAGTACTACTACAATCTTCATGTTTCTGAAGTTGATAGTTAACTTTATTTTGAAAACTAAATCCATTTTAGGAATATAATCAATTTTCTTAAACAAAAATGTTAATCGTACTATTACTATGGTGTCATTCCAATCTTCAAAAGATAACATAGTCTTCTAAATTACTAGACATGCTTGTTGGTTAAGATACATTTCTTCCAATGATGTTATTTCTTTATGATCATATAGAAAAAGTAAAAAAGTATGGTAAAAGAATCAGTAATAATTCGATTGTGCTAATTAAACATGGGGTGGGTGGAAAAGAAAAGTGAATGGGACGGGACACACCAAAACATTGTGTAGTCCTTAATGATAGTAAAGCGCAGTAAGCGGGGGATATGTTGCACTTGCACTAAAATGGGATTGTGCCCCCCACCATTACCATTCAAATTATGTGATTTCAAGCATGGTGCCTACTACTAGTAGTACTACCCAACAACAACAATAAAGCATGGTTTCTTATAGGTACTATCCGACCCAAAAAAAAGCACGGTGTCAATATAACTTTGGAACATAATAATCTTTGTAATACTAATTCAATGGAACTTATAGTTATATTATATCATTGTTATTTTGTTTTAGAATCAATAGTAACATACACAATCCCTTCTAAGTGGAGCGAATCTCGAGTGAGGTGTTCAAGAGAGAGATAAGAAGAAAACATAAAGGAAAAGAGATGTAATTTATAATATGATTGAAAAAGAAGAATAAAAAGTGAAATAAAAATAAAGTAAATGTGTGAATGAATCACAACTCCTTTAACCTCTATTCAATCACTCCATCAAAGCTGCTCATAGAAAATTGTTTTATGTGTCAACATAACTAATTAGACTTATTACATATTTAAATGAGATAATATAATATTGTTAAGACTATGATATAAAATAATATTTAAATACTAATATGATATAACAATATTATTTTTAGCACTTTCCATTTTATCTGTATCATTATCATATTTGTTTATATCTATATGTTCATACTAAAAATATCATTATACAAAAAAAAAAAAATTCTCTTCTATCTTTCTGTTCAACCAAACAAGAGAGTGTGTCCACATCCTTTTTTTTCTCTTCACTTTCTATCATACAAAACATCTCTCTTTCTCAATTCTTTCTCTCTACCATTTCTATCTTCTCTATTTCTATTTCTCTTTTCCTCTCCTTAACCAAACAAAACATTAAGTGATTAAACTAAACTAAAACGGTGTCGTAGGAACATTTCCCGCCATCTCTTCTTGTTGTTCATAGTAGAAACTGTGGTGGTTGTAGTTGTGAATGTGACTGTGTTTGTGTGTGTGTGTTTGAGAGTGCAGCTTCAAGGAGGAACCAAGCAGCTGAATGGCTTCGGCAAATGGACGACGGCGCAGCCGCATCATCACTCTCCAAACAATCCTCCGAGGAAGAATTCTGCCTTGCACTCCGCAATGGCCTCATTCTCTGCAATGTCCTCAACAAAGTCAACCCCGGTGCTGTCCTCAAGGTCCTTCCTTCTCCCTTTTTCCTTTCTGGGTTTCCTCCATTTTTCTTCTCTTGTTTCAGATATAACAGAAAATCATGTGTAATTCACTCAACACACACCTTTAACTTATTCACATGATCAATTGCATGTTTGGCTAGACTTTTGGATAATTTGTTATTGACTTGATTAATTTCTGTGCTAGAAAGACCCATAATCACTTTTTAAGAGAAGCTATAAAATTTGCTTTTGTAGTTACTAGTTAGCTTGCTTTGGATTATGTATCTCCATCAATGCAAATATGCTATAAATGGTTTGGAATTTGAATCCTAGACTCTCATTTTCACAATAAAATGTTAAACTTTAGCACTAGATAGATGAACCAATGTAATATCCACAATTCTAAGCCTAAAGGGCTGTTGCATGAGGAAGCTTATTATAAATCTAATATAAAATCAAGTTTTTTCATGCAATGGATTGAAATTTTGGAGATATTTATTTCATGAAATGTCTTCCCCTTCATATTACGATGCCTTTTATGCTCCGCTGATTTTTTTTTTCCTTTTTGACTTTTCCGGTTTTCCCTTGGTTTGTAAATTGCTGTGGAAAAAGGTGGTGGAGAATCCTGTCCCTGCGGTTCAGTCTGCAGAGGGAGCTGCGCAATCTGCGATTCAGTATTTCGAGAACATGAAGAATTTTCTGGATGCAGTTAAGGATATGGAGCTTTTGACTTTTGAAGCTTCGGATTTGGAAAAAGGTTGGAGCTTTGAATTGATTAGTGATGACCCTCCCTTTGAGATTAAAGATGCTACCTTGTCTCAATAGCCATTTCATTATTGCTCTTTTGGAGTTCTCTATTAATGTGGTTTGTTCTGTGCTTGTAGGGGGTTCATCAAGTAAAGTTGTGGACTGCATTCTCTGTTTGAAAGGGTATTATGAATGGAAGCTCTCAGGTGGTGTTGGCGTGTGGAGGTATGGAGGAACAGTGAGGATTACTTCCTTTCCTAAAGGAACTCCTCCCTCCCTTGTGGACAGTGAAAGTGCTGATGAATCCCTGGATGAGTTTGATTCGTCACAGTATGAACAGCTACTTAAATTTCTTCATCTATCTGGAGAGGTCTCAGTTGAAGAAACCAGAACTACCAATGCTTTTGCTTTCCTGTTTGATCACTTTGTACTCAAAATTCTCCAGGCTTACCTCAGAGAAACTGATGAGACTGAAGATTTGCCGCTGAATGCAATGGTCGGTAAGATCCTCTCCAATGTGTTGTATTTTTCTTGCTTCTGTTCTTGTTTAATTGTACGAAAACTTTGTAGATTGATTTATATGATTAGTAGCTGGCTATATACAAAAATGATTATACATAGATCACCGAGCAATAAATTCTTAGTTTATAAGCATGTGAAATAGTCTAATGCAGTAATGCCATGGTGCATGCAAATGCAATGAAGGATGTTTTCTATTTTAGAATGTAACTATATGGAATTTTAAGACTGTCAAATTAGATTTTTTTTACAAATTTAATTTATGTGTAAATATTCATGCTATCTTATTAGTCTTCGGGTGAAATTTGGCAGGTGATTGATAGCATGCAAATGCAATGAAGGATGTTTTCTATTTTAGAATGTAACTATATGGAATTTTAAGACTGTCAAATTAGATTTTTTTTACAAATTTAATTTATGTGTAAATATTCATGCTATCTTATTAGTCTTCGGGTGAAATTTGGCAGGTGATTGATACTTTTCTCAGGAAGGTAGTCATGGATTTTTCTTCATTGCTTGTTTCTCAAGGCGCTCAGGTACTTCAAACTTTTATGTGCCTTTTGGATTGCTACCACGTTTTCAATGTAAAAGCACCCTCGTTTCTGTTGTTTTCCAGCTCTACAAGAAATGATTGACAGTGGTTTAGTCTTTTCCTTTTCCTTACTTCGAAAGGTCATCTAAAATATAGTTCTTCACAATTGTCTACAGCTTGGACGTTTCCTCAAGAAAATATTGAAAGGAGATATTAGTTGCCTCTCTAAGAGAGAATTCATAGAAGCCATCACATTATATCTTAATCAAAGAAATAGCTTGGCGTCGAATGATTTCTCTAATTTCTGCACTTGTGGTGGAAAACGTGTCAGTATTCAGCGAAATGTGAACTATTCTGCCAAGCATGCTGAAATAATTGATGCTCAGAAACAACTTGAGGTATCGAAGTGGAAAAATCTAATATGCCGCTATAGATGCTTTATCATGTGTGATTAGATTAGCACCATGCACTGCAATGATATTTTTCTTGCTACAGGCAATGAAGTACTTCTTTGAAGAGATTAAACGGGAGGTCAACCAGATTCAGTCCGAATGGCACCAAGAAGTGAGCAGGCTTGGTAAGGAGCTAAGACTTGATTTTCCATGAGAAATATCACCCATGCATGTACAATCTTTTGATAGTCATAATGTTGAATTGAGTTCCATGTACTTTTTAGAGAATCATATAAAGAGTCTGGAAGTAGCCTCCTCTTCCTACCACAAAGTTTTAGAGGAGAACCGCTTTCTTTACAATCAAGTGCAAGATCTCAAAGGTAACTCAAGAATCCAACATTTTTTCAAGGTTCTTCTTACATGATTTTTTGTGTGTTAACAAATCTGCTGTCTTACAGGAGCCATTAGGGTCTATTGTAGAGTGAGACCGTTCTTACCAGGACAATCAAATGGACAATCTACAGTAGATTATATAGGAGAAAATGGAAACATAATGATTGTAAATCCCCTTAAGCAGGGTAAAGATGCTAGAAAGGAATTTTTATTCAATAAGGTGTTTGCAACTAGTGTCACACAAGGTACTTTAATATTTTGACATGTATTATTACAAAATGGTATAGGGCCTCTATGTACTTTTTTCTACATGGTTCTTATTATATGCATTTGTTACAAATAAACTTATGGACTTTGTATCCCTTTTTTGGAAGATTTTTATGATGAATTTTCTTTATCGTGTGCAGAACAAATATATGCTGATACTCAACCCTTGGTCAGATCGGTTTTAGATGGCTACAATGTATGCATCTTTGCTTATGGACAGACTGGCTCAGGAAAGACCTACACGATGGTAATGTTATTTACAGAAATGTGCAAGCACATAGAAAGTAGTCAAACACATAATGTTACTTATACATTCACTTAATGTTTGTGGAATTTGAAACCTAAGCCACATTGAAAGAGTAATAATATTTCAAGGTAATTAACTGGGTTTGCAATAATTCAAAGTAGGATATTTATTGTTGTCTCATAATTTTTCTGATATCTATGTTTTATGTGATTTATTGCTTGTACAGAGTGGCCCTGATCTGATGACTGAAGAGACATGGGGTGTGAACTATAGGGCTTTGCGTGATTTATTTCACATATCGAAGGAAAGAGCAGATGCCATAAAATATGAAGTTGGCGTCCAGATGATTGAAATATACAATGAGCAAGTGAGAGATCTATTAGTCAGTGATGGCTCTAACAGAAGATATCCTTCAAGCCCATATTTGCTGTATTTATATCACACCATTTTTTCAATATGTACATGATTACATGATAAGCCTTACTTTTTTGTATCGATTTTTGCAATAACATTTATCTTTGGTTCATTTCCTCAACTAGATATACATTAGAAATACGAAACAACTCTCAGTTGAACGGTCTTAATGTGCCTGATGCATCTTTAGTTCCTGTTAATTGTACTCAAGATGTTCTTGATTTAATGAAAATTGGTCAAAGGAACCGTGCTGTGGGTGCTACAGCTCTGAATGAGCGAAGCAGCCGTTCTCACAGGTGAAACTTCTTCTTCATGAGTATTAGATAGATGGCTACTCTAACCATCAAATATATTTAATTTAGTAAAATTCTCTCCCACCCAATTGCAGTGTGTTGACAGTTCATATCAGAGGGAGGGACTTAGTTTCTAACTCCATTCTTAAGGGCTGTCTTCATCTTGTGGATTTGGCTGGAAGTGAGAGAGTGGACAAATCTGAGGCTGTTGGTGAGAGACTAAAGGAGGCCCAACATATTAATAGATCACTTTCAGCACTTGGGGATGTTATCTCAGCTTTGGCACAGAAGAGTCCACATATTCCTTACAGAAATAGCAAGCTTACACAAGTTTTACAAGATTCATTAGGTAACAAGAAGACATAATTGATCCCCCACCGATCCTAATTGTCAAAATTGTTTTCTATTTTGAATTTCTTTAAAGAATATTTTTTTCATATCAATAGGTGGCCATGCAAAGACTTTGATGTTTGTTCATATAAATCCTGAACTGAATGCTCTTGGGGAGACAATTAGCACACTGAAGTTCGCTGAGAGGGTTGCATCCATTGAACTAGGGGCAGCTCAATCTAATAAAGAAACTGGTGAAATCCGAGAGCTAAAGGACGAGGTTCGGGTTTTGGTCTTGAATAGTTCAATTTTAAATTAACTTGACCAGTATTTTTACTCTAGCTTCAACATTATATAGATATCAAATATGAAATTGGCTTTGGAGAGGAAGGAATCCGAACTGGAACAATGGAAATCTGGGAATGCACGAAATGCCTTAGAATCTCAAAAAGCAAGAGCAGTTTCACCTTTTCGTTTGCCCCGAAATGGTACCAATGGCAGCATGAAGTCTGAAAATTCTCAAAGATCCATGGATGATAGAAACTCTGAGGTCATTGCATGCAGATATAACTTGTTACAATAAATTTGTCTAAAAGGTTATTATTTGGACTATCTAAAACTGAAATTCTATTTTCAGGCTAAAAGTTGTTCTTCAGGCAAGCAAAAAAGGTCAAGATTTCCCTCGGCGTTTGTGGACAAAGACTCCACACCAAAAATGTCTATTCCGGCTGAAGAAAGATCGGTGAACTGGAGGAAGGATAGGTCACCTTCACCACCAGTTAGGAGATCAATATCCACTGATAGAGGGTCTGTCATCAAAAGCAAGGTCAAGAGTGACACAATAGAGAATCAAGCAATATTAAAACCTCTATTTCCAGCTAGAATACCAGTAAATAAATCTCTTGCCACAATGCCAATGGCTCCATCTACGGAGAATAACACTTCTCAAAATGTCTTCAACCTCCAAAACGTAAACACCAGGAAAGTTTATCAAGAACATGAAGAGGAACAGTTGAAGCAAGTATCTGGTGTGGTAAGACAAGGTGGCATTAGGAAAAGCAAGGTTGAGCATAAGGCCAAGGTCAAGCATCATCAGCAATTGCCCATTAGGATTCAGAAGGCTGGTCAGGTACCTACATCAATTACTGACATGGAAAATGCTGGTGAAGTGACTCTGGAGGCACCTCGAAAGAGTGATTACTCTGAGCCAGAAAATGATATTAGCATTATGGGGTCTGCAGTCCACGGTGTGTTAAATCTTAAAAAGATACGTCAGAACATCTCAAGGAATCCTCAGAACCTTGAATCAAGGTACAGCTCAAGCAAATTTTATATCATTCTTTACAATTCCTGATAACGCCACCTCATTTTTACTATTTCAAACGAGTCAGCTAATATTTTACTCCAACCAATCAATTCTAAAAAAAATTCTTAAATGGACTCAACTGTTTACCCTACACTTTATATTTGATTATTTATCTATATTTCATTCATTTATCATCATAAAATATAAAAATGAGTCCCACAAAAAGCAAATACCAACTGGTTGCTGCAGTAAGCCACCGGTGGTATGACATGAAAAATCAAGCTGCTATCCAAGGGTGCAAATACTCTGATTGGGGGATCTGGATTTAATGCAGTCAACTGCACATCACTCACAAATCCAAGCCGTTTGATTAAAATTAGATGGCTCACATTTCTAGCATGCATTTGTATTTGATTTACTAAGATTCAATACTAATCATTGGATTATAAATTCAATGGCTATTGTTGAATGAATGCATCGATTGTGTAAAATGTGATTGCAGTCAATCTGAATCCTTGTCTGTGTTGCTTTCCGAAAAGCAACTTTCGTTGGAGATGCTCTAAATGAAAATTTTCAATTTTCACTTGTTTAGTTGTTTTTTTTTTTTAAAGATGATATTCTTAGCCTCATTGGTAACCATGAGTGACCAATTTTTGTCACATGCAGAGGGACAGTGAAAGCAGTTGAGCCTTTGTTGTCTAGCAAAGCTGAAAACAAAGTTGTAATCGGTTCAGGTCGCAATACTTCCATGCATGAATATAGAAGGAGCCGATCTACACCGCGGGGAAAGTTTTTTGTTTTATCTTGAAGATTTCAGGTAAAAAATGTATTGTTTTCTGTTATGTATTCTTGTACAGTGACTACCACTGATGTGCATGCTGTAGTGCAAGCTCACATGATTTTGTAGAGACTTAGAGAAAGGTTTCAGGTCAGTTTGTGTAACCTTTCTCTATATTTGTATTCTGATCATGGTCCTTTTGTAATTTGAAATTTCCAAGGTCAATATAGTTTACATCATGGGGTGTTGTATGTAGTACACAATTTTATTGACAAGGCATATTTGCTGCATTTTATGAACTCAACCACCCATATAAAATTCATCAAAAATCTAATGGAAGAAATAAATAAACTTGTTGGAAGCTTTTTGCCTAGTTATTGAATGGCCCTTAACATTTACAACTTTTTGTGAAAGGATACATTTATGTGTGTTTGTTTCTCTCTTGCACCAATCCAAACGTGATTTTACAAATCTCCCTCACAAATGGAGAAGTAAGATTTTGTCAGCATTGAGGTTAATGAAAATCCGGACACACATATTGCCTCTACAAATTGCTCCGGAATCACGTTTCCAGCAATTAGAAGTTTGCAAACATTTATAGATCCAATCATAAATTTTTTCAGATGCTTGTTAGGATAGAAGTGTAATATAAAACTATTCATATTTCCTTTAAAAGTGTTTTCCTTGAAATTTGAAAATATAATTCCCAAACAAAATATGATTTTTTTTCTCAATTTAATGGAATTATGGAAACAGAAGCACTGATATGCTGCTTTATAATATGATACTGTGTTTTTTATTATGTGAATATATAGTAATTAGTATTTATAACACCCTATATTTTAAGAAGCTCCAAAGAACATCTCGACCAGCATCTTCTCTTGCTGGTTTTTTTCCAAATGTGACATTTACTATAATTAGAAACAGCTCAATTTGTTTTTATTTTTATTTTTATGAAGTTATGAGACATTAACCTATTAATGGATAGAAACAAAAAAAAGAAGAAACTTTTGTTGTCAACACCTCATTGGCAACCTCAGCATAGATCTTATTCCTGATGGTGGATCTTAGTTTTCACGTATTTCCCAGAGTTCCAGCTATTGCACATCATTTCCTCGCGTGGAGATTCATGAAGAACCTCTAATCAATAACCCCTTTGAAGTTCATATGATTTTGAATCTACAGGGGTGAAAGATGATGGTTCATTGTTGTTCTATTTGTAGGAAGCATCATCAGTGAGTTTACCAATCATATTTCTCTTCAACAAAACATCCATTGGAGGCCAAGGAGAATCATCTTTCAATTCTATAAGGAAATCATAGACATTTGCACGCTCAATCCAAAGTTGTCTTGATTATATAATGTGTATTTGGATACCAATTAATTGCAGCGCGAATGAATT
This sequence comes from Lotus japonicus, assembly GCF_012489685.1. Taxonomy (NCBI): domain Eukaryota; kingdom Viridiplantae; phylum Streptophyta; class Magnoliopsida; order Fabales; family Fabaceae; genus Lotus; species Lotus japonicus. Next base: position 1,689,145 of record NC_080041.1, read on the forward strand.
TTCATTCCAATATATAAGAATCATTTATGAGTTTACCAATCATATTTCTCTATAACAAGACAACCATTGGAGGCTAAGGAGGATCAGCTTTCAATCCTATAAGAAAATCGTAAACATTTGCAAGCTCAATCTAGAGTTGTCTCGGATACCAATTGATTGCAACACGAAGAGAGTTTCATTCTAATATATAAGAAGGGTTTCATTTTTTCCCCTGAAGTGTGTGCTCGCATTTGTTTGCACGGGGGCCAGCGAATATTCAAAACTAGCCATATCCAATGGTTTAATCTCTTGGTGAAGCTGTGTCATTGACCATTCCAGAGCCCCATCTAGGAAGAAAGGTTACATGGATCAGGCCACAAATAAAGATGCCCCTCAGAATTCTATCACCTTTGTCTATCAAACTAAAGTAGCAAGTTCATTCCGCAGTGTAGTAGTGATATGGTGCAAGAACCCCATAGAGCACTCCCTTTCCATGACCTTGGAAAACCCTTCTGAAGAAAACAAGTACACCTGCAAGATTGATCTAGAATCAGGGAAATCATGGGGGAAGAAGGGTCTCAAATCCTTTGAAATAGAAGGTGCAAGGCTAGATATTTTCTGGGATTTTCGACATGCAAAATTCTCCACAAGTCCACAACCTTGCTCAGGTTATTATGTTGCCTTGGTTTACAAGAAAGAGGTGCTTTTGTTACTTGGAGACTTAGTAAATGATGCTTATGCAAGAACCAAATCAAAACCATCACCACAAGAGGCTACCTTGTTGTGCAAGAAAGAGAATGTGCATGGGAAGAAGCTGTTTTGCACAAGAGCCATGTTGGAAGAGGGTAAACCAGAACATGATGTTGTCATTGAGACTTCTCTTTCTGGGCCTGATGATCCAGAAATGTGGATTAGCATAGATGGGATGTTGGCAAGTAGGATCATGAACTTGAATTGGAAATTCAGAGGGAATGAAATAGTGATGGTGAATAATTTGCCTGTGCAAATCCTTTGGGATGTGCATGATTGGTTGTTCAATGACCTTGGTTCAGGCCCAGCCTTGTTTATTTTCAAGCCAGGCTTCTTGGAGCATACTAGTGATTCTAATAGCAGAGAATTTACAGAAAGAAGTGATGATAATAACAAACATGACTTACTAGAGGAAAATCTATCCACTAGAAGTTTTTTCCATTTTCTGTATGCTTGGAGAACTGTTTGAGATTCATTTTGATAGTATTCTTCAAAAGTGTTTCATTTTTGGTAGTAAAAGCGATACTTTCACACATTTCCTTCTTTATTAGCATTTGACTTAGAGTTATTAACATCATGGTTTCAATGCCTCTTACGTATGTTTCTTCCTTTGAGCTATTTCATTTGACCAGGGGGTGAGACTCTCAATTCTTTAATCAGATAAGGATGATTTTTACTTTGCTGGCCAATCAAAGTAGAGTTTACTTTTATAGTCAGTATTTCTAAAACCTACATCAATGTCACTTAAACTGGTTTTGAACATCCTAGCTATTATCGATTTTAGAACTATAGATGACAAAATGAAGCATAAAAGCAAGTTTTTATTGGCTTTAGAGTTAGTCTTGTAATGCCCTTTTATTGATAGATGCTCCAAACTATATACTAGAAGAGAAAAATGATCACATACTCAACCACTTCACCAAGATATTCATAACTAAAAGGAAGCGAATTTATCTGTCATGTGAGAAATAGATTTGCACCCATAAAGGATACTGGGAAACTAGAAAATACATTTCTCAATCAAAATACATAGCCATCTGAATTTCTTTCTGCTTGAATCCACATTTCTCATAGAACAACTTGTTCTCAACGCTGCAATCAAGAATCACCTTATAACACCCTACGGAACGAGCGTGATCCGTGAGGAAGTTGATTATTTTCTTCCCCAACTGCTTCCCGCGAACATTCGAATCCACAACAACATCCTCAACATGCCCAACTTTACCACAATTTGATGATAGTTTTATACCTAAAATACCTAAGTCTAGGTTTACAAAGGTATATACTAGGAAACATAAGGGAAGTAAGCCTTAGAAGGTTACTTCTAATATAGCTGCTTAGCTGTTATGCTGATGTCAGCAATACAATTCTGTTAGACAGCTAGCAATTAGTATAAATAGGGATTGGGTCATTCAGTTGAGGGAGTTTTTCAGTTGGTTAGGATTTGGGAGATTCTGGATCTCGAATTCCAAAGGCTAGGGTTCTTGTAGTGTTCTTGATTCTTCTGTGTAATTCCTGAGAATTCAACCTCAGTACCTGAGGATTGAGTCTCTGTTTTCTTCAATAAACCAGTAGCATTTCTGTGAGTTCATCAATTGGTATCAGAGCTCCATCCAGGAGCTGTGGTACCATTCTATGGTTGCTAGTAGAATGGAGTCTCGTGTTGATGCAATCGAGAGACTCATCGAGTTGATGAGTCGCGACAGAGAAGAGGATCGTCGAATTCGAGAGGAAGAGCGCCGGGAGCGCGCGATTGAGCGCGAGAGAACTGAGGAGCGGTTTCGCGCATTGGAGAAGATTGTGGAGAATCTTGCTGCGAAGAGTGACGGAGAGAAAGGGAGCGAAGAACGCACAGAGAAATTTCATCGCAGAACAGGGGAGGAGAAAACGATCGAAGGAACAGAGAGTGAAGGTGATGTTCAAGGAGATACAGTGAATGAGTTGCGTTCTGAGGTTTCTCACACTGAGCGATGGAGGAAATTGGAGATTCCAGTTTTCCAAGGAGATGAAGATGCCTATAGTTGGATTCAGAAATTGGAAAGGTACTTCAAGCTTAAGGGAGCTACTGAAGAAGAAAAGGTCCAAGCAATTATGGTTGCATTGGATGGAAAAGCACTTAGCTGGTATCAATGGTGGGAAACCAGCAACACTGCCACAACTTGGGACAAGTTCAAGGAAGCACTGCTAGCCAGGTTCCAACTTGCAGCAGCTTCAAATCCTTTTGCAGCAATCTTGGCACTCAAGCAAGAAGGGAGTGTAGAGGAGTTTGTGGAGCAGTTTGAAAGGTTTGCAGGAATGCTGAGAGGAGTGGGTGAAGAAAACTTCATGGACATATTTGTCAATGGCTTAAAGGAGGAGATTTCAGCAGAAATCAAGCTCTATGAACCTGACACACTAGCTGCTATGGTAAGGAAGGCTTTGATGGTGGAAAAGAAGAATATGGCAGTGAGCAAAGCTGGAACCAATGGTTCTGCCAGGTATAATAACTCCTACAAGTCCAATTTTAAACCTTCAACTTATCATAAAACTGTTACAGTTGAATCTGGTGTGAAGAGTGGAGGAAATTCAGTAACACAGGGGTCAAATTCCGCTAGTGGAAGTGTTAATGACAAGTCTGTTAATAAAACACATAGAGGCAACCCATTTAGGAGGCTAACAAGTGAGGAGATGAGGGAAAAGATTAGGAAAGGAGAATGTTTCAGGTGTGAGGAGAAGTTTGGTCAGAATCATGTGTGCAAAAACAAGCAATTTAGAGTCATGTTGCTGGCTGAGGGGGAAGAGGGAGCTGATATGGAGGAATATGAGTTGTTGCTCGAAAATTCAGAAGAGGTGTTGGAGTACAAGCATCTCTCATTGCTCAGTATACAGGGAATTTCCACAAGAAAGTCCCTCAAGGTGTGGGGAGGGTTATTGGGAACCAGAATTATAGTTCTTGTAGATTGTGGGGCAACTCATAACTTCATTTCAGGAGCTATAGCTAGGAAATTGGGACTTGTTGTCACCACTACTTCCACATACACTGTAGAGGTTGGGGATGGGCATAAGGTGGAGGGAAAAGGAGTTTGCAAACAGGTAAGAATTCAGATACAAGGCATAGAAGTGGTTCAGGACTTCTATCTTTTTGATTTGAAAGGAGTAGATGTGGTTTTGGGGCTGGAATGGCTCGCTGGGTTGGGAGATATTAAGGCCAACTTTGAGAAGCTCACCCTGCAATTCAAGTTAGGAAACCAGAAAGTGAAGTTAAGAGGGGAACCTGAGCTTTTGAAGAAAAAGGTATCCATGAACTCTTTTGTCAAAACAATACAGCAGCAAGGGGAGGGATATATGTTACATTACCAGCTGCTAGAGAAAGAAGAAGCAGTTGCTGAGGAGACACCAGCTGAATTAAAGACAGTTTTGCAGCAATTCCCTACTTTGTTTGCCTCTCCTACAGAGTTACCTCCTAATAGAAGGCATGATCATGCCATACACCTGAAAGAGGGGGCTCAAATTCCTAATATCAGGCCTTATAGATATCCCCATTATCAAAAGAATGAGATAGAAAAGCTTGTAGCTGAGATGTTGAATGCAGGCATAATAAGGCCTAGCATTAGTCCTTATTCCAGCCCGGTGATCTTGGTTCGGAAGAAGGATGGAAGCTGGAGATTTTGTGTGGATTACAGGGCATTAAATAAGGTGACAGTGCCCAATAAATTTCCTATTCCTGTGATAGATGAGCTGTTGGATGAGATTGGCCCAGCTAGGGTGTTTTCCAAGATAGACCTGAAATCTGGTTACCACCAAATCATGATGAAGGCTGAGGATGTAGAGAAGACAGCATTTAGGACTCATGAAGGGCATTATGAATTCATAGTAATGCCTTTTGGACTAACTAATGCTCCTTCCACTTTCCAAGCACTAATGAATGAGGTTCTGAGGCCAGTCTTAAGGAAGTATGCTTTGGTTTTCTTTGATGACATATTGGTTTACAGCCTCACTATGGAAGAACATGTTTTTCACCTCACTCAAGTACTACAATTGATGGAGCAGCAAGATCTAAAGATCAATGGAAAGAAAAGTGAGTTTGGCAGGCAACAAATTGAGTATTTGGGCCATATACTCTCTGCTGGAACAGTAGCTGCTGACCCAAAGAAACTTGAGGCAATGTGGATGTGGCCAGTACCTAAGGATTTGAAGAGTTTAAGAGGCTTCCTAGGACTCACTGGATATTACAGGAGATTTGTAAGGGATTATGGCAAAATTGCCAGGCCATTGACTCAGTTACTCAAGAAAGACAGCTTCTTATGGGGAGCAGAACCACAAAAGGCTTTTGAAGCCTTGAAGCAAGCTCTCACTGAATTACCTTCCCTTGCTGTTCCAGATTTTTCCAAGGTATTTGTCCTGGAAACTGATGCATCTGGAACTGGTTTAGGGGCAGTTTTATCTCAAGAAGGCAAACCTTTGGCTTTTTGGAGTGCAACCTTATCTGATAGGAGTCAGGCCAAGTCAGTTTATGTGAGAGAATTGATGGCTGTGGTGAGAGCTGTTCAGAGATGGAGGCATTATCTCATGGGTAGGCATTTTATAATCAGAACTGATCAAAAGAGTCTTAAGTTCCTTACTGAACAACAAGTGCTGGGGGAGGAACAGTTTAAATGGATTTCCAAACTGGCTGGTTATGATTTTGAGATTCAATACAAGCCTGGGAAGGACAATTCAGCAGCAGATGCAATGTCCAGGAGAAGTTCTTATTGCGCACTATCAGTCATTAAGGTTAATGATCTAGAGGAATGGCAAGCTGAACTCATGCAAGATGATAAATTACAGGCTATTATGCAGGATTTGATTGTGGATCCTGATTCTCATAGGGGATACACCTTGAGAGACCACAGATTGTATTACAAAGGCAGGTTGGTTTTGCCTAAACTCTCTAACAAGATTCCTATCTTGTGCAAGGAATTCCATGCTTCTTTGGTTGGAGGACATTCTGGTTTTTTCAGAACTTATAGGAGGTTGGCTGCAGTGGTTTATTGGGAGGGAATGAAAGGGGACATCAAGGATTTTGTGGCTCAATGTGAAGTTTGTCAGCAGAACAAGGTTGATAACTTGTCTCCTGCAGGATTACTTCAACCCTTGCCTATTCCCACTCAAGTGTGGACTGATGTGTCCATGGACTTCATTGGTGGGCTTCCTAAGTCTAAAGGGAAGGACACTATCTTAGTGGTGGTGGATAGGTTGACAAAGTATGCACATTTTGTTCCTCTCAGTCACCCCTACACAGCTCCTGATGTAGCTGCTGCCTTCTTACAAGAAGTGGTGAGACTTCATGGTTTTCCTACTACTATTGTTTCTGATAGGGATTCAGTTTTCCTGAGTAGCTTCTGGAAAGAATTGTTTAGACTTTCAGGGACTAAACTGAAGTATAGCTCTGCCTATCATCCCCAAACGGATGGCCAGACAGAAGTTGTGAATAGATGCCTTGAAGTTTATCTTAGATGCTTGACTGGCTCTAGACCAAAACAGTGGGTTACTTGCTTACCTTGGGCTGAGTTTTGGTTTAATAGCAACTACAATAGGTCTACAAAAATGTCTCCTTTTCAGGCTCTTTATGGGAGGGACCCCCCTTTGCTACTCCATGGCACTACAATTCCCTCTAAGTTGGAGGCTGTGAATGTGTTACAAGCTGACAGGGATGAACTATTAGGGGATTTGAGAGCTAATCTTTTGAAGTCCCAAGATATGATGAGGAAATTTGCTAACAAATCAAGGAGGGATGTTGAATATCAAGTGGGGGACTTGGTTTATCTCAAGCTTCAGCCCTATAGAAGACGATCCCTAGCTAAGAAGCTCAATGAGAAGCTCAGTCCTAGGTTTTATGGCCCTTTTCCTGTGGCTGCTAGGATTGGTACTGTTGCTTATAGATTGGATTTGCCTCCTACCAGTCGCATACATCCAGTTTTCCATGTCTCCTTACTCAAGAAAGCAATTGGTACTGGTTTCCAAGTTCAGGACTTGCCTCCTGTTTTGACTGAGGACCATGAGCTGCTGGTTGAACCGGAGGAAGTGCTTGCTGTCAGAGAATTAACCCAGGGAGTTGTGGAAGTGCTTATTCAGTGGCAGTCCCTTCCTGCTTGTGAGAATAGCTGGGAATCAGCTGAGAAGATTCATGAAGCTTTTCCCACCTTTCCCCTTGAGGACAAGGTGGTACTTCTGGGGGGGGGTATTGATGATAGTTTTATACCTAAAATACCTAAGTCTAGGTTTACAAAGGTATATACTAGGAAACATAAGGGAAGTAAGCCTTAGAAGGTTACTTCTAATATAGCTGCTTAGCTGTTATGCTGATGTCAGCAATACAATTCTGTTAGACAGCTAGCAATTAGTATAAATAGGGATTGGGTCATTCAGTTGAGGGAGTTTTTCAGTTGGTTAGGATTTGGGAGATTCTGGATCTCGAATTCCAGAGGCTAGGGTTCTTGTAGTGTTCTTGATTCTTCTGTGTAATTCCTGAGAATTCAACCTCAGTACCTGAGGATTGAGTCTCTGTTTTCTTCAATAAACCAGTAGCATTTCTGTGAGTTCATCACAATTCCTCAAAAACTTCTTCTCAATAAACACACTCCCTGTTGCAACGATCTTCCCAGCAAGCTCGTCTTCAATGACGCAGATAACATGATTATCTCCAAGGGAAGTAAGCTCTCGAAACCGATCCTCGAATTCCTTATCAGAGACAGAATCACAAACGCTAAGCTGTTGCAGTAACTCTATGAAACCTTTGCCCTTGTCTGAGATCTCTAAGTTCCGGACTCTAAACTTTTGTTCCTCACTGTTTTGCATCTTCCTCAAATTGAATAACTAGTTAACTACAACATCCATTGAAACCAAGAACAATGCCATAAACAACAATAGATCAGTTCACACTTCACAATACCCTATCAAATTGGGAACAATAAGGCTGGTTAATCTTACCTGAATATAATGTACACAAGACTAGGGCTCAATCTGACTATAGCTCAATCTGGTACTCAATGCTACCTCTGCAAAATCAGAATCTTACAGTTAAATCATAAATTTATATCAGACCAAGATAATCAAAGCATGAACATTAGGTTATAACAAATTGAAATGGGTTCGGTGGAGGTGGCCGAGTTTGATTTTATTCTCTGTCTAAATTAATATTTTGAATTAAAATATGGCTTAAATACTCTAGGGGTCCCTGAAATTGTACCCCGTATCAAAATAAGTCCCTGAAAATTTTTTTTCCGATTCCGGATCCCTGGAATTGTTTTTTTAATCAGAATAAGTCCCTACGCCGGAGAAGACGGTGGTTGACGACGGCGGTCATGGCGGCGCTACGACCAGGGTGTTGGGCCGGCTTCGTCTCGTCCTCAGGAACTCAGTGGTGGTGGTCTCGTGGGCTGGGTCGTCACAGTTGAAGAGAAAAGGCCAGTCGCAAGTTGATTTCTTCTCGCCGGAATTTATGGAGCTTCTCGGTTTCTTCGTGTTAGCTTTGTTTCTTGCGATTTCTTCGCCCAGATCAGATATATGAAGGTCTAAGAGTGTTTTAAACATGTTATTTCATGGTTTGTGGAAACAATGAGGAGACAACCACTGTCTTCTCCGCAGTAGGGACTTATTTTGATCAAACAAATTTTTCTAGGGACCCGGAATCGGAAATTTTTTTTTCGGGGACTTATTTTGATACGGGGTACAATTTCAGGGACCTACAGAGTATTTAAGCCTTAAAATATTAAAAAATGTTTTTTTTTCTGACAAAAAAGTGCTAAATAAAAAAACAAAAGTGGGCTAGCCTTGTTCAGCCCATATCATTGGTGGGGCTGAATGGCCCATATTCAAAAATGCCCTTAACACATTTTGGTCATTTTTCATTGGAATATATTAGGCTTTGATCTAAATGGTTGATCCTTGCAAGTTGCATGTAACCAGCATTTAGAAATTTATAATTGTTGTTATGAATCCTTGCTTCATAGTTCTCTAGTTGATCTTTTTATGCTGCTCAATTGGAATCATCTAGTTCACTGAATCTTCTTCAGCAGTCAAATTTTTTCTATTCTTGTCTTCCTAGAGCTATTTTTCACAAAGAAAAACAGATAACCCACATATTGTATTTATATAAAATAGTTTAGGACCATCCTCCTTTAATTATACAATTACAAGAAACTCGAAATATATTAATTCTATAAGACCTTTGGTCTGATGGTTCCAATGAAAGGATCTCTATAAGCATTCCACTGATAATTCAGACATACAAGTTACGCTAAGTAAGATACTTATCTCACCCAAACATATTAAATGTCACAAATCAGTTGTGGCATCTGTAATAGTAGCATTCAAAGGGAATGCCGGTAATAACACTTGCCACAATTTCACAATATCACTACCATCAAAAATACTTTTTTTTTGTAAACTAGTGAAGCTTATAATATACTAGTCAATAGCCCGTGCAATGCACGGGTTGTCGGCTTATATTATTTTTAAAAGTTAATGCTTTGGATTATTTCTTAGTATTATTTATTAAAAAAAATATTTGGAATTTGGAAACTTCACTGATAAACTATATTTATTAAATAGTACAAATTTATAGGATAGAGATATGGAGATAGAACTAATTTTTGAATCTGAATTTGAAGAATTGCTAACCAATTTAAAGAGAATTGCAAACGAATTTATAGGAGTTAAAATAAAAATTGAAAAAAGGAGAAATACCGCAATTTGAGGAATTTCGAGAAGTTTTAGCAATTTGTTACGTTGAGAATATAAAGTCATGATAGAATGAATAATTAAGAGTTGTATTGAGGGAAAATGAAAAACCAGCAAAGGGTATGGAGCGTGAATGGCACGGATGAATGTAGTAGAGAGATGTAGTTAAAAATTGAGAAAACTAATGAAGTGGATAAATATGAGGGAGGGTGTGGAATTTGAGTGCCTCACTCTCTAGAATGAGGTCTCAAATTTATTAGATAACAGAGTTGATATTGGAGAAAAATGTTAATATGAAATTTTTTATATTTAAATAGCAGTACATATTCATCTCTTAAGAAGAAAAGTGTAATTTTAAAATAAAAATTGACTTTTATTAAAGGAGAGTATAACTTACACATAACCTTTTGGTTCTTGATGTCATTTTGCGACGGAAAAAGCGTACACACTTGGTGACGGATTCAATTTCAGATGAATATACTCTTTATATCCTCGATATTTAACCCTATAATCTTTTTTATTTTTGATCATCACAAATAGTGGGAAGCTCTTGGTAACTAGCCACAAATTTTGGCTACATGACGATGATGGCAACTTTCGCGGCAAATATTGGCTTCAAAATCTCTCATCAGTTTCCGTCTCGCGTTTTTTCAACTGCCCGGTGAGTAATTCTCAGTTGGGGTATCAAAATGACACCAAAGTTTGATTTTTTCATTCTAATTATGTAATGGAGTTCTAATTTAGCTACCCAATTGGTTGTGTTGCATTGACTTGATGTCAATTCTCATAAAAGACTCAGCTTTTAATAGGGATAGATAGATTTTGAAATTTTTTGGCTTTGATTCTTACCCTTCTTCTTTTTTTGTTAAAAATAGGATCTTTTGGAGGTTTCAGATTGCTTGCTTGAAGAGCAGAGAGTTTAGTTCTTCTGTTCCTGCTAGGTACATTCCTAAATCACCTGAAACTGCTCTGCCAGTGAAAAGCCTAGAAAGTTCTAGCTTCCCTGATGTTAGTGTGCCCAAGATAAATGGTGGAAGTGAGGCTAATTCAACTATTGCACATTATGGAACTTCTCGCAATCCGGATGAAGTTCACACTGACTTGCTCTTTGATGACAATCAAGAAGGTAAACTGCTTTCTAACAACTTCTAGTGTGACATATAGTAGTTCATTATTTCGGGGTTAGTTTTGCTTTACTATACACTATTGCCTATTCGTGGCTCGCTAATCGCCAAAGATTTGTGATTTTAAGCATTTCAATTATATTTGATGCCGGGCATGTGATTGAAGATACATTATTTTTTTATAGTGACATTGGATAAATACACAAGTCCTGATATTCTTTAGATAGACCTGATATTTTAAATACATAAGAGATTATTCACTTCGGGGTTTGGAGGTCTCATTGTGATTGATAAGTCGAATAAAATTGAACTTAATTTGATAATTAGCAACATAAACACGGAAGAAAAGTCAAGCGTGGTTGTCTTGTGGTTAACTAAGTTAATTTTCTCCAGCTCTCATATGATCTCCTCAACTGTTAAGATCGAGGATTGATGATAGGTTCATGCTTCTAGATTCACCGTGTTCATTTTTTCTGAGATACAAATTAACACATGTTGTCTTGTTAGAACCTGTTTTAGCTCTCAACTTGGGCTTCTTTTTACCAATCTGTTTTAATGGAATAACCGGATGTAGAATCAACCAGGATGATTAGAAATGATATTGCACATAAAACGTGTATAATATAGGAAGTGAAGTTGTTCTAAACATCTTAATTTGTGGATTGTAGGTTCTGAGCAGATGGAAGAGGTTGGAGAGTTGACAATCCACCTGGCAGGAGACGCGTGTGAAAAGGATTTAATACAAACTGACAAATTTACCAATGATGTTGAGCAATCAGCTATTAAGCTACTTGCAGTTAGGTTAATGCCCCCTGCCCTGAAAACAGAAGTTATTTAATGCTAGACTTGTTATGTTATGTTAAGTATGGTCAACAAAATCACGAGCATGATGTTTCCTTGTTCAGTGCAAGAGAAATCATTTTTATCATGCTACTATGAGTTTACTGTAAATATGCCATTTTGCTTCTCTCTTTGCATGGTTTGTTCATAACACCAACAGTAAATTGCCACTATGCTTACTGCTTCCTGTTGAGAGAACTGCCTTTTGATTTTGACTCAGTATATCAAGTATTTGCCTTCTCTCAACACTGCCATTAAGATTTTTGAAGAAAACTGATGATATGCTATGAGCCTATAACTGAAAGCTAAAAAATTATTTTAAAGCATAGGCATTTTATTTCGCATTTTTTTAAACTATCTGTTTAAAAATATCCCATATTTATCTTCAACCTTAAATTTCATCTTGATTGGAGTAGTTTGCATATCATTATATCAATGAATAGGGTAATTCTGAATGAAGCATAGCTTACTTGGCATGCCTTTTGAAAAATTTAGCAAATTGTTAGAAACAATTAATTTCCTGAATTTGTGTTTCTTAGAAGTTAAGGGAATAAGTTCTGTGATAACTGATAATTCAAGTCAACTTATATCTTTTGCCAGTTGGGAGTGTGTGCAATCTGCATTTACATTTAATGTGAAATGCGGTCTTTTATTAAGCTTGCCTGTCTCTCTGCTCTGCAGGGCACTCACAGCAGTCGAGTTAAGAAAAAAATTGCTTGGAAAGAGATTTTCTCCTAATGCAGTGGAGGCAGTGATAAGCAAGTTGCAGAGAAAGTATGTTGTTAACTTCATGTAAAATCTGTTCAGCTGTTATTTACCAGCTACTTTTATATGAACTTTACCTGAATCTCTACATGCTTCCAGACAACTACTTCCTCAACTTGGTTCCCATAATGTTTTATTTATGGACAACAAAATGAGAGTAATATGTGTTATTTGATTCCTGGCCTTGAAAATGAGATGCCTGCAATTAGAGATGCAGTTGGTTATCATGACAATGATTTGGAATGCAGCTCTAGCCAACTGTTAATTCAGTCATTGTGTCTAACTGGATGTAGAGTAGTAGTCAAAAAATGATTGTTTTGGACATTTTAGAGTAACCCACTTTATGCAGTTGGGAGTAATGAGTATGTTTATTTACAATTTTAACTTCGAAGTCGTTGTTACATGGAGCTCTTTTTTTTTAATGATAGGTAACAATTGCCACCACTTTTTAAGTTCTTAGTGTTCAGAAAATTTATATTAAATTTGAACACATAATTAATTTATGTATGCAAATAAAATTCCCTTCTTATTTAAAATAACCTGTCATATCTCATATAAGAATTATTCATTTTGCAAAAGTTATCATAAACTTTCTCTTCTGTTTGACAAATAATTACCTTGTCTTGTGTAGTACTTTTCATAATGCACCTTTTCAAGTTCATTTATAAAACATGAATTCGCAAACATTTTTATACATGTTGTGGATTTGTGGTGATCCTTTAATCCCTTTATTTGTACCAGAGGGTTTATCAATGATAGGTTGTATGCTGAATCATTTTCTCAATCTAGATGGTCTTCATCAAGTTGGGGGCCAAGGAGGATCAAACAAGTAAGCTAGTCCATATTGTACTTTTGTTCAGCCTGTTACTTTTTTGCTTTCTTATACATTGCCTCACTGCTATTCCATTCTGTCTTTTTCCTTGCTATGTCATTAGTCTCGTTGCCAAGCAAAAGAGGAAATGATTCTGTCAGTATTATGCTTCTGTTGTGCTTTCTAAGTTTAATTACATCTTTTCCTGCTTGACTTGTGTTATAGTTTATTTTACTTGGTGAGTTGCTTGCCAAATGCAAAGTTCCCACCCAATAATTTTAAACTAAACTTATAATTTATCTGATTGAATGCTTTTAAAAAATATTAAATATAATAATAATAATCATACGTGTGTTTCATTTTAAATTTGAGTTTATAGATTGCACGGTGGGTTTAAAACAGCAACCTTTAATTCTTTAATTTAATTATGATACTTAATTTTTTTTTTTGAAACGATACTTTAAATCATAACTACACAATATAACATTAAAAACGGAAAAATCACATGAGAATATGATAGTATGACTTGGTCTTTTGATTGTTTCTCACTACTTCAGCAAAATAGGAAGAGAATCCGGAGTCAAAATAAGAGTACCAGAAAAATAGGATATTTGCTATAACAGAATGGAACAATTTGCACTATAAGAATGAATGTTATCTCACTCTTGAAGCAATTCACCGTTCGCAATTCTCACCTTCACCATTCACGATTCTTTTTCTTCTTCTTCTCCTTCTCAGAATCTCCATTTGCGATTTGAGATCCTCCATTGACGCTCAATCTGCAGCTCTCGTCTTAAAGTATGTACGTGTGTCTTCTTTTTGTTCTCACAAGTTTATGGAATGCTCTCCATTTTGTGATTTCTGATTTATTTCTAATTTTGCATTTTGTTTCTCTTTGGAATCACAGATTAAGATTAAGCAGAGATTCTCAGGAGTGGGAACCTTAACATTGTTAGCAAATATCCTATTTTTCTGGTACTCTTATTTTGACTCCGGATTCTCTTCCTATTTTGCTGAAGTAGTGAGAAACAATCAAAAGACCAAGTCATACTATCATATTCTCATGTGATTTTTCCGTTTTTAATGTTATATTGTGCAGTTATGATTTAAAGTATCATTTCAAAAAAATAATTAAGTATCATAATTAAATTAAAGAATTAAAGGTTGCTGTTTTAAACCCACCGTGCAATCTATAAACTCAAATTTAAAATGAAATATATGTATGATTATTATTATTATATTTAATATTTTTTAAAATTATTATATTTAAATATAATAAACCGGGCTGCCGTTTTTTTAATGGACTGCAATTGTGTTGCCAGGCACTGTTCAAGAAGGGAGTTAGTCGAGCTGATGCTGAAAAGGCACTTGAAGTGGTTTTTGAGGACAATGATTGTGCTGAAGATCATCAGTCAATTATTGGAATGTCAAAGCAGTCCATGGATCATCTTTATGCTCAGGCCTCAAAGCAGTGGCTCAGATGTCAGAATGTACCCAAGGAGACAAGAAAATCAAGGATTGTGAGGTGGCTTCAATACCGCGGATTTGACTGGAATGTCACTAGCTTCATCTTGAAGAAATTAGAGAGGCAGGAGCAGAATCCTCCATAGTGCACACAATAGGGACATCCAAAGTTCATACCAATCTGGAAATCCAATGGCGGGGTCCGTACAAGTTTCTTGTATTGTTTAGTGTGTAAAAGGGTAGGGTTGAAGCCTCCATTGACTCATAATGGTGTTGCAAACAAACTAGCATTTGATTGCTTCAATGTGCTCTAGGCCATATGGAATCGGAGCACACAAGACTATTCTTGTCTGAGTACATTGAAGCTACTTTTTTTTACACTCAGGCTGAGATAAGGAACAAGCACCACTGAGGACTGAGGAGGTTCTACTTGTGATCCACTTGTCTGGCCAGTCTTGGAGATAAGCAACTCTTTGGTACTCTTGTATTACTGAAGTTTCGTGCTCAAAGAAGTTACAATGCTATTTATTGGTTAATTTATTTGATCTGAATCATGTTTATGAGAAATTGTATTGAACCTCATCAGCTTCAAGTTCTTGCAAATATTATTTCCAACTTTTTCATTTTGGCAATATGCCCCTTCAACTAAAAAAATGTTATAATAGTTGATTTTTTTTGTTAATAAAAACCGGTCCGAGGCTTCATAAGAAAAAAACGTAGTTCAGGCTATGATTTTTTTTACGGGTAGTTCAGGCTATGATTTAGGGAAAAGAAGCTAATACTCAGAAATGAAATGTCTAAACTTTGCAATTTTTGTACTAAAGGTTATTTGGATGAAGGGGGTTCAAAATTATTTGGGTGAAACAAGGGTTTTCACCGCCGATAACAATGACTAATTCTTTTGCTGCGGGTGCTCGCACTAAGCTGTAAACAGCTGACCACAATATTTGATAATGAGTGTTTTAAATTGCATCATCTTAACGATGGTTGAAAAATATTTGATACATCTATTAATTATTTTTAATTTCTTAAGTATATTAAACAAATTGTGTTTTGATATAAGACATAATTTTCTTTATGTTAGTTATTTTGTATGTTTTGTTCCCTTAATCACTGTCTCAAGGATTTTTGTTAATATTTGCTTTTTAATTTTAGCAAAATTATAATAAGCCTAATATTAATTTCAATCTTAATTTCTAATGGGAAACTAGAACTTAACTCATCTAAAGTGAGTGAACTCATACTTTGTTTACGAAAGAACCCATTAAATATGATAAAAGCTTTTTGCCTTTTTGAATAATGCAGAGAATTTGTTGAACCTTGCATATGATGGAAAATTCCCTTGCTCACTTTGCAATTTGGAAATGCTGCATGACTATCAATTTGTTATGCACGTTATCTTTCATTCCAGCATATAATGGTCCTGCAGATGCATGTGCATATGACTTAGGATATTCAGTCTTTGAATCAAAATTTAGCATATGTGCTTCTGGAGGAGTTTCCAATCGCTTCAAAGTTTCTTTCTAACAGAACCTGTTACATGTGGGGTATTGAACGTGGGACCATGTGAGCACTGTTTGAAGTGAGCAATTTGAGCTGGCTTAGGTGTGTTTGTATATGTGTAAATTCTAATACAAATATCCAAAAAAAATCAATCATTGTTTCAATTTCCAAACGCTCATATGTTGCTATCTTCTATTAAATGTAATGCAATTAAAGTGTGATTAGAAATAACTACTGTCTAAATGGTTAGTGGGGTTAATTACCCTTGATTGGCTGTAATAGTATAAATAGGTGAGAGAGTCATTAACTGCATTGACTCTATTGATTACAGAAATAATAAGAATTGAGTTTTCCCCAATTTTGATTCTCTCTCTCTTTTCCTTCTGTTTTCTTGCTTTCTGGAATAATCAATTCCAACAAACTGGTATCGAGAGCTATTGTTCGATCTAAGGGTCACGACGGCGGCGACGAGGGTTGCGACGGCGAAGAAGGTTGCGCTGTGGCGATAGGGCGGTGCGATTCAAGTCCGCGACGATATCGTCTTCTCCGGCAAACCACACACGGTGGTTGAAATCATTCGCCAACACCGATTCTCGATCTTGAAGCCATTCACTTCTTATCTTCTTGCGATGACATCCACAGGGAATTCAGGTTCAGGGTTCTCAGCGAACATCCCAATTCTTGATGGTAAGAATTGGAACAAGTGGAGTGTCAAGATGAAAGCTGTAATGGGGTTTCAAGAAGTTCTGGAAATTGTGGAAGAAGGGTTCACAGCGCCGGCAGAGGGTGCTACTGAAGCTGCGAAAACGTTGTACAAAGAGCAAAAGAGGAAAGATTTCAAGGCTATCTGCTTGCTTCATCAAGGAGTAGATGATGCACACTTTGAGAAAATCTCAAGTGCGAAATCCTCGAAAGAAGCCTGGGGAATCTTGGAAAAATGCAATGAGGGAGCGGAACAATTAAAGAAAGTTCGATTGCAGACACTGAGGCGTCAATATGAGTTGATGCAAATGGAGGCTAATGAGAAGATAGCACACTATTGCAATCGGGTAGTGAGCCACACAAATGCAATGAAGGCATGTGGTGAAACTATCACAGATCAATCTAAGATGGAGAAGGTTTTGAGAACCTTAACACAAAAATTCGATCATGTTGTAGTTGCTATTGAGGAATCCAGGAAGCTTGAAACCTTGACAATAGATGATCTTCAAGGATCATTGCAAGCTCATGAGCAAAGGCTCATGGAGAGGACCACTGAGAAGTCTGGTGACCAGGCATTACAAGCACAAACCTTCAAGAAGGGTGGCTATGTTGGAAAGAGTGGTTACAAAGGTCGAGGCAAGGGCAAGGAGTTCTACAAGGGTGGAAGCTCAAAAGGGATTCAAAGCAATTATCAACAAGATGGTGGTGAGAAATCTGATCAAAATCATCAAGACAACACTAAGAAAGGTGGAAACAAGAATTGGCGCGGTACAGGAAAGAAGATTGATAGGAAGAAGCTCAAATGTTACAATTGTAACAAAATTGGGCATTTTTCGAATGAGTGTAAAGCACCACCACAGCAAGCTGATCACAGAGGTAGTCAACATGAAGAAGCACACATGGTGAAGGAAGGATCTGAGGTAAGTAGTGATGATCAACCCCTTACTCTCATGATGCTCACCAATGATAGTGATAGAAATATAAAAAGATGGTACTTAGATTCTGGCTGTAGCAATCATATGACTGGAAATAAGGATTGGCTTGTTAATCTTGATTTCCCTAGAAAAAGTTCAGTGAGATTTGCTGATGGGAGAATATTACATGCTGAAGGAACTGGTGATGTATGTGTTAGAAGGAAAAATGGTACTAATGCAATCATAGCTGAAGTCTTGTATGTTCCTAAGATGGAGAACAATCTGATAAGTCTAGGACAGTTGGTAGAAAATGGCTTTTCTATTGACATAAAGGACAAGTACCTAGATGTGTATGATAGAAACATGAAGAAGATCATTAGATCTCCTTTATCAAGGAACAGGACTTTCCAAGTTGATGTCAAAGCACTTGAATCCCAGTGTTTATCAGCTTCTGTTTTGACTGAAGACACTTGGCTTTGGCATCTCAGAATGGGCCACTTGAACTTCAAGGATCTTGCACTGCTCAAGACCAAAGGTCTTGTTACAGGATTGCCAACCATTTCTGTTCCTCAGAAGATTTGTGATAGTTGCTTAGTCAGTAAGCAACCTCGAAACTCTTTCAGTTCCTATACAACTTCCAAAGCAATGGACATTCTTCACATGGTGTATTCAGATGTGTGTGGTCCTTTTGAAGTACCTTCCTTAGGTGGAGGCAAGTATTTCATCACCTTTATAGATGATTTTAGTAGAAAAATCTGGCTTGATGTGATACAAACCAAGGATGAAGCTTTTACAAGGTTTAAGATCTTCAAGAACTTGGCAGAGAAGCAATCAGGAAAGTTCATGAAGATATTAAGGACTGATGGTGGAGGAGAGTTTACTTCCACAGAGTTTGAGAACTACTGTCTTGAACATGGTATTATGCATGAGGTGACTGTGCCCTACACTCCACAACATAATGGAGTGGCAGAAAGAAGGAATAGGACAATTCTTAACATGGTTCGAAGCATGCTCAAAAGTAAGAACCTACCACATTGTTACTGGGGTGAGGCAGCCACAACTGCTGTCTATGTGTTAAACAAATGTCCTACAAAGAGACTCCACCAGAAAGTTCCAGAAGAAGTATGGTCAGGGCATAAACCTTCAGTGAGTCACTTCAGAATTTTTGGTTCACTTGCATATAGGCATATTCCTGACCAGAAGAGGAAGAAACTTGATGACAAAAGTGAGATGTTGATCTTCATAGGCTACAATCCTACTGGTTCATATAAGCTGTACAATCCCCAAACTAAGAAGGTCTTATTCAGTAGGGATGTCTTCTTTGATGAGACTTCCACTTGGCATGAAATGAAAGATAAAGCCTCAAAGCCTAACTCAGTGCATCTAGAGTTAATTGAAGACTCATCTACCGAACCAAACCAAGTCAGAACTCTGGGGGATAGGTCACCAGTGGTATACACACCACAGTCAGCAAATAATAGGCCTTCAAGGCTTATAAATTTGCCTCCAAGACTGAGAGATTATCAGCTGTTCTCATATGACATAATTGGAGAAGATGGTGATATTGTTCAGCATATGGCTCTTCTAGCTGAGAGTGAACCTGTTAGCTTTGATGAAGCAATTACCAATGACATATGGAAGCTTGCAATGAAGGAAGAACTTAGCTCCATAGAAAAGAACAAGACTTGGGAGATTGCTGTTTTGCCACCTGGAAAGGTTCCCATTGCAGTTAAATGGGTGTTTAAGGTGAAGCTTAAACCTGATGGAACAATTGCCAAGCACAAAGCTAGACTTGTTGCCAAAGGTTTCATGCAGAAAGAGCGCTTAGACTTCTCAGAGGTCTTTTCTCCTGTGGCCAGACTTGAGACTGTAAGGATCATCATAGCTATTGCTAGCTGGCATAAGTGGAATGTGTCACAATTAGATGTTAAATCTGCTTTCCTAAATGGACCTCTTGAGGAGGAGGTCTATGTGTCACAACCACCTGGTTTTGCAGTCAAATGTCAAGAGGATAAAGTTCTAAGACTTAAGAAAGCTCTATATGGGCTTAAACAAGCTCCAAGGGCATGGAACAAGAGAATAGATGGTTTCCTTGCTAGCTCTGGATTCAAAAGGTGTACTGTGGAACATGGATTATATGTGAAGTTCCTTGCTGACAACAGTGTACTCTACATATGCTTATATGTAGATGATCTTCTCATAACACTACTAGAAAAACTAGTTTTCACATCGGGTATTTTTGAGTTTTAACATCGGTTTTTATCCGATGTAAACAATGTTGATGTGGTATCTCCTAACCTTTTCACATCGGGTTTATAACCGATGTACCTTTCACATCGGTTAAGTCAACCAACTGACGTGAAATGTACACTTTTCACATCGGTTCAGTCAGCCAACCGATGTGAAATGTATACCTTTCACATCGGTTCAGTCAACCAACCGATGTGAAAAGTATACATTTCACATCGGTTAGACAAAAAACCGATGTGAAAAGTCACATCGGTTAGACTAAAAACCGATGTAAATGCTCAACCATTTTTTTTCTTTTTCTTTTTTTTTTTACACGAATTTGACCTGAATATACATATTTTTTTTAAAGAAAATTTATTAAAATAAAAAGAGATCTTGAGAACACACTCTCTCAAGTGAGTTAAACATCCAAGGTCCCAGCAAAAAAAAAAACATAATAGCCTAAAAGAACTAGAACAATTCAGCAATTCTAGTTCTTTAAATGTAGTTAAACAGCAACAACTCATGAAATTAGGACAAAATAGTTAAACAGCAACACAGCAACAATTCAGCAAAACAGCAACAGTTCAGCAAATTAATGCCCCAAGCAGGAAAGCCACCAGCACCATAAGCATAAATTAGGAGAGCAGCGGAGGTGAGCAACTTTGAACCCTATATAAACAGCAACAATAATTGGAGACAACAGAATTTTCAGCAGAAAAAGACTATCAATACCCTTTGTTCTTTATGTTCCTTTAGTCTTTATAAACTCTGCAATTTGCTTCTTAATTAAGAATCTTTCAATAGTAACTTGATGGGGAATCATGGCTATTTATTCTAGGGAAGATGTGGGACTGCTTGGACTAACCTGGGTCGGAATTCAAAGAGTAGTTCAGATTAGGTTATCTTTGGATCCCTAAAACTCAAAAGCTACTACTGCCAAATGTCATGAATATGGAGAAGAATGGTCATAACTATCCCCTAAGTGCGTCAAAGAACAAAATGATTTCGGCATATTCTTGGCAAAGCCAAGATCTTAAGAACAACACAGGAAAAAAAACCTAATAGGTTGGTGCTCAGCTACTAAGCCAAATAACTTCTCTGATCTCTAAGCTATGGTGGAAATTAGAGAAACAGTAGCCCCAATAGCTAAATATATCTACATCCCCACCTCAAAGAATTCAAAAACATGGAAGTTTCACAACCAAAATAGACATACAAATTTACATCCTCAGCAATCAAAACATATCCAAATCTAAAAGGAGAATAGCATTCTAATGGAGACTATAGAAGAGATGAGATTGTTTAGAAGAATATGCAAACAAGAGTACACACACTAATATAAAGATATAGATTATAAAGAAAACAAAATATAAATCAGAAAACCAATATAAAGATGCAGAGAAATCATATCTTAAGGAAAATCAACATATATATATATATATATATATATATATATATATATATATATGCAGATGAATAAAAAAAACTAATATAAAGATATAGATTATAAAGGAAACAAAATCAGTACTTTATTGATCCTATGAATGGAAAACAGGAGCATAAAAGACTAAGAGGAGTATAAGGTTTGGTAGTGCTTTTATTTGCGAATCTACTATTATAGTTTAGTTGTGTTCTTATCATTTTTCTGGTGAAATGCAAAAATTATTACTGGTATTATAATGAAGGTTGCTCTCTCAAGTCGGAAGGTAAGATATAATCACTATCCAAAGCCACTTAAATCCCAAAAATCACATGTAGTAAAATCAGTGCTAAACACACGAAAATAGTCCTTAAATGATAAATTTACTTTTCTTTCAACAGAACAGTTAACAACTGAAGCTGAATTGTTTCTAAGAGAAAGTTAAATTGGTCTATTCACCTCCAATGTTAATGACAGCATTTCCAGCAGTTCCGAAGAGACCAGGAGGAGCATCACATCATATTTAGTCTCCAGAAGGCAGCTTTTAATATATTGGTGAACTTTGCTTAATCTTCTTAGCTTGAGGAAATCTGAACTACAAAACACAAAAGACAATGAGAAGCAGTTATTTCCACAATGAAATGAATATTTAACAAACTAAATTTTATCTTTACATCTGAATGTTACTCTTCTACCACCATAACCATGTGACGAAAAACTACTAATTCTCAGTAAGATGTTAAATTAAACAGAAGATTAAGCCCACCTCGGATGCCTTTAAGCTTAAAGTTAAGTAAAATAGATCAACATGTAACTTATGATCCCAAAGTCTTATCAATTGAACCGCAACAGAGCACCAATGAGTACTTATGTATGTATCTTATGGCCAATCTATAAGTTGTTTAAATGAGGGTATATAAATCCCTGTATAATCAGTAGAATGAGGGTATATAAATCCCTGTACAAGTTGAGCTCTTTAACAGAAATAGAATTAGTTAGAGCCTGAGTACGGAAACTAACCCACTAAAAGTCTATTCACATAATAAATTATCAGCTTGTAATGACCAAGTATATTGCATACTCTAACAGAATACAATATATCATGGAAAAGACTTCTCAGAAACCAACTACCCTTGAGCTCTGATCACACACCTCTCTTTCATTCATGGGTACATTGAAAATATTTACTCAATCCAACTATTCAAGTGTATAACCACATGCCTATGAATCAATCAATTCAAAATCAAGTGAATCAGCATCTGCAAAATGGTGAGACCTTAAAGTTGTATTATGGCTTAGAGTATCATGCAGAGTAGAAAGATGAAAGAATGAATGTTCAAAAGACTACAAAATTCATTTCCTTCATAAATGATATTTTATAAGGATGCATTTAATCACATTTTATATATCACAACTGTAACATATTCATACAAATCCTAAACTGTAATATTTTCAGCTCCAACAATTATTTTACAAGGGCATAGTTTCATGTACTAGTAAGATTTAAATCCATAACTAAATTACGAATGCCCCTTAGCAGTTAGCACTTGCTAAATCCCAATGGCTTAACTAAACTACTTCTAGTTCAACCCAGTGGTTACAAACTAACTGACTACTAAAACAGAATAGAAACGGTAACTGATATACAGCTATTTTCTATTTAGAGTAAGTTTTCTAACTGAGCTTGTGAGAGCTCAATAGATCAAGAAAACCCCAAAATGAGACTGGTAACATAAGTATCACACATACAAGATGACTCGAAAGGATACAAGTGCTTTGTATATAGTTTTCTTAGGAAGATCCCAAAGCTTTTTCCATGAAAGACTTCAAAGTAGACACCAATTTTTCATGGTCAGGGCTATTGTCTCTTATGATCGGAACATCCATGAAATTGTTAAACCATGTATGCAAGCGAGGGAAACTCTCAAACACATCTCCTAAACCTACAAGAATTTTCACAAAAGACCCAAAAGCTATGTCCACAATGTTAAAAGTGTCTCCTCCAAAGAATTTCACAAAACTGAACAAGAGCAGTCTGGAACACAAATCGATTCAAAGCAGGAACACAAAACCAACGACGCCACCACCAACGGAAGAGTCGAAGAGGTTTAAGATTAGGGTTTTGATTCACATCTCTCAAGAATTGAATCCCAGGAACGGAAACTGAATCACAGTAACATAATTGAATTGAGAAGAAGCAAATATACGTCGATTAAAAAAGAAGGAAAAAGACCATTGTACCTGAAGCCAAACGCACAACAATCGAAACCAAACAAGGAATGTGCGGCGGAGTCGGAGGGCGAGGCGGTGGGGCTGAATGTTGGTTTCACTTTATCACAGTTCATGAAAACTCGAAACCAAACAAGGAATTGGAATATTCCGCGAAAACAACCCTTTGATATAAGGAAGTTTCAAGAAGGAGGAGTAACGATTGGTTTAATTGGAATTGGGAATCTGAGACGATGAAAAGCGCTTACCATTGCCAGAGAGATCAAAATCACGAAGTAGAGGAGTGGAATGAGAGGTCGAGGTGATTGACGTGGCAGAAGGAGGTCGGGAAACGGTGGAGGAAGCTCCGGCGTTAGAGAAGAGGTGATGGTTGTGACTTAGGTCGGGAAACGGTGAAGGAAGTTCTCGAAGAAAAGAGGGACTTAGGTTTTTTCGTGAATGGATGAAGTACTTTTCACATCGATTATAACCGATGTGAAAAATAAAGAAAAGAGAGACTTTTCCCAACGGTTATATTATAACCGATGTGAAAAGTACTTCATTAAAATTTCAAAAATGTCACCGCATTCAGCTTTCACATCGCTTATTGTATCAACCGTTGTAAAAAATGTTTACTAACTACTTTTCACATCAGACATGTTCCCAACTGATGTGAAAACTCTCATAAAAGTTTACTATAATTTCAATATTGCCACCGCGTTATCTTTCACATCAGGTATTTCATCCACCGTTGTGAAAACCCTGATGTGAAAAATACTTTTTCTAGTAGTGTAACTGGAAGTAATGTGAGTGAAATTGAGAAGCTGAAGAATCTGCTGAAAGGTGAATTTGAAATGACTGACTTGGGCACTTTATCCTATTTTCTTGGATTGGAAGTAATCCAAACTGACAAAGGTTTATTCATGAGACAGAAGAAGTATATCTCAGAAGTTTTGAAAAGATTTAACATGTGGGGATGCAATGCTACTGAAACTCCTTCTGAATCTAATTTGAAGCTAGACAAGTGTGAAGATGAACTTGCAGTTGATGGTACTCAGTTCAGAAAAATGGTGGGAAGTCTTAGATACATTTGTCACACAAGACCTGAAATCTCATTCAGTGTAGGTGTGGTTAGCAGGTTCATGAGTGACCCTAGACAGTCACACTTGTTAGCCATCAAGAAGATTATGAGGTATTTGAGAGGTACTCTAGACCTTGGTATTCTATTTCCTCATCAGAAGAGTAATTGCAATCTGAAGCTGGTATCTTATTCAGATTCTGATTGGTGTGGTGACATCATGGACAGAAATAGTACAATGGGAAACATTTTCCTTCTTGGTGATGCACCAGTGTCCTGGTGTAGTAAGAAACAACCTGTGGTAGCCTTGTCTACATGTGAAGCTGAATATATTTCAGCTTGTTTTTCTGCTTGCCAAGCAGTTTGGTTATCATCCTTGTTAGAAGAATTGAAGGCTGGTTTTGGAAGTAAGATTGAGCTTCTGGTAGACAACAAATCTACAATAGATTTGGCTAAAAATCCTGTGTCACACGGCAGGAGCAAACATATAGAAACCAAATTTCATTACTTGAGACAGCAAGTAGATTCTGGAAAGATCAAGATTGAGTACTGTCCAACTGATTCACAATTTGCTGATATACTAACCAAGGGACTGAAGATTGAAAAGTTCAAAGAAATGAGAAGACTTATTGGAGTTACAAGCCTGACTGAATTCAAGACCTAGGAGTTTTTTTTACACAATTATAATGTGGTTTTTTGTTTCCTATGTTCTACTTTTGGTCGATTTAGGTTTTGATAGTTTTCTCATGGTAATTGCATTATGGGGGAGTATCTATTATAATATAGTAATCCTGAAGCGCGCGCTATAACGCTGGCAAGTCAGCTTTTTTATTTTCAATAAAACTTGCCACATAAGCTTTTAAACTGACGTGTCCTTTCTCTCTTAACGGATTCCTAACTCCTCACATCTCATTTGTTTCTAATCCCCACCCTACTCTCATTATTTATTTTCTCCTCTTCTTCATTGCCGCCACCAGCACCGTGTTCCACCACGCCAACTACGTCATTCGGCTCATCATTCCCATTTGTAAAGCTGGCATGCTCGACCGCCCTCGCCCTGTTCGACCAAATGTCTTATCACTAGGTCCCTCAATGCACAGCCAAGTCACTTACCACTTCCCTCACCGCCATTAGGTACGATTCCATTTTGAAGCAAAATAGGGTGAATTGTGAAAAGAGGAAATGTACGCCACATAGTGGTTTCTCCTGTTTCTTATCTTTATTCTGCATCCGACATCATAACCCATAATCAATCTCCTGCTTAACATATCTCCTTTTTATTGTGCCTTATGGCAGGTTCTTGCCTGAAGTTGTTTTGCTCTGGAACATTTATATTATGAGTGAGTAGAGCTAGATAATTGAATGGTCTGGTTAGTTCTGACCTTGCATCCTTATATTTTAATTTGACAGATTTTTGTTTGTTGCTTCAATCTGGATACTATCCCATATGATTCATGAAACTTCGAATGACTGCTTCTTCTACACCAAACTAAAGAGTGCAATTTCCTACTTAAGTCAAGGCACACAAAAAAACAAGTATACATAAAATTAAAACTGCATAAACTTTTACCCATTTTAAACATCATTAAGGATCCTTACTTCTCATTTAAATTCATATGCAATTACTCAGAGAGTCTGAAGCTCATGAGGTAAAATATTTTAATTTGAGAAATAGAAGAAGGAATTGAATGAAAATAATTAAGGACTATTTTTTATATAAAAATGCTAATAAACCCTGATCTATTTATAATATATAAATTCTGAGGCGCGGAATGTGGCATCGCCAACTCATCTTCATGTTACTACCTACGTTGCAGCGAGTGTTCGCATGGCATGGGTGAGTTTCGTCCATGCGAGCGAAGATGGAAGGGAGATCGGTCCGCGAACGAGCGCTTCCACAATGTCTCCATCTCAATTCAGAACGGGTTCGCGAATGAGGATGCTATCTTAATCGTTTAGAACCAATGGTTAAAAAAACAAAGAACTTTTCATGATTGGCATATATTATGACAGGTTGGTAATGTGGTTATGACATTGGACAATATGATTGTTGTTTAAGTGCATGTTTAGAAAGTGGTTGAATTCATCAAAAAATAAAATTTTATTCTGTTTTTCATACTTTTCCCATTCTCTATGGATTTTCTTTTTACAGTTTTTGCTCTGGAAGGGATTTAGGGATGGTAGTCAAGTTCCTTAGTTGGTGAAGAAACTATGGTGTCTCCAAGTTTAAAGTTGATTTGATAGTAGATTGAACTCTTTCCAGCTTGAGCATACCTCAGGTATACATCCACAAACATCACTTCTAAAGTTCTATTTTCAGACAATGCAACCGATTTGAAACATTACATGGGTTCCCGTCAGCTATTTTCCTTCACTTTCCTAATTTGCGTATGATGTTGCAGAGTTTAGGATATGACAATTTAGCATAATGACTAGGTCCTCCTTCATTCTAATGAGAGTAATGATTAGTAGCACATACCGCAT
Organism: Lotus japonicus; assembly: GCF_012489685.1. Lineage (NCBI taxonomy): Eukaryota > Viridiplantae > Streptophyta > Magnoliopsida > Fabales > Fabaceae > Lotus > Lotus japonicus. The sequence continues at coordinate 1,716,119 of NC_080041.1, forward strand.
TGGCACTTCAAATATAGACCTTTTGAAAGGAAAAAAAAAGATATCTCCCAACATTGATACCATAATAAATATCATAATAAATATCGCAAGTGAAGTCTACACTAAATCAATTGTACCCGCCTGCGCAACGCGCGGGTCTTAGTCTAGTTATATGTAATGCAATTAAAGTGTGATTAGAAATAACTACTGTCTAAATGGTTAGTGGGGTTAATTACCCTTGATTGGCTGTAATAGTATAAATAGGTGAGAGAGTCATTAACTGCATTGACTCTATTAATTACAGAAATAATAAGAATTGAGTTTTCCCCAATTTTGATTCTCTCTCTCTTTTCCTTCTGTTTTCTTGCTTTCTGGAATAATCAATTCCAATATCTTCTTCATGGACAGTCAATATAATGTTTATTTCCTAGAAATCCTCATGTTAGTATTAACATCTGAGAAGTTTCAACACTTGTATCCAAAGAAAATGTTAATTTGCTTACATGTTAATTTTGTTATAAGTATAATATGAAATCATTCATATGTGTTTACTCAACAATTTAAGATTTTAAGAGAGAATTGATTCATAATATTATATCAAAGTTTCTATGACAAAGTGATATTTTTTACATATAAACTACTCAATATCTGGTCACCATTTGAATGCTGACTATTTTAATATCAAGATTTGAGATTTAGTCACAGCTAATACTCTTCATCTCTCTCCCCATATGTATTGCTTCCTGACTCTGTTTTGCAAGCTCCTTGCAGAAGAGCACCTCCGGTGGTGGCTGCTCAATTCATGACCAGAGGGAAGTTTTTGATGGATGAGGAGATGGTCACGGGGCTAGACAGGGGGTGCTGTTTGGATGTTCAAACCCCTGCGCTTTTCCTCTTTCCTGAGCTAACCCAGCGTCATCTTGAAGATTCAGCGGATGTAATCCGGGAGGTGCCCAAGCTGCAACGCTTTGTGTCTACAAAGGCTGACCGTGTTGGAGGGAGTGGAGTGGGAGAGGACTTTGGGGCGGAGGAGCTCGTGGAGATCGCCGCCATATCTGGTACCAGGTCTCCATGTAGGGAGGGGGTTGGGCTTTCCAGTGCTCAGCTTCCTCCTGCCATTGAGGGAGTAACTGTGCTTTTGCGGAGACCCAGAGGCAGGCCAAAGAAGACCGAGGCTAAGGGAAGCATGAAGGTTCCGCCGGTGACTATGGCCGATGCAGCGACCAATGGTGAGGAGGTGTCAACCGGAAAAGAGCTGATGGTTCTCTCTAAGGAGCTCTCTAATCCCTATAGCGTAATGACGCATGCAAGAAGTGCTATCTTGATGGGGAAGCGGCTTGGGATGACGTACGACTGCCCAGACTTCATAGCTGAAGGTGAGATCGCGACACAAATTTTGGCTAGAAGGGTTTGATAGCCCTTGTTGAGGGAGTCCCGCTGGTTTTTCTTGGTTGGGTTTTTGTTTTTCTAGATTGCTTTGTGTCTATAGGTGGGTTCCTTGTCTTTTGTGGGCTTTGCTGGGCTTTTTTTTACCGTCTGGCACCTTTTTTGGTGGGCTTTGCCTAGGCTTTTTGGGCTTTTTTTTGGCTGATTTGTCTTTTGATCCCGTTTTTAGGAGGGTGTTTATCGTGTATATCTCCTCATTATTATATGAATTCTATTTTACTTTCAAAAAAAAAATGTATTGTACGAGGATCAAACTCAATAGCTCTTCTCGCACACTCGGTCTGTATTGTCAACTAGGCTACCCCTTGTGATCTGTTGGAAAAATAGTGATATTTCAAAAGTTTCAAGTCTCACATTGCTTGTGCATTGAACTTTCTAAAGGTTTATATATCAAACCTCTCTTGTGGATGTTAAAGAGCATAATCAGAAGAGGCCCCCGCACATGAGAATTAGGCCTCGTTGGCCCAACGTAGTGCAAATCAGCGCGCACGTCTTTCTTTCTTTTATTTTTCCACATGTTCATTGAACACCCAAAATTGATTTTCGCGACTCAGTTTGTTTAGTTGCAGGTTCTGTTCGTGATATTGTTGCTGTAGAGGTTGTTGTTTGGCGTCAAGTATCCAACATGATTTAGAGTTTATTCATTGTTTCCCTATTATCCACGCTATAATCAAATGAACCCTTTGCAGATGTGACATGTTAAAAGGTTAATACAAAATCATTTATGTATCTTCACCCAAGAGTTTAAAACTTTTGGGATAGTTGTTTAATCACAAATTCATTCACCACATTATGTGACATGACATCAAAACTTAAACGTTAGCTAAGAGCACAAACATAGGTTGCAAAGATATCATTGTGGCCAAAGAGTCTTTTGTGTCATATTGATGAGAAACCAGTTAGCCTGAAGTGAAGTCTATAGTTCTTGAGTGAAACTCTGAAAAATACTTTTTATAATGGATTATTCTTGAAATTTGCATATCAGATTACATTTCACTACCTATAGTAATCCTGGCCAACTCTAACAATAACATGCATTCCATTTGACCGTACAATTGATGAGTCATGGATTCTCTATGACTTGCATACTTGCTTAAACGATTGAGTACTCTTCTAAGAAATTAAAAGGAACAGTTAGAAGAACCATGTGAAACTAGGTTTCATGATTTTCTCAAAATTCAAGACATGTTTACTAAAAAAACAAAGACTTCTTGGTTCTAGCCAGAAGTGATTCTAGAACATTTCACTGTGGAACCAAACATGCTATTAGAATGTGCTATTAAAACCCCCTTCAGTACATCAGGATCTGTCTTTGAGGCCTCAACAGGTCTAATTTCCTTGAGCATTGCAACAGTGTCCTTCATTGTTGGACGGTCCTCAGCTTGAGCACTTACACAAAGATATGACACAGCTAGTTTTTGTAGTATTTCATGCATAGTAGGGCCCGTCCTCCCTCTCAGCTTTGGGTCAAGAATGTCACATGGGTCTCTTTTGCTAGCTAAGTGGTTCCTAACCCACTGAACCAAGTGTGAACCCCTAGGCAGAGTTGGCTCTAATGGGGGTGTCATCCTATCAGGACCTCAAGAAGGACCACACCAAAACTGTACACATCACTCTTCTCAGTAATTTTCTGCATTAATGCATGGTATCAGTGTATTTATGACCAAATAGTCTAGAGCTCGATCCTTGTTATCAGGGACATAGCCGGAAAAATTAAATAAGGGAGGTAAAAAATTAACACAATAAGTAAAATCATCAATGACTGATTAAAAGATGCGGTGTAAAAAATTTAAGTTGGGAAATGATGCATTTAGTATTCTATTAAAGAATGTTTTTCTCTTGGGGCGATCTCTTGGGGCGATTGCACCATTTAGGAACAACCTAGTTCTGTAATTAAGTAATGGAGTTTTAATTTAGCTACCCAGTTGGTGGCACTGCATTGAGTTGAAGTCAATTCTCATAAAAGACTCAGCTTTTAATAGGGATAGATAGATTTTGAAAAAAATTGGCTTTGATTCTTACTCTCCTTTTTTTGTTAAAAATAGGACCTTTTGGAAGTTTCAGATTGCTTGCCAGAAGAGCAGGGACTTTAGCTCTTCTATTCCTGTTAGGAACATTCCTAAATCACCTGAAACTGCTCTGCCAGTGAAAAGCCTAGAAAGTTCTAGCTGTCCTGATGTTAATGTACCCAAGATAAATGGTGGAAATGAGGCTAATTCAACTATTGCACAAGAGGGAAACATGATATTGGTCATGTAGGACGCGAGCGTGGCAAAAAATGCAACTTAGGCTAGTTCCGTTAGAGGGACGAACGGCAAAAGTGTAAAAAGGACCAACTTGACCGACAGTGACAAACTCAGGGACAATTAAAGATCATTTTCAAAGTATGAGGACTAGACTGTAGTAAGTGAACACATTCAGGGACCAAAATGAGGGTTTACTCGTTTTTCACCTCTTATTTCAGTTTTGTAAAGGAAAATAAAATAAAGGCTTAAATAAACTTAGTCCCTGCAAAATACATCATTTTTGTTTTTCATCCTTGAAAAATATTTTTTTGATCCTCCTAAAATTACATGTTTTGTTTTTAGTCATTTTCTTGACATTTTTCATCCAATATAAGTTGGAATAAACACAATTAATGTAAGAGTATAAGTGAATAAACACAATAACCATTCAAAATGTGAACGGTATCTAATGTGACGACCATCCTAAATTAATGAAGAGTATAAATTAATTAACACATTAACTATATTTCATACTATAGTTTATAAGGTGACGTCCACAAAAGCTAATGGATGTCCACCATGATTTCGTCTCATCATATTTTTGTCTCATGTATCCAGACATACAATTTGTGCATACAAGCCAAAGATTTCTCCTCATGATGATATACTAGGATTATAGCCCGTTGCCGTGCGATGCACGGACGAGCGATTCTATGAGTTATAATTTTTAATTCAATAATTTATAAAATAAATAGATTTATTTACATACCTATGGTAATTAATATTAATAATGTTTGCAGCTATGAAAAGATAGGTGATATTTAATTATTTTATAACTTTAGTGTATATTAGATAATACATAAACATTTAATTATTTAAAATGATTATATAATTATTAATCTGAAATATAAAACAAACTCGTTTTAATTTAAAAAAATGTATATAGATTCAATAGCAGAAAATACAAGGAATTGACTATGTTAATCAAGGAATAGTATTTAGCTCTTCATGGATAGATGACAAAAATATAGTGTCTTAAATTACCCGTGAAAATAGAGAGAATCAAACCTAAGGTAAAAAAAAATGATATAGTTATAGACAAAATAAACAACCATTCACAGTGAACAAATAAAGTAGCACCGTTCAAGTGATGTTTACAACCACATCATGTTATATTATGTAGTACAAAAAAAGAACAAAAAGATGTAACTTTTGATGTTAAATTACTCCGTCAAAACAGCAACTCTGTAAAAATTGAGAAGAACCATTTTCCATAGCTGCATCTTGTGTCTTGCAACGGAATTTCCAAGTCTGAAAAATGTTTCCTTATAGAACTCATACCACCGCCCAAAAATGGCACCCATACTCCCAGATTCACTTATCCCCTCACTAAGTGAGTACCAGACGATTTCTCATCTAGTCCAAGAACCATCTGGAAGAAGTACATTGATTTCTGGACTCATGTCGTTGAAAACCTTTTCCTGAATATAATCAGGAATAATCTGCAAAATTTTAATTTCACTGCATAAGTAAAGAAAAAATAGTAATACTAAAAATTAAATCACAAAATTCCAAAAAGAGAAAACGAACCAGATGATGACGGGGAATAATGAGATCAGCAGTGAGATCAACTGACCAAATTAACATCTCCTAATTCACAATATCTTCAACTTCATTCTCAGAATCATCATCACTAATTAAATTTATAACCGAACCATCTACTTCATGAAAATTCATATGACTTGAACTGGCAACATTAGCTGCAACATGAGCAGTTCTTTTCCTATACTCAATCTCAAACAAGTTCAGATCACTAATTTGGATGTCAAATCTACTATCACCCAGATAAATAAAACAAATTATCACACTTCCCTGTATTTGGTGCACAGTTCGTAACTCTGAAATATTAGCACCAAATCTTGGTTCATCACGATCAAAATAAAAGCTAAAACAGAATTTATTCCCTACAGGATCCACTAATTCAACATATTTAGAGAGACTTTCTTCAAAATCATTCAAGAATTGTCTTGGTACAACAATATACACCTGAATATTCCACAAAAATAAACATAAAAAGAAAAAAATATGATCAGTGTCCAATATTTTCATCTCACTCCAAACATAAAAAACAAATTTCATAGTTACCTCATCCGGATGAAATACTCTGGCAAAAATCTGTTGCTTAGACTTAGAACTTCTTAAGGTGTACTGATGCATAGTAACTACACAAAAAAACCGATGACAACCTCTAAATGTAAGATAGAAAAATGGAATAAGGGTCAAATATTAACTATAACATAAGAGATAAATCCAATTTCAAAACTCAAATAGATCAAGTGGGAAATATTGAAGAATCACAGCCCAAATACGATATCAAGTCCTAAGTCCTAACATTATATGAGAAAATCTCCATATCAAGCATTAGGTGAGTACAATTAATGAAGCTACAACTAAATCACTAATAGGTAGAACAACAAATTATTCACTTTGGTTAATGGACACGGCAACATGTCCAATTGGTCTGAATCTCTCCAGTGAACTGTAAAGTGATAATTTATGCACATTTTTTTGAGAATAAATGGGTTGTAGAATCTTTTTTAGTTGAAAGGTTTCATATGTACACTAATAGATATGATCACTATACTGTATTAGAGTTGGTGAGGTATTAGGTATCTAATTTTTAAATTAGAGGAAGAGAAGAATGGAGTTAGTAGCTTTATTATAAAAGTGGAAAGAGCTATCTGAACAGTAAACATCGAAGAATTAGCAGCTGAAGGAACTAATTAATGTAGTTGGGCAAATTATCCCTTGGAATTTCCCAACCATCATGTTCTTTTCTAAGGTCAGCCCTCCCTTGGCTGTTGGCTGCACCATGGTCCTCAAGCCTGCTGAAAAAACAACACTATCATCACACTTTTCCCTATCAACAATGCTAGCATCTATCCTTATACATCACCTATTTGACCCAATATTAGTAATCATTAAACATGTGCAATTGTGCATACCAGAAAAAAGTAGCAGATATCATGTCAATAAACACTTATCTGTGTTAACAACATGAAACGACAGCTTGCACCCTCAATCGATATCATGGAGTGACAAAACTTTAGGGACTTTTGAAAGATTTAGGTGTTGATGGAACCAGAACCTGTAGATAACATCACACCTTTTTAGCTTGAAACATGGAATAGAAAACATGAGCTGTTATTACCAAAACCCTTCAAACAAATTATATGACCTTAATAATAACCCCACTTAGCATCAATAACAATCCTAGAAAAAAAAAAATTCCCTGAGCTGTAAAAAAACTGTCTAACCTCTCCCAAAAACTCTAGAAAAAGCATTGTTTGAATAAAGTAAGTATTCTAGTAAAAACACAGATGGCAATTTAACATAAATTTTAGGAATAGGATAATCCACATAAGGTATTAAGAATATACAGATCAAACAGAAAGCATCCACTGATAAGCTTGACTGTATAAATTGAAAAAAACTAAAGGACTCACCTATAGGTAGCATATTAAATGAGAGCATAAGAGTTTCAAATAGCAGCCATGTTACAGGGACACCAACACATATTAGTTCCAACCACAATGGGTTAATAATCCTCTTATAGCATGGTGTGAAAGTATTAGTATTTTAAGAGAGTTTCTCTTTGAAACTTCCACAATTTGGGCTAAATGTGAAAATGTCTAATCATTTTCAATTCCAGGTCATGAATTTATAATTGTGCAACACACTTGTATACAACCATAAACATCGGCCAATCATGGGTTATGCTAACTAATCTCAGTATACTTTGGAATTAATAGAAGACACACCTGTAACTTCTACAGATCCAACGAACCAAGGTAACAGCCTCTGGTGAACCAGGAAGTGGTTTCGGGCCCATCTGGGTGCTGACTCGAGAGGGAGCAATTGCCATGGCAACCCTCTGAACTGATCCCACAACACTACGCACATACTGACGGGCCTTAGCAGCAACATTGTCCCTTAAATGGTTCTCGAAGGTAAATTGAAATGCAATTGTGAGGACCGACCTAAGGTTGTAACCATCAGCTTCACCAGCTGGACGAGTATTACCAGAACCTACTTCAAGTGTCGATGCCAAATCCAATGTCCTAGACGCAGCTGATCCATCCTGAGATTCAAAAGAAACAAAAACAAAGACATTTAGCAAGTCAACATGCACCAGAATTTATATGGAAGCCCTAGGATTATTACTTTCTAGTACAGTATTTCCCGAAAAGATGTACCAAACAAGATATTGATTTAGTGAGTCGATTGAACTACACTGCCTAACCAACAGTAAACGCATTGAAACTATAGAGAAATTTTTATCTAGCAATTGGCTAACACAAGGTTGAGTAGACTCCTGCTACAGAAGTCTAACTATAATGAAAAAATATTATATAAAAGTTCCATAACAAAGCTCCATTAAACCATACGAGTAGACACTCACTGTTTTAGGATCCAATGGGATGACACGAAAGCCTGAAGGCAGTAAGAGAGCATCATCAGCAAATGATTCATCAATTGGTGCAAACACCAGCTGAGCACATGCCCCAATTGCATTTTCATCAACTCCACTGCATAGCTGCAACCTCACCCCTGAATTAGAGGATCATTGTTTTTCAAATACTTGTCTCAATCTTCTGCCCTTGCAAACAATAAAAAAACGGGTTAGAAATAACAGTAATCATAATTTGCAAACAATCAGATATGTTACAAACTAGTGATTATACCCGTGCGATGCACGGGCTCTAAATCATTGATTTCGTTGAAAAAATTACTATTAATTTAATTCAACCATGATTCATTATTTTATTATTACTCGGATCCCACCATACAACATATATTTATATTATTTATTTTTTAAATTTAAAATTTAAAATTAAATCAATGCTCGAACTAAAAAATATTTAATTACAATATAATTTAAAATTAGATTTAATTGATATTTAAATTCGGGCAAAGATGTCCGAAGGAGACGCAAAACCAGCTTTACCTGGTCAAAACAGAGTACACAAACTGGAAATAAATTGCACGACTTCAGCATAGAACACTTGAGCACACCACAATTTAGGTTCGATGGAATTCAACTTTAAAGGTAGTGTTATCTGGCATTATAAAAAAGAGCAATTCATCCCCAGCGCAAAATCTCTGCGCCTTGCAGAATTTATACCAGCCTTCACCAAAAACACCCTGTCGAGGCCTGCCTGTGGCCCATTTGATTGTCCATTCCTCTGTGTTCCCATGAGGCAATATCATGTTTACTGATTGAGAACGGTGCCGGAGATGGTGAGTAACAACACCAGCAAGAATATGCTACAAAAAATTATAAAAAAATACTCAACTCGTGCATCGCGCGGAGGTTAAATCTTTCCATAAAAAAAATCGTATCAAATGTAGAACAAAAAATGATTAAATTTATGTATACACTTAAACAATAATATACATGTTAGTTGTAATACAATTAATCAATAATTTAATTTGTCGTTGTATTGTAAAGGGAAATTTATTGTTCATGAATCCATTATCGTGGGTCTAATAGGCAGTAATAGGATCTATAGAGATTAATAAGCTCACATTTACACGACAAAATGGCTAAATCACGAAAAGACAAGAAGTCAAGGCAAGTTTAGACCCCGTTTGGAAAAACAGTTTAATTAAGCGCTTAAAGCGCTTATTCATAAGCTATTTTTAAAAATTTATTGAAATAAGTTGAAAATAAGCTGTACATAAGCATAAGCTGTTTCTCATAAGCTATCCTGAGTAGCTTATGAAAATAAGCTGAAAATAGCTTATCGCAGGTCATAAGTTGTTTGCATAAGCCCTCCCAAACACTGACATAAGAGCTTATGCTGTCAGATAAGCTTAAATAAGCTCTTCCAAACTGGACCTTAGTTAAGGGGTATCAATAGCATGTATATAGACTTGTCAAAAGAAGAGTCAAATTCAGACATTCATTGCTCATAAGTCTGTCACAATAATGTTCATATTAGTTGTGAGTAAAATTTCATGAAGCATACATTTTTATTTAAAATCAAGCAACCGTTTGTGGGAGCTGGAAAAAAAATGCTCCAAAGTACAGATAATGGGATTTTAATACAAAATAAAGGGAAAAATGATCAATTAATTGTGTTTTTTACATAAAGATAAATGAGTACAAATATATACTTGGCTCACATTTCTTCATTTTTTCCATTCTCTCTCAAACGAAAACTGCTCAATTACTTCTTGTGATGCTACTTCCATCTCCTTCAATTCCACATGCTACTTCTTGCTGATACTAATTTCTAATCCTCCTTCAATTCCTTCTTGTGATGCTAGTTCCATCTCCTTCAATTCAACATGCTACTTCTTGCTGATGCTAATTTCTTCTTCTCCTTCAATTCCTGCAAAAGATTTAATCACCAGATTTATTAGTCTCATAAAGAGAGAACCAGTATTTAAAATTTACAAACAACATTCTGATAAGCATAAAGCATATTTTTTGCACACCATAAACCATAAATAGATGGGTTCAACAAAAGTGGATTTTTGCACATCACAGTGTAGGTATATAGATTCTAATAAAAAAGAACAAAGGTAAATTAGCGGTCACTAAAACAAAGGGTGTTTTTGCATGACAATTATTAACACAAATGGATTCAGCACACAAAAAGTTCTAACAAACCAATACAGAAGAGGATAAAGATCAAGCAGAATTTGGTTTCATACATAATCCTAACATATTTTCTTTAAAAATCAAAGTTTTAAAACTTTAATTGTGGATAAGGGTGACAAATTTGAATTGTCCATAAGGGGGCGAGGTGTCCAGTGAAAATCTCACATAGAGGATCCATCCCCATCTCCATCTATAGAAGTCTTTTTAATATTAGAATCTAAATTGCCCCTTATTTGGGAAGAAAACTAATACAATTGCCTGGTGCTGAACTATAGAACTATGAACTATCATATGGAACATCTATACGTTTCTGTAGCCTCTGCAAGCTTTCCTCCTGAGGATTGGAAATTTCAATAAGGAAATTTGATGTTGCATAATTATAAAAATAGTGATTAATAGAAGGTGCTCCAGAATTTAATATGGAGCTCAAGTTTCTTGGCACCCAAAACATAATTACTTAATTAGACAACAATTGATTAGCTGTTAGGACAAAACCCCTGACTTAGTTTGGATAGGGGAGGACCATGTGCTGGGAAAACCGACCATTCAGAATGTTTATTCCACAGAAGTAACCACAAGGCCAATGGAATTGAAGAGTTAGAGGATAGATTTGAGGCAAGATTGCAGGCAAGTATAGAAGAGAAGTATTTGCTTAACCCGTGGATGCACGGAGGTTAAATCTTTCAATCATAAAAAATTTGTCACCCTTATGCACAATTAAAATTTGTCTTTCAAGCAGGCTAGTATCTTCTTAAAACTTTAAATGTCATCCTTATGCACAATTAGCCGCAGACTAAAAAAAAGTCTTCTCTTGCTTCATGTCGAATTTAAAGCTTCAAGCATTTTTCTCCAGAATCAGGTAGTTGGAGAAATAATAAAACCTGATATAAATCATTTTTGCTGGTAGAAAAGAACGCCAAGAGAGGAATAAAAAAACAGCAAGGAAAGGGACTACAACTATTTTAAAGAAACACCAAATATATATCATTAATAGATAAATATCCAACAGGTGCACAACACAACTCTAGGAAAAATATCTTATCATGATAGCTTAAACATGATAAGATACACTGAAATTTCCTTATTTTGAGCACTAAAAAGATCCCACAAAACTATATGTCCATAGCAGGTCTAAGGTCAGCATATTCCCTTTAAATGTCCAAGCATTTTGCTCTAACCAGAAACACCAGAACTGCTAATAAGTCACACATAATTTTTTTTTTTTAGTAAATGCATGTAATTCTAAGGTGGTGAAAAAAATAGTGATGTTGCCAGCTCTATGCTCCATTCCGTCCTAGTCTAAAGTGTTTGCCATAAGCTACTATATTCATTTTGATATGCATACACTAACTACATTGTCAGTTATAGCAGGAGTTCCAAATCCTTTTACCTACAAAAATCTCTCCAGAAAAAAAGTTTCAGTGTTATAAGGACACTCACCAGCATTCATGGTCCTAAGTTAGTTAGCTAACTGAAACAAAATCACCATCCTTGTTCAAAAAACCAGTCAACTATCTGAAAAAGAAGCACATGATAAAAACTTGAGGCAACATTCTTGATAGTGCAAAACACTTTTCAAGGAAACTGAGTGTATGGGCTAAACTCTTTAACACTTAATAAATAATCAAAGTTCATCAAGAAATAAATGATTCAAAACCCACCATTTAAAAAAATCAGGATATATCATATGGCAAAGTTTAGTCAAATACACATTAAAATGTCTTACACAGACAGCTCATTCAAGTGGTGTTGTGATTGGGAGCTCTCAAAACATAGATCTCAGTCAAGCATCCATTTCAAAATCCAGAGGGTAATTGGAGGATCCACAACAAATGTTTCATCTCCTCATAAAGTTGCATAGCTTATTGTACCTGCCAGAGAAGGTGACGAAAATTCAATACTGTTCGTATTTAAAATATTCATTTCATACAGCTATTCACTTTGGTATTGTAATGAGAATCGTGAAAGAGGAACTCTGGGTGATCCTTCAAGAACCTAAAAACATAGAGGCACCAAGAGCAAATTATGAGAATCAAAAGGACACATTGAAGGAGACTTTGAAAGCCACAATGCATAAGTATAAAAGTGGAAACAACACATCATATATTCCTAGTTCACCAAGACACATAAGTGTAGCAGTGTAGCTCATTGAATAAAGTTTCAAGGTGATCCTACAATGTTACAACATTCATCATTGCTGCAAAACTGAACAACAATGAATAACAACAGGGAAATATAGCATTGTACAAATCCTAACTTTGAACATCCACCGTTCATAAAATAATTGTCCAGGGAATCAAAAATGAGGACCACAGGCCCTCATAATTCATGGCTTGGCTAGTCAAACATAAACCAAAAGGTATATCAAAGAAAGTTCAAAGTAAAATCCAACATATTTAGATTCCAGAAACAATAGGATGAGTCTAGCATTTTATAAACAATATATGGGAAAGACACAAATGAAGAAGAATTAGCAGTAATAACTTGAATGATGTAAAATACTTATATACATAATAGAAACTTGATTAGAGATTTCAACTGGAGCATAGTCCGGTGATTACATGGATAGCCAAGCGATACATAAACGATGCAACAAAAATGATAAGGGTAAACTTAGAAAGCAAATGGAAGGTCTAGAACACGAAAATATGACAAAACACAAAGACATCCAATAGGACCACTACTAAATCTTTTAAGCTACATGACCAATAGCAACATCAACAACACTGAAATTAGCATCATCAAACTTAATCTTGAGAATTTCTCCAGCTTGAAGGCTATGCATGGCACAAAATCGTGAATTAGCAATTAATTTTGGGCATTAGCCTATGAATTGTAAAGTACCTATGTAAAGTTCCAACCAATTAAATTGAACAGAATGGTTTCTTCCAAACAATAATTCTGGTCCTAGCTGCTTGCCAAGTCTTGGAGGCATCTCTCCTGTGAGCATGTTGCTTTCCAACTACACCAAACTGGCATAAAATCATTCCTGTACATAGCAGGATCAGATCACAGTTTTCATCAAAGGATCAAATCATTGATTTTCTTTATTATAAAAATTCTTATAGGAATGCCTAGTTCAGTAAAAATATCACACCCAGAAAAAATTACTTATCTCATGCTCACCTTTTTTCATCTTATGCTTTATTTTCCTTTGATGAAGAATCAGCTACTATTTCTCTTTCTCCGGATTCAATTCTTATACACATAAGAAGCTCATATAAGCTTCTCCCCAAAATTGATTTCAGCGGTAGAATTGTAGAAGAGCTTCCAAATATAATATAGAACAGAAAAAACCATGAATTCCCATACCTTATAGCCACTAAACTCGGGTCAAGCTGGGTCTTAATCCTCACATTCTTGGACCCAGTGAGCTTCTGCACCTGCTTGGTTTTCGACGCGGACGGTTGGTTTGGAGAAATAGTCGAACACCTTAGGGGTCAGAAAAGAGGGTCTCGGCGGAGACGTTCATCCGGCGCCGAGTGACCGCTGCCGGAGCGACGGATCAGGAAGCGTAGTAGAATTATCCGATCCAAGTGTGCCAGGGTATGAAACTCGATCCAATTTTTATAGCAAACATCATCAACCAATCTCAGATATTCAAGCTCAAGGAGAGGGGCAAATGCGGTAGAGGGAAGATTGCAGAAGATTGCAATCTGCAGGAGGAGATTGGCCGTACCTGGCTACCTGCCCTACTTTGCAGCTGTATCGGGTTCTCCTGCATAGGTAATCGAAAAACCGCTCCAAGACCCGACCCTTGACCCGGCCCTTGCAGATTTCTTTTGATGAACAATGCTTAAAACCCTCTAGCTTTAGTTAGTTATAGATGCTACCTCATTTCTAAAAAATACTAAATGAGAGATAATATACTCCTTCATTTTAGGGACTGTTACTTATAATCGAAAACAACAAAGAACTGATCTAGTCCACTAACAGCTAGTGGCAGATTCTAATTGACTTATTCAAATCAAACTAATCTACTCTAAACATCATCCAAAACCATGTTTAACTTCTCAACACTCCTTCTTGCCTTGGAGGTTCAGATACCCAAATTGAATCTTAAAGCTTAAAATGTAAGCTTTAGGAAGGGTCTTCAAATCAAAATCAAAATACGGTTTCAGATAACATGAAGTCAAAATCAAGTTATTAATTGTTTCTTCCTTGACAACACCTCTAGAAGTTTTTACTTCCTCTTGAATTGTGGAACTCTGCCAAACAACTTGTCCTCTTTCTTGTGACTGCACCAGAGAAAACAAATAGAAGAATAGGTTCATAGCAAGTGAGAAGTTGTGTATAATTATAATATCATGATTAAATAGGAGTAACAATCACATCCTAAAATGAAAAATCCATAGATTAATTAAAGCCTAAAAATAAAATCTATTTAATCTTCAGTCAAGAAGAACTAAATGACAAAAAATCCAACTCTCAACAGAGTTTAAAAACATCATACCAAGGAAAACAAACAACAAACGGTCTTCATAAAACAAAAAAGCCAATGGATTTAAATAAAACAGTGAAATTAGGTTTCCAAAAAACCTGAGTGGTTGAATACAACCTCCAGAAGAACCATGGCTGAAACAATAAAACAATGTAAAGATTAACCATGAGAACACACACTCTCCAAAAGCATAGGAGTATTTATAGGAGTGGGATTGAAAGAAAGCCATTACTCTATACTCTATAACCCGTAGGACATTGATTGAATATTAGTAGGTTAACTATTTGTACGATCAATTGAGTGAAGAATTGGATAAAGGAAACTCATCTGTCGGTACACCATTGGAGCCACGAATCTGAAATGGATGATGAAATCGGGGAAGTGAAGCTTAAGGTACAAAAATGCACTGTATCTTGCGTCATCGTCGGTTCACATCTTCTACATCATGATGAAAGCCTCCATCATCAATTGGATCAGAAAACGCGTTCTCGTACAATCTAATGGAAGCCCTTTTCCAATTGCCTTTCGATTTTGCCTTCTGGGTATTCCTGTTTCTGTCCTCAATTCAAATGCCGACATCGCCATTACCCTTTTGGGTGTGGTTGTTTGTTTCTGAATTGTGGATGGATCGATCTGTTGTTTTGGCTGTTTTCGTTTGAATGGATCGTTGGATCTGATGGCTGAATTTCTTCACGCACAATATGGTGGACACCCTTGGAGGAGATGGCTTTTGATTTAGTCATGTTTATCTTCAAACCAGAACTCTCACAAAACGAACCAAGCGTGGAAGCAAGAAGGTGAACCTGTTTCGTTGAAGCTCGACAAAAGATGAGCACATATGCACGGCGAGCGGTGACCGGAGATACGGCGGCGGAGCGACCGAAAGTGAGGACGGTGGAGGAGCTTTGTTCTGGGATTTGGGTTTGCCACCCCACCTATTGGGTTTGGCACCCCACTTTATTTAATACGGGAATTAAATTTCCGTTTTCAAAACGGAATTTAAAATTCCGATTTTTTTTTATATGCAATGAACGATTGAAAATGTGCCACATATGCTAAAACACATAACGGTTTTTTAATTTCCGTTTTTTTCGTATTAAAATCGGAATTTTAATTCCCGTTTTTAGTAAAGTGGGGTGCCAAACCCAATAGGTGGGGTGTTAAACCTAATTCCCCTTTGTTCTGACCTCTGGGGTTTACTGCAGTGGTGGAGAATGAGGGGAAACGTGAATGATGGAAGGTGTGGTACTGTGGTTAGGTGAGGAATGAAAATCAACCATTAGATCAGAAACTGAATTGAATGGCCAAGATGCAATTTCTCTTATGAATAGTGCTTTCCAAACTCCCCATTAAGTAGATGTAGATATTTGCCAATTTTAAACAAACATTTTTACACATACTACAAGAGAAGAATTTATATACAATATAGAATAATGAACGATGAAGTACTTAAGGAATTGTGACAACCAGTCTACTACATTATATTGATGCATAAAGATTTCAAAAACTATCTACGAATTATATATCAATCTCTCCTAGTAGCTTATAGAGCCACTTCAGCCAGAGGTGTTAGATGTTCTACAGAGAGGACAAGTAGGATGCATCCTCAACCAAGGTTTTATGCACTTTAGATGAAAAAAATGATCACAATTAGGCAACATCCTAAGCACACCATCATCCTTCTAATTTCTCAAACATATGGAACAACATGTTGCTATGGAATCAGAGTACTTATTGATCACAATGGCTATACCCTGAAGTCATTGTGATCAATAAGTCCTTTGATTCCATAGCAACATGTTGTTCTATATGTTTGAGAGATTACAAGGATGATGGTGTGCTTAGGATGTTGCCTAATTGTGATCATTTTTTTCATCTAAAGTGCATAGAACCTTGGTTGAGGATGCATCCTACTTGTCCTCTTTGTAGAACATCTAACACCTCTGGCTGAAGTGGTTTCATAAGCTACTAGGAGAGATTGATATATAATTCGTAGATAGTTTTTGAAATCTTTATGCATTAATATAATGTAGTAGACTGGTTGTCACAATTCCTTAAGTACTTCATCGTTCATTATTCTATATTGTATATAAATTCTTCTCTTGTACTATGTGTAAAAATGTTTGTTTAAAATTGGCAAATATATATAATCATGAGGAGAAATTTCTGACTTGTATGCACAAATTGTATGTTTAGATACACGAGACAAAAAATGATGAGACAAAATTATGGTGGACATCCATTAGCTTTTGTGTACGTTACCTTATAAACTATAGTATGAAATATAGTTACTGTGTTTATTCATTTATACTCTTACATTAATTTAGGATGGTTGTCGCATTAGATACCGTTCACATTTTAAATGGTTATTGTGTTTATTCACTTATACTCTTACATTAATTGTGTTAACATTATAACCATGCAAAAATATTTGACCCCATTATTTACATCACAATGTGCCAGAAGTTTCTTTCTTGCTTGTATTGCAGATACACAGCTATTGTCTCACCTCAACTATTCTTCCTCCATTTTCTGAATACATGTACAGGACCAACACTTTCTCATCTGGATTATCTCCTTCCTTCACAGAACTCTGCAGCCAAATACAATAAAGAAACTTTGGGTTAAGATTAGAGCCATGCAAAAATATTTGAACCCATATGCTGATATGCATATGCCATAAATACCTTTCTTGCTATATAGCTTGTTTTCTTTGACTAACCTCACTAACACTCTGATGAAAGCTTTTAGCAAGATCCACAGTTACAACTGGTTCGTCATCAGATTTAAGGGAAACAACTTTTCCACCATCAGCATTGTCCTTAAATAAAGTTAAAACCACGCAAAATCAGGTTCTGCAATCGGTAAAAACTGCAACAATTTACCTTAACTGAATCAAAAAGCAACATTACCTGTGCAGTGCTGTATCTGGCAAGAAGATTCTTCTGAAACTTGAAAAAACAAAGGAAGACAAGGCTGCTGAAAGCAAGAGAAATGAACTGCTGAACTTTTTAAATGCTAGTTTTGATTAAGGTATGTTTGGGAGTACAACAAAGTCGGCAAAGAGCCATGTTTATAAGATGCAAGCAGACTAACATTTGGTTGCGAGAGTGAGGGAAAAAGGGGAGGGGGACACATTCAAATTGCGCTAACAACGGAAAGACTGAGATTGAGTTTGTTGAAATGTGTGGTTCGGGATCCATGTACTCCTCTTATATGTATTTGGCTGTGAGCTTTTGTAGGATTACCAGTTTTTTAACTTGGGTTCTTATGTTTGGGCTAGTGGGCTTTACCATTTCGGCAAAAGGCACCAATGTTGTTGACCGGACCAAATTTACCATATTTTTCAATGGGATAATTATGTTTGTTATGTATTTTTTTTGAAGCAAAATAATTATACTATCATCATAAAAGCTTTTTAAGGCTATTCTTGACATGTCTAGCTGATCAGCTAGCTGAAAGCTGAAAACTTATAAGCTAACTGATAGCTGAAAAACTACCTTATTAAAAAAAGTGTTTGATAAAACTAACTGTTGAAAATGCTGAAATTGTAAGATGATATAAAATAGCATCTTGTAAAATTATTTTTATATTTATTTACACATCCAAATCTATATGATATTAAAATAATTACCACTTTAAATACTTTAATTTAGTTCGAATTATTTATTATCTCAAAAGTATAATACAGATTTTTAATTTATTCTTCGTTATTCATATTTGTATTAACTAGTTGAGTAACACGTGCAATGCACGGGTGTCTTTTGTTATATAATATATTAGTATTTTTTACCCGTGCGATGCACGGGGATATTCATTTTTATTTATTTTGTGTGTTTTTATGATTTTTGTATTATTTTCTAAAAGATATTTTTGTATTAATATATTATTTTTATATTAGAACTTTTTAAGGGTTTTTTTGTGATAAATGTGTTTTTTTGTTTGGTCGTGACATAGTGATGAATTTAGTTTGTTTGGGGTATCTTGTCTCCCTTGAGACAACACACCACACACTTTTAACTTGTCTTGTTTTACAACCTTTTTCGTTTGCGTGTTTTCATGAAAATATAGTGGATTGTATTGCATATATGCAGGATTTTATCCCTGGTTTTTTTTTACCTTTGCTGATGTTGGTAGTGCGGATATCCTCAAGTCTCTTTTCTACTCCATTCGGGAAGATCGAAATTGTAACACCCCGTTTTTAATTAAAATAATGTTGGTATTTTATTTTAATTAAGATTATATTGTATGGTGGTTTAATAGGTGATATATTAATACTTTAATGAAATAAAATATTTTTTTTGTGATGCTGAGTGTGTTTTATGAAATGGAAGAGAGCTAGGGGGTGAAAGTTAGGATTAAAAATAGAGACAAGGACTAGGAGAGATTTTAGGATTTTTAGTTTAGCCCTTGGGGAATTAGGTTTAGATGGTTTAATAAGGATGGGGAAGCAGCTAAAAAAAAAAAAAATAAGAAAGAAGAGGACGCGTGAAAGAAGGAGAAAAAAAAAGAAGAAGGCTGTGCGTGAAGTAGCAGGAAGAGAGGGAGAGCGGATCGGCTTCGGAGAATTCGATCGGGAACGGGGAGCTGCACTCAATCCAAAGGTAAGGGTGGGATTTTGAGTTTCTAATGGAATTATGGTGAATGATATTAGGGATTTGGGAGATGTAGAATTGTTTCTGTTAATGATGTTCTAGAAATCTGATTTGAAATCCATTGATTTTGGGATTTTCTTTTGTGTGGTTGAACGGGGTGAGGGCAGAACCATAGTATGCTAGGAGTTTTGGGTTGAGGTTCCCTTTTGATTTTCTTTATGATCACGCACATAAGGACTGTTAGGTAGCATGCTTGTTAGGTTTTGTGTCTTGTTTGATGAGAAACAACTTTAATCACTTATTTTGGAACATAAAACGGACTGGTCATTTTCCTGGTATGAACCGTGACTTTCGAAGCCTTTTAGAGCCTGTTTAGAGTGCTCGAATAATGTTGCGTTGAACTGAGAAAGTGTAGGCCTTTGAAAGAGCTTTCTGGAATGATATGGTACATAATTTTTTGTTGAGAGACGAGGTCTGTAAGTTCAGTTTAGTAAACCATGTTTTTCTGCGCTCTGTATCTGCTATCTCTGCCAGTGAACTTCAACGTGATTTTTCACCTTGTTAATGTGCCCAGAAAATTCTTTGATGAACTAGAAAGAGGTAGAGTTTTCTGTTAGCTTTTCAAATTGAGGTCATTTGTAATTTTTGAACAAGTAACGAATCCTGTAGGTTATCTCTACTGAAATATGTTTCTGCTGTGAGCGTAATTCCTAAACTGCTATATGATTTATGCACGGATTTGATGATGCTGTGCTGCTGTCCAAAATTTCCTGGGCTGGACAGTACACTTAGAGACCTGTTTTCGCCCAGTTAGAGTGCTCAAATGAAGATGTGATCAACTAAGAAATTGTAGGACTTTAAGTTAGCTTTCTAGGCATATAAAATACATGATTTTTGGTTCAGTAACGAATTCAGGAGACCGCTTTTAGTGGCTGGTGTTCCTGCTGTTTTTCCAGATTACGGAAATTCTGATTGTTTTGGAAATATAATTAGATTTAGCTTACATGTTGTATGAAAGTTAATGTCTTTATGTTCCATGTATTAGCTATGAGGATGATGCATGTGGCTGAACACATTTAGCATGAAATCCATAATTTATTTACCATATGTGATAGCTTCTTCCATGATTGCATGCTTAAGTGAGTTGTTTCATTGATTTGGTGCCAAAATTGCCTAAGATGTCAGGGTAATTGTATAGTTGATAAAAATGCATGTGTGCTGAATTGTGTTGTTTTAAGCGATGTTAGTGATGTAGTGATATAGGCGCAATGCCTCATGTTGAAGTGATGATTATGAGATGTATACGTCCTTTTGAGTCGCATAGCATCTGCATACTCTGTGATGGCCTGTATTGGCGATTTGTGATGAAGGCTTATGCCTTGTGCCTCCAATAATTGGCAATTCGTGATGAGGGCTGAAGCCATGTTGGCACCACATACATATGCATAGTCATTGTTGTGTTCGAATTGTATCCGAGTCGATGACGTTATTTGTGATCAAGAAGTGGTGTGGCATTAATCTAGCATATTTATTGCCATTCTTATATTTATGGTACTCGATATCTCACCCCTTCTGTTTGAATGTTACCCTTGTTGGTAACGTGCAGGTAATCAGGAGGAGTAGTCTATAGCCTTTATTTCGAGTTGGAGTCCTTGCTCTGATACGTAGCACTTGGGGGGAAATGGACGCTTGTTTTCCTTCTGTTATAATTTGAATTAAGTTGTTATTTGAGAAGTTGTTTCTGTTTTAAGTTGTGGGCAAGATACTATGTTTTCTTTAAGTTTTAAAGACACTGGATTCGCTGCATAACTATTTGTCAAAGTGAACTAGTTCAAAGACTAATTAACTGTCACAAGAGCATTTAAGTTTATTTATGAGTTCATCTCAAAGTTTATGTGCTATGTATCTGTTACAGGAGCATTATGATAATGTTTTAAGTGATTATGTAATGCCCCATGAGTGTTAGAATTTTTATCACTCTGATATTTGCAATACATATACCGTTTAGAATTAGGGTGTTACAGAAATAACATGTTCCGTCACCAACGTAGCTTCGTTGGATTCTTTGTTGTGACGTGTTGCTGCATTGCGTCTATCTTTGGTGACAACAAATACCTCATATGCGCTTAACCTTCGGCCTGGGCTCGACCTTCTCCAGATGTTATGAATGTCAATTTTGATGCTTCTGTTTCGACATCTAGTTCAGTTGGTTTTTGCTTTTTGTTTTGAATTTTTTTTTCTTGAAAATTGTGATACTATTTTCATGAAGGTTGAAACTTTCAATTGCTATTTTCATTCTACAACAACGATTTTTCCACCTGACACAACAACTTCTCCTCCAAAAGTTGGTTGAAACTGTGCTTATTAGTAAATATTGTAATATTATCTCTGAGTGTTCTGTTTACAACTTCAAAATAATGCTTGTAAGTAATGAGTTATTCGTCATTTGATCTTATCGATGTTGTTAATGCTCTCCATTTATGTAGTAAGCAAATGGAAATGGAGTTACATATGTGAAAAGGTTTTTCCCCTGGGCTTAATTCTTAAATTTGGTGTCATGATTAGACACTTTGATGTGGGATTTAAATACAATCGTGAAGGTTATAAACTTCTGAACTTCTACATAACTATTCAAATTTTCAATATAATGTAATAAATTTTTGAATTACTCTTTTATCCTCAAGGTTGCAAAAAATTCCCCTTTATATAGATTATAGATAAATTATAGATAGATATAGATATAGATTATAGATTATAGATTATAGATCATATTTGTATCATTTCATTCAATTTATTTTTTTATTTTAAATAAATAAAATATGAATTAAAATTAAATAAATTTGATATTTATTTTAATTTATAATTTAATATTCAATAATTAAAATTAAAATTCAAAGTATTTTTTAAAATAAAATGTTCGTATTTATTTCATTTTGAATATTTAACTTGGTATGATATATATCTCATATCTATATCTTGGATATTTCTTCCTTAAATAATAAATAATTCTATTTTTTTTTTAATTATTAATTTAAATTATTTTTAATCAAGTTCCATATATTACTCTTATAATTTTAATTTTTTTAACATTTTCGCATATCTCACCTATTCCATCCTACAACTACAATAAAAAAAAATGTTTGAGCGTCATATATAAATGTTTAATAATGAAATCAATTATTATAATTATTAATATAGAATGGAACTTGAAAAATTTATATTTTATAACTGCTATAAATTTGTTGAATGCACTTTAATTTTATAACTTATGCTCCTTTACCATCCACTTGCAAGCTTCACCCAAATTTCATGTAAATGATATTGTTTCATATTCAATGACTCATAGATTTATTAATTTGTGATTAGATTCAAAAACATTATATATTCATATTAATATATCTTGGTCCGCTATTATTTTTTGTAATATTAAAATAGAACAATTTAGGTATTCATTTTATCCATTTGAAACTTAAAATTGGAACAAAATAGAGTTCACTCTATTTAACTCATGAGTTGTCAATCAACCTAGTATAGTGGTGCAATGCACATGGTTGTTGGACTCTTGATAAAAAAGATTGGGAAAGCAAAGAAACATTGTCCACTAACAATCACCAAAGGTAATTTGAAAAAAAAAAATCACCAAAGATAGATATAAATACATTAACCACTAACTTTTTGCTTAAAAAAAATAAAAGTATTAAACAATATAAGTTTCTTTATTCGAAGAAAAAATGTATAGAAATGGATACCAACCCCAAAACATATATAATTTAGTCCCTAAATGTATCAACCTCATATCATAATAAATTTCAAATTCCTTTAAGACAAATTATTCAATTCTTCTATGCAGAGAGGTTCAGAGACAAAACTAATTTTAAGTTACAAAGAACACTAAAAAAAAAACCAACCTACACTTCATTAGCTAATGACATGGATAGCCCATTAGTTTCCATCAACTTCTCAATAATATTCTTCAACCAATTGCGTTTCAATTTTAGTCGTAATTTTCTATTATGTTAATAAATACATATTAATATGTACAACTTTTACCATTATATTTACTAATAATTTAAATAAAAATAAACAATATACCAAGGATTACACTCATAACAACTTTTTTCTAGATTTAACATTGGTTTAAAGTAATTCAAATCGATGCTCTTGTTGCTTTGAATTTCTAGCATACTTTTATATCTTACATAACAGGCTTTGCAATATGGAGACTTTTTGAGTCACCAGAGTTCTCAATCTTCTTCAAAGAATTTATAAAACTTAGATGAGCAATGTTAGGTTCTTCAACCACCGTCTCTTTCATTTTTCTCGAATCCATACTTTTAAAGATGTATGTGTCTCTGTTAGAGTTGGATATCCTCCTTCTTTTCCAGCACCAAAAGAATAAATCACTTGAAATATTTAACTCAAAGTCTTGTCAATATTAGAAGGATATATGGATGAAAGACAATGTTATTATTTTTTTAAGGATAAAAAAAGTGTAAGAAGAGTAAATGAACATATGCCACATCAGGTAAAGATAAAATTCATGATTTGGGAGCTTGGTCATTCTCATCACTCGTATCATTACGGTTGCAGCAACTACCCTTCATAGCGTGCATTTTCTTAGTCAATTCAATTTGTCTTCCAAGTTGTTCAGCTATGGAAGCAAGACTTCCTTCAATTTATTTATTTAAACCAAATTGCAAACACAAATTTTTCTTTTTGTGTGTCAAAGTCATGCCAAAAAATGGTGCAAGTTGAGTCCTCACCCAAAAAAATAGCAATTTGTAAATCCAAGCATGAATGTTTAAATAAAACTACATTTTAAAGGGAAGAAATACAAAATTATTAGTTAACTTACAAATCATGAGTTCTTTAAACATTTGTCTTGCTTTCCCTGTTCCTTCAGGACAATCTCATTTATCCTCTTCTCCACTCACACAATTTGAACCTGAAATTAACAAAAATGAAATTATGATATTCAAAATTAGAAGCTCAAGCGTTGATAGACCTACTTACTTTTTAAAAAATTGGCAAAAGACAAAGGAATTATAAAATAGAAGAAAAAAAGAAAAAGATATCGTGAAAGAGCATTCAACATTTGGGATTTTGATCAAGCTTGAAGTGTCAATGACCGAATCTACTTAAACCAAATAAGAAGCAAAAGTAAAGGTAAGAAAACCGGTAAAAAAAAGTATGGAGGAAAGGAGTATTTATACTTGTAGTTTAAGTTTTGAAGAAGATTTAAGGTCTAAAAAACGGAAGAAGATTGAAGGTCTAAAAAACTGAACAATATTAAAGGTCTCTTAAAAGGTTATTAGGATCCCCTATAAATGAGAGCATTGATTTTTACAATTAAGTTTAGTGAATGCAGGAATGCAAAAAGGCAATGAGATTGTTATAAAACGGACGACTGTGATTGAATCTGAGAGAATAATTTGCATTTTTACCAAAATGACCATAGTCAAATTTTAAATATAGTGTAATAAATTGTTGAATTACTATTCTACCCTCAAGGTTGCAAAAACTTCTTTATTATATTTATAGAAGATAAAATTTAAGAATATTATATTTTTTAACTTTTTATAATTTTTAATTACATAAATATATAAATAGTTGTTAAATTTTTTTTATCTGCTAAATTGCTCCCACAATTTTAACCCGGGTGTGGTGGAGATCAAAGATCTATTCAAGAGTGCAGCTCTTAATGATTGAACTTTCGACTTATGTGTTCAAACAACCACTTATTAGAATATATATTTAAAGTCGTTTCTGAATGTGATATCTCCTGGGAAATAAGATGCTAATGTAATTAAGAAAAAAAAAATTGGATGAAAATTTTCCATAAGATATTAACATTTAAAACCATGATAATAAGGTTAGTTTGGTACATCGTATTAGACATGACATTATAAGCTTATAAAATACATTATGAGTTTGTTTATTTTTTGTGGTAACATTGTATTGTATAGACTTATCCACCAATCTACTTTTATATTTTTTTTTGTGCTAACATTGAATTTCAATCTACTCTTATATATTAAAATGAATAAGATTGTGTTGTATAAACTACTTGCCATAACACCCACCACCACTCATGCCACCACTGTCGTTGCTGCTATCGCCACCACCACCAGCTCCACTCCTATAATCACCATCATTCACTGCCACCACTAGTACCCTTCACCACCGCCTAGGGTCGTGTAATGGGTAAGACAATGAAGGTAAGTGTCTTAGGCCAAAAAATTGTACCTATATAGTATATACGACTGAGACTTGAGAAAGATTATGGAACAATGGATTAATGGATTATCTTAATTGCAGCGTGAAAATTAGAAAGTGCAGCGTAAAAGTACAATTTCAACAATAATTAGTAATAGTGTTTTATATTAACAAATTTAAAATTTTCAAAAAAAAAACTAATGAATAAAATATCCGCTACTTTTTGTTCAGCCTGTTACTTTTTTGCTTGCTTATACATTGCCTCACTGCTATTCCATTCTGTCTTTTTCCTTGCTATGTATTAGTCTCATTGCCAAGCAAAAGAGCAAATGATTCTGTCGGTATTATGCTTGCTGAAATTTATCTTAACTAAAGTATTAGGATTTTGGAGGAAAATATGATGTTCATTATAAACGCATCTTGCAAATTCAGAGAAGTGTACTGTTACTGTGTGTATCTATTTTTTTTTTCTTTTGAGAAATAATGCTTTAGAGCATAAATATGACAAGGGCATAGAAGGTCAAATATGCCCAATTCTAAGATGTGGAATCATGTATATCTGAATTTTTACCTTGCATCTAAGAACTTTCTAAGTTTAATTACATCTTTTCCTGTGTTATAGTTTATTTTACTTGGTGAGTTGTTTAACAAATGCAAAGCTCCCACCCAATAATTTTAAAATTATAAGTTATCTGATTGAATGCTTTCCCCTATTGGAGCGTACAACAGTAAAAAGTTGTTGCCTTGTGACTTAGGTCATGGGTTCAAGTCTCGAAAACAGCCTCTTGTGAAAAAAGCAAGGTAAATACTGCATACAATAGACCAAGTGGTCACACCCTTCCGCGGATCCCGTGCATTGCGGGCACTTTTGTGAACCGGGCTGCCTTTTTTTTAATGGACTGCAATTGTTGTGCCAGGCACTGTTCAAGAAGGGAGTAAGTCGAGCTGATGCTGAGAAGGCACTTGAAGTGGTTTTTCAGGACAATGATTGTGCTGAAGATCACAAGTCAATTATTGGAATGTCAAAGCAGTCCATGGATCATCTTTATGCTCAGGCCTCAAAGCAGTGGCTCAGATGTCAGAATGTACCCAAGGAGACAAGAAAATCAAGGATTGTGAGGTGGCTTCAATACCGCGGATTTGACTGGAATGTCACTAGCTTCATCTTGAAGAAATTAGAGAGGCAGGAGCAGAATCCTCCATAGTGCACCGCAATAGGGACATCCAAAGTTCATACCAATCTGGAAATCCAATGGCGGGGTCCATACATGTTTCTTGTATTGTTTAGTGTGTAACATGGTAGGGTTGAAGGCTTGAAGCCTCCATTGACTCATAATGGTGTTGCAAACAAACTAGCATTTGATTGCTTCAATGTGCTCTAGGCCATATGAAATCTGAGCACACAAGACTATTCTTGTCTGAGTACATTGAAGCTACTTTTTTCACACTCAGGCTGAGATAAGGAAACAAGCACCACTGAGTTTCTACTTGTGATCCACTTGTCTGGCCAGTCTTGGAGATAAGCAAATCTTTGTTACTCTTGTATCACCGAAGGCTCGTGCTCTTTTTCTCAAACACTCAGTTTCTTTCTATTTTAAATTTTTTTTTTAAAAATTGAAAAAAAAGGAAAACTACCAATCATGAGACGTATCGTTGTTTCAATGAAATTAATACATATTACATGAGTACTGCAGATTTTTCCTTTGAAGATGTGGTGCTGATATGATATGTAAACTATTGCTGCATGCGTATTTTGAGGTGTGCTTAGTGCTGGTAAGATTATCAACATGCCTATCCAATTACAGCCATGAGCCATCAACTAGCATTAAGGTGTTTCTAGAGCAATGATATAATTGGCATCTTTTGAATAATTTCATAAAGTGATGGAGACAACCAGGGCCTAGTTGGTGCAGATGTCCAGTTCCCAGGACTCTTCAATCACAGCTTCAAGAGCATTTTATTTCGAAATGAATCGTTTTATTATTTACACTAAGAATATCCTAAACTCTAAACAGTATGAACAATTGAGAATTCAAGTGTGGAGTTTGAGTTTCACATTTGTTAAGTTTGGATGAAGAGAAGACTTTATGGGATATGTAACTCATAAACATAATGCCTTAAGATTTTAGGTTAAGAGGTGGCGTCGATATCTCTTGGTGTCTTACTTCTCAACTCATGGACTCTCATTTAATTTCTCCCCCAACACAGTTTCATAGTAGTATTTGAGCATTTTATCCTCAAATACTACTATGAAATTCAACGAAGCTACAATGCTATTTAATGGTTTATTTATTTGATCTGAATCATGTCCCTTCAACTAAAAAATGTTATAATAGATGATTTTTTTTGTTAATAAAAACCGGCTTGAAGCATTAGAAGAAAAAAACGTAGTTCAGGCTATGATTTAGGGAAAAAACATACTTCCGGCTTGAATCATGTCTATTGTAACACCCCGATTTCCGGGTGTCACTTTAGTAATCTAAAATAAACTTTACGCGAAAAACAGGTAATTTTTTTCCGATTGATTCATTTAATTAAAAGCGATAAAGAAATAAAGACAAAACCCAACAACTAAATTAACCGATATACAATATATACACATGTACAGCCTCAGCTGCACTCCATGTCACGCGAATCCGCAGTGACTCCAAAGTAGTGTGCCCGCAGAAAAATATATACAAACCAGAACTGTAAGTAAGAGTATCAAAAGTACAGTCATCCGAGAGAAAGTCAGCACCCAAAAATGGCCTGAACAAAAGACTCCTATACTCCGACAGACTCTCTGTGATCCTCCTCAAAAGAACCACACAAAAAGCCACACATCGGAACCTACCCTATCCCAAAAAGTATGACGATCAGAGCTCTACACAAAAAATGACGCTAGTCCTAACCTATCCACCCAGCTCAGCTCATAGCTCCTCCTTCTCCTCGTCGCTGCTCGGCGAGTAGCTCTCCCCATTGCTCTCGGAGTCAGAGTCGGAATCCACCGTAATCATCTTGGTGTCCAAGTCCACGACCTCCCTCCTAACTGTCCTGCGCACCGCCCTAGTCGAGCCGGTCTCAACATCCACCTCTCCTGTAAGAACATCCTCCTCCACCACCCTCATCAAGGGGTCCACACGGTAGCCGTGCGGTGAAGAGAAAGAAAAGAGACGTGAGGCAGATGGGACGACAGACTCCCTCTTCGGCCGCACAAGCCTAGAGGACGACGCCACGTCGGTAGGATCGTTGGCAGTAGCAGGAGGTGGCGCAACAGGTGTAGGAACAGCAGGCTCTGTCTCCGCCGGATCCTCATCATCAGAAGGTGAAGTCGAAGGTGGTGCAGGTGGTCCTCGACCAGAGCCTGGTCCACAGTGAACTGAGGGTGGCAAGTCAAAGCTCAGCTCCATACGCCGTAGTACTGCTCTCGTCAAGCGTCCTCGCTCATCCGTCCGGTCCTCCATGATCCTTCCCCTGTACGTCGCTCGGTGACCAGCAACATCGATCACCCAAGCGGTGGGGGCAGCACGATCCACAAGCTCATACCTGATCCCCCCCGAGGGAGAGACCATCGAAAACCAGTCGGCCATCGACATCTGGCAGCAGGCCGACCGCCCAAACACAAACATGCAACCAAAGCCAAGGCGCTAGGGTCAACTCACGAAAATAAGTAGATATACACTCAACATGTGATATGGGGTATAGATATATGTTGATATATATATATATATATATATATATATATATATATATATATATATATATAAACAATCCTAGCATGTTATGGCTCTAACAATGCTTCAATAACTCAAATAGCACACAATTCCAGTAAGAATGAATGTATGCGTGAAATGCAATTATGATTCGGATTATGACGCGTTCCCGTTCGCCACAAGTGAAGCATTCCCGTTCTTCACTATGGATGAACCATTCCCGTTATTCATCCTTGGTGAACCATTCCCGTTATTCACCATATGATGAACCATTCGCGTTATTCATCATTAATGCAGTGGCGAACAATTCCCGTTATTCACCATGAGATGCACAGGTGAACCATTCCCGTTATTCACCCGATTGATGCAATATGGTTAGCCAAACATCGAATCGTCCTCACCACATAAGTGTTTAGCTCAAACCCAAACTCAAAACAAACCCAAGAGTTAGTGTCGGTCAATACAACACAACTCGGAGTTAGTGTCGGTCAATACAACACAACTCCAACAACAAAACCCAAAATCAAAGTCAGAGTCAGTGTCGGTCAATACAACACGACTCGGAGTTAGTGTCGGTCAATACAACACAACTCCCCCCACAATAGAACCCAAGGGTTTAGTGTCGGTCAATACAACACAACCCCAACAACAAGAGCACTTAAAGTACTCGGTGACTTTCAATCATCACCATAGCTCACCTTAGTGGCTTTCCCCAATTCCAAAACCCACAACAAAAGTCGACTTTTCCCCGTCTTTCGTAAATATTTTCCCATTCAGTTTTCCTATGCTTAAACGTTAATAAAAATTGTTTCAATTCGAATTAGTCAAGTTATGAGTTTATTTCTCAAAGTCTAAGTTTCCAAAGTCTTTAGTTTTCGAAAGTCTAATCATTCTAAGTTTCCAAAAACCAACCACCCAAAAGATATTTTCCGGGGAAAGTCTAAGAATTCCAACGGATACCAATGAAGGGCTAAGTCTCAAACCCCACGTTTGGACTTGCCTAGGGTTGTTCATCCAACCCGAAATATCAAAGATCACCAGATCAATGAATCTCCACTCCGAAGTCGCGTCAAAACGCACAATCCAACAATATCACAATATCTCAAGTTATGGAAAGCATCATAACATCAACTCATCATCATAATCAACATCAGATAAAGCATAAGTCGAGTTTATCGACGTCTATCATACAGTCATAACTATTAGCAAGTTGCCCTAACCTCGAGCTGCTCCAGCCTCGCAATCAAAGTCTCCTTCACAGGAATGCTTTGAAACTTCCAAAGTTCCTTCAACTGAACCTCGGAGAAAACAAAGCAGAATCCAAACAAAATCCATTAGTTCGATCGCAATACAACACATAAACGATAGACAAAACATTAAAGCTTCAGAATACGACAATCGGGTACGAAAAGACAAGTTTTCGAAAACGAAACCCCCCCCAACACTACAAGCTAACGACCCTAAGAGAAAAAGGGATCCGGCTCTTTTTCTTCGATCAAATCTGTTTACAAGGTGGTTTTAGGGTAAAACTAAGGCAAAGAAACTGTCGGAACAATTTTCGGACAATCCGATCAAAATACGGTCGTTCAGGGGCGTTTTGGTCCAAAATAAAAGCTCAAAACCTCAAAGTTATCTGTTCGGAAAACAAATTTGACAGCAATGATCCAAACGACATCCGTGACAACAAATCCTAAAGGCACGAAGTCAGATTACGACTTTTCGACAATAAAGTTTCGAAATGTGCGACAAAAAGGGTTTTGAAACAGTTTTTCAGATCCTTGACAGCTCGATCACCATCGGCGATTACTGACAGAGGTTTTAGACTCTTGGGAACGTAGGGAAGATAACCCAAGCAAGAAATTAGAGAAAACGGACAGTTTTACAAAAAGCTCAAAACTGTGAGCACAGAAACGACTATAGAAACGCAGTAGAAACAGTAATCAGAGGTAAGAATCATGTTAGTTACCTCAATACCTCGAAGTAGGGACGAACTGCACGAAGATCGGTCAAATTTTCGCGAAAATCTTTTCTCCTCCTCTCCCCCTTAAACTCGCGGCTTTGGATGGATGGAAATGGAGAGATTTTGAATTTTCGAGCTTTTTATAGGCAGGTGAAATCGCGGGAAAATGAAAATTTTGCGATTCCGATTTTTGCAGCACGTTCACCGAATAATTCTAAGAGAGATTCTGGCGTCAGAATTCCAGAACTCAAAATAAATCTCAGACTTTTGGGAAAAACGATATCTAAAATCCCAAAAGCGGTGTAAGTTAATCTGTCCCGAAAAACTACTTTTTGCTGTGATGGTCAGACGACAAAACTTCCTTCTGAAAAAAGATTGGAAATGTCGAAACAAATTTGGCCACGCAAACGGAAACTTCGTTAGAAGTCCCGAAAAGAAAAGTCTTCATCCATCGCTCGAATATAGGGTTTCGAAGCAAAAAATTAGTGTCGTCGGACTTTCGAAAAGTGAATACTATCGTGCGTACAGTCCAGGGTTCCGAAATGAAACGCTGGTCAAAGGAAAAATAAAGAGAATCTTTAAATTTTCCAAGGATTCGAAATCTCACTTAAAACGTTGCTCTAAAAGCGAAATAGCCTATTCTGGACACGCTCGCCATAAGGCAGGTGTGCAGACGACTCGCACTAATTCCTACAGCGACTACGCAACATTCCTCAAGCAATTCCTGAACTTTCTTCTTCATTACTCTTTCTCAAACAACAAACTCATGTCACGCTTACACTGATTCTACGCGTGAGTCGGAAATTAACTTGTTCTGAAAATCCTGGTCTTACAATACTCCCCTCCAAAAAGAAAATTTCGTCCTCGAAACTCAGAGTTCTGCAAAAAGTCCGGGGTACAATTCCTTGATCTTGTCTTCCAATTCCCATGTAGCGTCTCCCGTATCCTTGTTCCATATCACCTTTACCAACGCAATCTGATTTCCCCTCAGCTGTTTCACTCTTCTATCCCCAATACTCACTGGCGGTGTCTCAAAGGTCAAATCATCCTTCAGTTCAACGTTGTCTGGCTCGATTACATGAGTCGGGTCTGGAATATACTTCCTCAACTGCGACACATGAAATACATCATGAATGTTGGAAAGAAATGGTGGTAGTGCAATCTGATATGCAACTTGCCCAACACGTCGAGTGATTTGATAAGGCCCAAAAAACTTTGGCGTGAGCTTCCTTGACTTAATAGCTCGTCCAACCCCCGTTGTCTGAGTAACTCGTAGAAACACATGGTCACCTTCCTCAAACTCTAGGGTTCTGCGTCTCTGATCAGCATAACTCTTCTGTCTGCTCTGCGAAGCTCTCATCTTTTCTCTGATCTGCTTAACCTTCTCAGTCGTCCGTTGCAGCATTTCTGGCCCAATCAACAAACTCTCCCCATCTTGATACCAACACAATGGTGTCCTACACTTTCGACCATACAAAGCTTCATACGGTGCCATCCCAATGCTCGCATGAAAACTATTGTTGTATGTGAATTCAATCAATGGCAGAAGATCATCCCAGTTTCCTCTGTTATCTAACACACAAGCCCGTAGTAGATCTTCTAGCGACTGAATAGTTCTCTCTGTTTGCCCATCAGTTTGTGGATGATACGCCGAACTCAATCTCAGCTTGGTTCCTAACGCATCATGAAGAGCTCCCCAAAAGTGTAAAGTAAACTTCGGATCCCGATCAGACACAATACTCGTCGAAACTCCGTGTAGTCTCACAATCTCCGCCACATAGATCTCAGCCAACTTCTCTACATTGTAGGTAGTTCTCACCGGTAGAAAATGCGCTGACTTGGTCAAACAATCCACAATCACCCAAATCGAATCGTGACTCTTCTGTGTTCTTGGCAAAGCTACCACAAAATCCATGGATATACTATCCCATTTCCACTCTGGCACATCTAAACTCTGTAGCATACCAGCAGGTCTTTGATGCTCTACCTTCGCCTTCTGACAAGTCAAACATGCAGCTACATACTCGACCACTTGTTTCTTCATCCCTGGCCACCAGAAATTCAGTTTCAAATCTTGATACATCTTTGTCATTCCCTGATGAATGCTCCATTTGCTCTTGTGTCCTTCATCCATGATCAGTCTCCTTAATTCTGGATTGTTGGGTACACACACTCTGTCCTTGCATCTTAAGATATCATCAGTTCCGATCTTGAATTCCGGGTCTTTCCTTTGAATTACCAAGTTCCTCTTCTCCAGCAGAAACTCATCTTGTAGTTGTTGTTCTCTAATCTCTTCCATCAGTCCACTAGCAATTCTGATCATTCCGAATTTCAACTTTCCCTCAGACGGTGTCACACCTAAACTCATATCTCGAAATTGTTCCAGTAACTCCAGCTCTTTAACCATCATTGACGAGACATGCATCTTTCTACTCAAAGCATCAGCAACCACATTTGCCTTCCCAGGGTGGTACTGCAACGTAAACTCATAGTCTTTGATAAACTCCATCCATCTTCGTTGCCTCATGTTCAGCTCTTTCTGATCAAACAAGTATTTAAGGCTCTTGTGATCGCTAAATATCGTGAAAGTACAACCATAGAGATAATGCCTCCAGATCTTCAGCGAAAACACAATGGCAGCTAACTCCAAATCGTGAGTCGGGTAGTTCCTCTCATGAGTCTTCAACTGTCTCGAAGCATAAGCCACCACTTTTCGATGTTGCATCAGCACACATCCCAAACCTTGATACGAAGCATCACAATAGACCTCATAAGGTTCCTCCGGTTGCGGCAAAATAAGCACAGGTGACGTCGTCAAACGTTCCTTCAGTGTTTGAAAACTTGTTTCACACGCCTCAGTCCATGCAAACAGTTGATCCTTCCTCGTCAATTGAGTCAAAGGTCCAACAATCTTGGCAAATCCCTCAATGAAGCGTCTATAATATCCAGCTAAACCCACAAAACTTCTGATTTCTGTCACTGTCTTCGGTTGCTTCCAAGCCAAAACAGTCTCCACTTTCGCTGGATCAACAGCTGTGCCTTCCTTTGAGATAACATGGCCTAAGAAATTTACTTCCTCCAGCCAGAATTCACACTTGGAAGGGTTCGCATACAGCTTTTTCTCTCTCAACACTTGTAAAACTTGGCGCAAATGTCCTTCATGTTCCTTTGCGTCCTTCGAATATATCAATATGTCATCAATAAACACCACCACAAACCGATCTAAGAACTCATGAAAGATGCGGTTCATGTAATCCATGAAAACAACAGGTGCATTTGTCACTCCAAACGGCATCACTAGGTACTCATAGTGTCCGTAGTGTGTTCTGAATGCAGTCTTTGGTATATCCTCAGTCTTCACCCTGATCTGATGGTAGCCTGACTTCAAGTCTATCTTCGAAAATACAGCAACCCCTCGTAATTGATCCATCAAATCATCTATCCTTGGCAACGGGTATCCGTTCTTGATCGTCGCCTTGTTCAGTTGTCGGTAATCCACAAACAATCTTGACCTTCCGTATTTCTTCTTGACTAACAACACTAGCGCTCCCCACGGTGAAACAATTGGTCGAATGAATCCTTTTGCCGAAAGATCCTCCAACTGAGATTTCAGCTCTACTAACTCCGCGGGTGCCATACGGTAAGGTGCAATCGAAATCGGTCCAGTTCCGGGTACAATGTCGATCACAGACTCTACATCGCGTACAGGCGGTAGTCCAGGTACATCTCCAGGAAAAACATCCGCAAAATCTCGAACCACCGGAATACCATGAATATCCGATTCCATCTTCCCCTCCAGACTTAGCAATGAAAAGTACTTCTGAGTGCCCTCGCTCAACGATGCACTAAAGTGGTTAATAGAAAGATGCTCGAAAAGATCCGAGTCTGGGAACACCACTCTCTTTCGACTACAGTCCAAAAGACAATGGTAGTGGGATAACCAATCCATCCCTAGGATTACATCTAGGTTTTTAAGGGGTAGACATACTAGGTTGGCATGAAAAGATCTATCTTTATATACTACTGAACAGTGCATGCATGCGGCATTAGCAATTAGGGTCCTAGCAGGTGTAGTTACCATAAGATCAAAGCTCAAAGCAGTAATAGGCAGATGCAGTCTTGATACGCAATCCTTAGAGACAAAAGAATGAGTTTCACCAGAATCAAAGAGTACAGTTAGAATATTACCGTCAATTTTACATTCCCCTCTGATCAATCCATCTGCTCCTTCAGCCTCCTCACCATCCATTGTATACACTCTTCCCTTCGCCACTGGGCGTTTCCCACTAACAGCATTCACAGACGGTTCAGCCTTTGGTGCCTTTCAATCCGTAGCCAGATGCCCAGATTTATTGCAGTTGTAGCATCTTGGTGGTCTCGTGCAATTGTTTGCGTAGTGTCTGATTCCTCCACACCGGAAACAAGTCACCTCACGGTTTTGGGTACGGCTTCCCGACCCTTCAGAAGTAGCAGCAGCAACCATCGGCTTGTAAGATCCCGGGGTAAACCCTCTCCCCGCAGGACGTTGATATGGCTTCCTTGCCTGAAACCTTCCTCTTCCTTGAAAGTTCTGTGGTGTCGACCTCATTGGTCCTCCTGTTCCAGCCCTGTTCAGTCTTCGATTCTTCATCAGTTCCACCACTGTGGCTTTCTCGACCAATGCCTGGAACCTCATAATCCCCAACGGTCTCACTGAGTCCTCTATATCAGCTCTCAATCCCCTCACAAAACGCTTGCACATGTAGGGCTCATCCACTTGATCATGGAAAAACCGAAAAAGTTTTGCCAGAGACTCCAACTTGGCAGCATATTCCGGAATGGTCATGCTCCCTTGTTTAAGAGTCAGAAACTGTGATTCACGCTCGTCACGAGCACTGTCAGGAAAATACTTCTCGAGAAAAGCAGTTCGAAAAGAGTTCCAGTTCACCTCCACATGATTTGCTTCCATCATCCCTCTGGCGCCTCTCCACTAGTACTCAGCATCACCTATCAGCAGAAAGGTTGTCATTCCCACCTTGGCTCCCTCAGCAGTCTGTAACACTCCAAAGATCTTCTCAATTTCTTCAATCCAGAGATCCGCTTTGTCCGGGTCAGTACCTCCCAAAAACTTAGGTGGATCCTGTCTCCTGAAGTCATTCAACCCTTTGTTCTGATCCAGAGTCGCCTCCCTCTGACGCTGGTGTTGTTCACGCGCTTCCTCCGCAACACGCCTCAAAGCATTGTCATTTGCTTGGTTAGTCATTGCCTGGGCCATAGTGGCCATCATCTCTGCTAGTTGATTCGTGTTCACCATCGTCTGTTACCCCAAGGAAACTGTTAGTCCTAATCGTACGATAGTACCAAAACTACTCCATATAGTTAAGTAACATTGCAATCAATTAGAACGAAGAAATCGTTCTGCAGACAATCAATTTTCACTCTTTGCAGAGTCACACAACCTAGCACAGAAGACCTATTCCCCAAAGACTCCCAAAAGACTCGACTAAGCTCTGATACCACAATGTAACACCCCGATTTCCGGGTGTCACTTTAGTAACCAAAAATAAACTTTAAGCGGAAAACACGTAATTTTTTTCCGATTGATTCCTTTAATTAAAAGCGATAAAGAAATAAAGACAAAACCCAACAACTAAACTAACCGATATACAATATATACACATGTACAGCCTCAGGTGCACTCCATGTCACACGAATCCGCAGTGACTCCAAAGTAGTGTGCCCGCAGGCAAATATATACAAACCAAAACTGTAAGTAAGAGTATCAAAAGTACAGTCATCCGAGAGAAAGTCGGCACCCAAAAATGGCCTGAACAAAAGACCCCTATACTCCGACAGACTCTCTGTGATCCTCCTCAAAAGAACCACACAAAAAGCCACATATCGGAACCTACCATGTCCCAAAAAGTATGACGATCAAAGCTCTACACAAAAAATGACGCTAGTCCTAACCTACCCTCCCAGCTCAGCTCATAGCTCCTCCTCCTCCTCGTCGTTGCTCGGTGAGTAGCTCTCCCCACTGCTCTCGGAGTCAGAGTCGGAATCCACCATAATCATCTCGGTGTCCAAGTCCACGACCTCCCTCCTAACTGTCCTGCGCACCGCCCTAGTCGAGCCGGTCTCAACATCCACCTCTCCTGTAAGAACATCCTCCTCCACCACCCTCATCAAGGGGTCCACACGGTAGCCGTGCGGTGAAGAGAAAGAAAAGAGACGTGAGGCAGATAGGACGACAGACTCCCTCTTCGGTCGCACAAGCCTAGAGGACGACGCCACGTCGGTAGGATCGTTGGCAGTAGCAGGAGGTGGCGCAACAGGTGTAGCAACAGCAGGCTCTATCTCCACTAGATCCTCATCATCATGGTGAAGTCGGAGGTGGTGCAGGTGGTCCTCGACCAGAGCCTGGTCCACAGTGAACTGAGGGTGGCAAGTCAAAGTTCAGCTCCATACGCCGTAGTACTGCTCTCGTCAAGCGTCCTCGCTCATCCGTCCGGTCCTCCATGACCCTTCCCCTGTCCGTCGCTCGGTGACCAGCAACATCGATCACCCAAGCGGTGGGGCAGCACGATCCACAAGCTCATACCTGATCCCCCCCGAGGGAGAGACCATCGAAAACCAGTCGGCCATCGACATCTGGCAGCAGGCCGACCGCCCAAACACAAACATGCAACCAAAGCCAAGGCGCTAGGGTCAACTCACGAAAATAAGTAGATATACACTCAACATGTGATATGGGGTATAGATATATGTTGATATATATATATATAAAAACAATCCTAGCATGTTATGGCTCTAACAATGCTTCAATAACTCAAATAGCACACAATTCCAGTCAGAATGAATGTATGCGTGAAATGCAATTATGATTCGGATTATGACGCGTTCCCGTTCGCCACAAGTGAAGCATTCCCGTTCTTCGCTATGGATGAACCATTCCCGTTATTCATCCTTGGTGAACCATTCCCGTTATTCACCATATGATGAACCATTCGCGTTATTCATCATTAATGCAGTGGCGAACAATTCCCGTTATTCACCATGAGATGCACAGGTGAACCATTCCCGTTATTCACCCGATTGATGCAATATGGTTAGCCAAACATCGAATCGTCCTCACCACATAAGTGTTTAGCTCAAACCCAAACTCAAAACAAACCCAAGAGTTAGTGTCGGTCAATACAACACAACTCGGAGTTAGTGTCGGTCAATACAACACAACTCCAACAACAAAACCCAAAATCAAAGTCAGAGTCAGTGTCGGTCAATACAACACGACTCGGAGTTAGTGTCGGTCAATACAACACAACCCCAACAACAAGAGCACTTAAAGTACTCGGTTACTTTCAATCATCACCATAGCTCACCTTAGTGGCTTTCCCCAATTCCAAAACCCACAACAAAAGTCGACTTTTCCCCGTCTTTCGTAAATATTTTCCCCTTCAGTTTTCCTATGCTTAAACGTTAATAAAAATTGTTTCAATTCGAATTAGTCAAGTTATGAGTTTATTTCTCAAAGTCTAAGTTTCCCAAGTCTTTAGTTTTCGAAAGTCTAATCATTCTAAGTTTCCAAAAACCAACCACCCAAAAGATATTTTCCGGGGAAAGTCTAAGAATTCCAACGGATACCAATGAAGGGCTAAGTCTCAAACCCCACGTTTGGACTTGCCTAGGGTTGTTCATCCAACCCGAAATATCAAAGATCACCAGATCTTTAAATCTCCACTCCGAAGTCGCGTCAAAACGCACAATCCAACAATATCACAATATCTCAAGTTATGGAAAGCATCATAACATCAACTCATCATCATAATCAACATCAGATAAAGCATAAGTCGAGTTTATCGACGCCTATCATACAGTCATAACTATTAGCAAGTTGCCCTAACCTCGAGCTGCTCCAGCCTCGCAATCAAAGTCTCCTTCACAGGAATGCTTTGAAACTTCCAAAGTTCCTTCAACTGAACCTCGGAGAAAACAAAGCAGAATCCAAACAAAATCGATTAGTTCGATCGCAATACAACACATAAACGATAGACAAAACATTAAAGCTTCAGAATACGATAATCGGGTACGAAAAGACAAGTTTTCGAAAACGAAAACTCCCCCCCCCCCCCCAACACTACAAGCTCACGACCCTAAGAGAAAAAGGGATCCGGCTCTTTTTCTTCGATCAAATCTGTTTACAAGGTGGTTTTAGGGTAAAACTAAGGCAAAGAAACTGTCGGAACAATTTTCGGACAATCCGATCAAAATACGGCCGTTCAGGGGCGTTTTGGTCCAAAATAAAAGCTCAAAACCTCAAAGTTATCTGTTCGGAAAACAAATTTGACAGCAATGATCCTAACGACATCCGTGACAACAAATCCTAAAGGCACAAAGTCAGATTACGACTTTTCGGCAATAAAGTTTCGAAATGTGCGACAAAAAGGGTTTTGAAACAGTTTTTCAGATCCTTGACAGCTCGATCACCATCGACGATTACTGACAGAGGTTTTAGACTCTTGGGAACGTAGGGAAGATAACCCAAGCAAGAAATCAGAGAAAACGGACAGTTTTACAAAAAGCTCAAAACTGTGAGCACAGAAACGACTACAGAAACGCAGTAGAAACAGTAATCAGAGGTAAGAATCATGTTAGTTACCTCAGTACCTCAAAGTAGGGACGAACTGCACGAAGATCGGTCGAGTTTTCGCGAAAATCTTTTCTCCTACCCTCCCCCTTAAACTCGCGGCTTTGGATGGATGGAAATGGAGAGATTTTGAATTTTCGAGCTATTTATAGGCAGGTGAAATCGCGGGAAAATGAAAATTTCGCGATTCCGATTTTTGCAGCACGTTCACCGAAGAATTCTAAAAGAACTCAAAATAAATCTCAGACTTTTGGGAAAAACGATATCTAAAATCCCAAAAGCGGTGTAAGTTAATCTGTCCCGAAAAACTACTTTTTGCTGTGATGGTCAGACGACAAAACTTCCTTCTGAAAAAAGATTGGAAATGTCGAAACAAATCTGGAAACGCGAACGGAAACTTCGTTAGAAGTCCCGAAAAGAAAAGTCTTCATCCATCGCTCGAATCTAGGGTTTCAAAGCAAAGAAATTAGCGTCGTCGGACTTCCGAAAAGTGAATACTATCGTGCGTACAGTCCAGGGTTCCGAAATGAAACGCTGGTCGAAGGAAAAATAAAGAGAATCTTTAAATTTTTCAAGGATTCAAAATCTCACTTAAAACGTTGCTCTAAAAGCGAAATACCTTATTCTGGACACGCTCGCCATAAGGCAGGTGTGCAGACGACTCGCACTAATTCCTACAGCGACTACGCAACATTCCTCAAGCAATTCCTGAACTTTCTTCTTCATTACTCTTTCTCAAACAACAAACTCCTGTCACGCTTATACTGATTCTACGCGTGAGTCGGAAATTAACTTGTTCTGAAAATCCAGGTCTTACATCTATGATTTGCAATTTTTGTACTAAAGGTTATTTGGATGAACGGGTTCAGAATTATAGCATAGATTTTTTTGCGTGATCCCAAAGCATCCACTGCCAACAACAATGACTAATCTCCTTATCATGAGGGGCTCGCACTAAGTGGTAAATGGTTAGCCACAATATTTGATAACAAGTGTTATAAATTGCATCATGTTAATCAGTGTTATAAGAGCAATTGTTAAAAAATAATTGATACATTTATTAATTACTTTTATTTCTTAAGTATATTAAATAAATTTTGTTTTGATATAGGAAATTATTTTCTTTAAGTTAGATATTTGTAACTTTTGTTTCCTTAATCACTGTCACAATGACTTTTGTTAGTATTTTCTTTTTAATTTTAGCAAAATTATAACAAGCATAATATTAATTTCAATCTTAATTTCTAATGGGAAACTAGAACTTAACTCATCTAAAGTGAGTGAACTCATACTTTGTTTACGAAAGAACCCATTAAATATGATAAAAGCTTTTTGCCTTTTTGAATAATGCAGAGAATTTGTTGAACCTTGCATATGATGGAAAATTCCCTTGCTCACTTTGCAATTTGGAAATGCTGCATGACTATCAATTGTTATGCACGTTATCTTTCATTCCAGCATATAATGGTCCTGCAGATGCATCATGCATGTGCATATGACTTAGGATATTCAGTCTTTGAATCAAAATTTAGCATATGTGCTTCTGGAGGAGTTTCCAATCGCTTCAAAGTCTCTTTCTAACAGAACATGTTACATGTGGGGTATTGAACGTGGAACCATGTGAGCACTGTTTGAAGTAAGCAATTTGAGCTGGCCTAGGCGTGTTTGTATGTGTAAATTCTAATACAAATATCCAAAAAAATTCAATCATTGTTTCAATTTCCAAACGCTCCTATGCTGCTATATATCTTCTTCATGGACAGTCAATCTAATGTTTATTTCCTAGAAACCCTCAGGTTAGTATTAACATCTGAGAAGTTTCAACACTTGTATCCAAAGAAAATGTAAATTTGTTTACATGTTAATGTTAACTTTGATAGAAGTATAATATAAAGTCATTCATATGTCTTTACTAGACATCTTATGCTTTAAAGGGAGAGTTGATTCATAACATGGTATCAAAGCATCTATGACAAAGTGGTTTTTTTTGTATAAACTACCAGGTATCTGGTCACCCTACGAATGTTGACTATTTTGGGAACGAGATGTAATTACAGTTAAGGCTCTTCATGTC
Organism: Lotus japonicus; assembly: GCF_012489685.1. NCBI lineage: Eukaryota > Viridiplantae > Streptophyta > Magnoliopsida > Fabales > Fabaceae > Lotus > Lotus japonicus. The sequence goes on from NC_080041.1 coordinate 1,758,043, forward strand.
TCTACCCGGATGTATTGCACGAGAATCGAACCCAAAAGTTCTTCTGGCACACTCGATCTGTGTTGCTAACTGAGTTACCCTTCGTGGTCTAGAGTTCATTCATTGTTTACCTATTTATTGTAACAAAAAGTTGGGTTTCAGCACATGATAGCTTGTGGAAGCACGTGATAGCTTGTGCATTATCCACGCAATAATCGAATGAGCTCTTGCAGAGAAGGAGGCGTGTTAAAAACTTTTTGGGATATTAGATTCATCACAAATTCATTCACCACATTCGGTGACATGACATTAAAACTTAAATGTTAGCTAAAGAGCATAAACATAGGTTGCAAAGATATCAGTGGCCAAGGAGTCTTTTGTATCATATTGATGAGAAACCAATTAACCTGAAGTGAAGTCAATACGAATGCTTTTTATAATGGATTATTCTTGAAATTTGCATATCAGATTACATTTCACTATCTATAGTAATCCTGGCCAACTCTAACATGCATTCCATTTGACTGTGTACAATTAATGAGTCATGGGTTCTCCATGACTTGCATACTAGCTTAAACGATTGAGTACTCTTCTAAGAAATTAAAAGGAACAGTTAGAAGAACCATGTGAAACTAGGTTTCATGATTTGCTCAAAATTCAAGACATGTTTACTAAAAAAAACAAAGACTTCTTGGTTCTAGGCTAGCCAGAAGTGATTCTAGAACATTTCACTGTGGAACCAAACATGCTATTAGTATGCGATGTTAAAACCCCTTCCGTACATCAGGATCTGTCTTTGAGGCCTCAACAGGTCTAATTTCCTTGAGCATTGCAACAATGTCCTTCATTGTTGGACGGTCCTCAGCTTGAGCACTGACACAAAGAAATGACACAGCTAGTGTTTGTAGTATTTCATGCATAGTAGGGCCGGTCCTCCCTCTCAGCTTTGGGTCAAGAATGTCACATGGGTCTCTTTTGCTAGCTAAGTGGTTCCTAACCCACTGAACCAAGTGTGAACCCCCAGGCAGAGTTGGCTCTAATGGGTGTCTTCCTGTCAGGACCTCAAGAAGGACCACACCAAAACTGTACACATCACTCTTCTCAGTAATTTTCTGCATTGATGCATGCTCTGTGCATATACCAAAACAACAGAAGTTAGCACTGTTCATGAGATTATATATCTTAGAAATATAATAGCTTTTGCTTCTGCAATAATTGGTTCATAAGATGGTATCAGTGTTTTTATGACCAAATAGTCTAGAGCTCGATCCTTGTTATTAGGGACGGAGTCGGAAAAATTGAATAAGGGAGGCAAAAAATTAACGCAATAAGTAAGATCATAATGGCTGATTAAAAGATGTGGTGTAAAAATTTTAAGGGGGAAAATGCTGCATTTAGTATTCTATTAAAGAATTTTTTTTCTCTTGGGGCGACTGCACCATTTAGGAACAACCTGGTTCTGTGTCTAGTTCCATCCCGGCTTGTTAAACTCATTATTCTAATATTATAAGTTGAATTAAAGCACAAAAGGTATATGGACTTGTGCATGGGAATCTAAGTCCAGGGCTCTTGCGTGAGAGGGCATGTTTAAAATTAAGAAGTTTTAAATTTCAGGGTACTTGGCTCATGACAATAAGGACTGAAAATTATTCAAGTAATTCAAATTTAGTGGAAAATATACCTGGAGCCATGTATGCATAGGAACCAGCAAGGCAGGGTCTCTGGACAGGCTTGAAATTAGTACCATCACCATTTTCACTTGCAATTCTTGAAAGGCCAAAGCCAACAAGGTAAGGATGAGAGCCAGAACCAAGTAACACATTCATGGATTTGACATCTCCATGCGATATAGAAGGCACACAATCATGGTGTAAATATACAAGTGCCTGAGCAAGGCCTAACACAATTTCATATCTGGTCTCCCATTCTGCTTTTCCCTTTCCAGAACCATGAAGCAATGAGCTCAGGCTTCCATTAGGGAGATATTCATAAAACAGAAGCTTCAAATTCTTATTTGATGCCCAACCGAGAAGCTTGATGATATTATCATGCCTGATTGAGCCTAACCTCTGAATTTCAGAACTAAACGCTCCAGACTCTGCTGATGACCACATTCTTTTAACTGCTAGTGTTTGGCCTTTTGGACTTGTTACCTTATACACAACTCCAGACCTTCCAGTGCCAATCACATTGGCTGATGTCAAATTCTGGACAATGTTATCAATAGAAAATTCAAACTTCTGATACAAATTCATCACCCTACTGTTACTTCCCATGAGTGCTTTGTTTGCAAAATGAGCATGAACCAAGACATGGATTGTGAGAAGTACTAGAACTGCACTGATGACTAAGAGAATGGACATTACAATCTTCAGAGTCATAGCTAATCTGGTGTGAACTTTGACTCCCATTTTATCTGCTGGAGTTACAACACCACCAGGAATGTAGAGATCTTTATTTGCAATGAGATCACTGAGAGGGAGTTTCCTGAAGAATGGGGTGTTAGGCATTTCTCCAGAGAAGTCATTGAAGGAAACATTTAAGGAAACAAGATTCTGAAGGCCAGAAAGAGCATCTAAACTCCCTGAGAGCTTGTTGTGGGAGAGATCAAACACTCCAAGTTTGAAAAGACCAGAGAACTGAGGTGGAATTTTACCAGAAAACTGGTTACAACTAAGATTGAGAAACTCAAGATTGTGGCACCTGGACAGTGTTGGAGGAATCTCCCCTACAAGATGGTTGCTGCTCATGTCCAAGAAATTCAAATTCTTCAAGTTGGTAATCTCAGATGGAATGTTACCTGCAAGTCTATTCTGATTTAGCCTCAACCTGTAGAGACTTGTGCAGTTACCTACATCAGGTGGTATATAGCCAGACAAATCATTGGAAAGGAGAAGCAATTTGGTGAGACTCTTCAACCCAAATAGTTGTTTTGGTATTGGACCAATTAAGTGGTTGTAAGACAGATCAAGTGCCTGAAGATCTTGGCACAGTGAAAGACTATCTGGGATTTTTCCTCTTAGTTTGTTCTTCCAGGCAAAGAACAAGGTCAAGCTTCTCAAGTTGCCAATAACAGGAGGAATATCACCAGAAATAGCATTGTTGTCAATTTCAAGCTGGCTCAGAGAAGTGCAATTTGAAATTTCAGGAGGTATAACACCTGAGAGTTGATTAACACTGAGCTGAAGCCCTTGGAGATTTGATAATTTCCCAAAGCTCCTTGGTATGCTACCTGTGAGAAGATTCTCTGACAAGTCTATGACTTGGAGTTCTGAGCACCTTCCAAGATCTTCTGGGATTGTTCCCACTATGTTGTTTTGCCATAAAAGTAGATTCTGAAGTTTGCTGAGGGCTCCAATTCGGCTTGGGATTGAACCAGAAATTGAGTTCTGATGCAAATACAGGTTCTGCAACTCACTGCAGTTCCCAATCTCTTCTGGGATAGAGCCTGACAATAAAGTTGTGTACATGGCTATGGTTTGAATTCTTTTCAGCATCCCAATTGAAGAAGGAAGGCTCCCAGAAATTCTGGTTTCTGCAAGGCCTAGCATGACCAAGTTGGTGCAGTTTCCAATGCTCCATGGAATCTCACCCTTAAGGTTTGCATTCCCTCCTGCTCTGAACACTTGGAGCTTGCTCAAGGAACCAATACTTTTTGGAATTTCACCGCTCAGTTTGTTGTCATAGAGTGTCAAGTTCATAAGACTTGATAAATTTCCTATGTTGGGTGGAATATTGCCTTCAAGAAAGTTCTCATGGACAGCTAAGCTTTGCAGTTTTCTTAGCCTGCAAATTTCTTCTGGGATTTCCCCCAAGAGAGAATTGTCACTGACATCAATGACCATGAGCTCTTCATAATTTCCAATTTCTTTTGGAATCCTGCCTGTAATGTTGGTTGATGAGAGGACAAGAACCTTCAAGGACCTGAGAGGTTGAAAATTCGAAGGTAATGATGAGCCTTGCAAGTTCACTGATTTCAGGTTTATCTCCACCACCTCACCTTGTGAGTTGCAGTGCACCCCAAACCAGTTGCATGGACTTGTATTTAATGGATTCCAAGATGCTAATGCATCTACAGTGCTGTTTGAACTGTTTTTCCATGCTAAAAGAGCTTGGCCTTGTTGGTTAAGGGAGTAACAGGAAAAAAAGTTTATTGAGAGGAGCAAGGTGAGGGAGAAAATTCTGGGTGAAAGTGACAGATTCTTTAAGGTTCCAGACATTGCTGAGAGAGGAGTGATCAGTTTTGGGATTGTAGAGGGGGAAATCCTATGACTATTTTTATAGAGAAAGAGAAGAAGCTCTTGACACATGATCCAGGTTATTGATTCTTTTATTATTGTAAGAGGTTTTGCTCAATGATAAGGACATGGCCATTCCCATGATGGAATTTACAGTCTATGCAATCCAACATGTAAGTCTCATAGTATATTTGGAAATCCATCTACAGTTAATTCTATAGTCAGAAATGATTCTAGGGAAAGCTTTTTCAGAATTAATTTAAATGATTGAGAAGCTTATCCAAACATGTTTTTAGTCTCATAATATGTTTGGAAATCCTTCTACAATTTATTCTAAAGTCATAATCAATTATGGAGAGGAGAAGCTTTTGTAAGTAACTTCAGGGTTCAGTATTGATTCTGAGAAAATAGAAGCTTGATCCAAACATGTTAGATAGTGTTTCACCGATAGTGACATGTCAAACATGAAAATAGTGGAGCTGAAAATCATGTATATATATAAACTATTTTGTTCCCCACATAGACACTTATATATTATACTGTTTCCTACTTTTATTTGCTAATTATTACTTTTTATCCTCATAAATTCAGGTGCTAAGATTAGCAGGAAACAAGGCATGGATAAGTAGCACTAGGACTAGTAAAACATGGAATGGAAAATGGCTTTAGCACTTTTGAGAAATGGGTCATTAAGGTGATTAATTATCTTAGAGATAGTGATAGGTTGATAATCAAAGAGAATAGACATTATGATGGTTGAATGTAATAGCTCTGTATTCGGTTAATCAAGAAGATCATTTCTTCCTTTAATCAGCTAGGCCCATTTTGTGGTCCATCTCTTTTATGTGGTTGCAGTTTATGAGCCACTGATGTGGTGGTTGCTACTTGCTAGTTGCTGCTATCCTTTGAAAATTTTCAGCTTTAAGTAGCTTACATATTATTATGTTTCCCCTTTTCTCTGTTTCTCATTTCTTCTTTATCCCAACAAATCTGTTTTATCAGAATTTATTCTAGCACAGCTAGAGTAGTGCTTATAGAGTATAGACCAAAACAAAAATTTACGAAACGCATGACTACCTACATGAAAATGGATCATGATCCTCTCATGTGAAAATTCTCTCATTTGAAATTTTGTGTCTATCTTTTTCTTCTAATGTATGAATTAAATAAGTATCAGAACCAATGAGTTTGAGGTTACTCTCATTTTAGGTGAGCTTCTACTCAAACCTTTCATTTCCATTAATTTTCAAGTTAGCTCAAAGTTAAAACGTTAGCTTTTAGCTGAAAGTTATTAACTTAACTGATTAAATTAGAAGTGATTGATACAATAGTTCAATCATGTGTTGATAAAGCTTGTAAATTCACAAGAGTAGTAATCAAATGGAGAAGGGTTTAATAACTTAAGAGATAGTTAGAGATGGCGGAAACTAGAAAGTTATAGATAAGCTATTGAGAAAAAAGCTAAACTGGCTGGTAAGGCTTGCTTGGTCTCTATTCTCTAGACATACATATACAGCTATATCAACCTTTCCTAGGCACAAAACTTGGGGTATCTCCACCTGCCATATCTATGATCTTAATTCTAAAGATGAATGCCCCTTGATTTGATTGAAGATACTTCTTATCTAATTTGAACTTTTCTTGAGTGTCGTTACTGTGTTCTCAATCCTACACGATCTCCAAGTCTTCATCAATTGTCCCATCTGCAATCTGCTTGTTTTCACTCACAAATGGGGGAAGTTTCAACTACACCCCACCATACATCTTGAATCAATGAAATTATAAACTCAGGACACCTTTTATGATTCCTAGCATGTTTGTTTCCATGCTAAAATGATAGTATAGAATCAATTCTAGTTATAAGTTACAAATCTTAATTTCAGAGTAAATGTGCCTTGAACTATGTGTGCCAAAGATCTAGTGCATGTGTAGCACTCAATTTAACAGTTTGGAAACAGGTATATAGGCTGTTATACCATAGTCCAAATATTTGGCCCCAGTATTTTTTTTAACTAATTCATAGATGCATCACCATGGAAGCAAAGAAGGTGGAATTTCAAAGTAAGCTTATTATAGTGCATGTGATAACAGATGATTTATAAGTAAAAATAAAAAAGAAATGTTTCATGGTAAAGGAAACTATGAAAGATCAATGAGCCAAAAGTTTCTTAATCAAAGACCCAAGTAGCATGAGACAAAAGACACACATGGATGGGAAATCTCCCCATTAGTCTAAAATGATCCATCCTCTAACCCCACCAATTTATTTTGAAGTTTTCTTTGTGAAAAGTTATGTCCTAAAGGCATGTTATGAGCACATCAAGTTTGCAGCATGATGTCATTTTTCACTCAGAAGAAATGAAAAGCAAGAAGGCCCTTTTGGATCACTTGGTAAGTCTCTAGGCAAAACCAATTCAGTAAATGGAAAACGAAGATTAGACAAGAACAAGAAAGAGAAAAGATGTGGTGGTGCCATTCACTATCAATCTCTTCATCTAAAAACAAAAAAACCTAAATAGCCATAGCTAATTCATTAGCTCCTCTTCAAAAATGTAAATAATCAACACTTCCAGCACTTTCAAAAACTTTCAGTTATTTTTTGGGTCTTAGTAATATATTCTTTAACTCCTTTTTTCCTTTTAAACTTTCTGCATCCAGAACTTACCTTCCATTCCCTTTTTTCATTCACTATTCTGTTTCTTCTGCTTTCCTTACAAGTATTTGGAATGGGAATCATGACTCGGATATTAATCAGCTTTTTTTAATCTAAATCACATTCCTGCTGTTGGACTATACCACATGAATATAGAAACTTTTGAATATCAGAACATGAGGAATTGGCATAAGCTAGTCCTAGGAAAATAATTAGAAATAGAAAATTTCTGACAGAGATTAAGGGTGCCAGGCACATGACAGCAAGCAATAAATTGCTGAATTTTTAGTGGCACTGCGTTCTAATTAAAAACATTGATACAAGTAGTGTCTGCATGGTTCTGAGGCTGTCATAGTGGTGAGCCATGTGTTTGGAATAAAGCATTAATTGTTTATCAGCAATCAACATTGCTCACTTATGTTTGTTTATTAAAATTTAAAAAGGAATTTAGAATCTGTTGATTTATCAGGCCCCGGCTTATTAATTCATGGAAAACAAACTGCATACAGAAGATAACAGATACCAACAAAATGTCATATTTGGATCAACTTTCACAAAATATAACCCTAATGTTAAGTTCAACGGAAATCCAAAACAGATACAAACTGGTTACAATATAATAGATGATGTATGAGTGATCAAACGTTAGTACAAAAGCCTTTTAATCTTGCATAAGAACACATTCACCACCACTCCATTCGATTACAATAATGAATCTGTTCATGTTCTTGTTGGTTCTTACTGTCGGCAACAATTTTTATCACTGAATGGTGCTGCAAAATGAGCCACTTATGTGTATTTACTTTTTTTGCTGTATGTTAGAGTACTTCTAATACAATACTTATAAAAGCAACAGAAATTATACAATAAAATTATAGAAATATGAATAGAGAAAGAAAGAAAGATGGATAGAAGTTTTATGATTTGCATTGAGGGTGGACCCTTGATGTGGTCTTCATAGTGTAGCATCACCGGAACTTTTGTCCTTTATGCATGGCACACGTGCAATATAGTCAGCACAAGTGGCCAATTCAATGTATATCAAGAGGACTTTTGAATCCACAACAATAATACAGATCAATGGATCCAAACATGATTTGTTAATTGAAATCCCATCAATTACCAGCCCTAGGGTCCCTGGCCATCCAAAATCTTGTCAGAAGAACTTCCAAGTTACACTTTCTAAGTTCACACGGTTGGGAGGCTTGATCCTGATTAATGCCTCAAATAACTTCTAAATGGCAAACCTGGTGCTATAAAGCTCTCACTATGTGCAAGTCTATAAAGTAGAAAACTCACTTTTACCTTGTATTTTAGTAAGAGACTAATTTCACAGCTCAAATTTATGCCCTCAAAGTCGCATGACCGCAACCTTATTGTTGCGTCGAGGCTCGTCATCAAATCAACGTCTATTAGAAACAATTGGGAACTTTGTTTCTTTCTAATTATTTGGCTAATTATCCCCAACTTGCCCAAATCATAGAGAAAAGACCAGCTCGGTTCCCATCTTTTCTAGAAAACAAGCCAATCAATGGTAGGAAAATTCGCTGGATGAAGACCTTAACATTGGAGCTTAGCCATTTCTCTATAATTGGGATTTACTACCTACCAGATTACCACAGGAGCAGATTCAGTGAGAATTTAGAGCACTTCCACCCTTTCAATGAGTGAATGCTTTAGAATACATCATGGATTCATTAAACTTCTGTTTTTCCCCCATAACTGCCAGTTTTACTTTTTCAGACCTTTCAAAGTGCTCCACTGCTTTGTTTTTCCTCCATGAAAAAGATGCCCCGTACCTCTCAGTAATTCTATTATTAAAAGATTATATTGTTTACACGTTCCTACATAATGTCGAGATCATGATCCTCTCATGTAAAAATTCCGCATGATTGTGGAATGTTGAGATTTTGTGCATATATTTCTCTTCATACCTATTAAATAAGCATAATCATTTCAATATTTATGACGAAAGAGACAAACATAAAATTTCACATGACATGAGAGATTTTAATAGCATAATCTTGATATGCTCCACCAAATACTAAATGGTCATATTGAAAAGTTCAAATCACTGTCTGATCCCACCATTGGTGTCCATTAGTATCCTGAAGTTCAGGTTGCTGTTTCCATATAGCTTTCTAATGCTATAAAATTATTAGAGGCAATGGGTGGAAAGTGTGAATAAAATATATCCTTTTACCCGAACCACAATACTATGAACATGTCCAATCATTTCTATGGGTCATGATTTGTAAGCCGGGTGCTAAGGCTTTTTGCTCCTTTTGTACTTTGGAAATAAATTAGTACAACGGTTGGGGGGACCTTTAGGTGGTTACTTTGACAAAAAAAAAAAAAAGTGGTTACTGACTTTTTCATTTTTATTTCACTTTTTTTTAGTTTTACTTTCATTCTGATCATAAAAGTTAGTTAGTTAGTTCCACACCCTCAACGCCAAAATACAGGTAAACACAACCTGCACTGCAAGTTGAAAAACCCTACTCCTACCATGTAAGAAATGGTATTTGATGATCCAATATGTACTAAGGCAATTAGGCAAGTCTTGAAAAATCACTTTATGCATAGAATTACATCTCATAAGCCATAGTGAGTAGTTATTCATACAGTTAAGAGATTCTGCATGTTTAGTTTCTTAGTCAGTCATTGGTTTTAAATTAGACTTATATATGAGAGTTTCTTCAAGTTTATAATCAGGCTAAGTATGGGTCCAAAGCAAGCTTGTCAATCCTGGATAGCTGAGCGGAGCGGATGGCCTAAAAAATGCTATAGCGGTATAGCGTATAACGGAATGGCCGCTACACTGAAGAGGAAGGAGGAGGAAGGATGAGGAAGAAGAAGGCTGAGGACGCTGGAGAAGTCACGAGAAGATATCGGAAGGTGGCTGGAAGGTGGTCCAAGAGGCGGACAAGAAGGAAGAAAGGTTGAAGGCGGTAACACAAATTTCAATTCGTGTTGCAAGGCCTCTTTAGGGTTATAAGAATCATAAAACCACAAATACCTCCACCTAATAGAACCGAAAAACCAAAAATACCCCCACTAATTGAACCGAAAAAACCCCAAACTAATAGCTCTAACATTATAACTCTGAGTTCCTAAAAAAAACATTATAACTCTGAGGGTGTTTCTGACTTTTTGGAACCTTCTTTTCAAGAAATGAACCCTAATCCCTGAAACTGTTAAATAGTGTGGCCATGGCTGCAAATCTGGCTGCAAAAGCGGTTGCAACAGCCACGACCATAAACGCTCCGAGATGGGAAGCTCTGTAGCGGCTGAAGGTCGCTCCGCTGCGGAATGGCACAAATGTGCCACTATAGCATGCGATTGACAAGCTGGTCTGGACTCTAAAGTACTGGTCTAGTCAAAACTTAGAACCAAGTGAGGAACAAATAAAGCTTGTCATACATAGCTCATGCCTCCAACACCCCTAGTCAAACTCATGAAGATTAGTCCTGCGTCCAAATGGTAATTTACTAAGTAAATTCATCAAGATTACTCTTAAACAGTTAACCTATTAATTAAGAACACATATTCAACTAAATTATTAATGAATTAGTAATGACCTCATTATGAAGTTCGTATCATACTATAACTGAGATATTTCAAGTAAACCCCTGAAGCAAGAGCCAGTGTCTACTAGAATCTACTTGAAACCACACTTCTGTCCTTTAAACAGCTAAGTTTTTCATTTCCCAGTAACCAATTCAACCATGTGCCACGATTCCTTGTGATGATTGATTGTTTCAACCAGCAGAAATACTGAACATATCATACAAATGATTTAACTTTTAACTACAGAGGTGTGAACATATCATACGAACAGCTCTCCACGGTCACACCCTTTGTTTTGACATTTTTCCCTCTGTTTCTCTCACTTTCTTTTTTTCCCGGTCACCACCACCTTCATCTCCCCTGCCTCATGACTCTGCTTCTGTCCTTAACCTCTTGCGGCCCCTACTCCTCCAACACCATCTTCATCCCCCTCCTTTGTCCATCTTCCTTTGTTGTTTTATCCTATAGTTTGTTGAGTGACAATTTCTTTAACAAAAATAATAATCGTACAAAAATTAATGATAAAAAGGGCCTTAATGAAAATCTCATCCAAGAAAAACCTATTCCATATTCCATTTTGGGGGAGGGAACATGAAGAAAGTAACAGTCTTCTGCAGCTCATCAATCAGATAATGACATAATGTTAGTTTGCAATCAAAGAACACAGGTACTTCTAAATGTTTTTAGTGTACTTATAGAGTACAAGTGCTTCTTGGCTAGACAATTACCTATCCAACGCTCACCTATCACTTGAGTTACAACTAATCCGTGCATAATAAAAATTACGCTGCTAATTTGTTTGGTTCGTTACTAAGTTAAGCAAATTCCAATTTCACTTCTTTTTCTCCTGTTAAAACATAGTAAAAACTATATTTATATTATGATTTTAATACTAATGTTTTTATATGGTATATCCTGATCCACCTGCATTTGCGTCTCAGCTTTTACGAATTTTGTCAAATCCTCCAACCCGTATCAATACTGGTACGGTGGTACTTACAACTTAAACCCGTGTGCAATAAAGATCAGAACCTGTGGCAAAGAGGTTAATAGATTTTCTCATTAAGAGGTGGCAACAAACATTGAATCTTAGCAAGTGTTAGATGATGCTTCAACTCAGCAATATGCCTCATCTCCAATTAACCAAGGATGAATATACTTGTACACTCATGGGGTGGTACACCCCAAATCACCAGAGAAATTAAGAAAATAGAGGGGGGAACTGTGATGGAAAAAGGAAGAGGAAAATAGAGAGAAAAAAAATGGGGTGTACTATAATCAAAACTCACAAATCACCTCCCAAAACAATTCATTATTCTGGATGTTATGGAAGAAGTCAGAAATCTCATTCCAGCAGATCCACCAGGAAAATATGATATAGAATAGTATCCAAGTGAGAGAACCTGCAAGTAGAATCAGAAATATATCATTTCAATACAAGATTGATGGTTTTAGAAAGAAAAAGAAGAAATTATGTATGCAAAATTCTGAAAGAAATAACTATTTCCACATCCCCAGGTGCTGGCACCAAGTTATGGAGTTAACACCCATCATCATATAAATCTAGCCACTAAAAATGTGGATATTAAAATTCTCTAAATCTATTAAGTTTCTGCCTATATAGAAGGAACTATTGCAACAATAAATTCAAGATTTTACACAAAACCCATCGTACATATTTCACGCCCATAGAAAATGCTAACAATAACACAAGGGGAAGGGCAAAGCATTAAAGAAACATTTTAACTATTTAAGGATAGATGAAGCTGATACCTGTACGACAGAGAACAGAACAGAGAGAATGTAGCTGTGACGCACCATAGATACATATATGGTACCAATCATACTGCATATAAAACCCACTGTGAAAGGGAGCCTCTGAAAAATAATCATAAAGGGAGAGAGAGTCAGAAGAAAGCATAAAACTCATGCAACATACAATGGCAAGCCATTTTTATCCCCTTGAAAACAACAGGATAGGAAATGATGAAATTCTAGTAACTTACCTCCGCTGACATCATGTGAGCAAGCTGATTCTTAGGACCTTTGAGAGCAAAGAATGACCCAATAATAAATCCACACCCGAGAGTGAAGCATATAGCAAACTTCTGGGGCAGAACCACTATCACGGGCAGGAACAAGGTAAATGCAATGAAAATGAAGAAGACTCCACTTGCCAGGAGCAAAGCAAAATACACGAGTGCTTTCCCAGAAGGAAGACTACTTGTGGCAGACTGGAAGTTGCCAGGAATATCTCTCACACCTTTAGAAACCCTAACAATTTTAAGAAGCAAATTGCTTAACTACTCGAGGACACAAGTTCAAGGAAAACTAATTAGTGTATATTTGGCTTGCATTAAAAGTACTTCTAATTTGCTTTGGTCCAAGCAAAAAACATCAAAAGAGCTTCAAAGCTCCATTAACATTCTGTTAAACCCAACGGAGATACAAATAGAGCCTAAGGGTGTTTGGATACCAGTTGTGTGCAACATGAACAGACTTTAATCTCAATCCAAGAGTTTCGTTCACTTTTTATCTTGAAGTGTGAGCTACTGTCCGTTTGCACTAATGCCAACAGATATCCAAACATAGGCTTAGTAGTTTCATCTTTCGAACATGATCTTTTACCATGATGTAGATCATACATTCAACAAAGAAATTGTGGCAGTAATTTGTACCATCAAGAATTTAAAAAAGAAAAGGCTAAAGAAGAATAACAATGACTTCTCTGCCACAGCACATTCAGAAAATATCGGAAACTCTTTCCACATAATCACATCAGAAGCTTGATACTATATTTTGCATGCCATGTATGTAAGTATAACAAAGATTACAGATTTTATTCTATTCCATCATACTCCAATTAAACCTCATTTCCATGTAAACCATCATTCATTTCACTTTCAAATTCAATCAAACCAAGTCAGATTAAGGAAGCGTTGCTGGGTAATTAGGACAGACAAAACAGCCTTATGTAACCAATCACGATATTCTAAGTGTGTTTGGTTCCAGGTTCGGGAGCCTAATAATCAATTCTCATTGACCAAATTTTAGGTGGTCATATAGATGTTGGCAATCAACATAGATAATCGATTATAGTCCCAAAATCAAATTTACGAGAAGCTAAAAAGAGCAACTTCTGCCATGAACATAATCAATTGTGGAATTTCATTAATGTATTTCATAACATTAGCCTATTGAACAGCCCTGTGGATATGTGCAGCTGATGCAACAATTAGACGGATAGTTTCCATTCGTGCTACAGGAGTGAACACTTTGTTATAGTCAATGCCATGTTGCAGTGTATACCCTTTGGCGACTAAACGGGCCTTGTATATGTCAACTTGACCAACTTCATTGTACTTGGTCTTGTAAATCCACTTGAGACCAACAATTTTTCCACCACTAGGCAAGTCCACTAATTTCCATGTGTCATTCCTTTTTATGGATTCAATTTCTGTGTCCATTGCCTGCTGCCATTTGACACTTTTAACAGCCTCCTCAAAACAAGTGGGATCACCATCACATGTAAACAAGGCTAAGTTAGAGAAGGAATCTGCAAGTTCATCATCAGAAAGACCTTCACCGGTAACAAAGTCATCCATCCAAGATGGTTGGCGGTGATCCCGCGATGGGTATCCAGTTGATGTTTCCACTGGAGCTGATATGACACGCTCAGGTTGACCACTATCAGCAAGTTGAGGAGATTGATCAGCAATTGTAGGCTCAAGAGATTCAGAACTGTTAGTGCCATCACCCCCTTCTGCTTACCACTCCAATTCAAAGGTAGTTAATGGTTCAGAGTTAGTGTGTCAATTCCAAGCCTTATCTTCTTCAAAGACCACATCCCTGCTAATGATAATTCGTTAGGAGGCTGGATCATACAATCGGTATGCTTTGGATACGTCACTGACGCCAAGCAAAACACAAGGAAGACTCTTGTTATCGAGCTTGGTTCGCTTAGCATCAGGAACATGAACATTACCAATGCAACCAAAAACACAAAAATACCCAACTGAAGGTTTGACACCACTCCAAGCTTCTTCTGGTGTTTTATTTCTCACAGCAAGAGTAGGACTGTGATTTAAAATATGCACAGTCCAATTTACTGCACAGTCCAAATTATTTCTCACAGCATGCTTCAAGTAAGATTCATTATAGTTCAATTCTTTCTTTCGGCAATGCCATTCTGTTGTCGAGAATATGTGGCTGTCAACTGGTGCTGGATACCAAGGTCTGCACAATGTTGCATGAATTCGTTGGAAGTGAACTCCCCTCCTCGATCTGTACGTAGGCCTTTGATAGCATGACTAGTCTCTTTCTCAACATGAATTTGGAAACTTCTGAAAGCACCTAGGGCTTCTGATTTTGCTGTCAAAAAATAACGTATGTGCCTGGCCCATAGACTCTTTCGATCGGAGGAAATTTTCCATGAGCATTGCCCAATGATCATAAAACCCATTGAACTTAGGAACAGCTGGCTCTATATATGAATTATCTGAAGCCATACTTGCAAGTATGACTTACAACATACTGTAAAAAAAATGCTAAACCCTTGATACCATATTTCAAGAAAGAACACGTGATATAGAGAGGGGAGTTGAACCAAGGAAAAGTCTTCATTATTGAAATATCATGGCCCTTACATCTGGTAAGAGAAAAAGAAAAGATAACAGCAACTAACAAGAAATCCTACCTGTGATATTAATTTGAAAACTAAACTAACAGACCCATTGAATAGGTATTTTATTTAAGAGCTAAATAAACCATTGACTCAGCATTAACACCGTGTTAATTCCAACTTCAACAACTAAATAAACCACCTAGTGGGCAAGAGCTCCCACGATTCCATTAGAAACGAGAACGGGCTTCCAACGACACATCCCATCAGAACTAACAACATAAATGATAATGGAAACAAAGAGGCGGGTAACAAACGCCACAATACCGATGGCAGTGAAGGGAACGAGTGCAACAACCCAACGTTAGCTTCATTTGTCGGTATTGTGGTTATTGCACTTGTTCCCTTCACTGCCATCGGTATTGTGGTTTCCATTATCTCTTACGTTGTTAGCTCCGATGGGATGTGTCGTTGAAAGCCCGTTCTCGTTTCCGATGAAATCGTGGGATTCCAACGGACTCGCCATCAAAAACAGGAGAAAAGAGTGGTTCAACTTGGGGAGAGAAAAACCTGAATGATTCAAACTTTAACCACCCAAGTATTTAATTTATTTTATATCATTTTAAATGAAAATAAGTTTACACTAAAGCTCTTTTAGCTCTTGCCCACTAAGTGGTTTATCCATAAAGGTATTCAAACATTTTCATGAACCAAAAAAAAAACATAAATTACTTCACATTCAACCTACTTTTATAATAATCAATTAAACAAAATCAATTCTATCCAGAATCAACACTCATAAAGTTAATCCAAACACACACTTTGTGGCTTTTCCTACGAGTGATTAGAGAACTTTCCACCGCATAACCAAACACCAAATACGCTATAACAATATGCTATATACATATGCATTCACTGATAATGATAATAGAAAGATCATGGAGCATTAAGGTGGATGGTAAGGGAGATGTAGAAAGTAGGAGTAAGAGGGTTACACGTTGAAAGTGCCAGTGACAGTGTTGTTGGCAGATCTGACAGCAGATTCCAGATCGAAGGCGATTCCGGAATTGGAGGTGTCCTGCGATGTTGATGAAGCGTAAGAGTTCCAATCAGCCAGCAAAGAGGGCGAAGAAGAAGAAGAGGAGGCTGGTTTTTGCTGCTGATCGTCACTGGGTACGCGTGAGAACCACCCCTCCATTCTTCGATCACAATCAACCGTCTATCTATCTAGAATCTACCATACACACACCATTTCTGTTTTCTTCTTCTTCTTCTTCCTTTCAAGCTGAGAGTGGAATGGACGAATTGGAATTCAAAGACGAGAGAATTGGAAAATCCGAAAATGTATTGTGTTATGTATTGTGTGTGATGATTTCGGAATAAACCCCTCTTCTCTTCTTCGTGTCTTAACAAAAATGTTTACATCGACTATCGGTTGGTGTGAAAAATTGATAATTGAAATTATAATTCTCAAAGTTATATTTTTTTTTGCAATAGTGCTCTAGTTCATTGTGCAATTCAATTGTCCTCTGACGATCTTTTTTTGGCGTCCACTGTGACCTTGAAGCGGTTGTTGTGAATCCTATTAGTGAGCCTGAGCGACATGGTTTTAATCAAGGGAGAGGTCTAATACCGATCAAATCGACGTCATTAATCGTAAGGTACATTATTAAGAAAATAAATTGATGACTCATAAGATACATGAATCTTTATTACTATGTCAACTCATTTTGGATATCATACATTAGCTCGAGTTAAAGTACCATAGCCAATTAAGGTTAATGACATTGAAATGAGGGAACTTCATAATTTTGAGATAAGATTGGCAATCTAGTTCCAACTCAACATATTCTTAACTCTCATAATTATAACTCACAACCAATAATTAGTTAATTACAAACATCTCTAGTACTTGTGAGGATATTCACAATCTCCAAGCAATCAGATTCAAAAGTAACCTCTTTATGCCTCGAAGGTTGGTCTCTACAACGGAAAGTTTAGCATAAAAAAGGCTCATCATCCCTAACACGACATGAGGAACCTGAGATCTAACGCTTGTCATGATCACGAAGGACACCACCTTTCTCACTCTTTGCAAACTATGAACTCAATTGTACGTCCCACTCACTTAATCGTACCTTACCATGACTTGTGATCCCCTATGTTCTGGCCATAATGTTCATTGGCCTCCACCATAGCTTGAAATCATATACTGCCATTAAGGGTTGTTGCGAAACATAAGTGATAAGCCAAGAGTTACAAAAATATGATTATTACGTCATTTTTAGATACACCAAGGGATCACAACAATCTATACTATACTATATATAAAGGGAAAGTTTTGGCAACTTGGAGGGTAAAACAGGAATTCAATAAATCATTGTACATAAACTAGAGTTTACTCATGGATATTTCAGTAAATCTCAGTATAATAATCAAAGATAAAATCTTGGCCATCTATTACTTTCAATCTTGATCGTTTAATTCCTTTTCCTAGCCTCTTCCTCTTCCACATTCAACAATTACACATTCTCAAGAACCTTTTGGGCTTCAACAATCTTTCAACCATCCAACAATATTACTTTGTTTTTAATGGGCATTCCTAAGATCGAATAGGTTGACATTGTTTCTTCCTTTTCTACCTTCTCAAGTTCCACCTGATCATTTATCACCTACCTCTTCAACTTCAACTATCACCCTATAAAATCTCTTCAACAAGCTTTCCTCACATCAAAGCACACACACAACAGAGAAACACAATTCTACCAGCCCTCCGCAAATCTGAGTCGATTTCGACATGAAGGTATGACTCAGTCACTTTTCTTTAGTCATTTGATTATTTTCAATTTCCTAACTCAATAATATGTTTTCCCTCAAGGTCTTCTTCTCTTGGGAGGCTGTGATAATGTCAATGTTATTTCTTTGGTTTCATTTTTGTTTTATTCATATTTTTAAGTGATTATGATTTTCTTTCATTTTTGTTTTATTCAGATTGGTTTAATTAATTATGAGTTATTTCTTAAATTGGATGTCAGATTATGATATTGTAGGTGAAAGAAGTATTTTTCAAAGAAGGATCCATGTAATCCCAGGTGGGAGAAAAAAGCTCAAATTCACAATTGTGTTTTAAGAAAAAAAATCGCTTGATGATAGTTACGGCCGTTTTTGTGCAACAATTTTATGGGATATCTGTTGAGTCATTTTCTTTTAGTTGGTGAGTTCATCAAATAATATTTGAACCCATAGCTGGATACTATGTTTAAATTTTGAATTTTTTAAAAATTAAATTGCTTATGAATGGGTTGTTCTTCATGGTTTTTTTTTTCTTATAAAAGATACACTGACAATTTGAAGCTAGTGGGGACGGTTAGAAAAGTTTCATTTGTATCTATTTATTAATTCTTTCGAAAGATGGGTAATCTCCGGAATAGCTATTTATGATATTATGCAATTTGTACAGTCGGATGTACATACAGTATGCATGAGATTAACCGCTTCAATGGGATCTTTTATTTTGGCATACGGAAAGATTGTCAAACGCCTCGCATTCACTCACTCTTGGTGCCAATGATTCTTTTTTTTTTCCGAGAAAAAATGAAAGACCATGCATGTGCCGTATGAATATTAAGTAGTAATAGCATGACACTTCGAGTTCAATATGCAAAAAAAATGTTTTTTTTTTCAAAACAATTCAACTATGTATCGGAAGGGTAGTATGAACAAGGGGGTATTTACAATTTTATACATATTATTTCATATGTGAGTTTTCAGAACCGTTGGATATTCATCAGACTTTTAATCTTAGTCGTTCAATATTCCCCTTGAACTTCCTTCATCAATGTTAGTATATAACTTTATACTATTAAGCTAAAAATTATTTTAAATAAATTTATTATTATTTAATTTATATGAGTTATGGAATGTCATAGGTCAAAATTAATATTAAATATGATATTAGTTGTGAATTCCATAAGACACAAATTATTGGTTTATAATTGTTGAAATATTAATCAGCCAATAATTAATATTAATAATAAACTTAAAAAAAAAACTCATATCCCTTCATTGTGAACTTCCTTCTTCAATGTCATTCTATAGACTCCTACTATTAATTCAAAATTATTATAAAAAAATTTATTATTATTTATTTTATATAAGTTAAGAAATTCAAAAATGTATCTGAATACTAAATAAGATCTTACCAAAAGAAAAAACAAATATCACTAACCTTTTTACCTACAATTATATAAATAAGTGTCAATATACTCATTCAACATGTGTCACATATGCTTTGTTGAGGTATTTGCTTTTATTTTCTAAAAGGCTCAAGATTCAAGACATTTTACGAAGAACATATCTCCAACGACTAACTATTGATGTACTATCCAAAAATGTTTACATGTGTTATAACATGCTTTTTTATTTCATGATGATCTTCAACTTGATTCCATCATGTAAAATTTAAACACCTAAAAAACTATGTTCTCTTTGATTTTTGCTCAACTTCGCACAAGGTACCGAATATTTTCGCAGGAAAGATCGAATGGAAGATTAAAGTCCGTGTGCTCCATGTGTGGGAAACAGGAGATTTAAAAAAACCTCAAATTGTTAATAGTATTGAACTGCTTTTAATCATTGAATAGGTATTTTGATTTCTTTGTTTTCCCCACTTTCATGGTACCTAATTCAAACTTTTTATTGTTACCATAACAAACGTGAATTTTTAAAATTGTAGTTTTTCATTTTGAAAAACCGGAGTGCAAATGCCACAGTTTAGTGACATACGATTTGTAGGACAAGTTTATGCGATTCAAAATTTTATGGTTCAAGCATCTGCTAGGAAATTTAGAGTCACAAAGCACAAATACAAGATTACTTAAATAGGCATCTCAAAAACTGAAGAGGCTACAAGTGACACTAATCCTACTGCAAAATATGATTTTGTACTATTTAATATAGTTGACATCATTTTCATGTAGTCGATCATCTCTGAAGAAATCAATGTTTATAGTGCTAATTTATTTATTAAAAGAAAGGACATATAATACCACAAGACAACTAATTGCATCTTCTAAACAACAATAATCCATATGACTTAACCTCTAACATTGCATCCTTAAATGAATTGCCCTAGTACTATGTTGATTTTTACTATTTTTTTCTATTCGTCATTATTTTACTCTTGCATCGTTCTCCTCAATAGTCACGGATACTCACAATCTCCAAAATTCATATTGCATATATGCAAGCTTTCTCATGACCTAACTTTTAGATGTCGATTTCCATAAATAAGTATTTATAGCTTACTACTTCTCTGATTTTTTTCTAAAAAAAATGGGAAGGTCCAAGTCCAAATTTACTTAGATTGTGGAAATTTTATTTAGACGAGTTTAACTTGATTTCATCCTATTTTATATTAGGTTTAATATGAACAAATTATGAATTATTTGTAACCAAATAAAAAACTATGAATTATTTATTTTTTAAAAATACTTAATTTCTTGATAAGAATAGTAAAATCTAATACTAACAAAGTACAAAATTTGTATTTAAGCACATAGATTATTGAATTTATGTGAGTTATGAAATTTCATAGGAAAAAATTAACATTAAAACTTAGGGAATTCCATAAGACACACTTTATTAGTTGAAATTTGTTAAATTAATCAAGTAATAATTAACACTAACAATTAACTTTTTTTTCGAAAGCAATAACTATATTGGAATGGGCGGGACATAAAGGATACTTATGCCCGCCCAAATCGAGTAATCCGATGAACGAAAGACACCATGGCGGGATTCACGGAACAACATCGAATCCCGCCCTTCCTTTAGTCAGGCCCACACGCCAGCTGGAAGATTCCTTTAGATTTGTCTTATATGTATAGAGACTTGGGCCCCGGTTGTCAGGCCCAAGTACAGTGAAAGTCCACATCATGATCACTTCCTCTATAAAAGGAGAGGTCAACACCTTGTAAAAAGTACCTTTTGAACATTTAATGAGAATATTCCTTTTATGATATTTTTAGTACTCTGCTAGGGTTTACTTTCTGTCAGTCTTCTACGTCAGATCTCCCTAGTACAAAACATTGGCGCCGTCTGTGGGTCTTACCTCGATCTACAACTTGACATAGACGGTGAGCTTTAAGATCCATGGAAACCCGTTCGTGTGGTGTGGGCCGCCGGGATCATCGCCAGAGGGGTGGTGGTCGTCACGGCGGCCGCGGCGGCGGACGACACAACAACCATGAAGTACCTCAAGAGCCGGAGCAGGAGGCTTCTTCGGAAGGGGTTCACTCGGTGGCGCAGTCACCGGTGTCGTTAGTGAATGCTGCTCCGGGAAGACCTTCAGATCTGATAGCTAGATCAGATCCAGAAGTCAGGCGACGATCAGCGCCGCCTGAATACGTGAATCTGGACGACTTCAAAAACAGCGTTCCGAGAAAAGCACCAGAAGTAGTGACGGGAATCACTCCGGCGGCCTTGCAACAAATGTTGGATACTTTGCAAAAAGTACAAAGCCAGAACGAGCAGTTGCAAGCCCAGGTGGAGTATTTAACCCAACGACAAGACTATAAGCAAGAACAACGACTCGAGGCCGAGGATGTTGTCGAGTTCCAGCCTTTTGTTCCCGCCATCACACGGGTGGGTATACCGAAGCACCTGCAGACCATGACATTGGACGCCTTCTCGGGCGACACTGATCCTATGGAACACTTGAGGTATTTCAACACCAAAATGGTGATCGGCGGGGCAACAGATGCGGTAAAGTGTCGATTGTTGCCTTCTACGTTTTAAGGCATGGCGATGCAGTGGTTCATTAGACAACCGCCCTTCTCCATCGATAATTTCACTTATCTGTCTACTAAGTTTCTGACGCAATTCTCCGCCAATAAAACCACAAAAGCAACAATGTTTGATCTTATCAGCATACATCAGCAAACAGGGGAAAAGTTAAAAACCTACATGGCACGCTTCAGCAAGATGGCGGTTCAATTGGAGGAAGATAACCCGGATGTCTGCTTGGCATCTTTCAAAAATGGCCTTCAGGCGGGAGACTTAAATCGGGACTTAACAAGGCGACCAGCGAGAGATATGATGGATCTTCGTGCTCGCGTTCAAGAATTCATATTAATTGAACGGGATGATCAGAAGAAACAAGAAAGAGAGGAAGGACGCAAGCAGTCTCAATCTGGCGGCGCCTCACAAGAGAAACCCAAGGCGGGGAAGGAAACCAGGGTAGCACAAACTCCCCGTGTACCAAGACCGGGACCATACCAAAACTCCAAGCCCGGTTTTCAAAATACATGGCACAGGAATTTCCAAGGTCCAGCTGCAACCACAGCTGGTCAGCATGGCACCCCGCCAGCACCAGTTCCACTCACCAAGTTGAATGCTCCCTTAAGTACTATTTTAAGAGCAGTCGGGCAGACCAATGTTGTGCAATACCCACCACCTCCCAGGCGGCCGCCAGCTAATGTGGATACGAATCGGTGGTGCGAATACCACAAAGCTCTGGGGCCATGGATAATTGCTGGAACTTGAGGCGGGAAATTGATCGCTTGATTAAAGCTGGTCATTTAGCAAATTTCGTAAAAGACGCGACGGCACCAGAAGTCGCTAAGCCAGCGCAAGGGGATAAAGGCAAAGGAAAGGAGATAGTCGAAGAGTTGGGCGATCCTGTTGGGGAATGCTCATCTATTGCAGGAGGATTTGGAGGGGGAGCAATTTCAAGCAAGGCCAGAAAGCGTTATGTGGCGGCAGTACACTCGGTACATGAGGCATATGAAGGCGAGTGTTGGATAAATCACTCCCCTATAATATTTACTCCCCAGGATTTCGCGCATGTTATTCCCCACGAAAATGATCCAATTGTAGTAACAATCAGGGTCAACAATTACGTGACAAAGAAAGTGTTTTTAGACCAGGGGTCTTCGGCGGATATCATTTATGGAGATGCCTTTGATCGCCTGGGGTTAAAGGAATCAGACTTGAGGCCGTATAAAGGAACCTTGGTAGGATTTACAGGGGACCGTGTCACTGTGCGGGGTTATGTGGAAATACCAACTGCCTTTGGTGAATGAGAGTTTGTAAAGAAATTTCAAGTGAAGTACTTGGTCTTGGCGTGCAGAGCCAATTACAATGTACTCTTGGGGCGGGACACCCTCAACAAGCTATGTGCGGTCATTTCAACTGCTCATTTGACTGTTAAATATCCAGCCTGTAATGGAAAGGTTGGGGTATTGCACGTGGACCAAAATGCGGCAAGAGAATGTTATTTAAGAAGTGTGGCGCTTTATGGGCGTAAGGCCGCCAAAGAAAGTCACAGAATCACAGAAATCTTTCCACAAGAGGGATTTAGTTTAGATCCAAGAGACGATGCTGATGATTTCCACCCACAACCTCTGGAAGAAACCAAACAAGTGCAAATTAAGGATAAACTTTTAAAGATTGGCAGCAGTTTAACAAAGGAGCAAGAGGAAAGATTGATCACCCTCTTGGGTGATAATTTGGATCTCTTTGCATGGACCACCAATGATGTACCAGGGATTGACCCCAATGTAATCACTCACAAACTGGCCATTCGACCAGGGGCGACCCCAGTCATCCAGCCAAGGCGAAGAATGAGTGATGAAAAGAATAAGGCTGTACAATTAGAGACTGAGAAACTAATCAAGGCTCGCTTCATCCGTGAGGTGCAGTACCCAACATGGCTCGCCAATGTTGTGATGGTCAAAAAATCCAATGGGAAATGGCGAATGTGCACGGACTACACGAGCTTGAACAAAGTGTGTCCCAAAGATTCGTATCCACTTCCCAATGTTGATAAGCTTGTGGATGGAGCTTCGGGGAATGAACTTTTAAGCCTCATGGATGCTTACTCGAGCTACAATCAAATCATGATGCATCCATCAGATGAAGAGAGTACAGCATATATGACCAATCAGGCGAATTATAGTTACAAGACAATGCCTTTTGGTTTGAAGAACGCAGGAGCCACGTATCAACGTCTCATGGACAAATTTTTTTCAAGACAAGTAGGTAGGAATATGGAGGTATACGTGAATGACATGATTGTAAAGTCTGCCAGGGCTGGTGATCATGGCGGCGATCTTGAGGAAGCATTCGCTCAATTAAGAACATATCAAATGAAGTTAAATCCTGAGAAGTGCTCCTTTGGGATCCAGGGAGGGAAGTTCTTGGGATTTATGTTAACCTCAAGAGGGATAGAAGTGAATCCAGACAAGGGGAGGGCGATCTTGGAAATGAAAAGCCCAACAAGTGTAAAAGAGGTGCAACGTCTAACAGGACGAATGGCTGCTTTGTCACGTTTTTTGCCAATGGCGGGTGACAAAGCGGCCCCATTTTTCACATGTTTAAAAAAGAATTCAAAGTTTCAGTGGACAGAGGAATGCGAACAAGCTTTTACCAAGTTAAAAGAAACATTAGCAACATTACCGGTACTCTCCAAGCCAACGCCAGGCGTCCCCTTAATACTTTATTTAGCAGTCACTGACAAGGCGGTGAGTACGGTGTTGCTTCAGGAAGAAGTAAATAAGCAGAAGGTTATATATTTTGTAAGCCATACTTTGCAGGGGGCAGAGTTGCGGTACCAGAAAATTGAAAAGGCGGCTTTGGCAATTTTGAAAACAGCAAGGCGCCTCAGGCCTTATTTCCAAAGTTTCCAAGTAAAAGTTAAAACTGATGTTCCCTTACGGCAGGTATTACAGAAGCCTGATTTATCAGGACGATTGGTCAGCTGGTCAGTGGAGCTATCAGAGTATGACATACAATATGAGCCGAGGGGCCAAGTCACAATCCAGAGTTTGATCGACTTCGTGGCGGAGTTAACACCCACGGAAGGCGAGAAGACTCAAGGAGAATGGGTCTTATCTGTGGATGGGTCCTCCAACAACACTGGAAGTGGGGCTGGGATAACCATTGAAAGTCCAGATAAAATGATAATTGAACAGTCTCTAAAATTCGAGTTCAAGGCGAGCAACAACCAGTCCGAATATGAGGCTCTGATCGCCGGTTTAAGGCTAGCCATTGAATTAGGAGTCCAAAAGTTATTCATCAAAGGAGATTCACAGCTGGTGGTCAAACAGGTGAAGGGCGAGTATCAGGTAAAGGATCCGCAACTTTCCAAATACTTGGAAGTGGTGCATAGATTGATAATGGAAATCAAAGACATTAGAATAGAGCATGTCCCGAGGGGTCAAAATGAGAGGGCTGATGTGCTAGCAAAATTAGCAAGTACAGGGCGATTGGGCAATTACCAAACAGTCATTCAAGAAACCCTGCCTCGCCCAAGTATTGATTTAGTGGAAGTGAAGTTCAAAGCAGTGAAGTCAATAAGTGAAGGCGAGCCTTCATGGATGGAATCAATCAAGATTTTTCTACAGAACCCTCCACAGGATGACGATTTGAACTCAAGAGCAAAACGTAGAGAGGTCAGTTTCTACACACTGGTAGATGGTGAGTTATATCGGCGAGGCATTATGTCTCCTATGCTGAAGTGTGTTGACACCAAGGATGCCCCAGGAATAATGGCGGAAGTCCACGAAGGAGTATGCTCCAGTCATATTGGTGGGCGATCCTTGGCAGTAAAAGTTTTGAGAGCAGGATTCTACTGGCCCACAATGAAGAAGGACTGTCTGGAATATGTTAAGAAATGTGGAAAATGTCAAGTCTTTTCTGATTTGCATAAGGCCCCGCAGGAGGAATTAACCACCATGATGGCACCTTGGCCATTTGCTATGTAGGGGACTGACATTTTGGGACCATTCCCGGTAGCGAAGGCACAAATGAAGTATATCATCGTGGCGGTTGATTACTTCACCAAATGGATAGAAGCTGAAGCAGTGGCGACTATCACGGCGGTCAAGGTCAAGAATTTCCTGTGGCGAAGAATTGTGTGCAGATTTGGGGTTCCCATGGCTTTGGTAATGGACAATGGGACCCAATTTACAAGTAATGTCACCTGGGAATTTTGTGCAGAAATGGGAATCGAAATGAGATTTGCCTCGGTAGAACACCCACAAACTAATGGACAGGCCGAGTCAGCTAATAAAGTTATTTTGAAAGGCTTAAAAAAGAAGCTGGATGAAGCAAAAGGGTGTTGGGCGGAGGAATTACCAGGCGTTCTTTGGGCATATAACACTACTAAACAATCAAGCACAAAGGAAACCCCGTATCGTCTAACTTATGGGACTGACGCCATGCTCCCAGTGGAAATAGAAAACCAAAGTTGGCGAGTGGCTCGGTTTCATGAGAATGACAACGGGGAAAATCTGATAGCAAATCTAATTATGTTGCCAGAGGAACAACGGGAGGCACACATAAGAAATGAGGCGGGAAAAGTGAAGATTGCAAGAAAATTCACAACGAAAGTAGTGCCAAGAAAGATGAGGGTAGGAGACTTAGTGCTCCAAAAAAATACAATACCCGACAAACACAACAAACTTTCACCCAATTGGGGCGGGCCTTACAGGATTATAGGCGATGTTGGAGGAGGAGCTTATAAGTTGGAACAGCTTAATGGTCAGAGGGTCCCACGAACATGGAATGCCTCACATCTGAAGCAATATTTTAGTTAAAAGACAAAAATGAACAAAGGTGAATGAAGTCGCACTCTTTTTCCCTTTCTTTGGAAAGATTTTTAATGAGGTGACATATGTAATGAAGGGACAATTGTTCCCATGTATGAAAGAAAATTAATGAAAAGATCATTTCAACATAATCGCCTATATTTTTTAATTTATATTACGAGTTCATGTAATGCAAATCGTATCAAGGTATGCAATACCGCGAGTAAACCTTTCGGAATAAGAAAGTATCGCCATTAAATGTTAAAAGCCTTGGCAATTCTAGTGGCCACTAGAAACCAAGCCTCGTCGAAAAATCGGCTAAGGTATATAGACCTAAATAACAACAAAATCTGGTAAACAACATCAAGGTAACAACATGGAAACAACAGAAGAACTTAAACAAACTTTGTTAAAAAGTAAGGAAGTGGCGAAGCACTACATGATTTGAAAGGACAAACAAAAGGGCAAGGCCCAAAGATAAAATTGACTTAACAAAATAAAAACAAATTACAAATTCAAGCTACGTTATCATTGTTGGCGCTGTTTCCCTGGCCTGCAACAACTTGAGGGTCTTCCTTTCCTTGGTCCTCACCCTTGTTCTGGCCATTTCCATTTCCATCATCTTCTTCTTCTTCTTCTTCAGGCTCCCTTTCATCATCAAATTGAGGAAGGAGATCGAGGCTAACGTCATCCTCGCCAACAACTTGGCCGTCCTTAATCTCCTTCAAATAGCCAATGCGGGAAAGATCAAAGCCTGGCTCAACCACACTTATCTGCTCTTTGGCCGCCAGAAAGCCTTGAACATATTGGAGGGAGGCGCGCCCTAAAATAGATGCATTCAGACGATCATATTTCTTTTCCAGCCTTTGACACTTGGCCTGAATAGCAGTATGTTTGTCATTGATGGCTTCTTTCAAAGACTTGGTCTTTTGAAGAAGCAGGTCCGAAGCCGCCAAGTCATCAGTTAACTTAGCACACTTCTCCTCAGCAGATTTCAGCTTTTTGTGGGCAGTCTCAGCATCAGTCTTCGCCCACTCATATGCAGTCTTGTAATCGGCTGCCTTCTTCTCAAGACGGTTCTTGGCTGAAATCAACTCCTTTACGCACTGAGCCATCCCCGCCATAGTGCTGGCGGCAGAAAGGGCGTGATGGATCGCCATAGAAGCAATGTTGGGGGGGCCTTGACCGGAAACATCCTTATGGATCCGGTTGTCAAAAGTACGAGTCATAAAGTCCAACCCGTTGAAGTGAGGATCTGATAAGCTCAGCAAAGAGGGAGGAGCCTCGCCACCAGTGGCTGAATTAGGGCCAGCTTGGCCAAACGGAGTTGGCGGGCGGTTGATAATGCTTGAGTCTTGGTGGGGTGGCGGGACGTTGTCGTTCCCTTTCTTTTTTTCCGCCGGATTACTTTTAGAAGCTAAACCGGATGGATCGAGTGTGGATTGATGAAGAGGTCTGCTGCCAGCAGCGCCTGAAGTCTTTTGGCGCTTTGGGTCCCTGACGTTGTCAGAGCCCGAAGCGCCGTCATTCTTCTTGTTTTGCTCAGCTTCGGCGGCCCTCTTCTTCGCCGCCGCAGTAGACTGGGCGAGGTACTCCTTCATCTTGAGGGGGTTCGCGTCAACCTTGCTTTTTCCCATCGTGGCTGCATGGAAAGCATCAATTAGGCGAGGTACATGAACAAAAAGAAAAACAAGTTATGTGCAAAAATTATAAACTTACTAAAAAATTGATTTAAAGTGCTAGATTTCGACGCCTCAATCAAGTCATGACCAGAGATTACTGGTAATGTGCGAAGGTAATCGGCGATGCCCTGCTCAGATTCATCCAAGGCGTCATATGAAACGGATATTTTTCGGCGAGGGTTTTTTGTCCAGTAAAAGGGGAAGAGAGGGTTATTATCGGAATCTCGAAATAAGTTATTCATTTCAGGTGACTCCATAACTTTGAAGTATTTTTTCTGCCACACTTTGTAATGGCTTTTAAGGGCGGTGAATCGGCTCATGTTCTTGCGGGCCAAAAGGGGAACCCACTTGACAGATGTAGGTTTTGTGGTAACTGTCTTATAGAAAAGGAAAAACAAGGGATAGGTGGGAGTGCAACTCAAATGTTCACAGAGAATTTCAAAGCAGCGAATAAAACCCCAGGCGTTGGGTTGGAGTTGACAAGGCGCCACGTTCAAAAAGGTAAGAACGTGACATATAAAGGACGAGAAAGGGAGTTTGATATTCAAATCCAAGAAGAAATAACCATAAACAAAAAAGAAATCGGGCGATTCATCAGAAGGTTCCTTGCGTAAAAGAACACAATCATCCTCGCCACATGGAAGAACATTCAACAGGTGATCTTCGTTATTAGAGGTGGCGGGATTTATCTTTGTAAACCCTTGGGAAGATATTCGAAGCGAGTTGATGCTCCCAATACTGCCCCAGATGGAGTGCCAAAGACATTTATCTTCAACCAAATGTGCGTTTGAACGCCATTCGGGTGAAGACAAGTCTCCATTGGAGGAGAGAATAGAATCTACAGAGCCGGCGGGACCGGAATCCTCGTGGGTGGAAGGCGAGGAATGAATTTCAATAACAGTGGGGACAGGAACTTCCCCAGCGGGGGCAGAAACTTCCCCCTCCGTGGAGGGTGAAGAGAGTTATAAGGAAGAAAGGCTGAAATTTTGGGTGGACATACTGAGTAATTTCATAAAAAATAAAAAGAAGATGAACAGATGCAGAAAGAAAAAAGAAGAAGACGAACAATGTCAAGAAAGAAGAAAGAGAAAGGACTCACCGGAGGGCGAAGTGGAGGATTGAGTAAAGAGGATGTCGGTTATGGGAGATCACCGCGCAATGACGACGGCCGGGGTGACGGAGGTTCGCCGGAGTTCAAAGATGAGAAAGTGAGAATCGCAGAGGAAGTCTGAGGGAAAAGGTTTTCAGAAAAGTGAAAAAGTGAAAAGTAAAAAGGGTTTTTATAGAAGAAAAGGGAAGAGAGAGAACGAGTGGGAAAGATCGTGAAGAGTCGTGGGATTTGAAATTTGAAAAGGTGCGAAGCGAAAATACATAATTCCTCGAGACGCACAATTAGAAACTGCATTCATGGCCAATGATGACGAAATCCCGGAAAACAAGGATACGTGCGTCAGTTGAAAAGACGTGACTGACGGTTATGATGATGTCGATATATCGACGTAATAAGGGACGCGAAAATGGCGCCATATTGGCGAACAGCAAAATGGCGATTAATTCATAAGCAAGAATGCGGCAACAGGCCACGACTACAAAGAATGGCGATATACTATAAGGCAGCGCATTAAAGACATCTCGACTCAAGGAACCTAAGTCTCATGTCTTGGGGGCATGTGGAATGGGCGGGACATAAAGGATACTTATGCCCGCCCAAATCGAGTAACCGGATGAACGAAAGACACCATGGCGGGATTCACGGAACAACATCGAATCCCGCCCTTCCTTTAGTCAGGCCCACACGCCAGCTGGAAGATTCCTTTAGATTTGTCTTATATGTATAGAGACTTGGGCCCCGGTTGTCAGGCCCAAGTACAATGAAAGTCCACATCATGATCTCTATAAAAGGAGAGGTCAACACCTTGTAAAAAGTACCTTTTGAACATTTAATGAGAATATTCCTTTTATGATATTTTTAGTACTCTGCTAGGGTTTACTTTCTGTCAGTCTTCTACGTCAGATCTCCCTAGTACAGAACATATATTATGAGGAAATTGACATGATATATGTAACACCCCCTTTTTCCCATTGTTTTATTTAAAAAACGTTTATCAGAGTTTAAAAACATATCAAGGGAGTATTACACTTCTTCACGTAAACTCATTAAAATTAACACTGATTGTGTTTGAAAATTTATAAGTTCATATGCTTTTTAAAGAATGAATTATTTCTGCGAATAAACTTTCTAAACCAGCCATATAATCCTAAGATGCATAAAATCACTTATTTAAATAGGTTTATCTTCCATGATATTCCAATAAAATTCATCATACTCAAAACTGAATTTCATAAGCACTTCGGCCATCAATTGTACGACATCGCCATAATTTAGAAAATCATTCAAAAACTTCCATAAGGAGAGGTTATAAAATCCTCTCAACAAAAATGTAAAAGTAACGTAAAATATCTACCCAGTGTTACATTACAGAGCAAGACATTTATTTTATAATAATAATAATAATAATAATAATAATAACATAAGCTAAGACTCTCCGAAGCTACTCCTCATGAGCCACAACTCTACCTCATGTACCTGAGCGATGTCGCATAGAACATCATTCCAACAGAAGGGTAAGAACTTACGTTGTATAAAATATAGCATAACAAAGAGCAAGTAAACAATTCAGATTCTACTTTATAAACTCTTCCCCTTTACTTTAAAATCTGAGTGATTATAATATTTGCTCTCAAGACAGTTTCACAATTCTCATTAATGTTTCGGAAAATTATAAGCTTTAAGAAGAAGAATAATTCGACTTTACCACAACAACAAAACAATTCACCAACAATTCACCAAACACATAAAACCACTGAAAACGTGAAACTTAGTGTGTGAGACTCTAATGTATGCATGTGGTACCAATTGTTAACCTTAGCGGTATCACCGCGTCCACTCCAGACAGTTAACAACCAATGAAGTCCACTCCAGACTTCCAGAACCACGCCAGTTCTGGGACAAACCTCAATTTTCCGATGAAAACCGACACGTTGCCTCTTGACTAAATGAAGTGTATTTCGTGCAAAAACTCATAAATTAAAACATGCAATTTGAGACCACTCCAGCCCCAAATATATAACACATTTTCTCACCAAATTCCATAACGGAAATCACACCAAAAAACACTTCAATACAATTATCAAATCATTCACTATTCCACTGACAAAATAGCAACACAAAATCATCAAATGTCTCATATCAATTACTAGAATCAGTTTCAGAATAAATCCCAGAAATAAGCAGAAACATAGCAAACTTGCATATAATCCTGGTACTAAATGAGAAGTCCAAAAATTATGAAAATTTTACCAAACATAGCCTTATATGTTAGCTTTCATATAAAATTAGTTTCACCCAATTTGGAATTCTGTAGAGAGATTTATGCTCTCTACAGCACATGCTGTTAGGGTGTCTGCGAGCAGAAATAGAGTTAACTTGCAGATAATTCTGGTATTGAACCAGCAACCAAAAAATTACGAAAATATTACCCAATATAACTCTATGAGTTATCTTTCATACAAAATTTGTTTCACTCAATTCGAAATTCTTTAGAGAGAGTTATGCTCTCTACAACACAGGCTGCTAGGGTGTCTGCGGCCAAAAACAGAGTGAACTTGCAGATAATTCTGGTACTGAGCCAGATATCCAAAAATTATGAAAATATTACCCAACATAACCCTATGAGTTAGCTTTCATACAAAATTAGTTTCACTCAATTCGGAATTCTTTAGAGAGAGTTATGCTCTCTACAACACAGACTGTTAGGGTATCTGCGGGCAAAACAGAACATAACCCAATTTTCCCCGGAACCTCAATTTCGCCCAAAATCAATTTTGCTCACCACATGTTAACACTCAACACAGTCTCTCAGTTCTGAATTTTCAAAGAAGATGGGGGTTCCTTCATGTTAAACTCAACCTCTGTTATTCTACAATTATACAAGGTAAATTCAAACCCTTACCTTCTATGACACCGGTACAAAGCCTCCTAGACCCTTTTCTTCTTGAAGATCAAATTCTAGGTTTTCTCCACCTTTTCTCCTCTTCTTCACCTTTCACGTGTTTCTCTGTTCTGCTGCTTCTCCAATTCTCAAATTCTGATTTTTCTCCTTTTAATTCACTCATAACCCTTAAATAGTCTTACAATGGGCCCCACTTCCAACTACTCACTATAAAACCTAAAACCCTTATTTATCTATATCACATAATAATTTAATTATCTAATAAAATCACCTAATGACCTTATCATCTAATTAAATCACATAATCACATAATCATCTAATTAAATCGCATAAATTATCAAAATACCATATAGCATAATAATAATTAAGATAAAATAATAAATAACATAATAACGAAAAGTGGGGTGTTACAATATACACCCTCCTCCAAATGGAGCAAAAGTCAACAAATACAAAAAGAACCTAAAAAAATATAACAACCAACCCAAGATACCCAAAGTCTATACAAACCTATCTAAATGTCCTCAGAAATCCTCAAAAGACTCCCTAAAGACCCAATTACCAAAACCCAGGAAACACCCTCTGCTAAACTAAGGCTAATTGCGCACCATGATTTGAGCTGCAATAAACTTCCTCCATTCAATAAAAAAAAAAACTCCCCTATATATTTCTCTTTGAACTTCGTCCATTAATATTAATTAGTCTATAGTTTTCTACTATTAACTTCAAAAAATTATTTTAAATAAGTATATTATTATTTATTTCATATGAGTTATGAAACTAAAAAAGACAAACTTAATATTAAATAAGATCTTACAAATAAAAAAGACTTCTTCTATCTGTAAAGTAAAATAAAATTGCTATATTTAAAGAATAAATCAGAAGCATCAATTAGATAAACAAGGACAAACAACACAAATAAAAAAAATCAAATACACTCATAAAAAAACCTACGACAAAAAAAAAACACAATCAAAAAGATAAATTAACAATTCGACAAAAAATCTAATTATCACAAAAAAAAACTCCTTTACTTACGAATAAATAATTTAAAAAAATCATTAAAAAATACAGTACAAAATAAAAAATAATGCCTCCGTGCAACACACGGGTAAAAGATACTAGTAAGAACATATTTTGCAAAGCTTAACGCAAAACCACCCTTGAAAGGAAGCATGATATGGAGTAATTGGCATAATAGCTCGAAAATAATCTCACACACATTTAGAAAGGGGACACTGCTTAAAGAGAAGATAAGGATATTCAATAAGTGTATAACAGATGTTTCACGCGCAGCTGACCTGAGATTGCAATAATATATTTTGAGGTTAGTGGGTAAGGACACCGCCTCCCTCATTCTTTGCAAACTACGCACATATTTTAATAATTATATTGCACTTTTTATTTATTAAAGTATTAGTAAATAAAATTTAAATTCTAATACATTTTTAATGTCTGGCTAACCCGATCCATTTTGACCCATCAATTTAATGTACTGAAAAATGAGCTAAATTGGACTAGTTAATACTGAACTACCCACACAAAAAGTGGGCCAAATGGTCAAGTCCCATGGCTCAGGCCCACTTTTCCACCCTTATGTGAATAATTTTTTTGATGCAAGCCCCTATTCTTTTTTTGGTACAAAGCAGCTTAAAGAAAAGAAAAAAAGACCACTCACTAGCGCCTCATAAAAAGAGTGTCACGATAGTCATCCGCAAGCAGAGGAGCTACTTCTGTCGGAGGTGAATCCAAATAGCGCATCTGACAATTCTCACGAGCACCATCCTTAGCCAAATAATCTGCAACCGCATTGCCCTCACGAAGAATGTGATCAAACCTCACAGCCTAATCCTTACTCAGCAGTTCACAAACCAAGCCGAAAACCGCAATATAAGCATGAAACCTTCCACACCCATGCTCCAAGAGCGATAAGGCATGCTTCGAGTCAGAGAAAACCACAATTCGACGGAACCCACGCTCCCAACAAAGACGAAGCCCATAGTGATTGACCAACAACTCCGCCTCCAGAATCTCTGAGACGCCAACAAACGCTGAGAAACCCACGCACCACTGCCCCGCTGAATCACGAACAACACCACCAGCGCCAGCCGGTCCGGGATTACCAAGCGACGAACCATCCATGTTGAGGGCCACCCACCCATCCGGGGGAGCGCGCCAAGACACCCAACGAGGCTCAATAGAACCTGAAGCGGACGCAGAACTAGCGCGCAAGATGCTCTTTTTTAAAATTCTTTTTTTAGATTTTTTTTTGTTGGTGTGTCGGAAATTTTTTTTTAGATACTTTTAAACAATGTTTATTTTTGAGTTATATTTTTTGATATAATTTGATGTGCAGTTCAAATTAATGTGGAGCCTTTCAAAAAAAAAAATTAATGTGGAGCCCAATTTTAGCATAGTAGTAGCTGGCTCCGAAGAATGCGATTATTATTAGCAATAGAAGGATCTAGACATTAGAAACCCTAACGAAACCCTTCACTATATAAGCTCTTCACATTCATTCGCTACCTTCCATCACTTCTCTCTCTGCAACTCTCTCCCTCTTCCGAAACCCTAATTCCTCCTTGTTCAAAGAAGCTTGAACGGCAATGGCGGAGGCTGAGACGTTTGCGTTCCAGGCTGAGATCAACCAGCTCCTCAGTCTCATCATCAACACCTTCTACAGCAACAAGGAGATTTTCCTTCGTGAGCTCATCAGCAATGCCTCTGATGTAAGCTTCTTCGTCCTCTTCTCTCGTTTAATCAACACCTGCTCTCGTTGTCTTTCCGATTTCCTGTGATTTTCATGGCTGTAGATCTGAAATTTCATTCGCTATCGTGTTTCATACTTGTTACGATCCTTATTATGATTGACCGTAAATCATGTAGTTTATTTGTTACGATCTGTATTAGATTATGTTTTGAATGTTTTGTATTTCTGTTAGATGATTGTCGTTGTTCAAACAGTGTGGATGTACTCAATTTAATTCATTGTATGTGGTTCTACACTTTTCGTGCGTTTAGCTGGAACTTGTTCTGTTGATATTTCAGAATTCAATTGATGCAGTATTAATTTGAAAGGCATAGTTATGTTGTGTATATATGTCGGTGTATTTGTATGCATTTTCTGTATTGAAAGCCATAGTTACTTATGTTATGTATCAGTTAATGTTTCAGAATGCAATTTGAATACAATCTATGTATGTATTTGTACATATTTGCTGGTATGTCTTCGCACAAAAGTTTATGATGACACCTTTTTAATTGGAATATCTATATTTACATTAAAGATTTTGGTGTGATACTGATTTCTAAATGGATAATTTATCTGATTCCTGATATATCCATGGTTGTGTCAATTAGGCTTTGGACAAGATACGGTTTGAAAGCCTTACAGACAAGAGCAAGCTTGATGGTCAGCCAGAGTTGTTCATCCACATAATTCCTGACAAGACTAACAATTCGTTGACTCTCATCGACAGTGGTATCGGCATGACCAAGGCTGGTAAGTGCGATGGTTTATAAGTCTTTATGAAATTAGTTTATGTAGCCCTGTGCGATTTTGATGATTGATATTCTCTTATGCTTGTGTGTTTTGTATTCCAGACTTGGTGAACAACCTTGGTACTATTGCAAGGTCTGGGACCAAGGAATTCATGGAAGCACTTGCTGCTGGTGCTGATGTGAGCATGATTGGGCAGTTTGGTGTTGGGTTCTACTCTGCTTATCTTGTAGCTGATAAGGTTATTGTTACCACAAAGCACAATGATGATGAACAGTATGTCTGGGAGTCCCAGGCTGGTGGCTCATTCACTGTGACAAGAGATACAACTGGTGAGAGTCTTGGCAGGGGAACTAAGATAACCTTGTATCTCAAGGAGGATCAGCTTGAGTATCTTGAGGAACGCCGTCTGAAGGACTTGATTAAGAAGCACTCAGAATTCATCAGCTATCCAATTTCTCTTTGGATTGAGAAAACCACTGAGAAGGAGATTTCTGATGATGAGGACGAGGAAGAGAAGAAGGACGAGGAGGGCAAAGTTGAGGATGTAGATGAAGAAAAGGAGAAGGAAGAGAAGAAAAAGAAGAAGATTAAGGAGGTATCCCATGAGTGGTCGTTGGTGAACAAACAGAAGCCAATTTGGATGAGGAAGCCTGAGGAGATTACAAAAGATGAGTATGCTGCTTTCTACAAGAGTCTTACCAATGATTGGGAAGAGCATCTGGCTGTTAAGCACTTCTCTGTTGAAGGTCAGCTGGAGTTTAAGGCTGTCCTCTTTGTACCCAAGAGAGCACCTTTTGATCTCTTTGACACAAAGAAGAAGCCTAACAATATCAAACTGTATGTCCGCCGTGTCTTCATCATGGACAACTGTGAGGAGTTGATTCCTGAATATCTTTCTTTTGTTAAGGGTATTGTGGATTCTGAGGATCTTCCGCTGAACATTTCTAGAGAAATGTTGCAGCAGAACAAGATCCTTAAGGTCATCAGGAAGAACTTAGTGAAGAAGTGCATTGAGCTATTCTTTGAAATTGCTGAGAACAAGGAGGACTATAACAAGTTCTATGAGGCCTTCTCTAAGAACCTGAAACTAGGTATTCATGAGGATACTCAGAACAAGACAAAGATAGCTGAATTGCTGAGGTACCACTCCAATAAGAGTGGTGATGAGCTCACCAGCCTCAAGGACTATGTGACCAGGATGAAGGAAGGACAAAGTGACATCTACTACATTACAGGTGAAAGCAAGAAATCTGTTGAGAATTCTCCCTTCCTGGAGAAGCTCAAGAAGAAGGGGTACGAGGTGCTTTACATGGTTGATGCCATTGATGAATATGCTGTTGGTCAGCTCAAGGAATTTGAGGGAAAGAAGCTTGTCTCTGCTACTAAGGAAGGCCTGAAGCTTGATGAGACTGAAGATGAAAAGAAGAAGAAGGAAGAGCTCAAGGAGAAATTTGACAATCTCTGCAAGGTGATGAAGGATGTCTTGGGTGACAAGGTTGAGAAAGTTGTGGTATCTGACCGTGTTGTAGACTCTCCTTGCTGTCTTGTGACTGGTGAATATGGGTGGACAGCCAACATGGAAAGGATCATGAAAGCACAGGCATTGAGGGACAGCAGCATGGCTGGTTACATGTCAAGCAAGAAGACCATGGAGATCAACCCCGAGAACCCAATCATGGAGGAGCTTAGGAAGCGTGCAGATGCTGACAAGAATGACAAATCTGTGAAGGATCTAGTTCTCTTGCTCTTTGAGACCGCTATGCTAACCTCTGGGTTCAGCCTTGATGAGCCCAACACTTTCGGTAACAGGATTCACAGGATGCTGAAGCTTGGTCTGAGCATTGATGATGATGCTGCTGAAGCAGATGCTGACATGCCTCCTTTGGAGGATGTTGATGCCGATGCTGAGGGTAGCAAGATGGAAGAGGTTGACTAAGTATGACATCACTGTTAGAAATCCATTAGATTGAGAAACAGTCTTCTACTATGTTTTGTTGCTGTTTAATTTTGGAATTTTGACGTTTTTGGTGCCATTTCCTGGATTTTGTGCATCTACTTGCCTATGTTGGATTTTCGAGTCAGTTTTTTTGGCTTGAATTGGCGTCTAAACGTGAATGCTAGTAAGTTTGTTCAATTCATTGGGGTGAGCTTTGTCTTAATGACACAAATTAAGCAGGACAAATCATCAGTTTTTGCCAAATTCTAAATGACGCACCTTAATGATAATAATGTTTCAAAGGTAATAACTGTTTATCTACAACGATTTTGTTTTATAATATCATAGCATCTCAAAATAAATAAAAATTAGATGTTACAAACAATTACAAACTACTACAATATATGTTTTTTTTAAAACAAATAACTACAATTAAATTGACATGGAATTTGTGTCGGTGACCCCTGTTACTATGTTTTCATTCAAAATAAATAATACGAAGAATATATCTTAATTATGTGCACCGACCGTTCATGAATCAATCACATTTCAACTAAATTGTTAAATTAATTTAAATGGTTAATATGTGGGTGGTTCTTTTTTTTTTGAATTTACAAAAGGAAAATCAACAAAGCACAAACTATACTTGAGTAGTATCAAGGCATAACGACTCAAAAACAAAGGAGGGTAGAAGCTTCCAAATGCTATGCGAAGCACCAACCCGAGATACCTGTCGGGCTAGAAGTAGAATGACAACATTCCAGAGCAAGGTTTGGACTTTAGTAATATTATCTCTCGCCTCGCCTAATAGGAAGACAATGCTTTCTTGGCGACGTCCGTTGGCGGGGAGAGAGCTTGGTTGGGAACAGTCTCTGCTGCAGGACCTTAGTATTGTTCAGCTTTCTGAAGGGGAATTTGATAAATGGACGTGGTTCGTGAGTGATGATGATGTGTATTATGTGAACTCCTCTTACTCCTTTTTTGCTGGAATATGAGCTACCAGATTCAGACCCTGTTTTTACTGCTGTGTGGAAGTCCTTAGCTCCCTGACTCCCTCAAATGTCAAAGCGTTCGCCTGGAGGCTGCTACTGAATCGTATTGCTTGCAAGGAGAATTTACTGAAACGGCAAGTAATTCTATCGGCGAGTGATGTTTTTTGTAGCTTTTGCAGGTCTCATGTGGAGTCATGCTCCCACCTTATTTTCTCCCGCCCCTTCTCCTTAGCTGTTTGGCATAGGTGCTGTAGGTGGCTTGGCCTCTCACCTCCTGCAGCGAGCACTCCGCGGGAGAACTTTCTGCAGTTTAACGTTGGATGGACCAAAATCCAGAAGCGCGTGGCATTGTCAATTTGGTTAGCTATTACTTGGTCCATTTGGTTAACTAGAAATAAGGTGGTTTTCTGTGATGGCTCTACGGCATTGGAGGAGATTTTCCAGCTTATAATTTGGAGGACCTGGTAGTGGAATAAGGCAAACTTGAAGGAATTCCATTACTCACTTTTTAGTGGACTTCTAGCCCTCTGTCCTGTATTCTTGGGTTGCCATAGTTGCAGGGATGCCTACGTGCATCATTTGGTTGTAATGCTGTTGGCTAGCTAGGGCCCTGGGCACTATATTCATGTTCATGTATTTGTGCCGTGGGGGTTTGTTCCTATTTGCTGTTTCCTTCCCCTCTCTTTTCTTTTTCTATCTCTTGTATTAGGGTTGGGTACCCCTTGTTCTCCCTTTTAATATAATTTTGGCTTATCAAAAAAAGGAAGACAATGCTTTGAAGCACTTGAAAGCTGTTGCTACAGTCTGAAATGCAAGGGACATTCCTAACCACACTTTATTCTAATATTTGGGTGGTTTGAGTGTACTTTATTCTAGTTTATTTTTTACATAAGTTTATAGTGACAGCCTAACCACACTTACCCCATAAAGTGAAATGAAGAACAAAAGAAAAATGTGATAGGAAAAGAAGATAGAAAGTAACGGAAAGTTGGTGAAAATGTGAAATGAACCCTATTTTGTATGAACAATAATAACCACATCTTAAAGATTGAGTTGATGAATTATTCTCCAAATATTAATGTAACCAACAAAACATTTTGAAGTTCGGATTAATTTTACGTCTCCGTTACAAAGTGCTAAGTTTCACATGAGAAAGTGAACTTTCTCATTCTTGTCCTTAAGACATGCCCATGCACTTGCGTTGCATATGACAGAAAACCTTTGATTCATGGAATGGAAACAATAAAGGTCAATGTCAAGCACTAAATCAAAAGTATTTCGAGAAAATTTAACCACAAAACCAAATATCGTCATCGAATGAATACAACCGATGCAAGGTAAATAAATCCCTTTGCTATGTCTACTTTAATATTTTTACATAAAAAGAGGCTCTGGAGTCCACAGGCAATGAAACCATAGGCCAAATAATATAAAAAATATTTGATGTTTAAGTATCGTCTACTTGTGAATGGAATACAAAGCTCGGGAATGTTGTGGTGATGTCTCTGCTCAAACACATGAAAACAAACGTCAGAAAGTGCCAGAAAAATAAAATGAAAAAGAATATCAGAACTTCACTGCTGGGACATCAAAAAATGATGTATGGAATATCAATAAAATATAGCCCACAACCATAATTAAACCTCATTTCTGGTCTGGATAACCCTTTTTACTACTATTTCCAAAACTCAATTTCTAAAACTTCAAAAGGAATTTAGTTTTCCTTCGTTGGTAAGTGTTTTCTGATTCCTATCCCTTAATTCTGTAGGTTATTTTATATCAACACTGGAGTGAATCTACACTAATCATTACTAGAGTGGCAGGGCAGCACATATAGATGTTTAAAGGAAGCAGACTCAGGGACAGAACCAGAAAAAATGATTAAGGAAGACCAACATTTAACAATATTAAGCACACTCAGCAACCTAATTGGAGGAGGCAGTATAAAACTTTCATGAGGGAAAATACAACATTAAATTTTTTTTTTCTCATAGGGGGGCGACTGCCACATTTTAAATCTATATAGTTCCGTTCTGGCAAGACTATATCACATCTCTCATCCATTTCATTACTTGGATTTGCCTGTAGTGGCTCTCTTGAATTTAGAGAATGTATGTACATGACTTAAGATTTACCTGAGATATTGAAGGGTCATGTTCTTCAAAAGTGATGGATGACGCAAAACAAGGTTCCTCCATTCCTCCTTGTCAATCTTGCCGTCATGCTTTGTATCTGCTTCCTCAAAAGTCTTAAGAAATCCAAAATCCAATGTTAAAACTAGGTGATCTTTTTCATAAAAGGATAATAGTAAAAAAGGACTATGAAGAGTCCGAATCTCACTAGGGAAAAGGGGTATTACCTTGTCAATTATACTCTCTATAACATCATCTGATAGGTTCATGCCAGATTCAGCAAGTGTAGCAACAACCATTTGTTTCACCTTCACAGCGAACACAAGATAAA
The DNA here is from genome assembly GCF_012489685.1 of Lotus japonicus. Lineage (NCBI taxonomy): Eukaryota > Viridiplantae > Streptophyta > Magnoliopsida > Fabales > Fabaceae > Lotus > Lotus japonicus. Next base: position 1,799,283 of record NC_080041.1, read on the forward strand.
AATTAGGGTTGTCCCACTTAAGATACAGTTAGGCCTAACTACCACAAAAATTTAGTTTAGTTTAAGGGCGATGATTGCTCTACCCTATATAAGGATTGTTTTGGCAATATCTCTAGTCAATATGAGATTTCTAACACACTCTCCGCCAACGACTGAACATCTGAAAAATGGAGATCACAAACTTCATATTCATCAGAATGCCATTTTGTTTTTTAGACCCAGCCCAAATTCTAATACAGTATCAGAGTCAATTCTAGATCCATTGTTGGACCACCTGTTGAAATTTGAAATTAAAGAATTGACTTGACCAACCCACCTTGTAGATGGGATGGATAAGGGCCTTAAGATGAATATGAAGTGTGTGATCTCCACTCTTCTGTGAGGATTTCCACATTAACTACAGATATGATAATGAAGTATTTTATAGGGTAGAGCAGTCCTCACTCCTCACCCCTAAGCTAGCTTTGGAGTAGAGTTAGGCATAACCCCATATTCTAAGAGACCGAAACAAGGAGTAAAAGCTTAAGATCATCAAAACAAAGATGACTAGTTACCTCTTGCCTTTCAATAAAACCCTGCTGCTTGAGATCATACAATTGAAAGGAAACTGAAACAAGACATTATGTGGTTTTAGTTTTGGTATATTTTAAAAGAAGAACCATGCAATAAACCAAAGAGTTGATTTATACGCCCTTCTTAATTACAAGCTGAGCTACATAAGTTTTGTCCTTATATGATCATTAGAAACAATTTCAAACAACTTACAGTGAATCTTATCATCAATGGGGGCATTTGGATGGAAAACAGAGAGTGCACGAGCAAACTCTTCGAAACCTAGTATCCCATTATGCTTTGTGTCAAACAAATCAAATACCTAAGAGAGTACAAAGAAAGAAGCTCATTAGATATTAACAAAAAGAATGACATGAAACAATGTATGTACATGTTGCAAGGGTTAAGAAATAACTTATACTGGACCGGAAGTAAAATTTCTTTAAAATATGTATAACATTTAAGGAACACGTGAGAAAACCTCTAAACAAGGGTATACCATTTTAATGATTATGACAAACCATTAAGATACATTAACTAAATAGTAAATATGAAGTTCCCCCTAAGTTTATCACCATGACAACAAGATAAGCAACGCAGTCACATTTTTTTGAATCGAGATAACACATTGACTTTAGCATGTGAGAAGTTATTTTAAATTCCTTACACAACGCACATATAAAGGGGGGAGGGGACATCAAGTGAGAGGACTTCTGTAAAGAAAAAAAGAGAACGTTAAATCTTGACCGTACAACCATGCATGTAAAAATATAACGGTCACTTGACTTTTTAAAAAACTCATAGGGTTTTATGTTTTAATTATGATCATTCATGGTTAGATCTAATGGTCAAGGTATAATACGTTCATCTCTCACAAAAAAAAGTTGTCTAACTTGGTACATCTTCTCTCTCTCTCTACACACACACATATTGTGGATATGACATATTTGTTGTGCCATTTGTTATTGTTTCTGTATATGATGGCCATAACCTGATCTGATCAAAGAAACATATTTTCATAGTTCAGAGTAGAGTAGAGTTAAGCATAGCTAAAAAGAAAAAGAAAGCAATACCCGATCAGCAAACAAACTTTCTTTTTTATTCGTCTTGAATAGTGCCAATTGAAACTCTTCCTGAAAATCATATATATATTTTTAATATGGCTCAGTAAACAATATTTATAATATGGCCACAACACAAGTTGACCAATGACAGTAGAGACAAACCTTGTTGATCAGCCCATCATCAATCACAGCACTGCTGATCTTTTTAAAGAGCTCATAAAGTGCTTCGATTTCGCTCACACTGACTGTGTACAGTAGCAAAACAAATGGCTATCATCAGGCCAAATTATTGTATTTTTCTAAATAGTAATATGAGATGTAATCGATCCAAAATAAAAACACGACAGTAACATCATCCATATGGTTTCTTTTCTTTTCTTGTTCATCATTGCTAATATGTATAACGTGTGATACATATAACTGACCACACTTAGTGGGATAAGATCTTAAAAGCTAGTAATCAGATCAGAATTCATTTGTATAAGAACATAAGTAACAATGAATGCATAACTATCGTAAAGTTAGGTTGATGCATACACACTGTCTCTCTTGCAAGGAGTTCAGGATCTCCAATGCCTCTTGACTGCTGATATAAATCGAGGTCACAACATTGCAATAGCGGAGCCAATAGATGCTTAATTCCCTCTATGCACTGCAACATGATATCTCTTGCAATTGCAAATCAAAACGCTCCATAACTGTTCGAAAAACAAGTTAATTAGATATTCTATTTAGTTTCTTCCTCGTTAAGTGATCATAAGTATGCATAGAGAAAGCAAACCTTTTAACCATTTCCAACTTTAGATGGCCAATCCGAATGCCAAGATCCGTGAACTTGGAGGCACCTCTGGCAACAAAATCTGGTTTTAGAATTGAAGTAAAATATCCATCAAATTCCAACATAGAATGTATTCAAAACGAAAACACAAAGAACAAGTTCCATTCTTTAATCTGGAGCAGAACTTATCTACAAATTACTTATTAGATCAAACTAAAACACTCAACACTCAAAGACTTCAAACGGTATATCGCTTTCTTCCTTCCTCTTTGAAGATTGAGAAACCATGTACACAGATATTTTTTGCAATTCAATGAAAGTTTTTTCGAAGGCATATATGCACATATATATTACTATTACAGTTGCAGTATGAAAGTCAGGAACTACAGCAGAAAAGAAAGGGAAAACTGATTAAACTAAATACTAAACATATATATGAAGATAAAAGCTGAAAGACTAGAAATCTGCAGATAACATGTAGGGGGAAAATAATTTTCAAACCCAACAATTCATCAATGACTCCTAATTGCAACCAAATTCATAACAAGGACTTATGCCTGAAACTGAAATGTGTTTGGATCAACGTTGTCACAATTGATTTTGGATAGAATTGAAGTTGGTAAAATTGATTCTAGTAAAAGTGAGTTGGAAGTGAAGTGATTCATGTTTGGGTACATTTATGAATTACGATTTATGAAAAAAAGTGATTTTTGTATGTAATGTTGTGAAACTCAGTTGTAAAATTTCACAATTGATTATGCTCAACGCAAAAGCTACTCTCTCAGTCTCTCTAGCTTCTAGCAGAATTAATTTTGCAATTGAAGTTATTTCTCAAAATGATTCCCAAACATCAATATTGGCATCTAAAACTGAATTGACTTTACTCTATCACAATTGATTTTGAGTTTCCCAACCGAGAACCGAACCAAAAACATGCATACTGACATTGTGCTGAAGTACTTTATGAATTCAATAGTCACTAATTGTTCATAGAAATATCATGTTAATAACAAAAAAAATCTTCGAATCCAAAACAATCTCATGGATCCACTGTTCCACATCATAGCCAACAACTCAGAATCGCGTAACAGCAATTTCAAAATCAAAATTCAAAACCCCCAAACCAAAAAATAAAAAATTTGCAAACTTTGAAAGCAGTTAGATTCTGAATTAAAGACAGTTCACAATTCACATACCCACATGGACGGGAAACTCATAGATCGATCTATATGAAGAATCAACAAAAAGACATGAAATTTAGGGAAATCTCGAGAACCCCATCTCAGAAAACACGATAATCATACTCTGTTCTGAGGAAAAAGGTGAAGTGGGTGTCTTACCTTGGAGATCAGGGATCAATTGTAGAAGCTATTGGGGAAAGATGAATTTGAGAAGTGAAAACCCTTTTTGTGAAGGAAGATTGTGTTCTCTGGAAATCCTATCACAGTGGTTTGCAGTTGCAGCGAATCGCGTTGTGAGGGTGGCGAAAGTGAGAGATGATGACAGATGAGATGGGGTACAACTTTGTTGGAATGTAATGCAAACGTTGGCGTCTCACACAAAACATATCAATAATTCAATTTTTTTATATTTATTAAAATTAGCATATATATGATATTATATTTTTTGCCAATACGAGTCGGCACAACGACTACTGGCTTCAGGTTTCGGATTTAACTCTCACCTCCCCATGAGTCGAGGGTTCGAATCTCTTTGAGGTTAGTAAACTCTCAACTGGTGGGCAACCCTCTTCGGGAAGATCCAGACGTTCCTTCCTCGGAGTATGACTCTAGAGGCGTTTTCTCTTCGTTCTACTATTTTTTATCAACACAACACAAAGATATTATGTTTTTTAAAATTAAAACTTTAATCAGTTTTTTTTTAGCATATTAGACTTTTTTGTTCTAAACGGATGTTTGGTGTGTTTATTTTTATTTTTATTGATATATAAGTACAAAACATTAATTGTTTTAAAATTTATTTCTCTCTTTTTTTTTCCAGTAAAATTGCATTAATTTTTTTTTGCAGAAGTTATAGGATAAGAAACACAATAATAAAAATAATGTTATTCTTTGTAATATTTTTATGAATATACCAATTGGGGAAAAAAAATAAGAAAACAAATAGATTCCATTTAACCCTTGGCCCACGAGTTCCTTATATATGGTCCATGAAATGATTGGGGACCATATCTGGTTTGTTCCTCTTTTGGACCCAATAGAAAGTAGTTCCTCTTGAGAGTATTTGTCGACAAAAAAAAAAAGAGTAGCTTTATTTCAAAAAAGAAAAAAAATATGTTTCTAATTTGCTTTCCACTTCCATCTAAGGGCAAAACGAAAAAATAATAGTAACCTTTAATTTTGATCTAGCACAGCAGTGGGTTATGGATAAGTCAGTGCATCATACCAAAGAGAAAGAAGCTAACAATGAAAATTATCTAAGAAATTGGTTTGAGAAAATCTTTTGGTTAAACTCAATTCAAAGCATACTTATTTTATTTGGCTTTGTATTGGCCTGGTAGTTGGGATCCATACCAAATACTTAACACAATTTTAACACAATTGTATTCACCTAGACTCGAATTGGGAAGTTCTGCTTAAACTAGAACAATCTGAGGACCATTGTTTACGCACTTAGTTGTTACAAATTTTTTTTGTTACATGAGGAAAATACAATATCATTTTATTTACCTTCATTGCATTTTTGAAACTAAAAAAGATGTCACCTCATTCTTCATCTCACTCATTTTTTAAGACCTCATTGTATAAGTAAAAGCAAATTCTTTTGGTGCTAGGAATAAAAGAGCAAAAGAAAACTTAAAATCAAATGTACCAAAACATTGTAAATATATTTGTATTGATTTTCACACTTGATATAGTAGTAATGTAGTATGAAGTATAAGAACATATTTAGTTACCGATTACCATAAGGAGCAATAGTTGAAGAAAGAACTCATTAATGTATTCATTCAATCACCACAACTCAAATATATAAATTACAAGCCATGTTCATGGCTTAATTTGTTACACTGCTCAACATGATACCAGATTAAATAAGACACACTGGCTGCTGTGATGATGTGATTATGTGCACACACGACCATTGCAGGAAGGCTATTGAGCTTGTGGTGGTGAGTCTTTGGAGGGCATTGAAGAGAGCCTGGAGTCAATAGACATGGATCTGTGCATCGAAGTGGAACGGTGGCGACGGCACCTGAAGGAGCCAGCATGTTTGGTGGGGGAGCATAAACAATTCCACCTCTCACTAGAAGATTTCCTCATCATGGTTGCTGCTTGAGATGTTGGTGACTCAACCATATTTGAGTGCTTCTTCACATCATCCATGTTCAAAGCTGGGATTTTTATTAGTTTGCTACTAACCAGATGTTTTATGATGATCCGAGGGGACTTCTCCTCCATCCTTTTCCTGTGCATGCTTCCATCGTTAACAATTTAATCACAAAATAGAACCTTTTAGCTTTATAGAGAAAATCACCAACTAAACGATTTTATAAGATGTTGTGAGTTTATTTTTTCACAAATTAGCTAATGAGTAAACATATAAGATATCTTGAACTCATGGCAATAAGCTTCTCAGATTAGCTAATCAGAAAATGTTTGCGATAAGTGTTTATTGTCATAATCATTTAATTAAGCTGTGTTTCTAAATGTACCCAAATATGCACATTTTTTTGTTCGTAAATGTGTTAGCTGATTCAACTGCTAAACCATTATAATTAATAACATGCTCAAACATGTTATAAATTTTGAAAAAAAAGCTGTTTTAACAGCTAAATTCTCCTATGCCTTGTTTGTGAAACATTAGGATCAAGCCCCTTTTTCCCATGCATAGAGAAGATGAAAAAAGAGTCACCTAATGATGTTTTTATGTTTTCTTTTCTTATTCTGTTATGATGTTCTTTGGGTGTGTTCTATATTGTATATGATTTGCTTTTTAAGTCAAAGAAGATGGACATGTGTAGATACTAATGATGACATTAAATTATCTTTCATGATAAGATGCTTGATTGGTTTTCCTTCTGGGAAGACTTATAAATATGCATATTTTGTAAATGGTGGCCAAGGAAAAATAATTCAGTGAAGAAGATGTTGATTGAAGATGATAAGTGATATATATATACCTAGGTACTTGAGAAGGCATGTTGAAAGTGGGAATGTCCTTCTACAAATGAATTGCTTGCTTGCTTGCTTCACAGGAGCCTTTGGATTCTCTGCAGAAAGGGAGAGAGGGAGAAGGTCTTTTTATTGTGTTATGCTTCCCACAAAAGAAGAAATGGCGATAAGATTCAATTAGAAAACATCATGCTCAGCGCTTAGTCAGCTACAATCTTGGGTGTTAACAAACTCAGTTTTGCTGTTTCAAATTTGTGGTGTTTACTGATTTAACTATTTTTATCCGCAAGTTCTAATCTTCATCAAATGCAAAATGAGGGCAAATGATTGCTTTTCTAGAAGTTTTCACTTTTCACGGTGAACGAAGATTGAGCGGCTCAGATTTGAAGTCATGTTTTGATTAAGATTTGTTGAGATTTAAATTTAAACCGTCCAATTTTCATTCAACGGTTTGATTTTTTTTTTACTAGAGTGGCTAAATCAATTTTTTGACGGCTGCAAATCCAAGTCCTACTTTTCACCATTCCAAGGTGTCAACCTAGTTGGAAATAAGATACTCTTGCCCTGGTTCATGTGAGTCATTGCTAATTTCACCAATTTGGTGGCTTTCATGTAATATTGTCAAATTTGTTCTAATTCATAGCTTCTTTGACTTTGTACTGCTTTTGGAAAATTAACTATTTTTAACCATTTTGGTGCTTTATTGTCACTTTGACTATTTCAAGTTAATTTTATTGATATGGTGTTTTTTAGTTATCCATTCATGCTATTTTCACTATATGCTGCCTTTCTTTTTGTTGGTTTGACAATTTTAGGCTAATGTCACCGTTTTGTTGACATATAATCAACACTTGATGCTAATTTTAGGATTTAGGAAGAAAGAGGCATAATCATAAGTCATAACCTTGCAACAATTGAGTTTCTTTGTGACGTGGATGTGAATTGCATGGATGAAATATGGCAACAAATTCTCCTCTTCCACTTCAAAGCTAGTTCTCTATCTGTTAAGCCTGATAACAACTATTTGGATAACTTCATATAGTTGTTGCCTTGTTGGTTTCATTCTATTGCAAGTTTTAATATTAGATATGCATATTTGGTATATGGTCACACCCTTGTGAACCTAATAATCTTATTTTTTTTCAAATTAAGTAGCAACTAGCAACTAGCAACTCTCCTCACAATGCATATCAAAGTGCCTTTTAAAGATCAATAAGGTAGCAAATATACATTATACTAGAAAGTGGAAATTTTATTATGCAAGGAAACTATATAATATTTCCTTCACTTTTTCAGTACATAGATGTCTCCTAATTTGAGAAGTAATGAGCTCCACTCCTCAGAGACAAGTATTTAATGAAGTTTTAGTCACTGGTGAGCTATTCTCTACATGTACAAACTCACTCATGTAACCTATGTATTGTAAGGTATATTAGACCAAAGTTCAAAAAAGGAAAAAAGAAAACTTTTGAGGGTAATATCAACAGTATACATATGACCAAATAAGATTAGTGATCCTAATTGTTATCTCAGCTTTATCTACCTCTCTAATCCTTGTTTGCAAAGTGGACAGCAGGATATGATTTTTAACCAGTGATCCACACATTTTAGGTGGAACATATGGGAACATGGCAATTGTCTAACTTCTTCTTTGTCTTTGTACTTGGCTAAGCAAATGCAGCATTCCTGTCAGCACACCACAACATAGCAAACCATTAAATCCATAGAATGGGAAATTGACAGAAAGTATAATGTAAAACCAGGTTGTTATCAGATTCGGGATATGATATCAGAGCTTTTGGGGTAGTTATTTCATGACATGGTATTAGAGTTTTTGTGATAATTGGTTCATAACATGATATAAGAGCTATATGACTAATTGGTCTAGAGTTAAATCTTTGTTTCCCCCACTATTATAATAGAAATTTGAATTTCAAACAAGGGAGGTGGGCGGCTTCAAGCCCAAAAAACTTTTGGGTGAAGGGGCGTGTTATAAGTAAAAATATAACACCACTCGTGTATTCACCGAACAACTTAAGTATTGAAATAGTTGGTTCATGACAGAAATGAGATAAATATTAGGATTTATTGAACTTGACATATACCAATTAGAGGGGAAAAAGTAATGCTACCCAGTACCCACACAACATTTGACAGGAAAAGGGCCCAACTACATGTACTAGCTGTTAATGCTTAACAGTATATACATCAAATAAGGGTTTAATTTTGATGTGCTCACAATGGAAAGATGTCAACCAATCATATTTCATAGATATTCTGTATCAATGAATTAAATTCAATAAAAAACGGTTATTCTGATTGGTTAACAGTGTAAAATCAGTGCATGTTCATTTCATATATATTAATGGCATCACTTACAGGATCTTCATTACTCAGTTCTTCACTGCCTTCAGAGTTATTACCAAGCTCTAACTTTGTATGTGCTTCTTTATGTCTCCAACTGGGAAGTTGTGAAATTTGATCATCAGATGCTCCTCTATTAGAAGAGACCATGTTCATGTTGTAGCCAAGGAGGGTGCTAATTAGAGGCACGCAGCAGCATAACAGTAGAAACAGTAGGAAAGGGAAAGAGTAGCAGATTGCATTCCAAGCAAGCAGGGTGATGCAGAGCACATGGAGCTTTGGAGCTTGATGAAAAGATCCAAAACGCGAGTCGAAAACCCAAACATTTCCCATCACAAACCATATGGCGTAGAAAAGCTCAAGTGAACTCCAACATTTGTTCATCAAAGGTGACATCCTATACACAATCATATAGTATAAGATCAAAATTAGATTTTCAAATTGGATTTAATTTATATGCATTGATAGACAGCGTAAAGAGTTTTACACTAACATCTAATCATATTTGCCATGTTTCTTTTCGGTATTTTGACAAAATAGTGAATCCTGATTGAATATGGAAGTTATTCATGGCAAGGTATGCAAAGTAGGTGACACTTCCAACTTAGGCTTTTCATTTTTTCACATGTCCTTTATTAGATTGAAAAGATTGCAATAAACAAAAGTTTATATCTACCCCTTTTCAACAGTTAATGCAATGAGCTGATACCAACTCAGAAGGCATGTGAGGGTATTTGATTCTTTCAAGCTCTTTTTTAGGTGATACATAACTATAACTTCATGATTACTTGATAGTTGGTATATTTTTCTATCTTTAACAGTCCAATTGTTCTTGTTGAAATATCATAATCATAATCAATATAAGGAGATTTTTATTTTCTTCTTTTAAAGTTTCTAAGAGTTATATTCAGCAAAAGAAACAATGGTGTCAACCTTTTCTAACCTGTTTTTTAAGCACAATCACACGATTAAGTACCCTATAGGTTACTAGTAAGTACTATTATATTCTCCATCACTATTTAACAAAATTGGCTGAAAAAAGTTCTTGAAGATTGAAATTCACAGAATACCTGGTTTCTTCATTGTTTCTCTGCTGTTCCATATCAGAAACACTGAGAGCATCTCGTTGAGTCAGATAAATTTGATGGTAGCGCCCATAAAGTAACAGAAGATTAAGAACACATCCAATATCATAACCGGAAATCCATATCCTCATAGGCCAAACAGGTTTCTCCCTCTTTGAAATGTTCAGAGTGAATGTTGTGATGGTTATCTGAACAACCAAGGCAATAAACTCCAGCATCATCCAAGTGCTGGAATTGAAAGGGTTGGAGCCAAGGTTGGACCTTGATCCATTTTGGTAATGGAACACTCTTCTCAAGAAGGTAAACCATCTTGCTCTAGATATTCTCATGGCAATCCTAACCAAAACTGGAGGTGAGGGAGGCCTATTTCTATCTTCTCCTGCTGCAGAATTTGAAGAAAGTGGAAGCATGCTACTCAGGTTAAACAGTGACTCTGATGGAAGGAAGAACCTATAGTTCATTTGAAATCTTCTCTTTGGAATCAATTGAAGCTAACAAACGACCACCAAGTGCGCATAGATTAACTGGCGGGAGATTGTTCTAGCTTAAGGTCTCTTATTCGAGTCCTTGAGAATGAAGTTGCGTTAAATATTTTGTAGTAAGAGTTTTTTCCACCCACGGTGTTCCTACCGGGCTCGAACAAGTAGAGGATACCTGCTGTTTAAAAAAAAAGCTTACAGACTCCAATACATGAACATAAGATACCTTCTGAGATCGTCTACAAGTGGAATCAAGCTCCAACTGAAATTGTAGCACCCCAATTGACAGGCTTATTGGATGGAACTAATACCTTGATTGAAAGACCTTTTCTGGGTCAGCAGCAGCTTAAACTCCTAGCAACAGAATCAAACTAATATCACAAACCAAAACTTGAAGAACACCAACCTTTAATCAACCACAAACTCTATAGAAAGTTTAAGAGGTGATGAAGTGTAGTGATTTTTCATGGATGGAGCTGAATATGAAGAAGAGATGGAGAAGATGACCTGTATATAGAAGGATAGGAAACAGAAGAAGGTGTGAAGGGTATGTCAGGGAAGGTGAGGTTGTGTATCAGAAGGTGACCAAGAATCAACTGGTAACTAAGCTTTGCTTTGATTCCAAGGGAATCACAAGGTTTGGAGGGAAGTTAACCGTTGGCCAACTTCCTCTTGGCTATGTTTTTTAATGAAGCCAAGCTTAGAAAGCAATTTGACTTCAATTTCGGCAACCTCTCTCTCTCTTGGTTTAAAACACATATATCCCCTGATGAAATTATATTTGAGTCTAGTAAGATTATTGGTGAAGGTTTCCTACCTGATAATTAACGCAACTGCATTTATATGAACTCTAACATAAGACCTCGGTTTGAGCTAGAATAAACCTAGAGAGTTGATCACACGTTTGATATATTTTATTTATGTTTCTCTCTCAATAAAAAAAGTTAGCACAAAAGCAAATATTTTGTTTTTTCTGTGAAAATAAAGTAAAGTGGATTTCTCTTTGAAGGATAAGACTCAAAGTGATTATCTGATACATTCATACGTCTGCTAAGTGCTAACTGCCAACTGCCAAGTGTTACCGTTTGTTTATGTCATGGCCAAAAAATTTAATGCAATTTTTATGAGATTAATTAATAAACCACATAACTAATTTGAATTGTGGCGGGTACAGTTAGATTTTGGGGGATTATATGGTAAACGGTTGGCCACCTAAACCAACCAGCCATTTGTGTCTATGAATGATTGCTATGTAGCCACACTACTCCAGAAATGGAGTAGCTTATTTTTGTCTAATCTATTGTGATTTTGTTCTATTTGAAGAAAAGCCTTTAGAGTAAAGTTGTGTTAATTAAGAGTGACATTAGTTACACTCCTTGTGTTTGGGATCCGTATTGCATAGACAGCATAGCATCACCAAAGTTTAGGGTCCCCAAAGTTTATTGCATGTTTGGAAAACTATAAAAATGAAGAGCATGTTTGGACATATGGTTGAGGTAAATAAATTTTGACACTCACTTTAAGATAAAAAAATGAACGAAATTCTTCTTTAAATTTATATGAATACCTGCTCTGGAGACAATTAATTCATATTCAAATACACTTGAAATGTGTAATTTTTTTACCTAGCTATTCTATATGCTATTTAGAGTAACTTTTCATGTGTATACCCCATTTTAAATTATGCAATTTTGTTTGTTTGTTTAGAGTAGTGTTTAAAGAGAAAGAAATAGAGCAGACAGAAGTAGAGTAGAGAAATACCCATATTGTCCTTGTTGATTTTTTTATTTTTTTACAAAAAAAAATAATCTTTTTATACAATTGATAAATAAAGAATAAAAATTGATTATTAAATCTATATTATAACATTAAAACTATACAAATTTAATAACTTTAAAATTTTATGAATTTTTAAATATTAAATGAGAGATGATATAAAAAAATTATTCTCACGGGTGGAAACATTAATTCACTCTAAAATAATTTTTCTCTGTTCTCTTTTTTCTCTTTCATACCAAACAATCTATAAAACTCACATATTTCTCTCTACCCATCTCTCTTATCTCTTTCTCCTCTAAACCAAACAAACCATAAAGCAAACTCGCTCTTAATTTTTGTGGTGTGTTTAATTACTTTCGCAATTCCGACCAGGGTTGGCGAAGTCCAAATGTCTCCCAAAAGTGCTGCTCATAGGAATTAATCTCTCAACTTAGGGATTCAAAAACTACTTTTTACCCTTGCGATCGATACTCCTTAGGTAAACTTGCTCTTAATTAGCCCGACTTATATATTTTTCATTGTAAGTTAGATGAAACTAATAGTAAATTTGCACATATTGTTTTTTTTATAAATCAAATAGGTTAAAAGATGAAAGAGACTAAGCTCAAGAATAGGATTAAGGATAAAAAAACCAAAAGTTGCACAGGTTATAATTGTATGAAGAGAAAAATTCTCTACAGTTGTTAATATTTTTCATCTGTACTTAACAGTTAACATGAATCTGTTGAAAAATTAAAATATGTATGGCAAACAAAAAATATCATGAGTTGCCTCTTTTATTTATCATAATCTTAAGTTAGACTCATATATATTAGCCAATAACCAAGAAATCTTTTAGCGAAATTCACTTAGGATCAAGCAACCTGAACAAGTCAACTTCCAATAAATTTTTTTTGAAAGCAACATCCAATAATTAATGTAGGAGAAATTATTTTGTGACGGTCGTAGGAGAAAGTTGAACCAGCAGAAATAAAAGCAAATTTTGATCACATAACTAAGTAAGTAATGGAAATGGACAATTAAAAGAAGAAAAAAAAAGATAACAAAGAATTTTTCAAGCAAAGCTTTCGATCATACCTCATTTTCTTTCTAGCCACAAAAATTCCAAATCCAATGTCGGTGAGTCTAAATTAGAGGCAAAAGAATAGACGGTTAAAGGTCAAACTCATGCGTATTTTATTTTATTTTGCAATGTGTATAAAATTCAAGCATAATTTTTACATGCTCATGAGCTATAAACAAAACAAAAAAATTCAATTCATGATCAATATTAACTTTTTATTTTATTAAGGTGGTTCCGTAAAGTTTAATCCCAGCATAAATTATCTACTCGGAATCTCACTTCTTAGGAATAAATTAAGACTCTAAAATGCTATTGCATCAACGAAGATAAGATGAGGAATATGTTCATGTATCATGTTACTTGAATCACTAAAATTCGACCATGTGTTAAATAACCATGAAGTATTGCCAAAATGTTGATGAAGTGGCCTTATTCCAAAGAAAAGCCTATAATTAACTAATAAAACAAATTGATTGAGCTTGTTTGTTACGTACTTGAATCAAATTTGACCCTAATTGGCCGGCGGGACATGCAAACGTGTGAATTTTGACATATCTTGCAAAGCAATATAATCTATAAAATTGGATAAGAAATGGGAATAATTTGAAGCATTTATACTTCTTCACTAGTTATTAAAAGAAAATTAATTAAAAGGGTTCAAAGTTGAAGCAAAAGCTTGATTACGTTTTGAAAAGGATGTAAGAGCAAACCAACGTCCTCCAAGTTTGATATGGATTGATCCGCTTGCACTCCAAGTTTCATGAATTGATAAATTTCTAGAATACACCATATTTATTTTTTAACGGTATACGTTTTCAATACTTTTAACATTCCAACTATAGTTTGAATTATGCAAATATTTTTAATATAAAGTGTTCAACTAACTACCAACAACACAATTGAGTTGATTGTCCATTCAAAGATGCATGACACATTCTCATTTTGTATCAACGAGGTGGGTAGGAGGCAATATATAGATCTCAATCCTAAAGGTGTTGTTTTTTGTTGGACATGTCGTCTAAACCTTTACATGACTTCTTTTTCAAACTTATACTAGTCATTTTCACTCTTGCGTTGTACGACAATTAAGTTTATTGCGTAGATATATCTGTAGAATATCAAATAATAGAGAATATGTTCAAACATGTATGTGAATAGACCAACGTAAAATTGTTAAATAGAATTCGTTGTATGACCTACCGATGTCAACACATGAACAATATTATAAATCCAAATTTTTACGGAATGCGTTGAAAAAACAAAAAAATAAAAAAATCACAAAAATGTCAACAACATGATCGCTTAATAGAACTTGTTGTCCATGTTCAGTTATAATGACTTCAGACTTGAAGTTGAATTTTGCTACTAATTCAATATTTGAGCATCATAACCTACAATGGGAAAAGTAAATATCAGAGTAATAATTAGTAAGCAAAACAAAGATGAAGTTGATATATCATTTGAAAATTAAAAACAAACCTTATAGCAACGGAATTATCCTTCAAGTCCAGGAATGGCCAATAAGCTGCTTGACATTTATTTATACTGTCAACAATTAAAACAAAGACATATCAGATTTGGGATTTAAAAAAATATAAACCCAACAAAATTGTAGTAAAAAATAGCACTTACATATCAAATATTTTCAAAGACTTCTTGATAGACAATGTTGCGGGTAGTGTTAGAAACTACTCCTTGGTCATCTAGGATTAGTATCTTCAAACATTTTCTAGATTTAACTCTTGATAGTGCAACATATAATTGTCCATGAGTAAAGACATGCCTTGGCAAATACAGTCCAACATGAGATAAAGATTGTCCCTGACTTTTATTTATAGTCATTGCAAAACATAGGGTACAGAGAATTGTCTGCGCTGGAATTTGAATGGAATGTCAGAATTAGATGAAGTTAAGCTCATCCTTGGAATAAAGGATGTTTCCCCCATCGTGTTTTCGTTTAGAACAGTAGCAACAATTATATATTTAGTCAAAGCATTGACTATCACTCGAGTGCCATTACACAACCCTGCAGCTTGGTCAATGTTTCGAATGCGCATGATAGGGACACCAGGTTTCAGTTTAATTTGATGGTTTGGAATTCCTGAGCATTTGTAATCATTTAAGAATTCAGATGTAAACCATTCCGCATTGACACCTGAAT
The DNA here is from genome assembly GCF_012489685.1 of Lotus japonicus. Taxonomy (NCBI): domain Eukaryota; kingdom Viridiplantae; phylum Streptophyta; class Magnoliopsida; order Fabales; family Fabaceae; genus Lotus; species Lotus japonicus. The sequence goes on from NC_080041.1 coordinate 1,814,741, forward strand.
CTCATCTGACTTGCATGAAGTATCACAACTCAAATACTCTGTTTCATCACCAGGAATCATACTTAACATAAAGTTGTTGATTTCCTCTACACTTTCAAGTGTTGGTGCAAGGATTGCTCTTTCTTGGAAGAATGACTTTTTTTCCAAATTAAACAAAAGTTTCGGATATGCAAAATTTACTATTTCAAGTAAGGGATCCTTACACGGTGTTCAATAAGGAGATCCGGAGGAATCTCAATGAGTGACTCGGCTTCATCAATAGTTGTAACTGTTCCGTCTCCCACTTGAAGCAACAAATCAGCAAACTCTTTTATTTCTGCTGTTGAGGAAGATGAGTTAGCATTTTGCAATCTCATATTAACAGTCAACTTCATTACCTTGCACTGCTTCCATAGATATGAAGAATTGATAGCAGATCCCACAATCTCAGAACAGCTTCCTTTGGAAATAACTGGGAGTATTTGTCTAAAGTCGCCTCCTAGTACAACAACTTTCTGAAGGTGCGAAAAACACTAGAAAGGGGGGGGGGGGGGGGGGGGGTTTGAATAGAGTTTTTGGATAAACGTTCAATTTTTCAAGTTTTGGCAAACTTAAGAATAAGAACTAGGTGCTAAAGAATATAAAGAAGAGCATGCAAGTATTTTATCCTGGTTCACTTGAGATAAAAGCTCAAGCTAATCCAGTCCACCCGTTAAGGTGATTTCTTCCTTCTTCTGATGAAGGCAATCCACTAAAATCAATGAATGTTACAACTGCACTTGCGACCTGCAAAGTGACTAACAGTACACTAATTTTCTCACTAGTATTCTCTCAAGAAGTTGATCAACCGATCCTCTCAAGACTAGCTAAACACTGAATCAAACTTGATTCAGTCCTCTCAAGATCCGACCAACCTTGGTCTCTTAAGGAACTTTACAAAGTGTTTGTAAAAGGTTTTGGGTTTACCGTAAATGCTTCTGAAAAGCTAATGGTAAACTCAGATGTTCAAGAACAGTGAAGAAATATTGCTAAGAGAATGGTTAGATGAATTCAGGAATATCAGCAAAGTTTCTTAGCTTCTTTCTTCCAACTTCAGTCCTTATATACTCCAAGACATTTGATGTAGCCGTTGCTAGGGTTTTGTCCGTTGGAGTGGCAATCTTGTGATATCAGACTGCTAGACTGAACGAGGTAGGTGGCGGGCAGGCTATGACTGTACAGTGTGTACTATGACATCGACCTATCCTTTCACCAGCTGACTTCTGATCTGGTGTGCTTCAGATGGACGTTGGTGAAGCTTCTGATCAGTGTCAGACGGAAGCTTGGATCCTCTGACCTTGCAGCTTCTGCTTCTGGACAAGTTCCTTAGAACTTCTGAACGTCAGAGCTAGAATAGCTTGGGTCTTCAGAGCCAACTTCTTGCCGGTCTTCAGAACTTAAGTCTTTCTTCTTCAGAACCGTTCCTTCTGGAACAACTGGTCTTCAGAACTTCGGACTCCGGTTCTTCAGTACCTTTTGAGAGCTTCTAACTTCATAACTTCTGAAGTATATGCCACTGTTCAGAACGAACATGGTAAGCTTTAGAACTCTCTTATGGTTACCCTTGGGTCTTTATCTTCTGATTGAATAAGCTTGGGTCAGAATCAGAACCTGTTTGTCACAGCTAAAAGAGACAAACGTTAGAGTACCATAATTGTTCATCATCACAGACCTTAATTGTAATCATCAAAATATAGAGATGCAACCACTGATCAAATCTTGATCTTACACTTTCCCTCCGAATGGAATGTCATAACCATATTTAGATTTAGTCTTTATAATGTCATTTAGAGATCTGTCCAAAGCTTCAAAGCAATGTTTGTTCAACATAGGTGCCTCATCCCAAATAATTAGGCTTGATTTTTTCAACAATTCAGCTTTTGGGGAACCTTGACGAAGATTACAGGTTGATATCTCATTTATTGAAATAGGAATAGAGAACCTGGAATGAGCAGTTCTACCTCCTGGTAACAACAGCGATGTTATTCCGCTGGATGCGATATTTAACACAATAAGGCCCCTTGAACGCAAAGTAGCAGATAAGGTGTTCAAAACAAATGTTTTTCCAGTTCCTCCAAAACCATATAGAAAAAAGAATCCCCCATTATTAGATAATACAACATTCAAAACATTTTTATAAACTCCCTCTTGCTTTAAAGTAAGGCAACAAACCAATTATTCATGAATCTTAAGCATTTCATCTTTATTGTAATTCAACTCATCTGCAACGAATCTATTTTCAAAATTATATGCTTTAGTAAATTTATGATATGGCAAACATGGAAATTCCTTCAATGACCTTCCATTTCCTTGAAGTATTTTTTCAATCTCTATCAAACATAGGTTCTTTAATTCTTCATCATCTATATGCAGATATGAATGAATAACAAAATACTTTTAAATTAGAATTAATGAATAACAAAATCAATAACACTGATTTAATTTTAAAAGTCATCCATCACAATTAAGACAAAATAGTAAGGTTTATTAAGTGGTTTATTATGTTTAAACAAATGCATTTGTGGGTGGTAAATTAATGGTTTCATTCATTAATAAATATGAAAATCATTTAAGTTTTTAATTATGGAATATGAGCTATGCATGTTTTAGTATTAATTTATTCAAGCATGCTAAAATGAATGTTGATTGTTTTAAAAGACATAAAAAAAACATAAACTTGATTACAACCTCTAATTGGATGACCGTTTAAGTTTTCAGCCTGTAATTAATTGGTAGAAAAAATCTTGATTTAATTCTTGACTTTCTTTTAACAAATTGATTATTAAAATTTAGAAAATAAAATAAATTTTATTTAATTGGTGATACTCCCCTGTTACTAAAAATAAATACTTAATTTTAGGAAATTATAATTTAATTAAGTTTTAATACGTTAAAAATATTAACAACCATCATTTATTATAAATATTCCAAATTTATTGCATTAATAACGAATTATTGTAGACGAAATTCAAAATAACAAAATAGGTAAACTGCATTAATTACGTTCAATTATTTTTAGAATAAATCTGTTAAAGTTTTTCATTAATTCGGTTGACTTATCTTTAAAAATTCATGACAAATTTTTTTATTTTACTTAATTACAATGATTTAATTATGTAATTTAAGTCACGGTTACAAAAAATAGTATTAATCACGCATTTAATGATCTGAATTAAATTTTACTCAATAAATAATCAAACGAATTTATGATTATTAGAATTTAAAAAATTTAAATTTAAATAAAGGTATTTTTCAACCTTTATAGCGTAAAAAAAAGAATATTTATTAAAAAAAACCAAATTTACTGCATTAATAACGCATTATTTACATTCAAAACATTTTTAGTCTAACTGCATTAATTACATTCAAAACATTTTTATAAATGATTGAATACCTGGAATATTGAGTGATTTACTTCTGTCATATAAAATGCCATCACATAAAAGAGACCAGGACTTTCTCCAAACTTCTTGTGGCCGGGAAGCCAGGACTTTCTCCAGACCCTCTCTGCAAAAGAGAGATGTTTCATCATCAATCTTTATTCTTGTTGTAATTGGATAACAAATATGCGAACCATGAACGTGCAACTTCCACATGCTAGCTTAACTAACATGAACAATCCTGACTTGTGGATTTGTAAACTTGAAGGTAATCTCCTGAAACGGCTGGACATTATTAAGATCGCAGAAGCTTCTCCAACCACCGCCTATCTTCGCATACTTCTTACTTCGAGGAATGATGACATTACACTTTACCTATGAACCGGAACTCCTAATGAAAATCCAAGTTTGAACACCCGCTTGAATAAGGTATTGCTTAACCCTTTTAGGAGCATGCTACATGAAACGAAAAAAGAATGGAAGTTAATACATTAACAAAAAAGAATTCGTGCAAACTGTCAAAGTAAGATAAATATATTTGAATGTAACTTTAAACACACCAGCATGTACCACTTAGCTTGACATGTGCTAAGGGTGTGAGTCCATATTAATTCATATTGACCATTGAATCCTGGACTGATGACAGGCTCAGGATTTGGCCCTTCATTCTAATGAAGGGGTAACACCTCGTCTGCAATAGGCCCATCTTGAGAAACGTCGACAACCCGAACATCATTCATGCCAGGATTGTCTACATGCAAAGGGCTTTTTGGTTGTTCAGTGTTGGGATAGAGAACTTCTTTATCCAGATAATCTTTAACCTGGAAATGGAAGACAGAGTCACCAACAAACCGGAGATCGAAAATATATTCTTCTTCAATCTGGTAGAAGTCACACAACGCATAAAATCCGTTTGTCAGTTTAGGATCCGAAGGATTCATGTTGTATACAACAACATGAGTATTCCCAACAGGGTCGATCAACGTCCATTGGTCGCTGAGCTCATCCTTGAAATCACGCACAAAAGATTTCGAAATAACTCTGTGACGCAGCATAAGTAAAATAAAAGAGATGGTTAAATATTTAGATATGATAAGGGAAGAGAAATTCATAGGAGTTGTGATTATAAACAAATCCGCCACTTGTAACTTAGGATAGGAACCCAATGCTTGTAGTGCAGCCATGGATAGTCTTCAATATTTTTCATGGTGGATGAATTTTTTAGCAGACCAGAGAAGGTTAGAAATATGTTAGGGGAAAAGCAACCAAGACCGTATATAAGGGAAAAAGTTTGCACTTAAATTAGGTAATGATGGAAAGAAAACAATTTTTTATCTTCCATATTATTTTCTTAATTACATCATCTTACCATAATTGATTATATTTTATTTGACAACTAATTCTCTCATCTTTAGATAATAAAAAAAATGTGGAACATAAAAAATAATTAATTTTTTTTTATAGATTTAAGTGTCAATTTTTAATCTGGTTGTCGAATTTATTTTTTCAATTATTAAGTGTCAACTAATCTGGTTGTCAATTATTAACACATAATAAAAAAACTAATTCTCTCTAATTTAAGTGTCAATTTTTAATCTGGTCAGTTTATTTTATTTAACAACTAATTCATTATATTTTTTTTCCATAACTAATAATCACCCGTTAAGACTCGAGACAAAACTTAATTAAAACTTAAGATTTTATTCAGTTTTACTTGAAATTTTTTTTGATACTATTAATTATTTGACTTTGATTAAAATATGTTTTGGAAAATATTACCTTCATTCCTTTTTTGAAAACTTGATGGAAATAACGATTTGCAATTTGTTTTAAATCATTCCTTATTTAAAATCTCCGTCAATTTAGCGGTTCATATTCGGATTTTGAGAAAATATGGAGGAATGAATTTAGTTTGCTCTATTTCCTCAATTCTTCCGGTTTTTTTTTTGAAATAAATCAAGCAGAGATTAGTTTTTTTTTAAAAAACAAACCTTAATCCAGTTTTTTTTATAAAATATAACTAATTCGAAATTGGTGTTTAATTAAGGAAATACTGGTTAATTAGAGAAAATCTCACATTTATTTACCAAATTATTTTATTATGGGTTGGAATCAATCAAACATTAATGCCCAAAGTATTTCCCCTAAATTAATGCTGATTTAGCCAAGGAATAGCAAAGTTCATTGTTGTGGGCTTTTGGTTGATCCATAACTCATTTATATTGGGCTGTGCATGAATTCTACTTTGGAGAAACCATTTAATATGGGACAAATAATCAAAATTATGGGGTAATCAGTTTGTGTAATTAATTTATTCATGTCTCTCTAGTTGTGACACTTGTCAGCCAGAGAGGGGTGGGAGGAAAATCATTCTGGGAGTGTCATGTGTTAATTTTTTCTGAATAAGGATTTTCTTTTAATAAGTATATACATATCACACCAAATTTGTTGATTGTCACATAACCTTCTATCCACCATTACATACGATCATAATTTAAATTTAAAGTAATTGTATTTTTGTTACCTGATTTTAAAACACAGTAGCATAAAATTAAATACTAAATTAAGATTTTTCAATAGTATTAATTTCTGAGTGAAAAATAGGCGTGTTCTGAATTTTAATTTCCCAAACACAACTTAAATAGAGGCATTCTAAGAAACTACTAGATGCGGGATATTGTGTTTTGGAGTGTGGGTAGGGTATGTATCAACTCCCTTGGTGAAGTATTGCAGATCTAGCCCATCGCAAACTTAAAGCCCAAATGAATTAGAAAGGCCAAGTCCATAACCTAAGGTCAAGGACAAATACGTAATTATCAAATAGTTAATCAGGTAGAGGGGTGGGAATAGGCTGAGCCTAGGTAGGCTTTGCTTAAATAGGCATAGCCTGTTTACAAATCTTTAGGCTTGAGCCTGGCCTATGGTCTGTCAAAGGCTTTTTTTTGAGCTTGGCCTGGGCTGTCCGAAAGCTTGACTTAGCCTGATAGCCTGTTTAAAAGCCTGTTTCACAACAAGAGTTTTACGTTTGCTAAAAAACTTATATATAAAGAAGCTATCAAACTTATATGCTAACGGGTTAAATTATACTAAAATAATTTTTTCAACAATCAGACTTATAATATTATAAGCTACTAAGTAGAGATGAAACTAAACGAGATTATGTTGGTTTTTTAGAGTCGGAGAGCCAATTTAAAATCACACTTCATATAATGGTATTTAAATATATGATATATTTATTTTTAAATAGAAATATAACTTTGAATCATTATATAAGTCAATTTGATTAAATGTATAAAAATGTCAATAAGTATATAATATCAAGATATTATGACAAATTTTTAATATATAGACATCATCAATAGTAAAATATATTTATACTAATTATATTTACAATGTACCAAAAAAATACTAATCATATTTACTTAAATAGGCTAGCCTATAAGACTTACAAAACTTATTAAATGGTCTGAGTCTGTCTTTTTTAACTAAGTATGTTTTTCAAAAAGCCGAAGCCTCGCCTGTTTATCAATTTGGCCTGGCCTGACCTGGGCCTGTGATAGGCTAGGTCATAGGCAGGCGAACGGCCTGACCTATTCCCACCCTAAGGGTAGTTTATTTTTCAAGTCCATAAAGAAAAGGTCCTTTTTGTGGTTTGACCAAAAAGACAAAAAAAAAAAAAAAAAAGAAGAGACCAAAAAACATTATAAAACACAATTTATGTATTCTTCACAAATTGCTTTATGAACTAATAAATACACACTTCTCATATGTTACTACTACTATTATATAGTTATTAACAAGAGTGTAAAGATCTCAAATTATTCTCAAACAAGAAGTTTCATCTAGGGTTAATTGCAAATGTCAATTCTTCTGCGGAGACAGTAGTAAGCAAGCACTCGGAAGCATAGAGCCATGGCTAACAGAACCCAAACTTCAGTTAAGCCTCCTTTCAAGTTCACAGTGTCAAATGAAGGTGAACTCTGCAGGGTCTTGCACCCTTCCTTGCTCTCACACTCATATAGTTGGTCCCCTGAATACTGCACTTTTAGAAGAAGCCTGAACCCATAGTACAAGAATGACAAGTACTTCAACCACTGCATAAACTTTGGTATGTGCTGCAAGTACAATCAAGTTTTCTAAGTATAAGTATTTTTTATATGAAAAATATGAGCAATGGTGTTATCAAATGATTATGCATAAACATGGTCAGGGACGAAACCAGAAGGAATTAATAAGGGAGGCAAAAATTTAATACAGTACGTAAAATCAATTTTGACTAACTGAAATTGGCATATTAAATCTTTTAGAGGACAAATATAACGTTTGAATAATAGTAAAAAAAATTCTTTTCGGGAGCGCCTGCCCATTTACATGTACCTCGGTCTGTCCCTGAACATGGTAGTCCTAAAAGTTCTATTTTACCAACATTGTTGCTACTCTTAGTGTGCATACCTGAACATAGTAGCCACCTGTTAGAAGGAATAACATTAGTATCAAAGAAGCAACCATCCCTGCTCTTTGAATGCTCATAACTGCAGCTCCAAATAGTTCTCCTGCCCCCTATTGACAACAATAAATTCATTTGAGTTTCAAACAAAGCAAGAGTCAAGTTACATGTTCCAAGGTTAAGTTTGTAAAAACTAGTTTGAGTTTATCTTATAGCATAAGAACTTATGCAAGTGTATGGATAAATTTATGAAATACTTTTTGACCTACAATAAGTTATTCTGAGTTTCTTTTCACAAGCTGCTCATATTCTTAGCTTATTTCAATAACATTCTTGGATAAGCAGGCTTATGGATAAGTGCTTATGAGATAAGCTCTTATAGCAATAATTTTTTAACTGAGCTGTTTATCAAAACACACCCTAAGTTTTGACATAACTTACTTGACTTGTTATAGCTATAAGTAGCACGGCGAACAAAGTGAGGAAGAAGCAAGTGACAGTCCTCTTAAAGCCAACCATGAAGTACAAGATAATCATGAAGAAAGTAGGATACAGAACATGTGCCACCATATCACACAGAGTGCTGCTTGCATAGTATACACTTAGTCTGTACATGTCTGCTTTCCTTTCTTTTACCAAGTAGACCTTTTCAAATGGAAAGACATAGACTGCTCCAAAAATGCATGAAGATGTCCAAAATATACAGATATAGAACATTAAACCAACCTGCAACAAAGACAGTGATCCATTCTATTGTTAATGTAGAAAGGTTAGGTAGAAAAATTGATGGTGAAAAGATTAGCAGCTCGGTCTTGTAACAACAAAAACAACAAAAGCCTTGTCCCATGAAGCGAAACGAGGCCAGTTATATATGGACCAAATGATCCATATAAAATAATGACTAGTTTTACGTTGGCTGCCACACCACAGGCATAGGTACAATCTAAAACCAGTCTTGTAAGAAAAAAATATAATTAAAACTACCTGATCTCTGAGTTCAGCCTCTGTATTGGTTGAAGATTTCCACCAAAGTAGTCCCAACAAGAATGCAATTCCAAGTGCTTGAACTAGTCTTAGTTTATCAAAATATTCCTTGCATCTTGCTCTGAATGTTCTCTTGTAAAGAATAAGGAATTGTTCCATCCAACTCAATGTCCACTCCTTTTTAACTTGAATGGCTAGTTGAAGATGTTCTGGTGTCTTTGCCACTCCATGATTGTCTTCCTTTTCTTTTGGCTCTAGTAAGTCTTTATACTTGAGTTGTAGATGCTAACATAGACACAGAAAATTATTAATTGGGAATGAGATAGAACATCCAAACAAGTACCTATAATACAGGAAAATGATTTGTACACATTCCACACAGTGCAGACATCCAACAGATAAAGAGAAAAAATGAGTGCCTATGGAGTGTCTGCACTGTTTGTTTGTGAGTGTGAGTGTCATCAATGTATAATAAATCCTACTTTGATAACTTTTGAAGGCTCTGTAGATTCTGGATCTTTGAAAATATCTTGTGGAGTACTTATATCTTTCACTTGTCCGGTTGCTAAGTCAAGCAAAAATTCTGCAGGATTCATTGGGATTTCTGGGGTGAAGCTCAAGGATGAAAAGTACTTCATTGAATCTCTTGCCTTCCCATAGTAAATGGGACATCCTTCTGATATCAGAAGAAGTTTGTCAAACATGTGAAAGATTCTGCTGGATGGCTGGTGGATTGTTGTGATTATAGTCCTTCCGGTCTACAAGTAAATCAAAAGTATTTTTCAGCATATAATTGAAATAGAGATGCCAGGAATACACTCTTTTGAACACAATCTCCAACACATTCCATGTGATTTGTTTAATTAAAAAAAAAGTTGCAATGTTTCCCTCACTCTTTCTGAAAAAAGCTTATCACATGAAGTGTGTTAGAGAGTGTATTTGAAATACTGTGTTCGCATACTTGAATTGAGGTTCTAGACATGGATAAAAAATGAGATTTAAATTTAGTCACTGATACCTTGGAAAGTCCCTGAAGAGTGAGGAGGAGTCTGTTTGCTGAGGTTGAATCAAGACCTGAAGTTGGCTCATCAAGTAGCAGCAGTGAAGGATCAACAAGAATTTCATAGCCTATGCTGGTTCTCTTCCTTTCTCCTCCTGATATGCCTCCACCAATTTTTGTGTGGCGACATCTATGGTTGCAGAAGAGATTATTCATGGAAACATTTTTATTTCTTTCTTTTTAGAGTAACTTGTAGTTAATTTGAGCATTCAATAGCTCAGGTCAGATATCGGGAGAAGATCCTCTATCCTAATTTCTCTGTCACTAATAAAATTTCACCGTGTCAATTAAAAAGTACCTTTGTGAGTTTGTAACCAACCCAGCAGTGTCTTTTTAACTGACATATTAAAATTTCACATGGTACAGGATTAGGGACATAAGATTTTGATCCTAAATATAGATGTACAAAATCTACCTTTCAAGGCCTAGCTCCTTGATAGCAATCTCCACTCTTGCATATTTTTGTTGCTTGCTCATGTTGGCTGGTAGCCTTAAGAATGCTGAAAAGATCAATGTTTCTTCTACTGTAAGTTGTGGGAAAAGAACATCCTCTTGTGTCACAAATCCAATCCTATGAGGCAGGAAAAAATGAAATAGAAACATAAAAGTACAATGTTAGCACATATTTATGTTATGGGAAAATATAAATTACTTGTCTTGATCATATATATGTCTTTGAAACTGTTTAACCTTCTCTTGATAGCTGGATTATATGGAACATCATTATAAGTTACATTTCCCTTTACATTGTCAAGTAACCTTCCTCCTACAACTCTTAACAAGGTTGTCTTCCCACTACCAGAAGGACCCATCAAAGCAAGAATTTCACCAGGGCCAATGCTTCCTGTGATACCCTTTAAAATTTTCTTGTATCTATCTTCTTCCACGTGGAGTTTTGTGGCCACCTTTGACACCATTGTCTTCACAGTGTTATTAGAAGATGCTTGTCTACTTCTCACTTTAAACTCTACATCTTCAAACTGCACATTAATGGGAAATTATCTATTCTTAAAATCAAGTGATATCAATCATAACTACACTAGAAGGAACACAATGTTGATGATAATAACAACAAAACAACAACAAAGCCTTATCCCACTAAGTGAGCCGGCTATATGGATCGCCCAACGTGTGTCTTGTAAGCTCGGTTAGTTTTACGTTGGCTTGGAGGCCTAATTACAGAACATTTTTCCTTTATCGGGGCTTAGAATTCCGGCTATGAAAAATAGGCAGAGTTTTGTTGATGATAATATTCTCATTAATTGAATTCAGCTTCCAAAATCAGTTGGTGAATCATTAGGAAACCTAATTACATTGCATGAGGAATAATGATTCAAATAAAATACATTAATGTTGCTCTAATGTAATGGGAAGAATAAGTGGATCAATGAAGTCGTAAAATTATACCATTTAACCCTACCTTCAGATATACTGGTAATGGGGGATCTTGGTTCAAACTAGAGTCCTCAACTTTGATGCCAATGTCCAAGTATCTATTTGAAAGGTATGCCTGAGACATGAACTCCATGCTGTGACCAAAGCCATTGCTCCCTGCAATCTGCATGGAGCCCACGGATGGGGGTGACATTGACATGTCTTCAATCTCATCCTCTCTTCCATTTTCCATGATCATTGATGTCAATGAGAACAACGTTGAAACTAATTAAGTTTAGTAATAGAGCTTAGATGTCATGAGTTAACTGAATTAGACCAAGAGCTTTGCCTATATATATATGGAGAATATGGAGATAAGTTCTTGGTTGGTGGACCACATATTTTTCATGGCAAGTCTTTCCATGAAAGCATGAATTAATTTTGTTCTCACATATATATCCTTTCAATTCATCCATTATGGTTTGTCAAAAGAACATGTCAAGAGTATGAACAAAATTGGCTTAGTGACTAGCTGAACATAAATGAAGCACACTTATGGATGTGTTCTATGTTCTATCATATAGATGTGACTCTTCTCACTCAAAAAATGAACAATTATTTTACTAGGAAAAAATTGCGATATTTCACTAAAAAAAATTAGCAGTTTGCGGCGGTTTTGGGAGCAAGTTGCGGCGGTCTTCGATCCAAATCTGGTGGAGAAGAAAAGGGAATCACAAGAAGAGGTTCCTATCAATGACTGAGTAACACTAGAAATAACATTTCTTCAATCAGAAAATCGCAAGAAGAAATGTGAATAATAGCTTTGTATTCGCGATATGAGAGATAAGAAACGTCGAAAGGGGGAAAACGAAGGTGAGGTGGGTTTAACTTAGGGTTCTGAATTTCGTAATAATATTGATTATTCTGCTGCGGTATACCCAAGCGCCGCAAAACTGAACCGCCGCAACCCCTAATTTAAAATTGGTAGCCTCTAATTGTACGCTATCTGCGGCGGAATGAAAAAGCGCCGCAATAACCGACTCAATGTTACATTTTGCAGCCGTTTTCATGGAACCGCCGCAAAATTTCCATCTCTATTGAGTGTTATTTGATTGGGAAAAAAAAATTGTGTCTCATTTTCATCTTAGAAAAACATCTAATTTCCTACATTTCCAACAAGATGTGAAAGTAGTTTTACTCAATGATGTCAAGATCCGAATCCAGATCCAAATCTTAGAATCTTACGATTTTACGATCCTTTTAGGGCTTTACGATTTGAATCTCACGTAGGATCGCATTGGAGCATGATATGTCCAAGATCCGAATCTAATGGGGGCAGGATCTAGGATCCTGATTCAATCTCAACTAGTGTTTTGACCGAAAGAGAGACTCGCTTGAGCTGCAGGACATCCACAACCGCTTGTCCGCTTTCATCGTCTTCTCCATTGACTTCCGCCACGACATCTGTCATCGAATGTCACACACGTCACCAGCAAAACACCAAAGAAGAAACAAAAGCCTAATAACAAACACAAGGACTAGGGACAACCTAAAGCTAGAGGAATTTATATACTCAAAACTTTCCATTATGCATTCTTGTAAAATCAACAGTAGATGGAACATTTCAACCTATAGTCTCTAATTTGGAGATAAATTTGGTTGATGAAATACTTAGTTTTACAAAACACATTAGCCCATTTATTATATTTTCACACTAATAAAAAAGTCTAATTGTCGACTATATTTACAGAAATAAAATATGTCAATATTTAATGCAGGTTGTAGTAGTTAAAAGTTGTTGTTTAAGTTTTTTATTTGAAAGTTTAATCTTTAAAAACCACATTTTTATGAGTGTATTAACATTCATCATAACCAAATAAGAACTAGCAGAGTAATTTAGTACAAAACAAAGAAATTGAATGAGCGACAGATCAAACAACTGTAAGATGTAAGATGGATTTTTTTTTCTTCAGCTGTAAGGATTAACATAGGGACGAAATAGATAAGGGAGTTGGATTTGGAACCCTATCTATTAAATTTGCCACCCCACTTTAAAGTGGGGAAATACAGAAATGTCACTGCGCGTTTATCTTCGAAAAATGAAGTTCTGAAGAGATTCAAAAGTTAAAGTTACGAAGCATACATATAAATATTAAACAGAACATGGAGACTCAAACCTTTCACTTTCATTCCACCTTTTCCCCCAATGGGAATGGCATGCCAAACCACGCAACACATACTGGAGTATCTCATATAAAGAACGTTTAACCACATTTATGGTTGAATTCACTATTTGGATTGCTGCTACGGGTGGTCCTCGCGTTCCTATTTAGAATAACTACATAGACATCACTAAATATTGATACAAGGACTCACTTCATGTAATGCATAATTTGTAAATTTTTGCCTATTACTTGGATTTGTAAATTTGTCTATGTTTAAGCCTATGTTTCACTTGCATATCTACCACTACTTAGAAGTTTAAATATTTATGAATATTTTTTGATTTAGTATAATGTGCTTCAGTTGGTTTTTTATGTCTCTGCCTCTGTCTATGGTTTTAGGGATTCACTGCCCTTGCAGTGTTTCTGCCTCTATCTCTGTCTTTGGTTTAATGGATTCAAAAATTTAAGTTCTGAAATACTTCAAAACTTAGAATTCTAAAGTTGAGCACTTAAATTTGGCACCACCATTTTTTAAGGCATTCGGAAACTTAAGTTCCAAGTTTCTGAAGGCCTTAAAAAATGGGGAAAGGGGGATGCAGTCAAGTCACTTTGGAACTTACATTCTGTTTGGTAGGGTAGAGAGAGATAAAGGAGAAAGAGTAGAGAAGAGAGAAGTTGAGTAGAGAGAAATATGTGAGAAATAAAGTAGATTTACTGTGTTGTTTGGTATGGTAGAGATAAAAAAGAGAGAGATGAGAAATAATGAGGTGGAAGAGAGAGAAAAAAGTTAAGTTTGGATTAAAAAAATCATATTTAAATGCAAAAAGTGAAAAGTTAGGTGTCAGATGCAATTAGTGGCGGTTTTACCCAACCCCAATCTCTTCGCAAATTGCGAAGAGATGAAAAAGTGGATATATGGCCCCTCTAACTCTCTCTCACCTCAATCTCTCTTTCACCAAACAATGGAGATAACTCCCCATCTCCCAGATCTCTCTCCTTCCCATCTCTCTCTACCCTAACTCACTCCTACCAAACACAGTGTTAAAGTTCCGAAGGCCTTAAACCTTGTCCTGATTGCTCTCTCCACCATTACTCTCCATCACCAACCCCACCACTAGCCCCATTAGTCTCCACCATTACTCTCCACCACCAACCCCATTATTCCTTCTCAATTCCTTCCTCCTCCACCATAAATCTTCTTACTTCTTCTATTACTACTCCCTCCACCAAAATCTACACCATCGATCACTCTTCTTTTTCTTCCCTTGTTGTGAGCGAATCAACAAAAAAAATGAAACAAGATCCCTGGGAAACTCTTGACATCGACGACTCTGATTTGTCCACCTTCATCCGCCCTAAACAAGTATAACATACATTAAGAATTTTGAAATATTAACTACCGAAGTAGTTCGGAAGTTAAACTCTCGAAAGTAAGCCATTGTGCTTATAAACATAAGCTTTGGGAAATGAATTCCCGAAGAGATTTGGGACATGATGTTCCGAAAGGTAGTTCTGACATTTTTAAAAAAGACTGAGTTGCCAAATCTAGTACCTGGGGTGCCAAATCTAACCCCCAACAAATAAGAGTGCAAATGAATATTTCTCCATCCAAGAAAGATGTCCCCAATCCCTCGAGATTGGCTCTGCTCATTTACTGGAGGACACCGCGGACGGAGCTAAATTTTATATACGTAGTGGGTTTAACGTGTGCATATCTTTCAAGCCAATCCAAGATTCTTTTTTCAAAGGTCAAACTAATACTACAAAGAATAAAAGAGACAGAAATGAAATGAAGGTATAACATTCATGTTATAGAAAAAGGAAATAGTGATAGGAAAGATAAATTAAAGTAAAATTAAGATGAAAGAAAAAGTTGAATATGTATATATTATAACTCTTTTTTAAATCTATTTATATTCATTTTGTTTCTATTTTCTCTTCTCATTTCTTACTATATTAAATATCATATCTTATATTTTGGTTCAATTTTTTCACTTAAAAACGAGTGTGAAAGTACATTCTTTTAAGAAAACGTGGTTAGAAAAAATATTGGATACGGGATCAAATGAAACATAAATAAAGAGTTCCATAAATGTTTGGGCGAGTGAAGAACGTGGTTGGAGCGATTCTTTCAAGTTTAAAAATTTCCAAATGTTGCATGTGTAATAAATAATGAATCTCTCTTGCTGTCTGATCTCTAGCTTGTGTATGTGTATATATATAACCTTGTTTAATTTGGTGCTTGTGCTTAATTGCATCTATCCATCGATCCCTCTTATTTACCTGCTTCTTGTTTCATATCAATATCATCATCATGTCTCCAATTGCTCCTGGTTCTGTAAATGCTGCATTCCGTTCATCTAAGAACAATGAAGCCTACATATTCATCAACAATGAGTATATATTGGAGGATTATGCTCCCGGATCATCGCATGACAAAATTCTGAAGGGACCATTACTTATTTCTGATGGGTTTCCATCACTCAAGGGCACACCATTTGGAGATCATGGCATAGAGTGTGCCTTTGACACTGATGGTACTGACGCATTCATCTTCTCCGGTGAGCTTTGTGCTTTAGTAGACTACGCTAAACCAGGTGATGAGTACATGATGCTTGAATCAGGGCCAATCTATGAAATGTTTCCTCGCTTGAAGGGCACCGCGTTCGAGAAAAGGATCAACGCTGCATTCCGGTCAAGCCTAAGTAATGAAGCTTACATCTTCACAGGAGACCATTACGCTCGTATAAACTATGCTTCCAAGAAGGTGATCTACACCGATGCCATTAAAAATGTGTGGCATTGTTTGGTAGGCACGATCTTTGAAAGTGGAATTGAAGCGGCTTTTGCTTCTCATAGGACTGAGGAAGCTTACTTCTTCAAAGGAGATCAGTATGCACGTATCAAGTTTACTCCAGGCAAAAATGAAGACTACGACATTATTGATAAAGTCAAGCCTATCAAACCTTCTTGGAACGCTCTTGGTGACCTCTTGGAACGCAAGAACAGTACCAAGGTTTGAGCACGATCGATGATGCTAATGGGTGTCCAATTTCTCTCGACATGAATAGCACACTAGCTCTAATGTGGTGATTTTCAATAAAATATTTCAGATCGATCAATTATGATCAGTTTCTTTTAGTGGTACCTTACTACCTTAGGAATAAAGACTTCCCTAGTTGGTGTGTTTGCTTTATATTCCTCAATGTGATGTGTGTGCTGTTTCTTTCCAACTATGAAATGTCTAATAATAATATGCATGTGTGGCAATTTGTTTTCAAATCTCAATATAATGTGTGCGAGCTAGGCTGTTTGAAAATAATTGTAAAAAAAAAAAATACATACTAAAAAATATAGTTATAATAGTGTTAAACATTTTTAATATAATAGTGTTCCCGAAGAGAAAGTCCAGAGACTAATATCTAATTATTATAATTTATCTTTCCGATATAAAATAACATTTTAAATTAAGTCTACATCATTTGAGAGTGCTGGTTTTGCAAGACATGCAATAAGTTTTATGGTCCCATTGCTAGTAGAAAGGGCAGACATCCATTTACAAGTTTAATGATTTTTGATATCTCATGTAATAATTTAAAGCCATATGAAGAATGTTATTCGAGATGAAGTAGATGGCATGGTAAAATATATAGGAACAATAGATATTGGAAGTGGAAACTAAGATGTTACTTTGACAAGTAACAATAAAGGATAATAGTTGTGTCATGTTCTCGAAAATCCTCCCAATCTATTCACATATAGATCTCATTGGTCTTACCCTGATCTATGGGAAAGTTAACAGACTTGGAATCATTTGATCTCATCTCAAATATGCTCACCGGTGAATTTCCTATAGAACTAAACAATATGAGCTCTCTTAGGTCCTGAATCTTTCGTACAACCATTCGTGGGAGAGATACCTAAAGGGAAAATATTGGAAACCCACTTATTTGATAGCATTCGTTTCAATTAGCACATGTTCCATTCTTTTCCTTGTCTCCCTTACTTTGCAAACCTTATGAAAGAAACTTGATTTTTTGTCGCCTTCTTTGAGCCAACATACTCTTGATTTCTGCAGCCATCTACGTACTCTCCCGAGTCTCCTCCAACTTGTATGTTGGATGACATTGGATTTTATGTTTTTTTTTTTAATATTTTGCATATTTTCTGGGGTTTCTTATTTAAGTCATTTCAGTATTTTTAGTTGAGTATTTGCATTATTTTAGTATTTTGTTATTTTAATTAGTGGCATTATCTTGTTATAGTTTTTATGCTATTTTTATGGATTTCATTAGGATTTTGGTTGCTATTGAGTCTAGATAAGTTTATTAGGATTTTAACTTTATTTTATCCTTTATTAATAGTTATCTGTTGTATGTTAGGAAGAGATAAAGGAAAAGGAGAGAAAATCAAGGGAAAAAATGCACTGGTTTTAGAAATTCTAGCATGAAACTCATGCAATTTTAGCCTGAAAACCATGCTATATACCACGACAGAAGCTGGTTATGAAAGCTCTAGCATGAAAGTTGCACGAATTGTGCTTTGAATTGGTGTTATAGCACTAGTTACAAAAAAAAAAGTTATATAACTTGATTTTGCAACCCTATTTTAATATATTTTCATGTTGTAAAACATTGGGAGATAATTTGAGGCAAAACTATGATTCTTTAAGATCTCGTTCAGGTTTCTATAGTAATTTTGATGTTTTGCTTCGCTTTTCTTGAATTGTTTCTTATTACTATGAGGAACTATAATCCTCTTTTGTATTGGGATAGATGATGTTATCTCTATGATTATATTTGAATTCATTTTGATTTTTATATAGTTAACTTTTGTTTATGAATTTCTCTCTTGCTTTGATTGTTATCTATTGCGCATAGATTGTTTTGCTTGTTTCTATAAAATTGGGAAATTGATAGGAATTAGGGAACTAGGAAGAAATTGAATTTTGGTCTCTACACCTTAGGGATAAGGGTAGCAAGCAATTTATCTATGACTGTGTAAAATTGAATTGAATCTCTAGTCAATTAGGATTAGGTACTAAGGGATTATTTATCACTAATTAACTAGAAGGAGAATTTGAATAAGGAATTAGCAAGTAATCACATGGACATAACACGTTGAACGAGTTTAATCAAATTCATTTGTAATCAGTGCGGGTACAAACATAGCGAGGGTAATAGATTGATTATCACGAAAAGCAATTATAAAGAAATTAAACTGTTTTTTTTTTTGAAAACTGTTGGAGAAAAACTACACCAAGGAATTGAAAAAGATTCAATCAATTAATGTTAGAAGTAACTCACCTAATCCTTGTGGCTCGATAATTAAAACCTCGGGTGAATCAATCTACTTGCATATTGGCACATCATATTCCTTCCAGAGTTGGTTAATGATTTCAAGCCTCTCCTTCTGAGATCAACTGACACTCATTCCCTTCCAAGGGTCGATAACATTTGGGCAACGATCTTCCAGGATTTTTACTTTTTACCAGGCCTCATGAACCTCTATCCTTTCCCCAAACTTCTTCTACGAAGACCCTTTAATTTTTATACTAGGACTGTAGGACATACCCCGACCATCCTTCAACCACGACAAAACACCACCACTATTCCACCATCTTACAACAGTAAATAAGTGTTATGTATCTAATAATAATTAAGGAACAATTATTACGTGATAATTGTTATTTTTTCACACAATATATTACATTTTCTTACCGTGTTACTATATAGCCAAGGGAATAGGTAACATTGGAAAACCATTGAAATTTTTGCGTAGAGTTTTTAAAGCAACAAATACACTTTTTAACTATTGCGAAAAATAAAAGAGATTAATGGATATGCACTGTCATTGTAAAAAAGTTTTACACTGACGTCCAATCATATTATGCCACATAGGACTAAGTGGTTTACAAATCTTTTTAATTTTAGTTAGTAAATTAATAAATTGTTGATGTGGCGAAAATCAATTAGATGCATGTGTAAAATAAGTTTACACTATCAGTGCACCTCTTATTTTCTCTTTTTTTAAAATTAAAATCCATTGCATTTATACCATATATTATAATGCACCTAAGTGGTAGACAAAGACTTCCAACAATCAATGTGCATGGCAATATTAATGTTTTTTTAATGTATTAAGCGAATATTAATTAATGCATTTCAAGGAAATAAGGTGAAGATATCATGTGAAAGACTCTGAGGGTTAACTCAAGTGGTAAGAGTTAGGAGAAATAAATGTTGGATGAGATAAAGTGTCAATGGTTCGAATCCTGAGAAAAACTAATTTACTAACATTTATAACAACTAACTTTTACCTATAAAAAAATTGCGCGAAAGAAATTTGTAACTAATTAAAACTTCAAACCAATTAATTCATGTAAACCCCCATATACAAAAAGATTTAATATCAATTATTATCTTCATCTTTTTAAAACAAAGAAGTCACGTGGTGGCAAATAATCATTTACTACCCAAATATCTGGTTTTACAAAAGATCTTTGATTAAATAAATAAAAAATTATGTGATGCTAAGTGGGTGTATCGGTGGCTTGTAACCATTAGTTAAAAGAAAAATATCTCTTTTATAGCAAACCTTCATTTATTGTATTTGTTTCGTTTTACTTAGATGCGTCTAGTTAGTTTTGTTCTATCTTTAATCTTCCTCCTGTAAAAAAAATTACTCAACTATTTTGAGATTTCGCTATATGATATTGAACTCCAAATTTACTTAAATATTATACTCCATAATTTTAAATACTCTATATCTCGAGGTAATCCTGCAGATAATTGATGAAATGTTCTCTCATTTTTCCTTTTATTTTATTTTTTAGCCTTTTGTTTTTAACTTGATCTTTCAAATTTTAATTTTATGCGAGTGTGCTAAGAATTGAAGTTTGGTTTGTTTTAAATTATGGGAGAAAATTGCCTAAATTATATGCGGATATAGATTTATAAGAATTTTACTCAAATTTGAAGTAAAATTCACAAAACAACATTTGTGAGAAAATTGGTAATGAAATCTGTAGGTAATAAGTAGTGAATAGAGTGGAGTGTAATATTCAAGTAAGCTTAGAATTTAGAATCATAAAAGAACATCTTAAAGTAAGGGAATGTAATTTACTCTTACTAATAAGGGATAGGCTATATACAAAGACTTCGAAGTCAATGCAGAAAATGATTTGTGTTTGTTCCGACGTCTGGGTTATAAATATTTAATTTTTATCACTGGTTCCTTAGTCCTTTTTACGTAGTACGTTACGATATTACAAGGGAAATCCCAAACACGTTTTACACACGGGTTTGAATTTTTTGTTCATGTGGAAATATACACACGAGTTTGATTGGCTTAACCAATCAAAATTATTTGAAAAAAAATGTGCGCTCACACTAAATCTCATTTGAGTTTAATTTTAATGTACTAAGTTTTTTACACTGTCAACCAATTAAATTTTAAAAATTTGTCATGTTCGTCAATTTAATTAAATAAAAAATTATTCTTTCTTAAATTTACGAAATCTGATTGGTTGACTGTGTAAAAAAAACTTTACATTATCGATGCAGAGACTTTTTTCTCAATTCGATTTACACCTAAAGAATAAAATGAAAAAAAGAAATAATGAGTAATATAAATATATTAATATATGATGTGAAAGAAATAAAATAAGTGTCAATAAATAGAAAAAACAGGTGTGAATGTATAGCTTCCAAATCAATATTAGTAAGTTATGTATATCGGCTATATATGTACAAAGACTTCGAAAAGTCTTTAATTTTGTCTTTTGTGTGCAGTGTACGTGTATATATATCCTTGTTTGCTGTTGGGCTTAATTGCTTATATCCATCCATATATCGATCTCTCTTAATTGTTTCATTTCTTCAATATATATAAGAAAGAAAGATCAAAGATCATGTCTCCAATCCCTCCTGTTTCTATAAATGCTGCATTCCGTTCATCCAGGCATAATGCAGCCTACATATTCATCAACGATGAGTATGTATTGCTAGATTATGGTCCAGGAACTACAACGGACAAAGTTCTGAATGGTGGGCGCGTGATACGTATTTCCGATGGGTTTCCATCACTGAAGGGCACACCATTTGGAGAACATGGCATAGACTGTGCCTTTATTAGAAATTGGGAGGCCTATACTCAACCACAAAAGCTAGCTCAAGAGTTGAGGTTTGCACTACCCTTATAAAGGCTATCTATGCTCTATCTCTAGCCAATGTGGGACTTCTAACACACCCCCTCACGTCCAGGACTGAACAACCTGGAACGTGGGATCAACAACAACGGGTGGCCCAATAATGGGAGGTCTCCACAACAAACAACAACTGGATCTAGGATAGGCTCTGATACCATATTAGAAATTGGGAGGCCTATACTCAACCACAAAAGCTAGCTCAAGAGTTGAGGTTTGCACTACCCTTATAAAGGCTATCTATGCTCTATCTCTAGCCAATGTGGGACTTCTAACAGCCTTCGACACTAATGGCGACAAGGCCTACATCTTCTCCGGTGAAATGTGTGCCTACATAGACTACGCTCCAGGAACCACAGGCGACGAAAAAATCCTCAAAGGTCCCTTGAAAATTGGTGACATGTTTCCTTGCTTAAAATGCACGGTGTTTGAGAAAGGGATAGATGCTGCATTCAGGTCAACTAAGAGTAGTGATGCTTACATATTCAAAGGAGGCCAGTATGCTCATCTAGACTACGGTTCCAACGAACTATACACCAATACCATTAGACATGGGTGGCGGTCTTTGGCCGGCACAATCTTTGAAAGTGGAGTTGAAGCAGCTTTTGCTACTCATGTGCCCAATCGAGCTTATGTCTTCAAAGGAGACCAATATGCATTGATCAATTTTATTCCGAACACAAGTGATGGTGACTACATGATCAACCATGGCCTTATCTCTCAAAATTGGCCCGGTATTGGTGGTGTATTGGCTAGAAAGAATGGTACCAAGAAGCCTTGAGCTTCTTGACCGATTCTCTGAATGGTTTGTTGGTTTATAAAAACGAATAAGGAAAATACTATTGAGTGTCCTCTAGACATGGATTTATGTACGAAATGATAGTTTCATTTTATTGAAAATATTAGCGCGCGCAACTATGATGTCGCGATTTTCAATAAAATGTTTCCAATTAATTATCAGTTTCTTATAGCCAAGAATAAAGATTTGATCCCTTGTTTATGTCTGGTGTGTGTTCCTCAATGTAATGTGTGGTTGTTTCTTTTCAACTATCTGTGTTCCTCAATGTAATGTGTGGTTGTTTCTTTTCAACTATCTAATACTACTATGTATGTTTGGCTAGTATTTATTTTGTTTTTAAATCTCACCTATGTAATGTGTACGTAACCGTTTGGTGTTGTCCTGTCTGAGAGTTAATGGCAATTAACCCACATTTAATATTAATTAAAATTTTATTCAATTATGATTCTTTCAAACCTATCATGCTAAATAGCACTACTCAGAAAGGATAATGATAGAGTGCACGAGGATGTAGGCACGATTGGAGCATGAGGCAGTTTCTGGCGGCGGTTATAAACCGCCAGAAATGTGTAACGCTTGCGGTTTTTTCTAACACGGCTTACCAGTGGCGGTTTGAACCGCCAGAATTGTGTAAAATTCGTGTTTTTTCCTGACATCGCAAATTAGTGGAGGTTTAAAACCGCCACTAACTAATGTTTATGAGTTAAATGTATTCTTGAAGTTTATGAAGATCAAATTGCATTCCTTTTTATCTATCAATCACTACAACAAAAAAACGTTTTTAGTGGATAATTAATTCTCAGAAGATCACAGAGGCAGAAAAATATGTCAAATCTATCTATCTATCTATACTATATCTAAAAGCAAAGTTTTTGTAGCCTTTAGGGTAAATCAGTAATTTAATAAGTTAATATACATGAATTGCAATTTTAACATGGTTATTTTAGTAAATTTTGAAATATTTAAATTGAAACTCAATCTTAGGGGTTGTCTAAATGACCCTTGATAAAGTTTGGGTTAAATAACCCATCATCCAATCACATTGGAGATTATCTTGAATGTGATTGGTGATGGGTTATTTAACCCAAACTTTATCATGGGTGATTTAGACAACCCCAATCTTAGTCGTCCGTTGCTTTTAATCTGTACGGTTTTGACTTCTTCCAACCTTGGCCAAATAGAATTGTCTTCTCGCATTCGCTCCAGAATCCATATATATATGTAAAGCTCACTTGAGCTATAAGTATTAAATGCATTAAATAATGAAGTTAAACAAATTTTTATTCAACTTTTTTTTTTAATTTTTAATTAGTAATTATTAAACTTTTCAATTTCTCATATTTTAAATAAAATATTGATATTATTTAAATTTTAATTATTAATGAGGGAAATTTTTAAGTAATAATAATAATTGAAATTGATTAACTTTACACTAATAACAATATTACATAGTTAATAATAATTATTCATCATGAGTTGAGGAATTTAAAAAAAAAAAAAACTTATTACTATTTTTTACACCACCTACTAAAATGTAAAAGTAAAAGTTACTTTGAACCTTTGTATTAACATTTTCATTTGTATTAAATAAATTATATTAAAATATTAAAAATGAATAAAACTGCCTAAGTCATTAGCTATTTAAACACCTACTAAAATGTATAATTAAATTGAAATTTTGTTATAAATACACCAAAAAAAAATTGTATTATATACATTAAACTAAACTAAAACCTGATCAATAATATTTTCAAATTAATTAGTTATTCAACTACCAACTAAATTTCATGTTTGTTATATAAGGTAAAATAGAACATGACAAAAGACTCCTGAAACATAACTCTTTAGTTCTCTAAAAATGTGTGGAAAAATAAAAACGAAACAAGACACTCTAATAAACAAAAACTTCACTTTTATTTCAGGTAGGGAGTGTAACACCCCGATTTCCAAGTGTCACTTTAGTAACCAAAAATAATCTTTACGCGGAAAACAGGTAATTTTTTTTTTTGTTTTCTTTCCTTTAAATCAAAACGATAAAGAAGTAAAGACAAAACTCAACTACTAAATTAACCAATATACATCAAATATAAACATGTACAGCCTCAGCTGCACTTCCACGTCACACACACTCGCAGTGACTCCAAAGTAGTGTGCCCGTAGGCGAATATATACAAACCAGAACTGTACGCAAAAGCATCAAATATACCACTATCCAAGAGAAAGTCGGCCTCAAAATGGCCTCAACCCAAGACCCCTATAGTCCGACAGACTCTCTGTGATCCTCAGCAAGAGAACCACACAAAAAGCCATATATCGGGAACCTACCCGGTCCCAAAAGTAAGACGAATCAGAGCTATGACAGTGACAACCAACTCAAAAGACTCTAACCACCCATACCCCACACTACTATCATCGACCCTCCCTCGATCAGGCATGAAGTCCGGGTCCTCGTCGAAAGCTTCAGTAATAGTCGTTCCGCTCCGGGTCTTTCCCGCACAACGAATCATCACGAACCGGCTGACAGACGCCTGGCAGCAGGCCGACCGCCCAAACACAAACATACAAACAAAGCCAAGGCGCTAGGGTCAACTTACAGAATACAATAGATATACAATCAACTTGTGATAAAGGGGATATATACATATGTTGTATATATATACATATAAGTTATGTATTGCCTACTCTAAGGTATATACATAGCATGTTCTCGAATCTCCTACACAGTTCAATCATTAATACCTAACGATGTTCATCAACATCAAATCATCATAATCTCAACATATGAAGTTAGGTGATAAGGTTAGTCAAACAATGTATCGTCCTCCCAACACACACGTATCCAACTAAACCAATGTTCCCTGTCGTTGCCCTAGGGTAAACGACGATGAAATCTCACGCTTCCATGAAGTCTCACGCTTCAATGGGGTCTTACGCTTTCACGAAGTCTCACGCTTCAGTGAAATCTCACACATTCACGAAGTCTCACGCTTCAGTGAAGTTTCGCGCCTTCACGAAGTCTCACGCTTCAGTGAAGTTGCACGCCTCCGCAAAGTCTCCCGCTTCAGCAAAGGTGTACGCCTCCGCAAAGTCTCCCGTTTCAGCGAAGGTTCCCGTCTCCACGAGGTCTCCCGCCTCAGTGAAGTTTCTGCTTTCACGAAGTCTCACGCCTCAGTGAAGCTTACTCACTTTCACGAAGTCTCACGCTTCAGTGAAGTTCCATGCTTTCACGAAGTCTCACGCCTCAGTGAAGCTTCCCAGCTCATCCTTTGGATGGCTAAATAAACTGCTCAACGAGCGAAGGAGTACCAATGTACTTGGAAACTTATAGTTCCCCCGGCTTATCCTTTAGATAGCCAAACAACAAACTGCTCCGACCCAAACTCAAAACAACCCAAGAGTTAGTGTCGGTCAATACAACACAACTCCACCAACAAGATTACACGAGGGTCTAGTGTCGGTCAATACAACACAGCCCAAACAACAAGAGCACTAGGTGTCGGTCAATACAACACGGCTCCATAACACTTCCCCAAGAGTACTAACGTACTCGGTGACTTTCAATCATCACCATAGCTCACCTTAGTGGCTTTCCCAATTCCGATAACTCTCCAAACCCACAACAAAGGTGGACTTTTCCCCCGCCTTTCGTAAATATTTTTCCCCTTCAGTTCTCCTATGCTTAAACGTTAATAAAAATGATTTCAATTCAAATTAGTCAAATTATGAGTTTATTTCTCAAAGTCTAAGTTTCCCAAGTCTTTATTTTTCGAAAGCTCTATCATTCTAAGTTTCCAAAAATCAACCACCCAAAATACATTTCCCGGGGAAAGTCTAGGAATTCCAACGAATCCCAACAAATGGCTAAGTCTCAAACCCCACATTTGGACTTGCCTAGGTTTGTTCATCCAACCCGAAATGTCAAAGATCACCGGATCAATGAACCTCCACTCCGAAGTTGCGTCAAAACGCTCAATTCAGCACATCATCAATATCATAAGTTATGAAACAATCATAACAAGAAATCATCATCATATACAACATCAGATAAAGCATAGGTCGAGTTTATCGACGCCTATCATGAAATCATAGCTAAATATAGCAAGTTGCCCTAACCTCGAGCTGTTCCAGCTTCGCAAACAAAGTTCTCCTCAAACAATTGCTCTGAGTATTCCAAAGTTCCTTCAACTGAACCTCGGAGGAAAACAAAGCAGAAACCAAACAAAATCGATTAGTTCGATCGCAAAACAATACATAAACGATAGACAAAGCATTAAAGATTCAGAATACGACAATCGGGTACGAAAGGACAAGTTTTCGAAAACGAAAAACTCCCCCCTAAAGGTAATAACCCACGACCTCAAAGGAAAAAGGGCTTCAACTCTTTTTCTTCGATCAAATCAATTCACAAGGTAGTTTTAGGGTAAAACTAAGGCAAAGAAACTGTCAGAACAATTTTCGGACAATCGGGCCGAAATACGACTATCCAGGGGCATTTTGGTCCAAAATAAAGGCTCAAAACTTCAAAGTTATCAGTTCTGAAAACAAATTTGACAGCAATGATCCTCATGACATCCGTGACAACAAATCCTAAAGGCACGAAGTCAGATTAAGTCTTTTCGACAATAAAGTTTCGAAATGTGAGACAAAAAGGGTTTTGAAACAGTTTTTCAGATCCTGGACAACTGGATCACAATCAGCGTTTACTGACAGAGGTTTTAGACTCAGGGGAACGTAAGGAACATAACCCAACCAAGAAATCGAAGAAATCGGACCATTTTAGAAAAAGCTCAAAACTGTGAGCACATAAACGACTTCAGAAACGCAACAGAAACAACAATCAGAGGTAGGAATCGTGTTAGTTACCTCGATACCTAGAAGTAGGGACGAACTGCGCGAAGATTGGTCAAGTTTTCGCGAAAATCTCCTCCCCCCTTGCTCTCCACGAAATTCAGCCACAATAGGAAGAAAATGAAGGAATTTTTGCTTTTTGAGCTATTTATAGGCAGGCGAAATCGCGGGAAAATGAAAATTTCGCGATTCCGATTTTTGCAGCACGATCACCGTGGAATTCTAAGAGAGATTCTGGCGTCAGAATTCCAGAACTCAAAACAAATTTCTAAGATTTAGGAAAAACGATATCCAAAACGCCAAAAGCGGTGTAAGTTAGTCTGTCCCGAAAAACTACTTTTTGCTGTGATGCTCAGACGACAAAACTTCCAACAGAAGAAAGATTGGAAATGTCGAAACAAATCTGGCAACGCGGACGGAATCTTCGTTAGAAGTCTCGAATAGAAAAAGTCTTCATCCATCGCTCGAATCTAGGGTTTTGATGCAAAGAAATTAGCGTCGGCGAACTTCCGAAAAGTGAATACTATCGTGCGTACAGTCCAGAGTTCCGAAATGAAACGATGGTCGAAGGAAAAATAAAGAGAATCTTTAAATTTTCCAAGGATTAGAAATCTCCCTTAAAACGTTGCTCTAGAAGCGAAAAAGCCTATTCTGGACACGCTCGCCATAAGGCAGATGTGCAGACGACTCGTACTAACTCCGAAAGCAACTACGCAACATTCCTCAAGTAATTCCTGAACTTTCTTCTTCATTAATCTTTCTCTAATACCAAACTCCTGTTACGCTCACACTGATTCTACGCGTGAGTCGGAAATTAACTTGTTCTGAAAATCCAGGTCTTACAATACTCCCCTCCAAAAAGAAAGTTTCGTCCTCGAAACTCAGAGTTCTGCAAAAAGTCCGGGATACCGTTCCTTGAACTTATCTTCCAATTCCCATGTAGTATTGCCCATGTCATTGTTCCTCATAACCTTTCCTTAAGCAATCTGTTTTCCCCTTAACTGTTTCACTCTTTTATCCCCACTGCTAATTGTCAGCGTCTCCAAAAGACAAACCATCATTCAACTTCATGTCGTCTGGCTCGATCACTTGCGTCGGATCTCTGCTTGAAATGATACCGGTTGGCACTCCGTGCAGTCGCTCAATCTTAGCCACTTGTTTTTTTTTTTTTACTGTCGGTCATCCGAAATCCTTCTTAAACTCGGTGCCTCTCTGTCATCTCAAAGTAGATACTCAACTTGTCCTTGTGATCTTCATCTACAGTCCAAAACTCCACTTGTTCGTTCGATAACTCCTAGATGAATCCTCCCCCTTAGAAACCGCTAGTCCATTAAAACACCTCTAACTTCGTAACTATCTTTAGACACACCAAGAAATCACACTTCTACTTAGTCACTATTCGAATTAAAGCTCGACTTATGTCCTTATTTCTTGTCCTTCACTAATCTTATCCCCTTCAACATCAATTTATCAACAACTTATAAGATAATCCTCCTCTTAATACCTAACAATCCATTATTATCGTCTTCTTCCTCAAAACTTCCCTCACTCAAACCTATTTACACTTACTGAAATCTCTAACACTTCGCACAAATCGAGACTTATCCTCTAGAAGATTAAATCATAACTATACCTCAAGGGACTTAACTAGCCATTTTATCATCCGATCCTTCAACATTCTGAGATTTAACTGTTATCGTAGCCGCTAACACCACTAAATCTC
Organism: Lotus japonicus; assembly: GCF_012489685.1. NCBI lineage: Eukaryota > Viridiplantae > Streptophyta > Magnoliopsida > Fabales > Fabaceae > Lotus > Lotus japonicus. The sequence continues at coordinate 1,843,745 of NC_080041.1, forward strand.
TTATGTGTACATGAATCTCAGCTCACTAGGTCAACCTTAGCCCTAGGATTCTCATTCAACTTTAGTAAAATTCACTTGTTACCCGTAATATGCATCATCAAAATCCATAACAAAGTCCCATTGACTCTTATACTCTACGAAACTCGTCAAAATATAACAACCTCAGGTATTCATCTTAATACTAACACCTTCCTTTTTGTGACTCAATCACCATCTCGTCAATCAACTTCTTAATCTCTCAATCAAATTCTGACAACCTTCGAGTCTTACACACCTTAGACAGACATTCATAGATTTAAAACCTAAACCTTCACCAAGTTTGGTCCTCTAGTGACCTTTAATCCTTCAATACTTCTTAAATGAATATCCGTTTCTTAAAAACTATAACTCCTTCACTTACCCAAACGACCTGACCAGTGGCGTCATGCTTTCACATTCACAACTTATTATGCTAACATCATTCAAATCTTGTCACATGGTCATTATGTCCGCAACCTCATAATCAACATCAATCGATCACCAACCTTAACACTCCACACAACCCAGAATTCCTTTACTTCAAGATCTCTCTTATATTATACCTCAATGGTCTTAACCCGAAGCTCACCTTCAGGTCTATAATCTTCTAAGATTCAACTCCTATTGTCACACCTACAACCATAAGATCTCCTATTCGTACGCGATTCTCGACTCTCAAGATTCAATCTTAACCCTATGATTTCAATCCAACTTAGTAAATCTCACTTAGTAATCTTAGCATATTTCTTTGGAATCCATATCAACAACCTCAAGTATTCAACTTATGCTAAAACTTTCTTTCTCCAACTTAATCATTAATTCAACACTTTTCAAGCGAAAATTCATCTCTTAAGACTATAATGTCTCCACATATTAATCCAACGCTTAGCAAAACTTATTCCTCGAACTCGACTATAACAATCTAGTTCAGAGCTAATTCTTCTCAATCTCGCTACCATCAAGGTATCATCTAAAACATGATTAAATCCAACTTATTTAGTCTCTAACAACTCCCCTCAGCAATCACATAACCTATGACTTCATAACTTCCGAGAAACTACTTAATACTTTTCCGGCATTAAACCTCTTGACTTAGTCTACCTCTACTTGGAGTAATCACACGAACTAACCAATCAATGTCTATACGACACTCATCGAATTCCAAAGATTCAAATCTTAATCTTTTACAATCAAATGCTTAATACGAACTTTCCTCCCAAATCCGACTAATCCTCAATCAATTCAAATTCATCTTACACATCCTTCTATCAAAGTCCATAACCAGCTGTGATTCCGAATATCACCCCCTCAATATTAGGTTGATCAGGCCTAATACATCGAAGGTGGAAATTTAGAAAAACCCACTGGAACAGTCAATGAGTTCCTATCCTCCAGTAGTCACAAATATCCTGATACTAAATCCTTTAAGGATCCCGCTACGGAACTACACACCCTCAACATAACACGTATACTACCCATACGGAATCTCCCTAAGATTCGTTCTTCAACTACTAGCTTCCTCATAAACGCATCGGTGGAAGACTACTTTCTAGACTTAGTGTGCTATTCCCAACCTCGTGTAACTTCTATAGTTAAATCACGAGCAACCTCGAATAAGGTCCTACATCGTTCCCACGTTCTTCCTCGTTCAACTCCTCAGCTCTTGCCCTCCTTGGCATGAATCCTTTCCTCTGGAGCAAGTTGTTTTCCTTTCCCAACATTCCCTGATGATTCGCCCCTGAGTGCCTTGCAATCTTGGGAGAAATGTTCCGGTTGGTTGCAATTGAAGCATAGACTTTCTTTGGTCTTGCAGTTCACAGCTAGATGCCCCTCTCGGTTACACTTGAAGCATCTCCGTCCAATCACTGAGCATTTGTTAGCAAAATGCCCAAACTTTTTGCAACGAAAACATGTCACTCATTTGTCACCAACTGGCTTCCCCCCCAGTATCAGCAGTCGTCGGTTTGTACTCTCTTGAGATAAGATTTCTTCCCTCGGAACGCTGATATGGTCCCCACTTATGGTAGCTCTTCCTTCCGTTGTAGCCTTGGGAACGTGACCTCATTGGTCCCCCAGCTCCAGTTCGGTTCATTCCTCTTTGTTGATACATTGCTGTCGCCATCAGTCGTTGATGATGCTCACGTGTAGCCTCCGCCATCCGGTTAAGATCCACCATCCTATATCCCATCGAACGTCCGATTAGTACTAACCATACGGTAGCACTAGACAAACCACTCAATCCGATTGAGTAGTAACGCAAGCAATTAGAGCGAAAATCGCTCTGCAGACAATCAATTTTCACTCTTTGCAGAGTCACACAACCTAGCACAGAAGACCTATTCCCCAAAGACTCCCAAAAGACTCGACTAAGCTCTGATACCACAATGTAACACCCCGATTTCCAGGTGTCACTTTAGTAACCAAAAATAATCTTTACGCGGAAAACAGGTAATTTTTTTTTTGTTTTCTTTCCTTTAAATCAAAACGATAAAGAAGTAAAGACAAAACTCAACTACTAAACTAACCAATATACATCAAATATAAACATGTACAGCCTCAGCTGCACTTCCACGTCACACACACTCGCAGTGACTCCAAAGTAGTGTGCCCGTAGGCGAATATATACAAACCAGAACTGTACGCAAAAGCATCAAATATACCACTATCCAAGAGAAAGTCGGCCTCAAAATGGCCTCAACCCAAGACCCCTATAGTCCGACAGACTCTCTGTGATCCTCAGCAAGAGAACCACACAAAAAGCCATATATCGGGAACCTACCCGGTCCCAAAAGTAAGACGAATCAGAGCTATGACAGTGACAACCAACTCAAAAGACTCTAACCACCCATACCCCATACTACTATCATCGACCCTCCCTCGATCAGGCATGAAGTCCGGGTCCTCGTCGAAAGCTTCAGTAATAGCCGTTCCGCTCCGGGTCTTTCCCGCACAACGAATCATCACGAACCGGCTGACAGACGCCTGGCAGCAGGCCGACCGCCCAAACACAAACATACAAACAAAGCCAAGGCGCTAGGGTCAACTTACAGAATACAATAGATATACAATCAACTTGTGATAAAGGGGATATATACATATTGTTGGGTCCAGGTGGGCCAGCATCCTGCCTGCAGGTAGCATTCGAAACGGGGCGCTGTCTGCTACGCTATAAGAAATAACGTTGCGCCCTCACTAACACCAATTGGTTTTGGCGTAGTGGTAAGCGCGTGATCCTACAAGTGGTATCAGAGCCAGGTCCCGTGTTCGAATCCCACGGAAGGCATGCTGTGCAGCTAGTTTGGCTGGCAGGTGCTGGGGGGGGGATTGTTGGGTCCAGGTGGGCCAGCATCCTGCCTGCAGGTAGCATTCGAAACGGGGCGCTGTCTGCTACGCTATAAGAAATAACGTTGCGCCCTCACTAACACCAATTGGTTTTGGCGTAGTGGTAAGCGCGTGATCCTACACATATGTTGTATATATATACATATAAGTTATGTATTGCCTACTCTAAGGTATATACATAGCATGTTCTCGAATCTCCTACACAGTTCAATCATTAATACCTAACGATGTTCATCAACATCAAATCATCATAATCTCAACATATGAAGTTAGGTGATAAGGTTAGTCAAACAATGTATCGTCCTCCCAACACACACGTATCCAACTAAACCAATGTTCCCTGTCGTTGCCCTAGGGTAAACGACGATGAAATCTCACGCTTCCATGAAGTCTCACGCTTCAATGGGGTCTTACGCTTTCACGAAGTCTCACGCTTCAGTGAAATCTCACACATTCACGAAGTCTCACGCTTCAGTGAAGTTTCGCGCCTTCACGAAGTCTCACGCTTCAGTGAAGTTGCACGCCTCCGCAAAGTCTCCCGCTTCAGCAAAGGTGTACGCCTCCGCAAAGTCTCCCGTTTCAGCGAAGGTTCCCGTCTCCACGAGGTCTCCCGCCTCAGTGAAGTTTCTGCTTTCACGAAGTCTCACGCCTCAGTGAAGCTTACTCACTTTCACGAAGTCTCACGCTTCAGTGAAGTTCCATGCTTTCACGAAGTCTCACGCCTCAGTGAAGCTTCCCAGCTCATCCTTTGGATGGCTAAATAAACTGCTCAACGAGCGAAGGAGTACCAATGTACTTGGAAACTTATAGTTCCCCCGGCTTATCCTTTAGATAGCCAAACAACAAACTGCTCTGACCCAAACTCAAAACAACCCAAGAGTTAGTGTCGGTCAATACAACACAACTCCACCAACAAGATTACACGAGGGTCTAGTGTCGGTCAATACAACACAGCCCAAACAACAAGAGCACTAGGTGTCGGTCAATACAACACGGCTCCATAACACTTCCCCAAGAGTACTAACGTACTCGGTGACTTTCAATCATCACCATAGCTCACCTTAGTGGCTTTCCCAATTCCGATAACTCTCCAAACCCACAACAAAGGTCGACTTTTCCCACGCCTTTCGTAAATATTTTTCCCCTTCAGTTCTCCTATGCTTAAACGTTAATAAAAATGATTTCAATTCAAATTAGTCAAATTATGAGTTTATTTCTCAAAGTCTAAGTTTCCCAAGTCTTTATTTTTCGAAAGCTCTATCATTCTAAGTTTCCAAAAATCAACCACCCAAAATACATTTCCCGGGGAAAGTCTAGGAATTCCAACGAATCCCAACAAATGGCTAAGTCTCAAACCCCACATTTGGACTTGCCTAGGTTTGTTCATCCAACCCGAAATGTCAAAGATCACCGGATCAATGAACCTCCACTCCGAAGTTGCGTCAAAACGCTCAATTCAGCACATCATCAATATCATAAGTTATGAAACAATCATAACAAGAAATCATCATCATATACAACATCAGATAAAGCATAGGTCGAGTTTATCGACGCCTATCATGAAATCATAGCTAAATATAGCAAGTTGCCCTAACCTCGAGCTGTTCCAGCTTCGCAAACAAAGTTCTCCTCAAACAATTGCTCTGAGTATTCCAAAGTTCCTTCAACTGAACCTCGGAGGAAAACAAAGCAGAAACCAAACAAAATCGATTAGTTCGATCGCAAAACAATACATAAACGATAGACAAAGCATTAAAGCTTCAGAATACGACAATCGGGTACGAAAGGACAAGTTTTCGAAAACGAAAAACTCCCCCTAAAGGTAATAACCCACGGCCTCAAAGGAAAAAGGGCTTCGACTCTTTTTCTTCGATCAAATCAATTCACAAGGTAGTTTTAGGGTAAAACTAAGGCAAAGAAACTGTCAGAACAATTTTCGGACAATCGGGCCGAAATACGACTATCCAGGGGCATTTTGGTCCAAAATAAAGGCTCAAAACTTCAAAGTTATCAGTTCTGAAAACAAATTTGACAGCAATGATCCTCATGACATCCGTGACAACAAATCCTAAAGGCACGAAGTCAGATTAAATCTTTTCGACAATAAAGTTTCGAAATGTGAGACAAAAAGGGTTTTGAAACAGTTTTTCAGATCCTGGACAACTGGATCACAATCAGCGTTTACTGACAGAGGTTTTAGACTCAGGGGAACGTAAGGAACATAACCCAACCAAGAAATCGAAGAAATCGGACCATTTTAGAAAAAGCTCAAAACTGTGAGCACAGAAACGACTTCAGAAACGCAACAGAAACAACAATCAGAGGTAGGAATCGTGTTAGTTACCTCGATACCTAGAAGTAGGGACGAACTGCGCGAAGATTGGTCAAGTTTTCGCGAAAATCTCCTCCCCCCTTGCTCTCCACGAAATTCAGCCACAATAGGAAGAAAATGAAGGAATTTTTGCTTTTTGAGCTATTTATAGGCAGGCGAAATCGCGGGAAAATGAAAATTTCGCGATTCCGATTTTTGCAGCACGATCACCGTGGAATTCTAAGAGAGATTCTGGCGTCAGAATTCCAGAACTCAAAACAAATATCTAAGATTTAGGAAAAACGATATCCAAAACGCCAAAAGCGGTGTAAGTTAGTCTGTCCCGAAAAACTACTTTTTGCTGTGATGCTCAGACGACAAAACTTCCAACAGAAGAAAGATTGGAAATGTCGAAACAAGTCTGGCAACGCGGACGGAATCTTCGTTAGAAGTCCCGAATAGAAAAAGTCTTCATCCATCGCTCGAATCTAGGGTTTTGAAGCAAAGAAATTAGCGTCGGCGAACTTCCGAAAAGTGAATACTATCGTGCGTACAGTCCAGAGTTCCGAAATGAAACGCTGGTCGAAGGAAAAATAAAGAGAATCTTTAAATTTTCCAAGGATTAGAAATCTCCCTTAAAACGTTGCTCTAGAAGCGAAAAAGCCTATTCTGGACACGCTCGCCATAAGGCAGATGTGCAGACGACTCGTACTAACTCCGAAAGCAACTACGCAACATTCCTCAAGTAATTCCTGAACTTTCTTCTTCATTAATCTTTCTCTAATACCAAACTCCTGTCACGCTCACACTGATTCTACGCGTGAGTCGGAAATTAACTTGTTCTGAAAATCCAGGTCTTACAGGGAGGTTAATACGAGTTAGTGTAATGATTTGATAAAATATTTAATTAGATACAAAAATATTTCAAAATATATATATTAGTCATAGTCATTTATTTTTTAATTTAATTCTCATAAAAAATTCATTAAATACATTAAGCAGTAAAATCTTCCTAGCTTTGTACTAAAATAAAGGAAGCAATAGAAAATTTCTTTGTAATTAATATATTAAATAATAAAATTAAAAACTGAAAAAAATTATATTTTCAAGAGTAATTCAACTACCTAAATTGAATAATAATGGTCATAAACTTTAAAAATTGACTTGAATTTCGCATTAGGGAAAAATAACAAAAATTAAACTTGATTAATGACAAAATAATGTTATCAATAAATAATTTAGGTAAAATAGTTTAAATTTTAAAATGACGCTATAAGGTATTTACTATTAACTATAACGTAACGTTCAAAAAAATCTACAACGTATGTGTGTTTTATTTGAAGAAACAATCTCATTATAATTTTATGATCTTATTATATATTAGTAAAAATGATTTTGAGCACGCTTAATAGAGAAAAATAGTTATGACCGAAGTTCAATAAATATAAATTTATTACATAATTCTTAATCTATTTAATTTATATCTTATTATAGTTGAAAAAGATGAAATTACTTTATTTTTCACGATTTTAACATGTGTAAACCTGTTTGGGAAATTGTGATTACCCTTTCCAAAAAATGACTTTCTCCGAAAAAAGTACAAAAAATGGTAAAACAATTTTTTTAATGGCATTAAAAACTTATTGCTTAATCTTTTTTTTAAATGGACTGTATTATTTTTCACATTCTTAAATAAATAAATAAATAATTAAATTTATAAAATGATCTAACATGTGTAAACCTGTTGGGGAAATTGTAATTGCCCTTTCCAAAAAATGACTTTCTCTGTAAAAAGTACAAAAAATGGTAAAACAACTTTTTCGATGACATTAAAAACTTATTGCTTAATCTTTTTTTCAAATGAACTGTATTATTTTTCACGTTATTAAATAAATAAATAATTAAATTTATAAAATGATCCAATGCTGATTATTAAATATTAATTATTAAATTCGAGCAATATTAATTATTTATAAAGAAAACTCCAATACTATTTATTGAAAAGTCTTTTTTTTTTTCAAAATTATTGAAATAATGAACACAATTATTATTACTTATTTTAAAATAAAAATTATTTTAATATTTATGTAATAATTTAAACTGTAATTATTATTATATAATGTTAAAAAATGTTGTAAATAAACCCGTGCAACGCACGGGTATAATACCTAGTTGAATTAGGATTTCCATCTTCTCTTATGTTTACGTTTTGGTTCCGCAATCAAGGCTTCCGTTTCAATTGGGAGTTGGGTTTGGGGCCCCCCCTATGGGGCTCCCCGCCCCACTTAAAGTGGGGAAATTACTGGAACGCCCCCCTTTAATAGAATACGGAAGAAACATTTCCGTATTCAATACGGAAGTCTTATATCCGTATTATATTAGTATGTAAACCGGCAAGGGTTTATTCAAACCCATTTCAAACTTCATTCCGTATTTTGCCAAGCTCTTCTCCCCTCTTCAACCTTCGATCTCTGTCGCTCCCCTTGCTTGAACCGTGTACTTGAAAGGTTCCATCATCTCCATCAAAGCTTCTCACAACCCCATCATCTCCGCCGTCTCCCATGATTGAGGTTCCTCTGGTTGATTATCCGCCGTCTCCCACGGTTGAGATACCTACAGTTGATTCTCCGCCCTCTCCCATGGTTGAGTCATCAGGCGAGGAGTCCTCAGGCGAGGAGTCCTCAGGTGAGGAGTCCTCAGGCGAGGAGTCTTCCGGCGAGGAGTCATCAGGCGAGGCCTCATCCGGCATGGGAGGATCTGACGAGGATAGTATTCCTCCGCCTACTGTTGATGCTGATGTCCTGCCGCCAGAGCAGGGGGAGCAGGGGGCACAGGGTGGCGAGGAGGACCTGATCCAGAGGTTGCCGCCGTTTCCGGGGGGGCCTGTTGAGCTATCGCTCCTCACCCATTATGCTGATCACAAGGCTCCCTGGGCGTGGCATGCACTCCGACGCACAGACGAGCGGTATGTGGACCGTCGACAGTTGAAGGTGGCCACAGCTGGGGGGAAGGTTTGGAACCTTGCTTGTGATGGTGATTCAGACAGTCACAGGCGGGTTCGAGAGTTGATTGAGCAGACGGGTCTTCATCAGCTACCCTATTGCAGCTACCCGGTGACAGATGCAGGCCTTATTTTGGCCCTTGTGGAGCGATGGCATGAGGAGACTAGTAGCTTCCACATGCCGTTCGGGGAGATGACTATCACCTTGGACGACATGTCGGCTCTTCTCCATCTCCCCATGGGGTCGAGGTTCTATACGCCTGGGAGGGGGGAGAGGGACGAGTGTGCAGCGCTCTGTGCTCAGTTGATGGGAGGATCTGTTGGTATTTATGAGGCTGAGTTTGATACGAATAGGTCCCAGACTATTCGCTTTGGGGTCTTGCAGACCCGGTATGAGGCTGCGTTGGCGGGTATGTCTTAATTATTATTGTATTGTCTTTGTATCTATTATTATTGTATTGTTATAAACTATTAACTTAATTCACTTCATTGTAGAGCACCGATATGAGGACGCTGCACGGATTTGGCTGGTGAACCAGCTAGGCGCCACGCTCTTTGCTAGCAAGAGCGGAGGCTACCATACGACCGTCTACTGGATAGGGATGTTGGAGGATCTTGGTCGAGTGTGTGAGTACGCGTGGGGCGCGATTGCGCTCGCTACGCTATACGACCAGCTTAGTCGAGCGTCCAGGAGGGGGACGGCCCAGATGGGAGGTTTTAGCTCGCTCCTGCTAGGATGGGTCTACGAGTACCTTTCTGACCGCGTCATTATCTGTAGGGCGGATCCGGAGTACTCGCAGGACCAGCCTAGGGCGCGGCGGTGGGCTATGTCCCGGGTCGGGCATGCAGGCCTTGATGAGAGGCGAGTCATGCTCGATGAGGTGACGGTGGATGACATTATATGGACCCCATTTGAGGACCATCGGGCTCATCGACCACGAGATCTGAGGGCCATGTATTCTGGCTACATCCGGTCGCCATTTGGCCGTGTTGTTCGACGGCATCTACCAGAGAGGGTTCTGCGCCAGTTTGGCTTCATACAGGATGTCCCTCGACACCCCTCTGAGATCCAGACGTCTGGGTCCCTTGCTGAGACCGCAGATGCTGCCTTTGCTGAGTTTGCGCCGCACCTCCGCCCTCAGGGGATCCCCGCTACATATCCGGGAGAGGCTGTGGAGGATTACATGAGGTGGTACAGCGCTGTGTCCCATCGGTTCATCATTCCTGATGATAGGAGGGAGGAGTTCAGTGCGGTGGTAAGTTTGAATTTTATTTTCCATTCAATTGTGATTTTTTGTTCATGATATTTTATTTGTATCTAATGTATCTACATTATTTTTGCAGACTGTTATGCGTCGGGCCGTGGACTTGTTGGAGCAGTTACTCGAGGTGCCAGATGCTCCTGCAGAGGGCACGCATTCCCGATCCCTCACTGAGAGGGCGCTGGATCTTATTAGATCCAATGCCTTCATTGGTACCCAGGGGGTAGCCTTTGCTGCTGTCCGAGGAGCTAGAGCTGCAGGAGGCAGAGGTCGTGGAGACAGAGCGCGTGGGGGCAGAGGCCGTGGAGGCAGAGGCCGTGGAGAGGGTGCTCCTGCAGAGGGTGCTCCTGCAGAGGGTGCGCGTGGAGGCAGAGGCCGTGGAGGCAGAGCCCGTGGACCTAGAGGTCGTAGAGGGGCCGGTAGGGGTCGGGGCGAGTGATTGACTGTATATTTGTATATTTTTTTTGTATTTTTATATTATGACATGTGACTCTTTGTATTAGGACTCTCTTTATATTAATCATGCTTTCTATTTTCACTCATTATATGCCGACTCTTGTATTGAAAAAAACCCGTATAACTACACCGTAAATAATCAAAGGCAGGATAAGTAACATAAATAATTCATGGCAAACAGTTTAAAGGGTACACGAAATTATTCAGAAGCAACACGAAAACAAAATTAATCCTCAGTGATATCGATGAAGTCGTGGGGTCCGCTATCCTGTGGAAATACTTTGACTATGTTGGGCAACGTTATATTCAGATAACGAACAGATTTACTCGGTGCAAACACAGCAACCTGCAAGTAAATTGCAAATTTAAAAGATTAATGCGTACTTGTTCAAAGGAAGCAAGATTAATGTTTAAGGTAATAGACCTTTTGGAGAACAAGAACAGATCCAACAGTTATGACATTCCTAAATTCCCCGTCAGTGAAGGCCTTGCGATGGACGCTAGCGTCAACGGTGCCCGTAGGGTCCTAAATCAATGCAATCGTGAGAGAAAATGAGACAACAAATTGACGGTTAAAGAAGATGGACAAAAGCGAGCAAATACCTTGAGGGTAACTTTGGCATCTCCGAAACCATTGGGAGTGCATGATTTAATAACAGCAACAACACTCTCTACTCTCTCAACATTCGTTGTGATTGTGCCCAGCGGAGTGGCAGATTCCACCAATTGCAGGGCTGTAAGCCAAGCATTTGAATTGAAATCAGGATCGGTTTCGGTTGATCTGTCTTCGAGCGCACGCCTCACAAATTCTTGGGTCGGAATGAGTAGTGTGTTAGGGTTGGATCTACGCCCATACATGGCAGCCTGGACGGCGCCAGCTGGCCCAGGAATGAGAGGACGAGAGCTGCTAGAAGTGCTGCCTTGACGTTTGCAACGGCGGACTAATGCATCCCAGTCTTGTTCCATTGTATTTTTTTATCTTCGAAAGCAAGACATGAAGAAAAGGATGAAGAAGAATAAAGAACCCAGAGAGATTTATAGCAGAATGGTCAAAAGATTTATGGTGTTTGGTGGATAATACAAGTGTGGTTGGGGTTGGTTGGTGGTAGATAGTAATGTCAGGTTTCAAGTTCGTCATTTAGTGGATGAAAATGACAAGACTCTGATGATGGGGTGGTTGGAAATGACAGGACTCTGATGATGGGGTGGTTGGAAATGACAGGACTCTGATGATGGGGTGGATGAAAATGACAGGACTCTGATGACAGAGTGGTTGTCTATGTTAATTATCCCTGATGCTGATTCAAAATAATTAGGCCCATCAATATAACAATGACCATCAAATTAATATTATTAAAAGCAACAAATGAACATCATAAAGGCAAGGCCCATCAGATTAATATTACAGAGCGTTTACAAATGAATATCACACAAAAGTGTGGTGTCAATCTGAGGTGATGTCTACATAGCTTTGGTGACTAAGAGGAACACCAAAAGTAACAAGCCAAGCTTCGAATTCTGATGTGAATCTGCCTAAACGTGTACCATATGGGGCGCACCAGCTTACTGATGTAGGATCAACATACCGTTCCCACTGGAGAGCAATTGGCGGCATAGAATGTCCAGGAGTTAGATGGAGCTACATTAGAGAATAACAATAAAATTAGATAACTTGCAAATACAACAAATCAATTCACCAATTGGATATTAGTGTACTCAATCAAAAAATACCTGTACAAAGTGATTTATCACATGACCAACAACTATAACATGATGTACATCCGGTGGACCTTCTCCTCTTAGTGGAAGGTATGACCAACAACCCGTAGAGGAGATGGATATGAAAACCACTTGGAACCTGGTTGCTACAAGGTATCCCATCTCTGGCAGTTGCATCCATTTATCATCGGTAGCCGGATCACCAGAAGGAAGAGTGAGTCGGGAATGTAAAGCATTAACCACATGTCTGGACCACATTTCATCATACAACCCTCTGTGTCGTTCAAGTTCTTCTATCAACGCTGCCCTAACCCATGACCAACTTTCCTCACCTGATGGTAGTCCGAGTAATGCAGCAACGACTCTATAGCCACAGTTACCATCATCCTCAACATTCTGAACTGTTTGTATATATGGGTGGAAAAAGGCTGGAAAATGACCCATGAAATAGCTTGTATCAGACTTCTTCACACGCTTCTTCTTCTTTGGTGGTTGTGAAACCTTCTTTGCCTCTCTGATCTCCCTATCAACATGTTCAAAACCTGAAAGATCACGAGTCAAGGATCCTATTGCTTTATTCTTGGGTGGTATTTTCTCATTCGCCTTAAGAGTGCGCTTGGACCTTATCTTAACCGCAGGAGTACAAAGTGAACTACTTTCAGGACAATAGATCGCTTGAAGCTTCCTCCTTACCATACTCTGCCCTCCAGTATCCAAAGAACTGAAATAATGTGTCAATGCCTCAACTTCTGGTTGCATATCTCCATGGTTCATGCCGCAAATATGGTTGCTGGTAGTATCTGCAACAGGTTCAGGTACATGCTCCCAACTCAGTCTCTTCGAGAATGGATGAATTGACTCATATGGAATTCTTTCATAACCTGCAAGTTCACAAAAGTATCACTTTCAATAACAAATAGAATTAATTGACAAGAGAGTGGTTGACCGGTGACCTGCAAGTTCACAACCGCAAGGTAGTCCATGAGTCTCTCTCAACAAGCAATCGCATCCGCCGTAGGACTTCATTCTTATATGTTCAACGTCGATGAGCTGCAGGCATTTGTTTGACACAAATCCTCTAATATTTGTGTAAAATGGGAACATGAAAATGTGATCAATTCTGTGAATACTGCGCTCAAACGATGCTAATATTTCAGTATGTCGATTACATGTCAAACTATGCGACGCATCCCATGAAGTGGCCAGGTCACCCTTGCAATCCCGTAACATCTTCTTCAAACTGGCATGTGCACCCTCAGCCCTGCAAACAACAAATAGATATCTTATTAACAACAATCTATCAAATGAACAAACAACGCATAAATTAAGCTCATGTAATTTTTTTACCTGTTACTTGTTGTTGTTCCAAAGTGCATCACATGATTTGTCCATGCCTTGGCGAATTTCTCCTTGTGAACCAACCATGTAGTAGAACAATAGGAGGTAAAGTTGCTGTATTTTGCCTTGCACATATTAAACAATTGCATCCATTTCACTTCAAATTCTTCAACTGTTGCAGCATCCACCACCTCTGCCCACTTCATCATAACCAACTCAGCAAAATCATCTGTGCCAACATAGAGTTTGCACTTTGCCAAAACACACTTGTTGATGTGTCACAAGCATAATAAATGTGTAGTGTTAGGAAGGCTTTGCTTAGCAGCACTCAATAAGGCAAGATCCCTGTCAGTAACAATCACCTTAGGCAACATGGCTTGATCAGCTAATAGAGACTTCATACACTCCAGTGCCCAAACGTAGTCATCTGTGCCCTCATTAACAATGTAGCAAAAGGCTATGGAGTATGTCTTATCTGTGGAAGTCAGTCCAACAATCTCAAGCAAGGGAATTGCATATTTGTTTGTCTTGTATGTGCAATCCATAATCACTACATACGGGAATGTGTTGAACAGTTTGATAGCATTTGGATGAGCCCAAAATACATCTCTAATGACTTCCGATCCAGGCTCATGTCTTTCAAAGTGGACATACTTGTCACCGTCCAACTTCTTCAACAAGTGTTGCATTTCTGTCAATCCCCCGCGGAGGGATTTTCTTAACCTCTTGCAAACACCATAAATCTGAGATATGGTAGTCAAGTTTGAAGGATTGTTTTCCTTCAAAGTCAACAACATCTTTCTCGGTGGAACCCAACTCCTTGTCATTTTTTCCACTTGCTCCTTCTCTCCGGGTTTTAGACGACCAACAAAATTGTGCCCAAGTAGTGACCTAGCTGGTTCATGGTTGTGTATACCTTCCATCACCTTTAGCCGCCAATCTCTATCTATGCCATTTTTCCTAGGTCGTCCTTTTAGTCTAAAAGGACAACCTATCTTTTGTGATCTCGTCCCTTCAACAAGGTCAGGGTCTCTATAAGGAACATATTTACCATGCTTCTCGCACCCCAACATGACATAAGCTTTTCTGCTTCCATTCCCACCATAATCTGACTTTGTGATCAACGTAACATATCCATTTTCAATCGCAATTCCATGAACCCAATTGATAAGATCATCATGGGTAGGAAAAATCTGTTATAATAATAAGAATTGATTACAAGGGTGATCAAGACATAATAAGAATTGATATATTACACTCTCAAAACAATGCAAAAATATGTTCAAAGAATACCTGATCAGTTGCAAATAAATGCGAGACATCTATACTTATACACGGGGGCACAAATGCTGGTGGTGGCACCTCTGTAGTGGCCTCTTCAGGTTGACCATTGTGAAATCCAGCTTCAATCAATTGTGACTCACCAAAGAAAAATGAATCTGTCATCCCTGGAAGAGAATACGGAAAGTTACATTCCATACTCAATACGGAAAGCTACTTTCCATACTGAATACGGATTGTTACTTTCCATACTGAATATGGAAATTACCTTTCCATATTCAATACGGAAGATAACAATCCGTATTATATCACGACTCAGAATTCAAAAAACCATCCTTCTAACTACTTAAACTACTTAATCTAACTACTTAAACTACTTAATCTAACTACTTAAACTACTTAATCTAACTACTTCCACTACTTAATCCTACAAAATAACAACAAATAAACACATAGACTTACCTCTACTACAACACTTGTTGATAGTGGTGGAGAGCTTGGGAAATGAAGGAGTGGATGGTGGTGGAGAGCTTGGAAATGAAAGTGAGGTAGGAGAGGGTGAGAGAGAGGGTGGTCTGGAGGCATTGAGGAGGTTCAGGGGGGCTGGTGAGGGGTTGGTGACGGAGGAGTAATGGTGAAGGGGTTGGTGATGGAGGAGTAATGGTGGAAAAAGGGGGAATCCTGTCAGAGTTAAATACGGAAAATACCTTTCCGTAGTCATCAAAATATAATACGGAAAGGTACTTTCCGTATTAAGTTAAATTGAATACGGAAAGTACCTTTCCGTAGGGCACTTTTGGGTTTAAAAAAAAAGGGTGGGGCGCGCAGCCCCATAGGGGAGGCCCCAAACCCAACTCCCGTTTCAATTCTACCACTTCTTCTAACTCCATTCTTTCCGTTCCAGTGATAAATCGACCAATTTGTGCTTAAAAATTTGGATGATGAGAGAGGTTCAGGACGACTTCGACATCACCGCTAGGTAACGTTTGTCTGATCCTCTGTCTCCACTGGCTTTGCGTTGTATTCATTCCTAATTTGCAGGTTTTGGAGCATCATTTACGGTTGACTTTGAGAGAAGCTTGGAAATTTGGTGTAGCAGAATACGAATCCTCAGAGACTGCAATGGGCAAGTGTGATTTCTTCCCCCTTTTTTTTTTCTCATGCTATGTTCTCTTTGTAAAATCGATGTTACTTGGCTTACTTCTTCCTCCATTTGTATAATTGAAATCAGTGTTACAAATTGATTTTAGTTTTTTGGGTTTCTCTCTTATCGCCGTACGTTCGTTTCATTTCTTTCACAGGGGGCTAAAGAGACGTCCAACAATTAGGTTTTGTTTGCCACTTGGTTTCGAACTGGCTGCGATTTTGCGTTTGTTATATATAGTTTATGGGGATAATGCCATCAATGATCCCTTATTGAGATTTATCTTTAAATTGTAAGTGGAGTCTATTCTTTTTTTAACTAATCATGTCATGCTCATGCATGTTGAAAATGTCAAGATTTAGATCCCGATTTCTTTTATCTTCTGTGGTAGAACTTATCTTTTAGTTCCTTCTTACTTTCCATAGTGTTTTGATATGTTTATATTCGAAGTTGAAACCTGGGAAAATAGAAATATGAGTTAATATTTTACTTTCTATGCATTGGGACATATATGTCATGTTTCCTGGGATTGTTTTTCTTTCCATAGGCTGCTTCTTTGTGGCTTCACAACTTTTGCATATATCATATTAGTCTTTTTGGACATGATCAGTCAATTTGAATCTATTTTTTTATTGTAATTAGAACATATTATTCTTATTTACACAGTTTCTTGATTTCTTCTCAACCCTGAGAGTTTTGATTCATGTAGATGTTTAGATAATGCATGCTGCTTATAATATCTATATTTCATTCCTTATTCTAATTGTTTTCCTTTCATTAAAATTGTATTTGTGAAGCCCCTTTTTCTGACAAAATCAGATATGCATCAGCTGTGATAGAGTCTTGGAAGCTGGTGGCATGGATCCATGCTTGCTTGAGATTGCTTTTCTTGATGAGAATGTCAGTTATCCAAGATTTTTTATTTTTGGGATTTGGACAAATATGCGGTAGTCTATTATGGTTATACTGCATAAGTAATTGAGATTTTATAATGATTTTTTTGCTTCAGGGGAAAAAGATTCAGGCTCAGTCAGAAATTCATTGAAATTTTTTTGTTTGTTAAAAGAGCTAATTGAAGGTCTATATTTGGACAATTAGTCTACCCCTGAGGTGGGCTATGAATTTGTGATTTTTTCCTTCTTTGCTCTAATTGAAAGCACTCCATGCTATATCACAAGGCAAGCCGCTCCCCTTTTTTTCTTTTCAAATTCTCTCAATTTTGGTGTTTGTTGAATGGACATTCTTCTTCTCGCTATTAAGTTTTTCTTTCTTTATAATGCTTTTATTTGCAGGTAAGTTGACCTAGTGTTAAGCTAAAATTATGAGCACTACGATTCTCGACATCATGGTGCAAAGGTGAGTTCTCGACAGAAAGGGCTATGACGAAACTGGCAGATGAAGGAACTTCGATCATCTTAACGGAAGAGGCAGTTACCGAGTAATGAGCAACAACGAGCACGTGCGTGTACCCACGATGCCACGAATGGCAACGGTTACCCATGACTCAGGACCACCCACGTGGCAATAGAGTCATGTGCGCAAAGACCACCGGCTAAACGTGGGGTAAGGCGCCAAAATTCAAACCCACGAAGCCATCATGCATTGAAGAAAAACCGCCAAGAACGTGGGAAGAAAGAACACTATAAATAGAAGAAGCAGCAGCAGAAGAAAGAGTTCCAACTCAAACTCTGAAAATTCACCAAAAAGCTCTAAATGTCCGCATCAATGAGACTCAAGGAGCAAGACGTGATGATGGAGGAGTATGTTGCAGAACCAACACTTTAGTTTTCTTGTATTAAGCCTGTTAATTTCCAGTTCCTTTATGCAATTTCCTGTCGAAATCCACATTTCTTGTAGCTTTAGTGTTATTTTAATGTATGTAACTTCTTTGTAACTGACCCGTGCTTGATGAAATCCAGCTTTATTTGAATTGTTTGTTGTTGTCGAAAACTCACTCACTCACACACAACACTTTGGCAAAGCGTTTTCTCAAAAGGACCCTGAATCTAAACTTCCTTTAGTCGAACTAAGAGGATATTTGTTTACCAAAAATCAGCGTAAACAAATTGGCACGCCCAGTGGGACCGTTTTTGTGAAAACTAAGTTTTACAGAAGCGTTTTGTGTGTTTTGTTTGCTGCATGCTACTTGGTATTTGTTACTTGCCTTGGTTGTGATTTACGTTTTATATGCACCTGAGAAGTGGTAAGACTGTAAGTATGGCAAGCAATCGAGGAAGAACCTCCCCTCAAGGGTCTAACGTGGGTAATCAGAGCAGCCCCGGGGGAAGTAGCGGTAACAATAATGAAGAAGTGTCTACTGGAATGGGGCATGACACCAGTATGCCAACCCAGAACGTGGCAATTTCTGCAGTTGCAGAAATGCCTGTATCTACATC
This sequence comes from Lotus japonicus, assembly GCF_012489685.1. NCBI lineage: Eukaryota > Viridiplantae > Streptophyta > Magnoliopsida > Fabales > Fabaceae > Lotus > Lotus japonicus. The sequence goes on from NC_080041.1 coordinate 1,862,013, forward strand.
AGTACAGGCACAAATTGTTCCAACGGTTACGAGGGAAAACATGCCTTATGGTATGCCTACATCTATGATGCAAGGCATACAAGGCACGTATTCGACGTTCCCTGAAAATGTTCCCCCATTCAGCATACCCCCCTTTGGGGCAAATGGAACAATGCTAAATTTAGGGAGTCGAGTTAGCCCTCCTATTCCTGGATCTAGTTCACAAATTTATTTGTCTACAGGTATGAATACTGGTTCACTTCAAGCCATTAGGCAGCAAGTCGACGATAGTAACCATGAAATAGTTAACATGTTGTCTCGTCAGATAGGTGAGATTATTAATCCTGTGCTCCAAAACAATAATGCCAATAATCAGCATTTGGCACGACAGATGGATCGTTTGGCGACAGTCCTGGGGGCACCAGTCGAAATCCAACCGGCACCAGGGGTTAACCAGATTCCAGTGCCTAACCATGTCCCCGCTCCTATGCGCTACCAAGCGCCACAACACCAAAACATGGGGGCAAACCCTTTGTTTGGGGGAAACGAGGTAGTGCAACCACCATTACAAAATGTGTATATGGTGAACAGGGATGAGCACGCTGATGGTGTACTAGAAAGAATTCGACACCAGAATGCTGGGGGGCAACAAAATGTTGGTGCTGTGGTGGAACAATTGTTGAACCAACATGGTTTCAACGTGGGTTTCGCGAATAGACCCCATTTTGTGTCGGCCTTTACAGAGGAGGTTCTCGAATCAGAACTTCCTCGAGGCTGGAAGGTCCCCAAATTCACTAAGTTCTCTGGGGATTCAGGAGAGTCCACTGTAGAGCACATAGCCAGGTACCAAATTGAAGCAGGGGACTTAGCCATCAATGAAAATTTAAAAATGAAGTACTTCCCGAGTTCTTTAACTAAGAATGCATTTACCTGGTTCACCACCCTCGCTCCTAGGTCAGTCTATACATGGGCCCAGTTGGAAAGAATTTTCCATGAACAATTCTTTAGGGGAGAGTGCAAAGTGAGTTTGAAGGATTTGGCTAGTGTCAAAAGAAAGCCAGCAGAATCTATTGATGATTATCTAAACAGGTTTAGGATGCTTAAATCTCGATGTTTCACTCACGTCCCTGAACACGAGTTAGTTGTCTTAGCCGCTGGTGGTTTAGAGTATTCTATTAGAAAGAAAATCGATACTCAGTACATTCGAGATATGTCTCTGATCGCGGATAGAGTGAGACACATCGAATTACTAAAGGCTGAAAAGTCTGAGGAAAGGGCCAAGACTACTAAGTGGCCAAAGAAGGAAAAAGTGGCGTACCTAGACGCCGATCCAGTGTGTCAAAGTCCATGTGTTTATCGAGAAGTCTCTGCGGACGTCGACTTAAATGACGTCAATCTGGCTGAACTCCAGCCAGGTGATCCCTACGTTTGTAAAGCATTGAAACCACATGAAAACAAACTTGGGGAGGAAAACCCTAAGAACACGATTCCTGCTGTGAAAACTTATACTTTTGATGTGACCAAATGTGATGCAATTTATGATATACTTGTGTCTGATGGTTTACTTGTGGTCCCTAAAGACCAAAAGCTTCCTTCTCCTGAACAAAGGAAGGGGAAAAAATATTGTAAATATCATAACTTTTTTAGTCATTGGACCTCACAATGTGTTCGTTTCAGGGATCTTGTGCAGGGGGCATTGGATTCAGGGAGACTCAAGTATGATGAAAAAGCCAAAAGTCAAATGAAGATTGATTCGGATCCGCTGCAGGTAGTTGAGGCCAATTATGTGGAACCTTTCTACATTGGTATGATCGATATTTCTGAAAAGTTAGATCTGGGCCTGACACTCAGAGAAGTAAAGGAAGGAAACACCACTGTCGAGGAACCAGAGGTCGAGAAAGAGGTTAGCCTAGAGGAAGTTTACCCTAAGGCCGGAGAAACTCTCGTGGAATTTTTTATCCCGGAGCAAAGACGGCGAGAAAGAAGTCATGTTGTGCCCTCGATGCAGCGCTGTCTTCGACAAGTCCGCAGCCAAGGCCTACCAAGACTCTGAAATGAAGAAACATTATCAGGAAAAAGCTCCTGTATCTAGGAGACTGAAGTACCCCCACGAGGAGTGGGTTGAGAGAGATCAAGAACTCGATGGCCATAAAGGCCAAAAGTTAAGAAGCAAGGACAAGACTTATGTCCCTGATGCTGGGTTACCAAAAAATCAATGGTTTAAGCCAGCACCTCCAAGGCCAAAACCATACCCCAAGTGGCAGAAAATCGACTTGGGTCAGGGGTCTTCTTACATCAACAATTCCCGTGTGTCGCGAAGCTACTCCTATGGCTCCGGGAACTATTATACTCCTGAACAAATGACCAGAACTCAGTTCAGACGTTTCCTAAGGAAGAGGAAAGCGGAAAGGGAAAGGGGTGGCAAGTTCCGTTCATTATGGGACATGAAGCCAGAAGACAACCCTCGCAATGAACCTAGTGTGGCGTCGATTATTAATCAACTGGATCACGCCATCAAACAAGGAGCAACTGTGCCACCAAATCCAGCTAAGGAGAAAGGGAAGGATGTTGTCGAAGATGAGGATGAAGACATGCTCGAGGATTTCGATGACAGTGATGGGGAAGACCTTAACATCATCTGCATAGTGTCTATGTTACCCGCTGAATTCGACAGAATCTCAGAGGTCACCGAAAGTGAAGAAGACTACTACGACGAAGAAGAGCCAGATGATAACCCCTTGTGCTACTACGTGATGCAAAAAGGATCTGTCGAAGACGAAAGAGCTATTTTCCAGAGGCCAACAGAGCAGATGAAAAGCCACTTGAAGCCGCTATTCGTTTGGGCCAAAGTCGAAGAAAAAGGAGTCAATAAAGTCCTTGTCGACGGAGGGGCCACAATCAATTTAATGCCTAAGTTCATGCTCAAGAAGTTGGGCAAAACTGAAGCAGACCTAATCTCTCATGACATGGTACTTTCTGATTATGAAGGGAAGACAGGTTCTTCTTTAGGAGCAGTTATGTTGAACATAACCGTAGGAACGGTGGCCCGTTCTACATTGTTCATTGTGGTGCCTTCAAAAGCCAACTACAACCTGCTATTGGGGAGAGAATGGATCCACGGCGTGGGGGCAGTGCCCTCAACTCTGCACCAACGTATCTCCATTTGGAAATCAGATGGGGTTGTCGAGAATGTGCAAGCAGATCAAAGCTACTACTTAGCGGAGACAGGTTACGTTGGCAAAAAGAATTTCGAGAAGAGTTTAGCCACAATTGCTCCTTTAGACACAGTGGCTAATCAATATTTCAATCCGTACTCGGAGTATTCAGTGACATTGGATCCCATCATGGGACTAAACCTTAATGAAGCTTACAAACCTGATGCCATTAGTGGATGGCACAGCGATGAAGAAAAGGATGCCACTACTGAGTGGCAAAATGATGTTAAAGATGATTAATTCGAGCCTAGCTCGAATCTCGGCTTACGCAGCCGAAAACAAAATAAGGACAGCCTTAGAGGCCGCAAGAATAGCCAAAGAAATGGCTACCGATGAAGCTAATGTCTCAATCCTGCCGGTCGAAATGACACCCCAGGAGGAGGCAACAACAAATAAGGATAACACGTGCATAGAAGAAAACGAGCAGAGTGTCGATGAATGCGAGTTCGAGGACCTTCACAATTTGAGGCTAGATTGCATCTATGATGACGTTCCATTAGGTTTCGAGAAGCCAGTGGTCGACGTTTCCAAGAAAATGGAAGCACAAGACCCTTTGGAAGAAGTGGACTTGGTCGATGGCTTGGAAAAGAGGCCAACATACATCAGTGCTCTTATTGACCCAGAGTTAAAGGATAGGATGGTGAAATTACTCAAAGAATTCAAAGACTGTTTCGCTTGGGATTATGATGAAATGCCTGGCCTCAGTCGAGAATTGGTGGAATTGAAGTTACCCATCAAAGAAGACAAGAAACCAGTCAAGCAATTACCCAGGAGGTTCCATCCAGATGTGTTGGTAAAAATCAAGGAAGAAATCGAAAGACTCCTCAGGTGTAAATTTATCAGAACGGCTCGATATGTGGACTGGTTAGCCAATGTGGTTCCAGTGATCAAGAAGAACGGAAAGATGAGAGTTTGCATTGATTTTCGAGATCTTAACGCTGCCACTCCAAAAGACGAGTATCACATGCCTATTGCTGAGATGATGGTGGATTCAGCTGCTGGTTATGAATACTTAAGCTTGTTGGATGGTTATTCAGGCTACAACCAAGTCTTCATAGCAGAAGAGGATGTGTCGAAAACAGCTTTTCGATGCCCCGGTGCCTTGGGGACATACGAGTGGGTGGTCATGTCATTTGGGTTGAAAAACGCTGGCGCGACCTACCAAAGGGTAATGAATACCATTTTTCATGATTTTACCGAAACTTTCATGCAGGTTTACATTGATGATATTGTGGTAAAATCCCCATCAAGGGATGACCATTTATTGCATCTAAGGAAATCCTTTGAGAGGATGAGAAAATATGGCTTGAAGATGAATCCCCTTAAATGTGCCTTTGGTGTTATTGCAGGTGATTTTTTGGGTTTTGTGGTGCATAAAAAGGGCATCGAGATCAACAAAAACAAAGCTAAAGCCATTCGCGACACAAGTCCACCAACCAGCAAGAAACAACTGCAATCATTATTGGGAAAGATTAAATTCCTAAGGAGATTCATTGCCAACCTCAGTGAGAAGACCAAATCATTTTCCCCACTTCTTCGGCTTAAGAAAGAAGATGCGTTCCGCTGGGAAGCAGAGCACCAAAAAGCATTCGATGAACTCAAAGTGTACTTGTCCAGCCCACCTGTAATGGCACCACCTATAGGAGGAAAGCCAATGAAGCTGTATATCTCTGCCACGGATGAGACCATTGGAAGCATGTTGGCTCAAGAAGATGAAGATAGCAAGGAAAGAGCTATATTTTACTTAAGTAGGGTGTTGAATGATGCAGAAACTCGATACACCATGATCGAGAAATTGTGCTTATACTTGTACTTCTCTTGTGTAAAGCTGAAATATTATATAAAGCCAATCGATGTAATGGTTTTTTCTCATTATGATATAATAAAGCACATGTTATCTAAACCTATCTTGCACAGTCGAATTGGTAAATGGGCTCTGGCCCTAACCGAATATTCACTAACTTATGCCCCACTAAAGGCAGTTAAGGGGCAGCCAATTGCTGATTTCTTGGTAGATCATACTTTGCCTAAAGAAATTATAACTTATGTGGGCATCCAACCTTGGAAGCTATTTTTCGACGGTTCTAGCCATAAAAATGGCACCGGAATCGGGATGTTCATAGTATCCCCAGGGGGCATCCCCACGAAATTCAAGTTTAGGATTAAGAATAATTGCTCGAACAATGAGGCCGAGTATGAGGCATTGATATCAGGCCTCGAAATCCTGATAGCCTTTGGGGCAAAGAATGTTGTCGTAAAAGGAGATTCTGAGTTGGTAATAAAGCAACTTACCAAGGAATACAAATGCGTCAGTGAAAATCTAGCTAGGTACTACACGAAAGCGAATAATTTGTTGGCCATATTCGACGAAGCTGGGCTAGGCCATGTTTCCAGGGTAGACAATCAAGAGGCCAATGAATTGGCACAAATCGCGTCAGGATATATGGTCGATAAATGTAGGCTGAAAAAGCTTATCGAGGTCAAAGAAAAACTAAACCCCTCTGACCTCAACATCCTGGTCATCAACGATATGGCACCTGATGATTGGAGAAAGCCAATTGTCGATTACTTGCAAAATCCTATGGGCACCATTGACAGAAAAACAAAGTACAGGGCAATGAACTATGTCTTCACGGGAAACGAGTTATTCAAGAAGCATGTCGATGGAACACTACTGAAGTGTTTAAGTAAAGACGACGCGTTCGTAGCAATCGCAGCTGTTCACGATGGGTTATGTGGTTCCCATCAGGCAGGAATCAAGATGAAGTGGATCCTATTTTGACAAGGAATGTATTGGCCTACTATCATGAAATATTGCATGGAGTATGCCAAGGGGTGCCAAGATTGCCAGAGACACGCAGGGATACAACATGTGCCAGCAAGTGAATTACACTCAATCATTAAACCATGGCCATTCAGGGGATGGGCTTTAGACCTAATTGGCGAGATTAACCCATGTTCTTCTAGGTAACACAAGTACATAATAGTGGCCATAGATTACTTTACCAAGTGGGTAGAGGCAATTCCTCTACAAAATGTTACCCAGGACACGGTGATCGATTTCATTCAGAATCACATAGTGTATCGTTTCGGGTTACCTGAGTCACTTACTACAGACCAAGGCACAGTATTTGTAGGTCAAAAAGTGGCATCATTCGCAGAATCTTGGGGTATAAAACTCCTAACCTCGACTCCTTATTATGCTCAAGCGAATGGTCAAGTAGAAGCGGCCAACAAAACATTGATCTCCTTGATTAAAAAACATGTTGGTCGAAAACCTAAAAGATGGCATCAAACGTTGGGCCAAGTGCTTTGGGCTTACAAGAATTCACCTAAAGAAGCTACCGGGGCAACACCATTTCGACTAGCGTACGACCAAGAAGCGGTATTACCAGCAGAAGTGTATTTGCAGTCATGTAGAATCCAAAGGCAAGAAGAAATTCCAAGTGAAGATTATTGGAATATGATGCTGGATGAGTTAGTTAATCTCGACGAAGAAAGATTATTGGCATTAGATACCTTAACCAGGCAAAAGGATCGCATTGCTAGAGCTTACAATAAAAAGGTAAGAGTTAAATCGTTTATGCCCAGTGATTACGTGTGGAAGGTGATCTTACCAGTCGATAAAAAAGATAAACGTTACGGAAAGTGGGCCCCAAACTGGGAAGGCCCTTTCGCAGTCGAGAAAGTACTTTTAAACAACGCTTATTCGATTAAGGAGTTAGGAGGTCGAAATCGACAAATGACAATAAATGGCAAATACTTAAAAGCGTATAAGCCAACGTTGCATGAAATAAACATCGAATAAGGAGTTAAGATAAGATGCCAAAAATCGAATGTTTTATTAATTGAAATGAAGCATTACAAATATGGCACGAAACTCTAAAAAGGAAGGTTGGCCCTATAACTATTGTATCTGGCCCTAAGAGGCTCCATGCGCCTTAAGACATCTTCTTGTTGGGATTCCAGCCGGGACTTCTCCTGTCGAAGATCCAGTTCTTCACGAGCGGTGGTGGAAAGCTTGTCCACTAGAGCTTTCAGAGCTCCCACACTCCCCTCAGGGTTTACTTGGTCTAGAGCAGCCTTCAACGCTTCGAATTCCTCCATCTTCTCGTCAATTTGGTGTTCAGCAAAGAACACTCGAGCAATGAGTTCCCGATGCTCTTCATACAGGGGTACTGCTTCATGCAAAAAAGGCCCAAAAACTCCAAGAGAGGAGTTTTCACAGAGGCAATAATATTCCTCTGCAGAAGCTGGTTGATGAGCCCAGTAAGCTCTTCAGCCAAAGAAAGGAAAGAATGCAACTCCCAAAACAGGTCTTGGTCAAAGGCCAAGCTCCGGATCTGATTAAGAATACGACGGCTAGCCATGGCTAAGGGAGGTTGTCAAAAATAGGAAGGGAATTCTGGAAAAGAAGTAAGGAAGAGTTTGAAGAAGTTACTGAAGAGAAGTAACCAAAGACGCTCTATTTATAGTATAACTACAAAGGAGTGCATTAATTAGTGGCTATCAGTTGCCAACTCTTCATCTTATGGTTACAGGCCACGTAAATTACCACTACCATCGTAAATGGCCTTGGCCTTTAATGGAGAAAGACTTTCATTGAATCAAGAAGACATGGTATAGGATTGCAATAAATTGGCTTATTTCCCATAAACCAAGCAACAACTACGTAAAAGATGCGATGGAGTTTGAACGGCGCAACAATAGTAAATAGCCGTCAGAATAAATGCATAGTGGAAAATGAAACGACTTGGCAAATTAAATGTCAAATTATATGGCCCAAGTGCCAGAAACATTGTCGAGGAATTACATGAAACTTGGCATCGAAGGCCATGGTCAAAATAGTGCCATCATTACACATTGACAACAGGAAATCTTAAAGCAGAGATTTAAAAGAATTCAAGCGGTCAGCAAAGGTAGCAATCTTTGCATCGAGATCCTTCCTCACAGCCTGGTCGACCTCCAAATCCTTGATGACCTCCTTTGTCGAGATGATCAGAGCCTTGGAGTCCTTAGTAAGAGAATCTAACTGAGTCCTCACAGCAGGGCCTTCTTCGACCAAATCAGCTCGTTTTTTCTCCAACTTGTCAATCTCTCGACGCAGCTCCTCAAGTTTGGTGTCGACACTAGAAAGCTCATCCGCAACCAGAACCTTCCTGGCAGTAAGCTTCTTGAAGTTCTCTTTCATCGCCGCCACCTGAGCTTTACCCGAAGAGACTTTGGCTTCCTTGAGGTTAACAACTTGACCCACGTCCTTAGCTTGATGAAAAGTGGCCAAGACATCCATCAAAAAAGATTGAAGGTTAACCAAAGTAGCAGTTTGGTGAGAATCAAGCCGTTGACCAAGTAGAAAGACAAGCAATTCCTTAGCAGCGTGACTCGTTTGAGAATCAGCTCGAATCTGGTCGAGGAACCCGCTGTCGAAAACGATAGCCTTCAGCCGACCCATGCTCTCTTCAATTTGCTGAAAGTTAGCAACTCCACTGGACTGAGCAGTCTCAGTAGTAACATCAGCTTGACGGGGTGGAGAATCCCATTCCAAAGTGCCATCGAGAAAGTCATCCAAAGCCGCCAGTGGATCTTCCTCAAATAAGGTGTCAAGCTTCTCACTAGACACATGAGATGAAGAGCCACCCTTGGCTTGGGGCGAAGGTTGTACAACGGCAGACGACTTTGGAGGAGTCATGGGGCCAGAATCCTTGTCGAGAAGAGTTTCTGTTTCACGAATAGGGGAGGTGGCACCTTGAGTTTCCTACAAGAGAAAATCAGAAAAGTCAGCCCCGGCCTCTTTAGTGGCCCCTTTGGTAAAATAGGATACACATCCAAGGAACCACCAAAACGTGGAAAAGTTACAAGGATAAATGATTACCTCGCGAGTGGACCCTTTAGAAGGGCTTGAATTGGTAGAACTCTTGGAATGGTGAGGAGATTTGTGACCAGATTTGCTCATAATCTTCATTTTGGTGTTGACTAATGTTTTCTTCGACAGGGTCGAAAACGTGAAGGCAATTAGTAGACCTCTCCCAAAAATAAAGCACTCAGCAGCATAGCAGGGTTATACGAGATTTGGGATCTCGACAGCTGAATCAAGTCGAGAATCCCTACATCCTTCCAGTGTTGCCTCTTGTCTTCCTCAACCCTATCTAACCATTTAAGGTAGGCTTTGTCATTAGCAGAAGGGTTAGGAGGAGCTGAACGAAAAGCTCGTTTTGGGTCGTTAAGAAATGGCATGCAGTAAGAAGGTTGGAATGCCAAAATAAGCTCCTCTCCCCTAACACTAGGATGAAACGATTCGTGTTCCTCAGGAAGACTATTGGGCCTATCATGCTTCACTACTTTCAAAGGACCCAAAATGGCGCGTAAAGTACCATTAACAGAGAAAGGAATGAGTACCTGGGATTTCCAGATAGCTCTCTTCTCTGCTTCGTTGGGGGGTTCTGGGATTGCCACACGCTTGGATTCGTCCAGCTTGAGCTCGGTGGCCAACGGAATGGTCTGTTCAGGGGTAGTCTGCTCAGAGTTGGAAGCCATTGAAGAAAACGATGGTTGTTCTGAAGAAAACTGAGAAAGACGAAAGGAGGACTCAGGAAGAAGAAAGTTGCAAGCTTTATGTGGCGGAAAGAGTAAAGCTTGAGAAGGAACGTCAATGGGGTATTTATAAACAGAAATGCAGACGGACCCAAAGCCACATTGTGCCTCGGTTTATAAAATTTGAAGTCCAAATGATTATTTTATTAATTAAATCATGTCAATACCCAGCTTTTTGACATAGACGAAATCATGGCCCTAAAAAGGCTATAACTGTCAGCTAGTGGAAAATCATCAGACGTTATGGCCACTGATTGGACTTAAGGATCGGACGCTCAAGGATGCAAAGCATTTGAATCGATGAGTTTGAACGGACGCGATAAAAAACGCTTGGTGTCTTCCAGCCAAAGCAGTCGATAACCAACATTTTTGGGGGGCAACTGTTAAGCTAAAATTATGAGCACTACGATTCTCGACATCATGGTGCAAAGGTGAGTTCTCGACAGAAAGGGCTATGACGAAACTGGCAACTCAGCACACGGTGTCCCTCAAAGTCAAGTTAGTGAGAGTTATATCTCGACAAACCCAGCAGATGAAGGAACTTCGATCATCTTAACGGAAGAGGCAGTTACCGAGTAATGAGCAACTACGAGCACGTGCGTGTACCCACGATGCCACGAATGGCAACGGTTACCCACGACTCAGGACCACCCACGTGGCAATAGAGTCACGTGCGCAAAGACCACCGGCTAAACGTGGGGTAAGGCGCCAAAATTCAAACCCACGAAGCCATCATGCATTGAAGAAAAACCGCCAAGAACGTGGGAAGAAAGAACACTATAAATAGAAGAAGCAGCAGCAGAAGAAAGGGTTCCAACTCAAACTCTGAAAATTCACCAAAAAGCTCTAAATGTCCGCATCAATGAGACTCAAGGAGCAAGACGTGATGATGGAGGAGTATGTTGCAGAACCAACACTTTAGTTTTCTTGTATTAAGCCTGTTAATTTCCAGTTCCTTTATGCAATTTCCTGTCGAAATCCACATTTCTTGTAGCTTTCGTGTTATTTTAATGTATGTAACTTCTTTGTAACTGACCCGTGCTTGATGAAATCCAGCTCTATTTGAATTGTTTGTTGTTGTCGAAAACTCACTCACTCACACACAACACTTTGGCAAAGCGTTTTCTCAAAAGGACCCTGAATCTAAACTTCCTTTAGTCGAACTAAGAGGATATTTGTTTACCAAAAATCAGCGTAAACACCTAGCAATGACAAAATCCATTTTGTTGAATCCTCATTATCAGCCATACTTTATGCCACTAGAGGTACTACTATATACATATATGTCTTTTCATAAAATTCGCACTTGGTAATTACTCTTTAATGGGTTATAGCCTAAAACTAAAAGTAATGGGGATGACTAGCTGCAAGCCTGCAACTAATATTTTCGTTAATGAGATTGTGTTATCTTCGGGGCTCATTTTGAGTACCATTGAATTTAAGTACCATTTGATTATTGTCACATTTTTGGACCATACAACCAGCTGCATCACTTAGTTTTCTTATCAGCATCACTTAATTCTATTGATTGCTTTTTTTTTTTATGTTCCATTGGAAATGTCAGATATTGGAATGGCTAAGTTCAGTGATGTCTTTTGGGTATCCTGTTTTGACATTTTGTAGTTGTTTGACGCTATAAATGTTTTTTCAAACCATTTCCATGTTTTGTCTTATGAACCCTTTCTTTCATCTATTCTCTCAATCTCCATTCAATTGACATATCCTCCCCCATGTATTTGTTCCAGTCACATAAGATTTGTTCTAACACTGTGCCTTTTATCGATTTCGCCTATGTGGAGATTTTATTTTTCCTTTGAGTACAAATATTACCCTTTCCTTCTTTGATTTGCTAGGTTTTTCAGTTCTTTGTACTTGAGGTTGCAGATCAAAGCTGAAAATAAGCTTCTGAATGGTGAGATTGCAAAAAATAAGAAATCAGATTGCAAAATGGGATCCTTGACCTTTGATATTTATTTCAGATTTGTTGATGGTTACAGCTGAAGTTTTTGTACATATCATGTTCGAACCGTGAGAGTGGAGTAAAGGATAAATGCGATGTTAACAGGCTAAAGAAGACAAAGGTGGAAAGAAATCCTGATTTGAAAGGTAACTAATAAGTTTTCTTTTCTTACCTTTGGCATGGAGTTTTCTTCAAACCTTCATGTTTGAAGTTACAAATAGTTATTTCCTCGATGTGGACAAATAGTTATTTCTTTGGAATTCCCCATTTTGATTTCCCCTCATCTCTACTTCATACTAAAATTAAACGGATTTTAAGTGTCAATTAAACTATGTCAACTATGTCAAATAGGATCGTTTTCTTTTTCTTTTACATGTAGGCTCGGTTTCTCAATTCTCATAGGTATTTTTATTTTTAAATTTCTGTTTTCTTTCAGTGTTGTTTTTTTACTGAGTTGGGGAATTAATTATGGTCTAATGAGTCATGATTTGGTTAAGTGATGTGTGTTTAGGTAGTGCATGATAGAAATTGAACCTGTTATTTGGAAAATATCATGTTGATCAGCTTTTGTGAATGATTATAGGATTAGTATGGCTGAATTAACGCAAGGAACTATTCAAAAAACTAGAAGACTGTGAAGGTATGCAACCCATTTCCCTTTCTTTTCAAGTACCCCATTATCTTCACATACACATATGCGCTGGCAGGTGATTTTTTTACCCTATTGAACCAATTTCGCATTTTACGGTTCATTTTGCTCAAAGCTTAATTATTTAAAATCTAAAATAGCAAACTCTTATTGCATGAAAGATGAATTTCTAATGTTTCTTCATATATATATAATATGTTAGACAGAGATAAGGAGTGTATGAGAAGAACCAATTAAGGCTTTCAAATGTTCCAAACCAAATATAAATCCTGCGTGGTATCTCAAAAGTGTAGTCAATAGTCAATCAAATTTCAAAATTAAATGGTGGATCATTGCAAAGATGAGCTAGATAACCTTCTAAAGGAAGAGCCTTGCTCAATACATAATGGTCTTTTGCCAGTGCATGCCTCTCAATGTTGAAGAGTTATATAAAAGCATGAGCCACTGTGGCCTTAGATTTTGGTTCTTTCCTTCTTTGGTCTACATAACCTATGAATCATTGATACATGCGTTTCCTTCATGTATTTATATTCATATAGGATACAAGTTCTCTTCAGGGATGTTAACTAGATCCTTACGATATATGTATTCATATCTTCTTCATGTTAATTAGTTCTGAGCTATACTATATAATTAAATGTAGCCTTAAAAAGATTCCTATAGGTTTCCTGGAGCAAATTACGAACAAAAGACCTCTTATGGTAGCAACAACGATGTCACTACCCAATTACTGTCCTGAAAGCTCATGTGGCCAGTGTAAGTTCGAGGCTCATAAATACATATATCTTCAAGAATTAAGAAAGTCAGTTTTGTTTCTCTTCTTCCGTTAAAAATAGTCCTGATATTTAATCATTTTTCAGCTTCTGTTTGGAGCACTATTAAATCACTTAAACGGGAGTTACTGTTAGTAATAAAGTCACTTTTAATTAAAGGTTTGACAGTTACAGAAACGAATGGTCATGAATTATTATGCATTAAGTGCGTTTAAGGGTCATCATTATTTGTTAGCTAACCACTAAGCATTAGCTTTATGTCTATTTAGTATTTTTAATTGAGGAGTATCATGTCATGTAGCATATCCAAATCTACCTTCTCATGTAGCATGTGCAAATTGAGGAAATGATAAAGTTTATTTCTGGATTAAATGATGATTCATAAGGGAACATGAAGAACATTTTTGTCTATGTGGCTTTTGGCCTAATGTTCCACTTTATTTAGCACCAATTAGTTTGGATGGGCTACTAAAAATGTTGACAGAAGAATGAGACTTGAAACACTTCTCACCCCAGGTTGGAAGTAGAAGAAAGCGTTTATGGTTTTGATAACTAAAATATGTTATGTGAGCTATTCACCAAAAGAACTCTGCCATGTAATATGCATCCTCTTACAATACGACCATTAGACCCCTTTATGACTAAACAAACATGTTACTGAGGATAAGTCTTATCACAACTTTCTATATAAAAACTTGAGCCAATTTTTTATAATTTGATTGTGAAAGTACCTCATTTGATAGATAACCGTTTTAGTTTTCAAGCTGAAGAAGTCTAACAGGTTCTAATATTATAATATTAGAAGTAAAGTTGTTGATTCTATTAAAATATAACTCTTTTCAAGCTGTGATTACCATTTTTTCTTGGTAACCTAAAGTTACCAATTGGCCTTTAGATGGCGTAGCTATGGATGTTGTACTTTGTGAAAGCTTGAGGCATGCTAATGGCCATCTAATAATGATCCTGGAATGGCTTATCATTCTACTGGATTTTCTGGAAATATAAATAGCAATTCAAATCTGCCTTCTATTGATGATAACTTGGATAAGCATCAACGATTATCATTTTTGTGTCAATTTTGCTGCTTATCCAATTTTTGTTGTCATCGTTCTTTTAAGAATTATACTGAATCATGTGAAGATTTGGATTGCCTTTGGAATGAACATCTGCAAGCTTCCCAAATGAATCTATAGATACTCCTCATTTTTCAAGGAGCTGCGAACTCGAGTACTGCTATGTGTTCACATGTTCTTCCAGCTCTAAGGTCCTATTCTGAATTTTCAATATTAACAAATTTGTTTTTTTTTCTCCCTTGAATTTTAATCGTTGTTCTGGCGCAGCCTGATGTAGCAGATCGGAGAGACTTGCGGGTCATGCGATTTAATTCAAAACATGCTTTGTACTAAAAGTTGTTTGATACTTGGATATTTTTTTTTGAACATTGATACTTGGATATTATATATTAGAAATGTTTCACTTTTTTAAATTTGGCCTTTTACAAGTCTCATGTTGATAATTACATATTCTTTCAACTTTCTCTAATATGTAGAAGGTGAGTTATTAATTGACTCACGCATCCAAGAATAAAAAAATTTCTTTGGCAATGACATGATATTCATCATTATATTAATCATGATTCTTGATCTTATTTTTCATGATGTTGTGGTTGAATGTAAGTTGGAAAAAAAGAGGATTAGTGTGAGGGAGATTAAAGCTTGCATCATTTTTTATTAACTTTAAAATTTCCATCAACTAATGACCCTGAAACTTTGGCCATGAAAAGAAAATGTTTCATATTTTGCCTAAGGTCAATAGTAGAAAAAGAGCGAGCATAGCGCCAAGTGATGTTAGTTTCATTTGTTTTGTTTAAATGATAAGAATTTAATTTCTATGCACCATTTGTGTAAACTTTCTTTACACAGACATCCAATTGATTTTTCACATTTGTAATTAAATATTTAATTTAATTAAAATAAAAACAAAAACATAACTACTAATCCTACATGACATACAATAAATGGATGATAATCTAAAGATTTTTTTACACCGTCAATGCATCAAAATTAAACTTAAAAGAGAATCACATTTTTAGTTAAATATTCTTTTCTCAAATTTTAAGGTAATTATTTAATTTTTAATAAATAATTATTTAAAAAAATTGTAATCAAATTGTTTCCAAAAGGTATTTTAAATAGCTTTTTACATGAAAGTGTTGCTATAGATGAAAGAGAATGGAAATTGAAAATAAGATAAAAATATATGTAAAAAACCATAATTTGACAAACAAAAACCTAAACATTTTTTAGATAAATGCAAATCACTTTATGTTTTTTTATAAAAAAACTCTAAAAAAATAATATCATCTTATTTTACAGTTACAAATTATGATTTAAATATTAAACAAAAGGTACTCTTATTTAAATATTAAACAAAATGTACTCTTATTTAGATATTAAAATATAATTAATTTTGAATTTTGAATATGAAGAAACATTTATTGAGAAATTCTTACCCACTTAACGCAATCTCTGGGCCTTAGAGATTAATCTCATGGTTATCCGTTGTTGGATATAACGAATAATCTTTGATGTCATTGGGATGAAAAAGATGTTCCCTTTTGGAAAATTTATTTTACTCATGCCAAGCAAAATATTTAACAAATTTTTGTGTGCTTAAAGTAAATTTTTAAATTAGTAATTTATTTAATAAATAAATATAGTAAAATATTTAAATAAAACTATAATATAGAAAATATCTTAATAAGCAAAATTAAATGGAATGTATTAAAAATGTTCATTTGTGACAAACAAACCAATGAGGAAAAACATAATTCCCAGTTTTATTCTCAATTTTATTATGGCGATAGGAAAAACGAATATATGACCATTTACTCAATGACTTTTATAACCTTATATATGTTACTTTAAGTATTCAACTTTTGAATAAACTATTAAATTTTTATATTAAAAAATTCAAATAATGCAAACATTTAGACAAACAAATAAAAAATATATAATTATTGTGCTTCTAAAAAAAATAAACACCCCGAGGGTTAGCTCAAGGGGTAAGAGATTAAGGACATAAGGGTTGAATGAGATGATGGGTGACGAGTTTAGGGTTCGAACCCTGAGGAGGAACTAATTTACTAACATTACTAACAGCTAACATTTACCAATAAAAAACATTAAGGTTTATGTTTTCTTATATCCAAAATTAATTTAAAAATAATATCCCTGTTGCATGGGTCAACAATGATGAAAACCACAAATAAATTAATAGTTGTGCTTCTACAAGACAAAAATAAACACATTTATCACAAAAAAAAACTTACAAATTTCTAATACAATAAACATTTATTCTTTCAATACCAAAAATATATTTTAAAAAGTAACACACAAATAGTAAAAATAAACATAATAAACAAAAATGAATATCCCCGTGCATCGCACGGGTCTAAAATACTAGTATATATATACTCACTAAGTTTTTATTCACATTACACTTTCACTAAGAGAAACAAATGAAGAAATAAGAGTTTTTTTTAACAGAAAAT
This sequence comes from Lotus japonicus, assembly GCF_012489685.1. Lineage (NCBI taxonomy): Eukaryota > Viridiplantae > Streptophyta > Magnoliopsida > Fabales > Fabaceae > Lotus > Lotus japonicus. The sequence continues at coordinate 1,878,733 of NC_080041.1, forward strand.
AAGAGAAAATTAGAAAAGAGGTGTATGTGACATAATAGGAAAATATAATGAGATGGGCAGAAAAGTGAAAATAAGATGTAAGAGATAAATGAGTGTAATGAATCAAAAATCAAATATTTTTCTTTTCTGAAAGCAAAAGTTTATATTAGATTAATGGTCGATAATACAAACAACACTCAACAAAGTGAGTATAATAATACAAAACCCATATATATATATATATAGTAGAATTTGTGACTAATTCATTAGTGATTGAAAATAAAAATAACATTTTAACTTTTTTTGTTTTTATATTTCGCAACCGATTTTGATCGTCACAATTTAGCGATTAATTAGTTTATCAGTGACTATGCAAAATTAAAAATAAAATTGTAAAATTGTATTGTAGGCTATGGGTTTTCCAATCGTTGATTAGTGACAACATTATAGTCACAAATTAATTTAAAAATATTATTTCAAAATTTTCATCAAAACTCTGTCCCCCTCTAATTTTTTTTCATTAATTCAATAATTCCCGTAATGTTTCCTCTGCTGGTTTCCTCGCCCTCCCACTACTTCCCCATTTCTTTCAATTTTCAAACCCTAGCGCTTTATCTGGGAGAGAGAGGTCGAAAGGGTGTGGTTTAGGGTGGCTTGGTGGAGGTCATGGGTTTGTGGCATTGGTCCCGTGAGGGTTCTAGTAAATATCATACTTAAAGTGATAATATATTTTCTACGAAACCAATTTTTTTTCAATAAAGTTCGATAGTGACAAAGATTAAAATGTGTAGTATTAATAATGGGTTTAGTCGATGAATACATGCAAGTGGTTATTTAAATCAATATATATTAGAAAAGAAGAACTTCCATAGTGACGTGTCAGCACTAGATTAATTCTTAGTGACGTGTCAGCACCAGATTAATTCTCATAAAAATAAAAATTATTCCACGTATCAATTTGTTAGAGGATATAATTTTCAATTGATATATGTTTTAATTTTATATATTCTAACCTAATTAATTGATATTATTTTAGAAGATATAATTTTCAATTGATATATGTTTTAATTTTATATATTCTAAAATAATTGATTGATATTATTTTAAAAGATAAGATTTGGTCTTTTAATTTATTTTAAATTTATTTTTAAAATATATTGATTAATTTTTATTGAATTTTCAAATTTTTTATTAATTCAGGATTTTATGAGTTTTTATTGTGATTTTCTAGATTTTGTTAGTTTTTATCTATCTTTATTTAATACCATTTTTAATATTAAATTTGATTGGGATTAAGGTTGTTTATTTCTTAAATTTATTTTAATTTATCTTATTATTTATTTTAAATTCAGAAAATACTTTATTTATTTTAGATTTACTTTTAGAGTATATTAATTAAATTTTCAGTTTATCCTTTGTTCGTAATTCAATCCTTGATTCTTAAATTTCACATATTTTGTGTGTTTTGATCCAAAAGTTTACAAATTTTTGCATAGACCCTCTAACGAATCATTGTTGAAGACGTACTGTTTTGATTCTGATGTAATGTTTTTTCTATTGTTCTTCTTCCGCTTTTTTATTTTTTTAAACCAGATTTTAGTATAGTTTGTAGAAATCCATGCGTGTGAAGTCATTCTAAACCATATTTTGGTATAATTTATAGAAATTTACGAAACTTAGGATGACCTGAATTTATATTCATTTCTCAAATTTTGCACGTTTTTATTCATCATGTTTGGGCTGTGTGTATAAGCATACTATTTGCACTATATGTGAATGATGCACAACTTACTAATTTTTTTTAATGATGCACAGGCCAGTCAAATTGATGAAAGCATATAAAGAGCTCACATTTAATCTTCATGAGTATGTTTAGCCCATTCTTAAGGTTGGTTCATGTTTTCCTCAAACTCATTAGTTTTGCATATACTCATGTTTTAGTATGTCAATTGAGTGACTTATCTTACTTTGCTCTATATATTTCCTTAAGTTCAATTTAAATTGATTGTTAGTATAAGTATATTGGTGAAGTAACCACAATTATTTTGGGTGGGAGAATTATTTTGTTTTTTTCTCACGTATATAAATAATTTGCTGGGGTGCGCACATATGTGGCAATAGACCATTTTTTGTTTCTCTTGACTGAAATGTTCCTTTGATTTTTTGTTTCACAAGGGTTCCACCCCAAGATTCACAAATACACTAAATACAATTCTTTCACCACAGTCCTTTCAAATTGGTGAAGGAGGGTATTTTGTTTTTCAAGACTTCATTTTGGGTTTCTGTTTCAATCTTCTTCATGAATTGATTTTGTTCTTCAACTAATTGTAAGATGTCATATGCCTCAAGGACTCCTGCTTTTCTCTTCTTAATCAAAAGCAAAAGGATTGAGGAAAATAAAAACTTATAGGGTGCAAAATATTCACTAATTGGAAAGAAAAAAATAACACGTGTCATTCTCAGATTAATTCTCATAAAAAAATACATTTTAAAATTTTAGATTTGATTAGGATTTATGTTGTTTATTTCTTGTTTTTATCTTAATTTATTTTTGATTTATTTTTAGAGTAAAAAAAATACATTTTTAAATTTTAGATTTGATTAGGATTTAGGTGGTTTATTTCTTGATTTTATCTTAATTTATTTATTATTTATTTTTAGAGTATTAATTAATATATCCCAAACTTTTTTTTAAAAGGTAAGTTTAAAAACTATAACTTAAGTTAAATTGTTAATATATTTCCAAATAATAATAATAATAATAATAATAATAATATAATAATAATAATAATAATAATAATAATAATAATAATAATAATAATAATAATAATAATGATAACATGTGTGTGCGGATATGGGCCGGTTGGGTACTATAGTGCCCATACCCGCACTCATACCATCTATTTTTTGCGGGTAATTATCTATACTCAACCTCATACCCATTTAGCGGTTTTTTACCCTACCCATAATGGGTATGTTTTGCGGGTACCCTATGATTTTAAGACTCATTGTCATCCATAGATTTAGATTTTGGCAAAGATGGATAACTTCCTGTAATGACATTGAATTGTCTAAAGGTGGAGAGCTTCGAGTTGCTACCCACGTGAGTAAGGAGACGGGTACATGTAATTTTTAAAAGCGCGGGTATGGAGATGGTACTATAGTACCTACCCATTGTCATCCCTACTTAGTTGGAATAAACACAATAATGTTATACTTTATGATATATCTTATACAATCCTGATTTGTGCTACTATCACATTAATTTTTTTTAAGATTAATATGTTGATAATTCCTTATATCTATGATTTGTGTTATCGTCTTCATATTTACGAAGAATGTGAAACGAGTTTCTCTTTGTCTCAATCGAGCTTAGAAGAGAAGTTTTTATGTCCACTTTACTCATCAATTCTGACTTTTCTATTTCATTCGTTGTTTAATATACTTTTAATAATCAAAGTATTAATTAATGTATCAAATACAATAGACATATTTCTCGTGCAACGCGCGAGTAAAAAACACTAGTTAAAATTGAAATTAAATTAAACTTATCTATGTAGCGTATTCATCACATACTGAGCCACTTATATACTAATTAAATAAAGGCCAATCCTTTAAAAAAATTTAAATAAAGGCCAATAACAATTGCCACCACGTTTCAGCATCTAACCGATAGTTCAGTACAACAAGTAGCATATTGAAGACAAATTAATTCCTAGAGGATGAGCCATCATGAGTTGCTCTAGATCTGGTTTTTATTAGACTTTTAGTTTCAGTTTTGAAAATTTACCTATCTCTATTGCTTAATTAAATATAGCAGAATTTTATATATATATTCAAAAATAGAAATATATATAAATGATGAAATAAGGAATGAATACACAACCCTTAAGAAAGGGGAAAAAACCATCCAAAAAGAAGAAAAACTAAGGACCATCCAACAAAACCAATTGCCCATCAAAACGCCCATAAAAAGCGATAAGACGCAACCCCCCCCCCCCCCTAAAACCTATAACTATCACCATGGAACAACTAATAAGGCCCTAGACAGAATTAAAACCCAAAAACCTCACTACGACTATCCTCTTGCAAGAATCTGGGCCGCAATTTGGTCTAAGGCAACATCATCTGTACAATCATGAACTAAGCCCAAACGATGACCCATCAAAAGAGCACTCCGCGCCCTAGTCAAAACACCCCTAGGCTCGAAAAACTCCGATGACAAAAGCATCAACTCTCTCCCAGTAGAATCAATATCTTCAACTGCCACCTCTGTTGTAGCCACCTCAGTGCGAGCCGCTGCTAGATCCTGCTTTCTACCACGTTTCTCAACTTTCTTGGGTCTTCCCCTTCCCCTTGAGGCTTTCGCAACAGAAGGAACCTGTGAAACATTGCCGGATCCAACACCACTTTGAGAGTAAGGAACAACCTCAATGCAAGGGACAACACCACACTTTAAAGACCCAAAAGCCTGACAAACACTCAAAGCACGGGGAAACCCTAGGCTAGCAACAACAGGCACATGAGAACCATGTCCTTCCCAATCAGAGAAAGCTTCTGGAAAAAGAAGATCATCCTTCTCCCCCATTTCAGGATCCTTGTCTCCAGCAACCTTGAGAGCCAAGATATCAATCTCCGGAAAAAAGAAAAGAATCAGGAATCCTTAGCTCCCTATCACACGACCCAGAATTAGCAAAGACAACCTAGTCATAGCCATAATCAGTCTTCCGTTTCAAAGAAGACTCCCCCATCAAAACCTCACACCAAGACTTAGAAGCATAAAGAAGCCCATCCTTCACCTCCCCTCTGCGGGGTTTGTGACATCTTCTCCTTCGAACCCACAACCTAAATTGCCTGTGAAACCTTCAAATTCCTCCTAGCCACATCCGAAGCACTCTTTGCACGGGGAAACTTGGCAACCGACACCGTAATAAACGAACCATTCAACCTAGCACCATCAAGCTTACTCAAAGCCTCCATGGCACCCCTCCTAGACATCATCCAAACAAAAGCGAAATGCCAACGTCGTCCCTCCTTCATCTTCCTTTGAAGGAAAACACTAGCAATTCTTCCAAACAAAGCAAAGAGGTCTTTGATTTGTTGGTATGTTGCCCCATCTGAGATGCCGTCAATGAACAACGACACAAAGCTTTGATTTGTTGGTATGTTGCCCCATTTGAGATGTCGTCAATGAACAGCGACACAAAGCTTACAATCTCCCACCGACTCTTCTGGTCCCCTGTCAAACTGATGAATTTCGCATCACCATCATCATCACTGGCTCCACCGTCTTCTTCCCCAGTCAAAGCATGGTGCCCAGAAGAGGAGCAGCCACTCCCAGCACCAGCCACCGCTGCCAAGTCGTGCACAGGGTGACTAGGAGCCCGAGGCTAAACCTAAACTGTCGCTTCATGGTTGAAAAGAAGGAAAACAAAGACTGGCACAGAGTATCAGAGAGATAGGGCCAAACAAGAGGAGCAAGCCTGGTGGCGTGAAATGAGCCGCTGCCGCCCTGAACAAACGTTGCCACCTAGTCCAGAAGCTTGCAAGGAGAACGGAGAACATAATCTGAGACCCAAAACGCGAAACTAACTTGAAGCCTTATGAGCCAAACGCGACAGAGAAGCCGGGGAAGAGGTAAGGGAAGTGCGAAACGAAACGAGAAGGGGCAAGAGCGGGACAAGGAACCGTGCCTTTGCCGCTCAGGCCGGTCGCTGCCGCCGCCGTAAAATGAGTTGGCTGAAAGCTTTTTTTTTTTAAAGAAAGGTAAAGATAAGACGGGGAAGAAATTTGGAGATGAAAATTCAAAGCAATTGATGTATGTAAGTCTTTGATGAAAATTCAAATGAAAGACTTCCAAGTCAATGCAAATGACAGTATGCGGGATGAGATGACCTTTATAATGAGAATGGTGCAAATTCAAACCATTAATGCTAAACCATTAATGCTAGAAAATGATTAAAGTTTGGTTCCGTTTAGGTTATAAGTATGTCAGTTTGGTTCGTTACACTTATAATAAAAGTTTGAATAGCTTAACCCACCAAAGTTATTATTCATGGGGTGTCTATCATTGCTATTTCCAGTTACTCTGTGTTTGCTTTTTGATTTCCCGCATCCTTTTGTTTCTCTTCTCCACATCCCTCATCAAAGACTTCCATTGTCAAGGAAACGTCATGCGAACCTAGAACAACATTCTCAACCTTTACCAAACTTGTGGAAAGAAGAGAAGTTTGGATTCAGTTGGAAACCAGTGGCCATAGGATATGGATGTGGAATGGTATTTGGAGTTGGCTTGCGATTTTGTGTATTTTCATTGGGAAAGCCTTAATGGCTTATGAGGATGTTTGGTGGCCAACTTAATAAGAAGGTGAAAAGGAGAACTTGTGAAGTAATGAATCAATTGGGGCAAATGTCCTAACTATATAACTAATAAATTAAATAAAATTCTAAATATTAAAAAAATAAATATGTTTTAAAATCTTGTTTCTATTTTTGTTTTAGAGTTGTACAATAGATATGATTTTTGTACGGACACATAATGTAATTAAGAAGAGTAAGATTTTGTTTGTTGTAATAAATAAAAGTTATTTGAAAATATAAAATAAGTAAATATGATCCTTTAAGATCTTGTTTGTGATTAATTTTAGGACGTTATTTTATTTAATTGAAACTGAATCAATGAAGAAGGAATTGAGTTGACATGAATGAATGAAAGATATGAATCATTTTGTAATAAAAATAAACGGTAACATTTGATTTTGTTGTGAAAAATAAATAAATAGAAAGCATAGAAAGTACGGGAAGATGAAAGAGTATAAATAGAGATAACGGAAACTTTGCAGAAGGAAAGGAAGAGGGTTTTGCATTGCAAGAGTGAAGAGTGAGTGAGTGAGTGTCAAGAGTGAAGAGTGAAGCGTGAAGGAAGAGTGAAGATCATCGCCGGCCGCAACAACCAGAGCGTTTCTTTCTCTCTATTTTCCTTTCTCTTCTTCTTCTTCTTCTTCTTCTTCTTCTTCTTCTTCTTCTACGGTAACATTAACGGTAACGTTAACTTGAGAGAGAGGGTTTCGAATCAAACAGAGAGAGAGAGAGAGGGTTTCGCCTCAAACAGAGTGGGTTTCTTTTCTTTGCTTCAAGAATGCAAAGAAATTGATCAAGAATCGTTCAATTGGAAGAATAATGGATGTGATCAAGATGCAGCAGAAATTGCTGCTTATGAAGTTGAGGAAATAGGTATTCTATGGAATTCAAAACTGCTACATTTTTTCTTATTTTGGTTTCCTTACCCACATGGTTCATGATAGTCTAAATAATTTATCCTAAGGTTTTAAAGTCTTCTTGCCTTTTTGCAGGAGTTGAACACTTGCTTAGAGATGTGAAGGATACAATCATTAGCACCCTCGCAACAGAGGTGCTCTTCTTGATACTTGTTATATTAATATTTCTTCTGTATTTCGCCACGGATGCTTTCGCATTATGTTTGCATTATAGCATGTCATACTCATCATATCCCTTCTCATGTTTTATCTATCTTAGCCCACTTTCTTTTGGAATTTCAATGTTCATACTCTAGGGACCCTATTTGTTTGATATGATTAGCCCTTTCTGAAGAGTGATCAATAGAGAACTGATAATTAGCAAAGACTTTCCTGATCTCTATTCTCTTTCAAATATAGCTACTAAATGTGAGCTTTGAGCTTAAATAAGGGTCTTGTTACATCATATTATGTTAAAACCCTTTCTTCTTTTCATGAGTGACATTCCACATTGACTGTGCATTCTAGAACTTGGCCTGTAACCATTTTGAGATGACTTCTTCTTGAACGCATGTTTCAGGATGAAAAAGGCACTTCAGGTATTTTTCAGGCCCCAAAATTTGCTGTTAAAGTTACCATTAGTAGTTGCCCAATTTTGAGCCTAATATGAAAATTAATTTCTTTGGTACCCATCTATGGAATGTGAATCTATCTTCTGAATTGAGTCCTTTAGAGTATAAATTGAGCAACTTAGGTAGAAAATGAGTGCGAAATCAATTCTGATTTGAATGTAAGTGTGCAATTTTTTTGAAAAAAGAGAATTAGAAAGGAAAAAAAAATGTTGAAAAGGAAAAAAGAGAAGAAGCATAAAAGAGCAAAAAAAAGAGAAAGAAAAAAAGGAAAAGGAATATGAAACAGAAAAGTATGAAGTCATCAATAAACAAAAAAAAAGAAAAAAAAAGGAAAAAAAAGAAGAAAAAAGAGAAGAAGGAAAAGAAATATGGAACAGAAAAAAGTGCATGAAGTGTCAAATATTCAGTTGGTCTATGTGTAGATTATTTTGTACACAGTTATTTAGTTACTGAATATACAGAAGTGGCAGTTTCTGTTATAGTTAATTTAACTCTAATAGTCATCATATTATTTATTGTGGTTCTCTATACTTAAGTTGCTCTTTATATGTTCTAAGGATGCTTGTTGTCATTTAATTTTGTTTAGCCCCTTGATATCCTTCTTCTTTCTCAGAATCTTACCTATTGAATTGATTTTCCTTGGCCACATTACAACCCTTGAAAAGACCTTTTGACTTTAACACGCATTCAAAAAATTTAAGTTGTGGAGATTTGGTTTAGGGTCAAGCCTATGGAAATGTATTTTCTATGTGGAGTGGCTGAGTGAATTGTCTTAACCTGTAAACACTTTGAGGGATTGTGAGAAGTGTACCCCTGTTTGTTAGAGAGTTTGATTTCAGGACGCTTAAGACTCTAATTGGGTAACCTTTTGATCATCTCTGAATTGATTGCTAATCACTTATATTTTTTTTGGGTTCCTTTGGTTGACACATACTTATTTTCTCTATTTTCCTCGTTGGGCTAAGATACTTGCTTGAGGACAAGAACATATTTAAGCATGGGAAGATTTGATGTGTGTGCATCTTGCATACTATTTCCATAGTGTTTTGCATATTTTCTCTAGTTAATGCATTCATGTTAATTTTGGTATGCATTTTACTTGTTTCTGTTCAAATGATTTTTTTTTGTTTTATGTTGTGTTTGCAGGTGGGTTTGGGTTAAAGAATTGGGAAGAATTTCGTAGAAATTTGGAAAAGAAGTTGTGAGCATTTATGTTTTTTCTGGGGTATTAAGGTATGATGGTTCCATATATAAAATATTGTTACAGCAAGCTTCTAGGTTTTCCTTGTGCTTGTCAATTTTTCTCTTTTTGCGGAGAACCCCTATGATTTTGATTGTCTAATATGTTCATCTTATGCATAACAAAAAATGGGAGATCTAAGAAAATATAATTATAACTTAAATCTAATTATTATCGGAGTTTGTTTTGAAAGTTTGTTTATTCCTTTAAGGAAACTAAGAAGGTAAAAGAAGGAAAAGCAAGGGTGTATTTGTGTGAGGAGCTGAAGAAAGTTAGTGATGGGATTTAATTTTAATTGATGGATTTTTAATCGATTCGATGTTTCATTTTTTTCATCTACTGCTGATCAGTTTTCCAAAGCATAACCATGAGATATTGAGATGTACTTCATATCAGTTCGTTTCGTGTATATTTTTCTGGTTTCAGCATGCATATTTTGTGACAGCCTTTGCATTCTTTCATTTAATTAAACAATATTTTTTTTGTTTATCTTGTGTTTGTAGGTGAATTTTGGTCCTAGAATTTGGGATAATTGAAAAAATTCTTAAGAAAAGATTACTGGTAGCTTTTGGGAGCAAGTGAGAGAAATTTAGACCAAATCAGAAAAGACGACACTCTAGAAGCAAAACAAGCTCAACAACACACTATCTTATATGACATGATAGCTGCCCAACAAGAATGTCATCCATTATGCGAGATATGCACCACTGACACCTTTTTCAGGGCTATTATCCACCACCTAGTTGATTTTGTGAGTTCTTTCCCTTTTCTCCTTGTTAACTTCACTTTTACATTGGGATAATTTCACGTTTAAGCATGGGGAGATTGATTTGCATTATCATTTTTTATTTTTACTATTACTTGTTAGCATGCGCATATTATTTCATTTTGTTTGCATTATAGCATGTCAGACTCATCATATCCTTTCCCAGGTTTTATCTATCTTATTTCATTTTCTTTATTAAATTTTAATGTTGATACTTTACCCAATTTGTTTGTTTAATTAACTTAAGTACATATAAACTTGTTTTAAAGCATTTTTTTAGAATTGAACTACAAATTTTAAACCACAATATAAGCTTTGGATAGCAGTAGCACAACATATAATGGTTACATATAATGGTCCAGTTGTGTGATGGGGTTGTGGATTAAGATTAGTTAGTGGAACCAATGCCCAAGGTGTGGAGGACCCAAGGTGTGGAGGGTATATGTGAGAAAGAGAAAGTACAAAGCGGAAAAAGAGGGATTGAATGCATGAGTAAGATAGGAGGGCAGGTTATGAGTATGGGGGGATCATAGTGGGGAATCATACTGGTTATACACGATTAGAGAGAGAATTCCAATAGGAATTGGAACCTCTGTAGAAGCCATATGCTCTGGATGGTTTCTATTTTCTGTTTTGGTTGTTATAGTGAGTCATACCTAAATTTTCTTTCTCAAGATTCCATAAATGTCCTATTGAGAATTTATGTGTGCGCATCTTGCATACTATTTCCGTAGTATTTTGCATCTTTTTCGTATTGTTATCATTCATGCCTGTTGATTTAGTATGCAACAATGCATTTTACTTGTTTTAGTTCAAATGATTGGTCTATTTTATGTTGTGTTTGAGGTGAAATTTTGTCCTTTAATTGGAAGGATTAAAAAAAGTTTGCTAGAATAGATTGCCAATAGAGGTTTTGGGAGCAAGCGAGCGAAATTTAAACCAGATCAGAAATCACCACATCCTAGAAACCGAGCTAGCTCAACAATGCACTATATTAGATGACAAGAGAGCTTTGACAACTAGAAAAATGTCATCCAGTTTGTGAGCTATGCACCATTAACCTCTTTCTCAAGGACATAATCCGTCAGCTAGTAGATTTTGTGAGGATTTCCCTTTTTCTTCTCTTAAACTTTGTGTGAACATTGGGGACAATTTAACTTAAATGCATGGGGAGATTGAGTTGCATTAGCATTTTTTATTTTTAGAGTTATTTGCTTGCATGTACATAGTTATGCATTATGTTTTCATTGTAGCATGTCCTACTGATTATATCCTTTTTCATAATTTATCTATTTTAACCGCTTTCTTTAGAATATTTTAGGATTAATTCTTTAGGGAATAGGGACCCAATTTTTTTGTTTAATTTAACTTAATTACATGCAAATTTGTTTTAAAGATATTATTTTACCAATGACCTATCAATTTAAACTGCAATATAGCCTTATATAGCACAACATAAAATGGCCAAGATGTTGATGGGGCTGGGGGTCAAGATCCTTTGGAGCCAAGGTGTTGACTGTGGAGTGTATATGTGAGAAAGAGATAGAACGAAGGGTTAAAAGAGGAATTGAACACATGAGTAAGTTAGGAGGGAAGATTATGAGTGTATGGGAGAATCATTCAGGCAGTTTATATACGGTTAGAGCGAGAATTTCAATAGTCTTTCGAACCTCTGTAGAAGCCACAGGCACTGGTTGATTTCTATTTGTTGTTTTGCTTGTCATAGTGAATATTCTTTTTTCTAGATTCCATAGATTTCTTATTGAAAATTGATGAGTGTGCATGTTGTTGTATACTATTTTTATAGTATTTTGCATATTTTCTTTAGTTGTATCATTCCTACTAATTCCAACATGCATATTGCTTGTTTTAGTTCAAATGATTTGTTTTTTTTTCTTGTTGTGTTTGTAGGTGAGTTTTGGTCCTAAACTTGGGAAGAATTGAAGAAATTTGTTAGAAAAGATTGTCGGTAGCTTTTGGAATCAATTAAGCAAATTTTGTGAGTTCTTTAATTTTTCTCCTATTTATCTTTGCTTTAACATTGGGTGTAACCGTGTAACGTGACATTTAAGTATGGGGAGATTGGGTTTCATTAACATTTTTTAGTGTTAGTGTTATTTTGTGTGCATGCACATATTTTCACATTATGTGTACATTATGCATGTCGTACTCATCATATCCTTTCTCATGATTTATCTATCGTTGCCCACTTTTTTAGGAAATTTAAGTTTTGATACTTTAGGGACCCAATTTATTTGTTTACTTTATCATATTCATTATCATGGTTTATTTTGTTACTCATGGAAAGACGAAGCTGCATCTGAAATGCTCACTCAATGTATCATGAGTCATTTCACTTATTTGTCTCAAGGACTGGGTAGCTGCTACTGCTAACTAATTTTGATATGAAAAAATGACTGTAGGCATTATGTGTTTTGCTGGTATTTTGGATAGACAGAGGCAAGGCTATTTTCATCCTGAACCCCTGTATCCCTCTGAGCACATCTGTTTTTATCTCTGTTTCTGGTTGGCTCCATTGATTCCTACACCCTGTCACTGGAATATATTTGTGGACGTTATATCCCCATCAGTTTGCTCTCAAGTTTGTGCAGCTTGATGTCAGAGACAATATAAACTTATTGTATGCACAGAAATACAAGATTCTTGGAGGTTATTCACAGTATCTTTCTTGTATCAGCAGGTGTAGTTTTCAGGACATGGGCTGCATGGTGTCCTCTCCAAAGGATTCTGGTGGAAATAGAAAGAAGCTCGGGAGTATTTGAGAAGATTCTGCCTATGTTCCTGGTCTAAGAATTCCTAAACCTGTTGATTTTGCAGTCACAGGTTGCTTCAAACCCTACTTTTAGCTTAATTTCCTCTGCAAGCAGCGGAGGAAAAATAATTCAAATGTAAAAGAAAATCTGCATATTTCATACTAATTTTCCTGCTTAAAATAATGTGCAGGAGCTCAAATTAGTATGCTGTCAACTTGCTATTGAGCAGGGAAGGTGTTTCAAATTTGATGTGAGCATTTTTGGCCTATTCTGAGGTGAGAAAGTATGATGGTTCTATATATAAAATATGTTTTTATAACTATTCATGATTAATGTATTCGCCTTTAACTTTGCTTTTATTTCCCTTTAATCCCCCCTCTGTTGTGATCTTACGACTACATTTTGAGAAGCACTGAGTAATTGATCAATTTATAGGGGTTTACCAAATAGGTATGAGAGTTGTACAATAAGAAATGTCATCAATTATGTGAGCTATGTACCACTGGAACCTTTCTCTGCTCTGCCCCATTATCCACCACCTAGTTGTTTTGTGAGTTCTTTCCTTTTTCTCCTCTTTAACTTCATTTTTACATTGGGGATGATAAAAGTGGAATTGATGCATGACTAAGTTAGGAGGGGAGTGTTATGAGTGTGGCGGGATCATTGTGGAAAATCATTCAGGTAACCTGTATTCTGTTAGAGAGCAGAATTCCAGTAGCGATTATTACTTCTGTAGAAGCCATAGGCCATGGTTTTACTTGTTATACTTAGTAGTACCTAGTTTTTCTTTCTTTGGATTCCATCAATGTCCTATTGAAAATCGATATTTGTGCATCTTGCATATTATTTCCATAGCATGGTGAATCTTTTCTATAGTGTTATTATGGATTCATGTTAATTTTAATAAGCATTTTACTTGTTTTAGTTCAAATGATTTGTTTTTGTTTTGTGTTGTGTTTGTAGGTGAGTCTTGGACTCTTGGTCCAAGAATTTGGAAGAGTTAAAGAAATTAGTTAGAAAAAGTTGCTGGTAGTTTTTGGGTGCAAGTGAGCGATATATAGACAAATTTGAAAAGACATCAGCCTAGAAACAGTGCAAGCTCAACAATGCATTATGTTAGGTGACATGAGTGCTTCACAACAAGAAATGTCAACGATTATGCGAGTTATGCAGAACCAACACCTTTCTTAAGGCCATTATACACCACCTAGTTGACTTTGTGAGTTCTTTCCCTTTTCTCCTGTTTAACTTTGTTTAACATTGGGCACAAAATAACATTTAAGCATGAGGATATTGAGTTGCCTCAGCATTTTTTATTTAGTTTTATTTGTTTGCATGCACATATTTTTGCATTATAGCATGTTGTAATCATCATATCCTTTCTCCTTATTTATCTTAGCTTACTATATTCAGGAAATTTTAGTGTTGATACTTCAGGGACCCAGTTTGTTTGTTTAATTTAACTTAATTACATGCAAACTTGTTCTTAAGCTATTTTTTACCATTGAACTGCCAATTTAAAACGGCAATATAAGCATTAGATAGCTGAACATAAAATGCTCCAGATGCTTAATGAGGTTGCGGATCACGATCAGTCATTTGAACCAATGAGTAGGCCCAAGGTGTGGAGGGTATATGTGCGATAGTGAATTTTAATTGATGGATTTTTAATCGATTCGATGTTTCATTTTTTTCATCTGATCAGTTTTCCAAAGCATAACCATGAGATATTGAGATGTACTTCATATCAGTTCGTTTCGTGTATATTTTTCTGGTTTCAGCATGCATATTTTGTGACAGCCTTTGCATTCTTTCATTTAATTAAACAATATTTTTTTTGTTTATCATGTGTTTGTAGGTGAATTTTGGTCCTAGAATTTGGGATAATTGAAAAAATTCTTAAGAAAAGATTACTGGTAGCTTTTGGGAGCAAGTGAGAGAAATTTAGACCAAATCAGAAAAGACGACACTCTAGAAGCAAAACAAGCTCAACAACACACTATCTTATATGACATGATAGCTGCCCAACAAGAATGCCATCCATTATGCGAGATATGCACCACTGGCACCTTTTTTCAGGGCTATTATCCACCACCTAGTTGATTTTGTGAGTTCTTTCCTTTTTCTCCTCGTTAACTTCACTTTTACATTGGGATAATTTAACGTTTAAGCATGGGGAGATTGATTTGCATTATCATTTTTTATTTTTACTGAACCATTATATGTTGTGCTACTGCTATCCAAAGCTTATATTGTGGTTTAAAATTTGTAGTTCAATTCTAAAAAAATGCTTTAAAACAAGTTTATATGTACTTAAGTTAATTAAACAAACAAATTGGGTAAAGTATCAACATTAAAATTTAATTAAGAAAGTGAAATAAGATAGATAAAACCTGGGAAAGGATATGATGAGTCAAACATGCTATAATGCAAACAAAATGAAATAATATGCAAACAATATTTTTTTTGTTTATCTTGTGTTTGTAGGTGAGTTTTGGTCCTAACCTTGGGAAGAATTGAAGAAATTTGTTACAAAAGATTGTCGGTAGCTTTTTGAATCAAGTAAGCAAATTTTGTGCGTTCTTTAATTTTTCTCCTATTTATCTTTGCTTTAACGTTGGGTGTAACGTGACATTTAAGTATGGGGAGATTGGGTTTCATTAACATTTTTTAGTTTTAGTGTTATTTTGTGTGCATGCACATATTTTCGCATTATGTGTACATTATGCATGTCGTACTCATTATATCCTCTCTCATGATTTATCTATCGTTGCCCACTTTTTTAGGAAATTTAAGTTTTGATACTTTAGGGACCTGTTAGGAACGTGAGCCAGGTGTCAAGGCCACAAGATAGATTGGCTCATCAGGAGGAGGTGGGTCCTAAGGTTTGGAGAGTATATTCGAGGAAGGGTAAGAAAGAGACTAGTGGCTAACCGTCTAACAGAATAGAGAGAGGTAGAGTGATTGTAATATCTTCATTATATAAAGAGAGTATGAGAGGTAGAAGGGGTATCCAGAGAATTGCCAGTTGTTAGTATGGATAGGAGGCTTTAGCTTCCTATAGGAGCATTGCTCTGGGCAGGGTATTTGGAACTCATTCCTTCTCTGTAAATCGTCTCTGATAATCAATAAACAATCACTATTCAGTATTTCTTGTTTACTTACTGTTCTGTGAGTGGGTTCCTAACAAATTTGGTCCGACCTGCCGGATCTTCACACCGGAGATCTCACCGGAACCAGTGGATGCCATCTAAGAAAACCAAAAGCACGAAATACCCAATGGAGGCAAAGATCGATGCCTTGGAAACGGAACTGGCGGAGATGCGATCGTCACTCGCTGCAGTCACGTCGGCGGTGAAGGATCTACCCACATCGCTGGTGGCCATGATGGAGCGAACGTTGGGGAAATCCACTCGGAATGAGGATTCCAGTGTCAATCATGACCCAAGGGAATCATCAGGAGCGAAGAGTGTAGCAGTAGAGAAGATCTCAGATCTGAAGATCGGGACTGATTCTGAGCGTCGCACACCCCAGCTGAACGGCGACGCCTTGACGGAATTCCGTCAATCGGTTAAAAAAGTGGAGTTGCCACTTTTCGAAGGGAAGGACCCTGCGGGATGGATATCACGGGCTGAGGTTTATTTCCGAGTCCAGGAGACCTCGCCGGAGGTAAAGGTCAGCCTTGCCCAGCTTAGTATGGAAGGCCCAACCATACATTTCTACAACTCTTTGCTCGAATCTGAGGAATTTCTCACATGGGAGAGGTTGAGGGAAGCATTGCTCGAACGATACGGCGGGCACGGGGACGGGGACGTCTATGAGCAGCTTACAGAGTTGAGCCAACGTGGTTCAGTCGAAGAGTACATCACAGAATTCGAATACCTCACCGCTCAAATTCCCAGGCTCCCCGATAAACAATTCCAGGGGTATTTCCTCCATGGATTGAAGGAGGAAATT
Organism: Lotus japonicus; assembly: GCF_012489685.1. Taxonomy (NCBI): domain Eukaryota; kingdom Viridiplantae; phylum Streptophyta; class Magnoliopsida; order Fabales; family Fabaceae; genus Lotus; species Lotus japonicus. Next base: position 1,895,337 of record NC_080041.1, read on the forward strand.
AGGGGGAAGGTTCGGAGTATGGTGGCGATGGGTGGAGTAAGCAGATCCAAGCTGTTAGTTCTTACGAGAGCAGTAGAGAAAGAGGTGAAGGGGGAAACGGGTTCGGGTTATTCCCGGGCCAACCGTTTTGGAGGAAATTCGGGTTACAAGAATGGGTCGGGAACATCGGGTAAACCGGGTGGTCCGGATTGGGTTTGGGTGAAAGGGGGAAAAGAAACGAACCCTGTAAACAAGCCCACTTACAACGGCCCACGGGGGGAAACAAAAACACAGCCTGACCAAAAACGAGTTGGACCTAGAGACCGAGGCTTTTCCCACTTGACCTACCCGCAACTGCTGGAAAGGAGGCAAAAGGGGCAGTGCTTCAAGTGTGGGGGACCCTACCACCCCTTACATCAATGCCCTGACAAACAGTTGAGGGTCTTAATTGTAGAAGAAGGGGATGAGGAAACCGAGGAGGAATCGGAAGAGGAAAATCAGGGTGAGATGAGCATGATGAGCTTCTTTAACATGGCACAGGAGTCCCAGGAGCGACCACAAACCATGAAGCTTCAAGGAGCCATTAATGGAGTCCCAGTTCTGGTATTGGTAGACAGTGGGGCAACTCACAATTTCATTGACCACAAACTTGTACAACGCATGGGGTGGGAAGTAGAGGATACCCCGCGTATGACCATCAAATTGGGTGACGGGTTCCAAACCCATGTTCAAGGGCGCTGCAAACAGGTCCGCTTGGAGTTGGGAAGCTACCACCTCAACTGTTCTCCTCAGTTGTTTGAGTTGGGAGGACCCTACTTGGTGCTGGGAATTGAATGGCTAAAAACGCTAGGGGATACCATTGCCAATTGGCACACGCAGTCCATGCGCTTCTGGGATGGTCAGCGTTGGGTCAAATTGCAAGGACTCAAGACAGGGCACGATTCAATGGTGGCATTACAGCAGACCCTTCGAAGGAAACGGGCAGAAGATGCAGGAGTCCTGTACCGGTGTGAAGAGCCAAGTATAGAGAAACGGGAGGAAGAAGCCTTGACTGATCAACAACAACGCGAGTTGAAGGCGTTACTGGAAAGGTTTAGGGAGGTTTTCACTGCAAAACAGGGGTTACCGCCAAGTCGTGGGCATGAGCACTGCATCAATATTCACGAAGGACAGGGGCCAGTGAATGTTCGACCATACAGGTATCCTCACCTACACCAGAATGAGATTGAGAAGCAGGTCAAAGAGATGTTAGCCACAGGAGTCATTAGGCCCAGTTCTAGTGCTTATTCGAGCCCTGTGATCTTGGTGAAGAAGAAAGACAATACGTGGCGTATGTGTGTCGATTATAGGGCACTCAACAAGGTCACCGTGCCAGATAAGTTTCCCATTCCTGTCATCGAGGAGCTTTTGGATGAATTACACGGAGCTCAATTCTTTTCTAAGTTAGACCTCAAATCAGGGTACCATCAGGTAAGGGTACGTGAGGCTGACATACATAAAACGGCGTTCCGGACTCATGAGGGGCATTACGAGTTCATGGTCATGCCGTTTGGACTCATGAATGCCCCCTCCACTTTTCAGAGCTTGATGAATGAAGTATTCAAGCCTATGTTACGCCGAGGGGTATTGGTTTTCTTTGACGATATATTGATTTATAGCAAGGACTGGGAAACTCATCTCTCTCATTTGGAGCAAGTCCTACAAATCCTCCTCAGGCAAGACCTAACAGCAAATCAAAAGAAATGTAGTTTTGGCCAGACAACGGTGGAATACCTTGGGCATTTGATTTCGGTACATGGGGTAGCAGTCGACCCCAATAAGATCAAGAGTGTAGTACAATGGCCAACCCCAACCAATGTCAAAGGGGTACGCGGGTTCTTAGGCTTAACGGGCTACTACCGTAAGTTCATTCGTGACTACGGCAAGGTGGCTAAGCCACTGACAGATTTAACAAAAAAAGACGCGTTCGTTTGGGGCCCTGAAGCTCAACGCGCTTTTGAAGACCTCAAAGAAAGGTTAACCACCGCTCCTGTTCTGAATCTTCCAGATTTTGACAAAGAATTTCTGTTAGAATGTGACGCTTCTGGGAATGGTATAGGGGCCATATTAATGCAAGGGAAGAACCCAATCGCATATTTTAGTAAGGCCCTGGGAGTAAGGAACCTAACTAAGTCAGCTTACGAGAAAGAATTAATGGCTGTGGCTTTGGCCATTCAACACTGGCGGCCTTACCTCCTTGGAAGGAAATTCTTGGTGTCAACCGATCAAAAAAGCTTGAAAGAATTATTACATCAGAAAATAGTTACGGGAGACCAGCAGAATTGGGCAGCAAAGCTACTTGGGTATAATTTTGACATAGTTTATAAACCGGGTAAGCTAAATAAGGGTGCGGATGCCCTGTCAAGGATAGGAGAAACAGGGGAATGTAAAATGCTTGTATCATATCCTTCGTGGGATGAACATTCCTTGGTGGCAGAAGAGATTCGCACTGATGCTAAACTCCAAACAATCATCTCTGATTTGCAGCAAGGTTCCAAAGCACACCCTGAGTTTCGCATTCATCGGGGTGTCTTGTTATACAAGGACAGGTTGGTGTTATCCCAAACTTCCTCTTTAATCCCTCGCATGCTTCAAGAGTATCATACCTCACCTCAAGGAGGACACTCTGGTTTTATGAGAACTTACCGGAGGGTGGCGGAAAACTTATACTGGATTGGCATGAAGAACATGATTCAGGAATTCGTGCGAAGCTGTGATACCTGTCAACGTCACAAGTACCTTGCGGCTACCCCTGCAGGACTCCTCCAACCTCTGCCAATCCCTGACCAAATCTGGGAAGATGTCTCTATTGATTTCATTACAGGTTTGCCCAAATCCAAGGGCTTCGAAGCAATTCTAGTCGTAGTGGACCGCTTGTCCAAATATTGTCATTTCCTACCCTTGAAGCACCCATACTCAGCACGCAGCATAGCAGAACTTTTCACTAAGGAGATCATCAGGTTACATGGAATTCCTTCCTCAATAGTGAGCGATCGTGACCCAATCTTCGTGAGCCATTTCTGGAAAGAAATTTTCCGCCTCCAAGGAACCCAACTCAAGATGAGTCAGCTTACCATCCCGAATCCGATGGTCAAACGGAGGTGGTCAATCGCTGTTTGGAAACGTACCTACGATGCTTTTCAGCGGATCAACCTAAAACATGGGTGAGTTGGCTTCATTGGGCTGAATATTGGTTCAACACTACTTACCATTCTGCTGCAAATCAGACCCCCTTTGAGGTGGTCTATGGGCGCAAGCCACCGGTGATTACGCGTTGGGGTTTAGGAGAGACGCGGGTCGAGGCTGTGCAACGTGAACTGTTGGAACGGGATGACGCTTTGCGCCAGTTGCGCGACCAATTGCTGCGAGCCCAGGACAGGATGCGAGCCCAAGCTAATGCTAAGCGTGTGGATAAGTCTTTTGAAGTAGGGGAATGGGTCTTCGTCAAGCTTCGAGCTCATCGACAGCAGTCTGTGGTAACTCGCGTGTTTGCTAAATTAGCAGCACGTTACTACGGTCCCTATCCTATAGTAGCTCGCGTGGGTGCTGTGGCCTACCGTTTGAAGTTGCCGGAGACTTCGCGGGTTCACCCCGTTTTTCATGTTTCCGTGCTGAAAAAAGCCATAGGAAACTATGAGGTGGCTCCGGAGTTGCCTGAGGAGCTGGAAGGGGAAATCCCTGAGACAGTCCAACCAGTTAATGTGTTAGCTACTAGGTCCTTACTGGTTCAAGGGGACAACATTTCTCAAGTGCTTATTCAGTGGGAAGGCAAGTCAATTGAAGATGCTACGTGGGAAGACTCACTTACCATTCAGAGTCAGTTTCCGGGGTTCAACCTTGAGGACAAGGTTGCAGTTCTAGGAGCCGGCATTGTTAGGAACGTGAGCCAGGTGTCAAGGCCACAAGATAGATTGGCTCATCAGGAGGAGGTGGGTCCTAAGGTTTGGAGAGTATATTCGAGGAAGGGTAAGAAAGAGACTAGTGGCTAACCGTCTAACAGAATAGAGAGAGGTAGAGTGATTGTAATATCTTCATTATATAAAGAGAGTATGAGAGGTAGAAGGGGTATCCAGAGAATTGCCAGTTGTTAGTATGGATAGGAGGCTTTAGCTTCCTATAGGAGCATTGCTCTGGGCAGGGTATTTGGAACTCATTCCTTCTCTGTAAATCGTCTCTGATAATCAATAAACAATCACTATTCAGTATTTCTTGTTTACTTACTGTTCTGTGAGTGGGTTCCTAACAGGACCCAACTTATTTGTTTACTTTAAAATATTCATTATAATGATTTATTTTGTTACTCATTGAAAGACGAAGCTGCATCTGAAATGCTCACTCAATGTATCATGAGTCATTTCACTTATTTGTCTCAAGGACTCGGTAGCTACTGCTGACTAATTTTGATATGAAAAATTGACTGTAGGCATTATGTGTTTTGCTGGTATTTTATCTGTTTGATTTTTTATTTTCTTTCTTATTCTCTGTTACTGGAATAGTAGGACTAATTTGCATCGATGAATCTGTATATTGTGATCAGATGACAGATTCAGAAATGGATAGACAGAGGCAAGGCTATTTTCATCCTGAACCCCTGTATCCTTCTGAGGGCCGGCTTATAGTGTCCTCTAACGCTGGTCACCTAAAAATTGTTTGGCGTCTTCTTATTATTTTTCTGCTTTTCGGTTTTCTTTTTGGGTATGTGCTAATGTACTTATTTTTATCTACTATCAAAGGAATTTAGTTTACAAAGAAGGGACTGTTTTGTGTCAAAAACACGAATATAGCATTTGGTAGACATGTTATAACAGAACATAACATGTTTTTTAATATATTTGATGCATTTTAAAAGTAGAACGGCACACAACATAAATTAAAAAGTAGTACATTTTACTTAAATGGTTTGAACTACATACTACCTTATTGATGACTTTTTGATGGCTGATGTGTCCAATTTTTCATCATATAATGCTTCTGAAATAGTTCAAAATTCTTTATACCAGTTTTACCTCTAGCTGTAATTCTTTTTAGGTACACAATGTTTTGGCAATTCCTTAATTTGCTAACTTAGTCTAGTATTGTTTTCAGTTGATTCAATGTCTCATTTCTTTCGTCTGCTGCTGATCAATTTTCCAAAGCATAACCATGAGATATTGAGATGTACTTAAATATCAGTTCGTTTCGTTTTATTTTTCTAGTTTCAGCATGCATATTTTGTGACAGCCTTTGCTTGCATGCTTCATTTAATTTAAACAATTTGTTTTTGTTTTATCTTGTCTTTGTAGGTGAATTCTGGTCCTATAATTTGGGATAATTGAAGAAATTTATAAGAAAAGATTACCAGTAGCTCTTGGGAGCGAGTGAAAGAAATTTAGACCAAATCAGAGAAGACGACACTCTAGAAGCAGAACAAGGTCAACAACGCACTATCTTAGATGACATGATAGCTGCAGAACAAGAATGTCATACATTATGCACCACCGGAACCTTTTTCAGGGCCATTATCCACCACCTAGTTGATTTTGTGAGTTCTTTCCTTTTCTCCTCTTTAGCTTTACTTTTACATTTTGCTCAAATATTTTGTTTCAGCTGTTTTCAAAATGTAAGCCGCTCTGTCAGTACACTTTTTTAGGTATGATTAAGAATAGCTAGCACGATCATTGTTTTGATTGTCAACAAATAAATGCTTGTTCTGGTTAATTACTTGATTTTGCTCCAATAGTTTGAAGAGGAAGCTCATATTCTAAGGACATTTCGTCAATACCTTTCATTATTTTATTCTGACATATGGCTGTTTGTCCAGAAGTTTAATCTTTTCTACAGGTTTAGTTTTAAAATTGCTCCTTCTGAAATAATAAGTTCTTAAACTGGTTATTTACTTTTAGAACCAGTTCACTTTTAGTTTAGTTTATTTAGTTTAATTTTAATTTCCCTTTTTTATTCTAAGGACATTTCGTCAATACCTTTCATTATTTTATTCTGACATATGGCTGTTTTTCCAGAAGTTTAATCTTTCTACAGGTTTAATTTTAAAATTGCTCCTTCTGAAATAATAAGTTCTTAAACGGGTTATTTACTTTTAGAACCAGTTCACTTTTAGTTTAGTTTAATTTTAATTTCCCTTTTTTGAGGGTTAACTAATGTGTAGCACCCTTCTGTCACAACAAGTGGCATCTTTTAACGTATTTGGTTTCAGCTCATTGTGTTTTGCTTTATAATTGTGACGTACTGGTTGATCTATATTTTAACTACCATGTCAGCTGATGAGAATTACATGATTCTTCATCAATGGCTTCTCTTGATATTTTGTTGGTCTTTTTGCAGACGAACTTTAAATAGCTTGCCCTTTGACTTGGGTCAGGTAAATTTGTTCTCTTTTTCCACTAGACTTCATTTTTTCATGATTCAATTGGTTTGAAAACATCAAAAACAGGATATTTGAATTTTTTTCTTCGTGGACAATTTCTTAGCAAGGCTTTAGGGCTAATCAACACAAATGTGCACATCGTCGTTCAGTGCTTCCTCCACGCGCTACCAGACGGATGGCACCAAATTGTTGGCTGAGCCAGTGCTTCTTCTCCTACACGGGAGCAGCTCCACCTCGTGCCGGAGCAGAGAATTCCTAAACCTGTTGAGTTCTTTCTCAGCTCTGCGCCATTATCCACCACCTAGTTTGTTTTGTGATTTCTTTCCTTTTTCTCCTCTTTAACTTCACTTTTACATTGGGGATGATATAACATTTAAGCATTTAGTGTTATTTGTTTGCATGTACTTTTTTTGCATTATAGCATGTTATACTCATTATATCCTTTCCTAGGTTTTATCTATCTTAGTCTGTTTTCTTTAGGAAATTTTAATGTTTAATTAACTTAAGTACATGTAAACTTGTTCAAAGCAGGGTTGTGGATTAAGATCAGTTAGTGGACCCAATGCCCAAGGTACGGAGGAGGGTATATGTGAGAACGAGAAAGAACAAAGGGGTAAATGTGGAATTGATGCATGACTTAGTTAGGACGGGGATGCTATGAGTGTGGCGGGATCGTTGTGGAAAATCATTCAGGTAACCTGTATTCTGTTAGAGAGCAGAATTCCAGTAGCGATTATTACTTCTGTAGAAGTCATAGGCCGTGGTTTTACTTGTTATACTTAGTAGTAACTAAATTTTCTTTCTTTGGATTCCATCAATGATATTTGTGCATCTTGCATATTATTTCCATAGCATTTTACTTCATTTCAAAAAAAAAAAACATTTTACTTGTTTTACTTCAAATGATTTGTTTTTGTTTTGTGTTGTGTTTGTAGGTGAGTCTTGGACTCTTGGTCCAATGGAAGAGTTAAAGAAATTAGTTAGAAAAAGTTGCTGATGTCAACGATTATGCGAGTTTGCAGAACCAACACCTTTCTTAAGGCCATTATACACCACCTAGTTGACTCTGTGAGTTCTTTCCCTTTTCTCCTGTTTAACTTTTTTTAACATTGGGGACAAAGTAACATTTAGCATGAGGATATTGAGTTGGTTCTGCATAACAAAAATGGGAGATCTAAGAAAATATATACCTTTTAATCTAATTACTATCGGAGTTTGTTTTGAAAGTTTTTTTATTGCTTTAAGGGAACTAAGAAGGTAAAAGAAGGAAAAGCAAGGGTGTATTTGTGTGAGGAAGTTAGTGACGGAATTTAATTTTAATTGATGGATTTTCAAACGATTCGATGTTTCATTTCTTTCATCTACTGCTGATCAGTTTTCCAAAGCATAACCATGAGAAATTGAGATGTACTTCATATCAGTTCGTTTCGGGTATATTTTTCTGGTTTCAGCATGCATATTTTGTGACAGCCTTTGCATTCTTTCATTTAATTAAACAATTTGTTTTTGTTTTATCTTGTGTTTGTAGGTGAATTTTGGTCCTAGAATTTGGGATAATTGAAGAAATTCTCGAGAAAAGATTACTGATAGCTTTTGGGAGCAAGTGAGAGAAATTTAGACCAAATCAGAAAAGACGACACTCTAGAAGCAAAACAAGCAAGCTCAACAACACACTATCTTAGATGACATGATAGCTGCACAACAAGAATGCCATCTATTATGTGAGATATGCACCACTGGCACCTTTTTCAGGGCTATTATCCACCACCTAGTTGATTTTGTGAGTTCTTTCCTTTTTCTCCTCGTGTTTTGGCAATTCCTTAATCTGTCTTTTCAGGATAACGGTTTTGCTTAAATGCATTGGTTAATTTGTCCCATGTTACATTATTTGAGTAATCCTGCATGTATCTTGTGGACCCGGGCACAAAATACATGCAAGATGCAATAATTAACAAGGTTACTTTAGAGTCCATTCTAGTAATTGTGTTTAGTTCTTGGCTTGTTATTTTTTTGTCTGCGTTCAGATACCCTTATGGAAGGTTCTTCTATTTGTTTTCAGCTCCACTGAATTGTAGCTATTCGAGGCACATGTGATTGATTTCTTGAAGTACTTTTGACCAATTCGGGAAGGCGACAAAGGCGCACTTCACCGATCTATTCTGTTCTCTCAAATGTTTGTCATATTTTTCATTTTATCCCTCCCCCTTGCTCGCTCTCTCTCTTCTTTTTTTTTGATTCTTGATGTACTTTTCTCTAAGGTTGTAAACAGTGGAGATTTAATGATGTTTTTCTAATTTGAAAGCACACCAGATTGGATTCTTGAAGCACCACGACAAGTTTGAGCAACTACAAGGGTAAACCTCACTGCTCTCATCTGTTCTTTTTATCCTTAGTCTTATTTTTCTTTCTTTCCCCTCTGATTCTCTTTCTCTTGTCCCATGTTGCATTATTTACATTGCACTTAGAACTAAACACCCTTTTATTTTCTACAGCTTTATGCAGTTCTTCTTTCCTCAATAGATCCAATTTGCAAAGGACGATGCAATCAGCCTTTTCAGGATAACGGTTTTGCTAAAATGCATTGGTTAATTTGTCTCATATTGCATTATTCGAGTAATTATAGAATCCTGCATGTATCTTGTGTACCCGGGCACAAAACACATGCTAGGTGCTTTAATTAACTAAGGTTACTTTAGAGTCCATTCTAGTTATTGTGTTCCGTTCTTGGCATTTTATTTTTTTGTCTGCGTTCATATGCCTTTATGGAAATGGTTTCTATTTGTTTTCAGCTCCACTGAATTGTAGCTATTCGAGGCACATGTGATCGATTTCTTAAAGTTCTTTTGACCAATTCGAGAAAGCGACAAAGGCGCACCTCACCGATCTCTGATGTTCTTTCAAATGTTAGTCACTTAGTCACATTTTTCATTTTATCCCCCCTCACTTGCTCTCTTCTCTCTCTTCTTTTTTTTTGATTCTTGATGTGCTTTTCTTGCAGGTTGTCAACAATGGCGATTTAATAATCGTTTTCTAAATTGAAAGCACACCAGATTGAATTCTTGAAGCACCACAACAAGTTTGAGCTACTACAAGGGTAAACCGCACTGCTCTCATCTCTTTTTTTTATCCTTAGTCCTATTTTTCTTTCTTTCCCCTCTGATTCTGTTTCTCTTAGTGTACGGATGGTGTAGATTCCCTCGCGAACGAGACTACCAAGCGGGTGGAGGAAAACCACGATGGTGTCTGAAATCTTTCATGCGCCTCCTTCCTCTAACTGAAATAAAATAAAACGAAAGAGAAGTGAGTGCTCTAAACGCTCGGTATGAACGATATAGTCCATATTAACATTCTATTTAGCCCCTGACAAGATTTTCTTTTACTTTCTCTAGCTTGCTGGTGTACGACTTGGAGCAATGATCCTATTTTCGAGCGACAAAGCAATTTTCTTTTCCACGGTAAGTGTCTTTCTTGTATATTGGTGTTGTTATCGTAATTGTTGATTTTTTTAAACTAGAACTCGAGGGGCACTGAAACAACAACAGGCCAAGGCATTTTATCGTGTTTAGCCAAAGTTGGAGGTGCACTTGATCGAATTCTTGAAGTTCTTTGACCTGTTTGTGAAGACAACGAAGGTTAATTACATGTCATCTTCTCTTCTTTTCAGGATAACGGTCTTGCTAAAATGCATTGGTCAATTTGTCCCTTGTTTCATTATTTACATTGCACTTAGAACTAAACACCCTTTTATTTTCTACAGCTTTATGCAGTTCTTCTTTCCTCAATAGATTCAATTTGCAAAGGACAATGCAATCAGCCTTTTCAGGATAACGGTATTGTTAAAACGCATTGGTTAATTTGTCCCATATTGCATTATACGAGTAATTATAGAATCCTGCATGTATCTTGTGGACTCGGGCACAAAACACATGCTAGGTGCTATAATTAACTAAGGTTACTTTAGAGTCCGTTCTAGTTATTGTGTTCAGTTCTTGTCTTGTTATTTTTTTGACTGCGTTCAGATGCCCTTATGGAAATGTTTTCTATTTGTTTTCAGGTCCAATGAATTGTAGCTATTCGAGGCACATGTGATCGATTTACTGAAGTACTTTTGACCAATTCGGGAAAGCGACAAAGGCGCACCTCACTGATCTCTTATGTTCTCTCAAATGTTAGTCACTTAGTCACATTTTTCATTTTAACCCCCCCCCCCCCTCTCACTCGCTCTCTTCTCTCTTCTCTCTTCTTCTTTTTTGATTCTTGATGTGCTTTTCTTGCAGGTTTTCAACAATGGCGATTTAATGATCTTTTTCTAATTTGAAAGGAAACCATATTGAATTCTTGAAGCATCACGACAAGTTTTAGCAATAACAAGGGTAAACCTCACTGCTCTCATCTCTTCTTTTTATCCTTAGTCTTATTTTTCTCTTTCCCCTCTGATTCTCTTTCTCTTAGGGTATGGGTGGTGTAGATTCCCTCTCGAACGAGACAACCAAGCGGGTGGAGGAAAACCACGATGGTGTCTTAAATCTTTCATGCTGCTCCTTCCTCTAACAGGAATAAAATAAAACGAAATAGAAGTGAGTGCTCTAAACGCTCGGTATGAACGATATAGTCCACATTAACATTCTATTAAGCCCCTGACAATATTTTCTTTTACTTTCTCTAGCTTGCTGGTGTACGTCTTGGAGCAATGATCCAATTTTCGAGCGACAAAGCAATTAGCCTTTCCACGATAAGCGTCTTTCTTGTATAATGGTGTAGTTTTCCTAATTGTTGATTTTTTTTAACTAGAACTTGAGGGCCTAGGCATTTTATTTTGTTTAGCCAGAGTTAGAGGCGCACTTGATCGAATTCTTGAAGTTCTTTGATCAGTTCGTGAAGACAACGAAGGTTACTTACATGCCATCTTCTCTTCTTTTCAGGATAACGGTCTTGCGAAAATGCATTGGTTAATTTGTCCCATGTTGCATTATTTACATTGCACTTAGAACTAAACACCCTTTTATTTTCTACAGCTTTATGCGGTTCTTCTTACCTTAATAGATCCAATTTGCAAAGGACGATGTAATCAGCCTTTTCAGGATAACGGTTTTGCTAAAACGCATTGGTTAATTTGTCTCATATTGCATTATTCGAGTAATTATAGAATCCTGCATGTATCTTGTGGACCCGGGCACAAAACACATGCTAGGTGCTATAATTATCAAAGGTTACTTTAGAGTCCATTCTAATTATTGTGTTCAGTTCTTGTCTTGTTATTTTTTTTACTGCGTTCAGATGCCCTTATGGAAATGTTTTCTATTTATTTTCAGGTCCACTGAATTGTAGCTATTCGAGGCACATGTGATCGATTTATTGAAGAACTTTTGACCAATTCGGGAAAGCGACAAAGGCGCAAATCGCTGATCTCTTATGTTCTCTCAAATGTTAGTCACTTGGTCACATTTTTCATTTTACCCCCCCCCCCCCACCCCTCACTCGCTCTCTTCCCTCTTCTTGTTTTTTGATTCTTGATGTGCTTTTCTTGCAGGTTTTCAACTATAGCGATTTAATGATCTTTTTCTAATTTGAAAGGAAATCAGATGGAATTCTTGAAGCATCACGACAATTTTGAGCAATAACAAGTTTAAACCTCACTGCTCTCATCTCTTCTTTTTATCCTTAGTCTTATTTTTCTTTCTTTCCCCTCTGATTCTCTTTCTCTTAGGGTATGGATGGTGTAGATTCCCTCTCGAACGAGACAACCAAGCGGGTGGAGGAAAACCACGATGGTGTCTTAAATCTTTCATGCTGCTCCTTCCTCTAACAGGAATAAAATAAAACGAAATAGAAGTGAGTGCTCTAAACGCTCGGTATGAACGATATAGTCCACATTAACATTCTAATAAGCCCCTGACAATATTTTCTTTTACTTTCTCTAGCTTGCTGGTGTACGTCTTGGAGCAATGATCCAATTTTCGAGCGACAAAGCAATTAGCCTTTCCACGATAAGCGTCTTTCTTGTATAATGGTGTAGTTTTCCTAATTGTTGATTTTTTTTAACTAGAACTTGAGGGCCTAGGCATTTTATTTTGTTTAGCCAGAGTTAGAGGCGCACTTGATCGAATTCTTGAAGTTCTTTGATCAGTTCGTGAAGACAACGAAGGTTACTTACATGCCATCTTCTCTTCTTTTCAGGATAACGGTCTTGCGAAAATGCATTGGTTAATTTGTCCCATGTTGCATTATTTACATTGCACTTAGAACTAAACACCCTTTTATTTTCTACAGCTTTATGCGGTTCTTCTTACCTTAATAGATCCAATTTGCAAAGGACGATGTAATCAGCCTTTTCAGGATAACGGTTTTGCTAAAACGCATTGGTTAATTTGTCTCATATTGCATTATTCGAGTAATTATAGAATCCTGCATGTATCTTGTGGACCCGGGCACAAAACACATGCTAGGTGCTATAATTATCAAAGGTTACTTTAGAGTCCATTCTAATTATTGTGTTCAGTTCTTGTCTTGTTATTTTTTTTACTGCGTTCAGATGCCCTTATGGAAATGTTTTCTATTTATTTTCAGGTCCACTGAATTGTAGCTATTCGAGGCACATGTGATCGATTTATTGAAGAACTTTTGACCAATTCGGGAAAGCGACAAAGGCGCAAATCGCTGATCTCTTATGTTCTCTCAAATGTTAGTCACTTGGTCACATTTTTCATTTTACCCCCCCCCCACCCCTCACTCGCTCTCTTCCCTCTTCTTGTTTTTTGATTCTTGATGTGCTTTTCTTGCAGGTTTTCAACTATAGCGATTTAATGATCTTTTTCTAATTTGAAAGGAAATCAGATGGAATTCTTGAAGCATCACGACAATTTTGAGCAATAACAAGTTTAAACCTCACTGCTCTCATCTCTTCTTTTTATCCTTAGTCTTATTTTTCTTTCTTTCCCCTCTGATTCTCTTTCTCTTAGGGTATGGATGGTGTAGATTCCCTCTCGAACGAGACAACCAAGCGGGTGGAGGAAAACCACGATGGTGTCTTAAATCTTTCATGCTGCTCCTTCCTCTAACAGGAATAAAATAAAACGAAATAGAAGTGAGTGCTCTAAACGCTCGGTATGAACGATATAGTCCACATTAACATTCTAATAAGCCCCTGACAATATTTTCTTTTACTTTCTCTAGCTTGCTGGTGTACGTCTTGGAGCAATGATCCAATTTTCGAGCGACAAAGCAATTAGCCTTTCCACGATAAGCGTCTTTCTTGTATAATGGTGTAGTTTTCCTAATTGTTGATTTTTTTTAACTAGAACTTGAGGGCCTAGGCATTTTATTTTGTTTAGCCAGAGTTAGAGGCGCACTTGATCGAATTCTTGAAGTTCTTTGATCAGTTCGTGAAGACAACGAAGGTTACTTACATGCCATCTTCTCTTCTTTTCAGGATAACGGTCTTGCGAAAATGCATTGGTTAATTTGTCCCATGTTGCATTATTTACATTGCACTTAGAACTAAACACCCTTTTATTTTCTACAGCTTTATGCGGTTCTTCTTACCTTAATAGATCCAATTTGCAAAGGACGATGTAATCAGCCTTTTCAGGATAACGGTTTTGCTAAAACGCATTGGTTAATTTGTCTCATATTGCATTATTCGAGTAATTATAGAATCCTGCATGTATCTTGTGGACCCGGGCACAAAACACATGCTAGGTGCTATAATTATCAAAGGTTACTTTAGAGTCCATTCTAATTATTGTGTTCAGTTCTTGTCTTGTTATTTTTTTTACTGCGTTCAGATGCCCTTATGGAAATGTTTTCTATTTATTTTCAGGTCCACTGAATTGTAGCTATTCGAGGCACATGTGATCGATTTATTGAAGAACTTTTGACCAATTCGGGAAAGCGACAAAGGCGCAAATCGCTGATCTCTTATGTTCTCTCAAATGTTAGTCACTTGGTCACATTTTTCATTTTACCCCCCCCCCCCCCCACCCCTCACTCGCTCTCTTCCCTCTTCTTGTTTTTTGATTCTTGATGTGCTTTTCTTGCAGGTTTTCAACTATAGCGATTTAATGATCTTTTTCTAATTTGAAAGGAAATCAGATGGAATTCTTGAAGCATCACGACAATTTTGAGCAATAACAAGTTTAAACCTCACTGCTCTCATCTCTTCTTTTTATCCTTAGTCTTATTTTTCTTTCTTTCCCCTCTGATTCTCTTTCTCTTAGGGTATGGATGGTGTAGATTCCCTCTCGAACGAGACAACCAAGCGGGTGGAGGAAAACCACGATGGTGTCTTAAATCTTTCATGCTGCTCCTTCCTCTAACTGGAATAAAATAAAACGAAATAGAAGTGAGTGCTCTAAACGCTCGGTATGAACGATATAGTCCACATTAACATTCTATTAAGCCCCTGACAATATTTTCTTTTACTTTCTCTAGCTTGCTGGTGTACGTCTTGGAGCAATGATCCAATTTTCGAGCGACAAAGCAATTAGCCTTTCCACGGTAAGCGTCTTTCTTGTATAATGGTGTAGTTTTCCTAATTGTTGATTTTTTTTAACTAGAACTTGAGGGCCTAGGCATTTTATTTTGTTTAGCCAGAGTTAGAGGCGCACTTGATCGAATTCTTGAAGTTCTTTGATCAGTTCGTGAAAACAACGAAGGATACTTCCATGCCATCTTCTCTTCTTTTCAAGATAACGATCTTGCGAAAATGCATTGATTAATTTGTCCCATGTTGCATTATTTGCATTGTACTTAGAACTAAACACCCTTCTGTTTTCTACAGCTTTATGCAGTTCTTCTTTCCTCAATAGATCCAATTTACAAAGGACGATGCAATCAACTTTTTCAGGGTAACGGTTTTGCTAAAATGCATTGGTTAATTTGTCTCATATTGCATTATTCGAGTAATTGTAGAATCTTGCATGTATCTTGTGTACCCGGGCACAAAACACATGCAAGGTGCTATAATTAACTAAGGTTACTTTAGAGTCCATTCTAGTTATTGTGTTCAGTTCTTGGCTTGTTATTTTTTTGTCTGCGTTCAGATGCCCTTATGGAAATGTTTTCTATTTATTTTCAGCTCCACTGAATTGTAGCTATTTGAGGCACATGTGATCGATTTCTTGGAAGTATTTTTGACCAATTCAGGAAGGCGACAAAGGCGCACCTCACCGATTTCTTATGTTCTCTCAAATGTTAGTCATATTTTTCATTTTATGCCCCCCCTCACTCGCTCTCATCTCTCTCTTTTTTTTTTTTTGATTCTTGATGTGCTTTTCTTGCAGGTTGTCAACAATGGCGATTTAATGATCCTTTTCTAATTTGAAAGCACACCAGATTGAATTCTTGAAGCACCACGACAAGTTTGAGCTACTACTAGGGTAAACCTCTCTGCTCTCATTTCTTTTTTTATCCTTAGTCTTATTATTCTCTCTTTCCCCTCTGATTCTCTTTCTCTTAGGGTATGGATGGTGTAGAATCCCTCGCGAACGAGAATACCAAGCGGGTGGAGGAAAACCATGATGGTGTCTGAAATCTTTCATGCGCCTCCTTCCTCTAACTGAAATAAAATAAAACGAAAGAGAAGTGAGTGTTCTAAACGCTAGGTATGAACGATATAGTCCACATTAACATTCTATTTAGCCCCTGACAATATTTTCTTTTACTTTCTCTAGCTTGCTGGTGTACGTCTTGGAGCAATGATCCTATTTTCGAGCGACAAAGCAATTAGCCTTTCCACGGTAAGCGTCTTTCTTGTATAATGGTGTAGTTTTCCTAATTGTTGATTTTTTTTAACTAGAACTTGAGGGCCTAGGCATTTTATTTTGTTTAGCCAGAGTTAGAGGTGCACTTGATCGAATTCTTGAAGTTCTTTGATCAGTTCGTGAAGACAACGAAGGATACTTCCATGCCATCTTCTCTTCTTTTCAGGATAACGGTCTTGCGAAAATGCATTGGTTAATTTGTCCCATGTTGCATTATTTACATTGTACTTAGAACTAAACACCCTTTTGTTTTCTACAGCTTTATGCAGTTCTTCTTTCCTCAATAGATCCAATTTACAAAGGACGATGCAATCAGCTTTTTCAGGATAACAGTTTAGCTAAAATGCATTGGTTAATTTGTCTCTTATTGCATTATTCGAGTAATTGTAACATCCTGCATGTATCTTGTGTACCCGGGCACAAAACACATGCTAGGTGCTATAATTAACTAAGGTTACTTTAGAGTCCATTCTAGTTATTGTGTTCAGTTCTTGGCTTGTTATTTTTTTGTCTTCGTTCAGATGCCCTTATGGAAATGTTTTCTATTTGTTTTCAGCTCCACTGATTTGTAGCTATTCAAGGCACATGTGATCGATTTCTTGAAGTACTTTTGACAAATTCGGTAAAAAGACAAAGGCGCACCTCACCGATCTCTGATGTTTTCTCAAATGTTAGTCACTTAGTCACATTTTTCAATTATCACCCCTCACTCGCTCTCTTCTCTCTCTTTTTTTTTTTTATTCTTGATGTGCTTTTCTTGCAGTATGTCGACAATGGCAATTTAGCGATCTTTTTCTAATTTGAAAGCACACCTGATTGAATTCTTGAAGCACCATGAAAAGTTTGAGCTTCTACAAGGGTCAACCTCTCGGTTCTCATCTCTTTTTTTATCCTTAGTCTTATTTTTGTTTCTTTCCCCTCTGATTCTCTTTCTCTTAGGGTATGGATGGTGTAGATTCCCTCGCGAACGAGACAACAAAGCGGTTGGAGGAAAACCACGATGGTGTCTGAGATCTTTCATGCGCCTCCTTCCTCTAACTGAAATAAAATAAAACGAAAGAGAAGTGAGTGCTCTAACGCTCGGTATGACTGATATAGTCCATCTTAACATTCTATTTAGCCCCTGCAAGATATTCTTTTACTTTCTCTAGCTTGCTGGTGTACGTCTTGGAGCAATAATCCTATTTTCGAGCAACAAAGCAATTATCTTTTCAACGTAAGTGTCTTTCTTGTATATTGGTGTTGTTATCCTAATTGTTGATTTTTTTAAACTAGAACTCGAGGGGCACTGAATCAACAACGGGCCAAGGCATTTTATCGTGCTTAGCCAAAGTTGGAGGCGCACTTGAAAATCTTGAAGTTCTATGACCTGTTCGTGAAGACAACGAAGTTTAATTACATGCCATCTTCTCTTCTTTTCAGGATAACGGTCTTGCTAAAATGCATTGGTTAATTTGTCTCATGATGCACTATTTACATTGCACTTAGAACTAAACACCCTTTTATTTTCTACAGCTCTATGGAGTTCTTATTTCCTCAAAGGATCCCATTTGCAAAGGACGATGCAATCCGCCTTTTCAGGATAACGGTTTTGCTTAAACGCATTGTTTAATTTGTCCCATATTGCATTATTCGAGTAATTACAGAATCCTGCATGTATCTTGTGTACCCGGGCACAAAACACATGCAAGGTGCTATAATTAACTAAGGTTACTTTAGAGTCCATTCTAGTTATTGTTTTCAATTCTTGTCTTGTTATTTGATGTCTGCGTTCAGATTGCCTTATGAAAATGTTTTCTATTTGTTTTCAGCTCCACTGAATTGTAGCTATTGTAGGCACAAGTGATCGATTTCTTGGAGTATTTTTGACCAATTCAGGAAGGCGACAAAGGCGCACCTCACCGATCTCTTATGTTCTCTCAAATGTTAGTCATATTTTTCATTTTATTCCCCCCCCTCACTCGCTCTCTTCTCTTTCTTCTTTATTTTTGATTCTTGAAGTACTTTTCTTGCAGGTTGTCTACAATGGAGATTTAATGATCTTTTTCTAATTTGAAAGCTTACCAGATTGAATTCTTGAAGCACCACGACAAGTTTGAGCAACTACAACGGTAAACCTCACTGCTCTCATCTCTTCTTTTTATCCTTAATCTTCTTTTTCTTTCTTTCCCCTCTGATTCTTTCTCTTAGGGTATGGATGGTGTAGATATCCTCGCGAACGAGACAACCGTGCCGGTGGAGGATAACCACGATGGTGTCTGAAATCTTTCATGCTGCTCCTTCCTCTAACTGGAATAAAATAAAACGAACTAGAAGTGAGTGCACTAAACGCTCGGGATGACCGATATAGTCCATTTTAATATTCTATTTAGCCCCTGACAATATTTTCTTTTACTTTCTCTAGCTTGCTGGTGTACGTCTTGGAGCAATGATCCTATTTTCGAGCGACAAAGCAATTAGCCTTTCCACGGTAAGCGTCTTTCTTGTATAATGGTGTAGTTTTCCTAATTGTTGATTTTTTTAAACTAGAACTTGAGGGCCTAGGTATTTTATTTTGTTTAGCCAGAGTTAGTGGCGCACTTGATCGAATTCTTGAAGTTCTTTGATCGGGATGACCGATATAGTCCATTTTAATATTCTATTTAGCCCCTGACAATATTTTCTTTTACTTTCTCTAGCTTGCTGGTGTACGTCTTGGAGCAATGATCCTATTTTCGAGCGACAAAGCAATTAGCCTTTCCACGGTAAGCGTCTTTCTTGTATAATGGTGTAGTTTTCCTAATTGTTGATTTTTTTAAACTAGAACTTGAGGGCCTAGGTATTTTATTTTGTTTAGCCAGAGTTAGTGGCGCACTTGATCGAATTCTTGAAGTTCTTTGATCAGTTCGTGAAGACAACGAAGGATACTTCCATGCCATCTTCTCTTCTTTTCAAGATAACGGTCTTGCGAAAATGCATTGATTAATTTGTCGCATGTTGCATTATTTGCATTGTACTTAGAACTAAACACCCTTTTGTTTTCTACAGCTTTATGCAGTTCTTCTTTCCTCAATAGATCCAATTTACAAAGGACGATGCAATCAGCTTTTTCAGGGTAACGGTTTTGCTAAAATGCATTGGTTAATTTGTCTCATATTGCATTATTCGAGTAATTGTAGAATCTTGCATGTATCTTGTGTACCCGGGCACAAAACACATGCAAGGTGCTATAATTAACTAAGGTTACTTTAGAGTCCATTCTAGTTATTGTGTTCGGTTCTTGGCTTGTTATTTTTTTGTCTGCGTTCAGATGCCCTTATGGAAATGTTTTCTATTTCTTTTCAGCTCCACTGAATTGTAGCTATTTGAGGCACATGTGATCGATTTCTTGGAATTATTTTTGACCAATTCAGGAAGGCGACAAAGGCGCACCTCACCAATTTCTTATGTTCTCTCAAATGTTAGTCATATTTTTCATTTTATTCCCCCCCTCACTCGCTCTCTTCTCTCTCGTCTTTTTTTTTTTTATTCTTGATGTGCTTTTCTTGCAGGTTGTCAACAATGGCGATTTAATGATCTTTTTCTAATTAGAAAGCACACCAGATTGAATTCTTGATGCACCACGACAAGTTTGAGCTACTACAAGGGTAAACCTCTCTGCTCTCATTTCTTTTTTTATCCTTAGTCTTATTATTCTTTCTTTCCCCTCTGATTCTCTTTCTCTTAGGGTATGGATGGTGTAGATTCCCTCGCTAACGAGACTACCAAGCGGGAGGAGGAAAACCACGATGGTGTCTGAAATCTTTCATGCGCCTCCTACCTCTAACTGAAATAAAATAAAACGAAAGAGAAGTGAGTGCTCTAAACGCTCGGTATGAACTATATAGTTCACATTAACATTCTATTTAGCCCTTGACAATATTTTCTTTTACTTTCTCTAGCTTGCTGGTGTTCGTCTTGGAGCAATGATCCTATTTTCGAGTGACAAAGCAATTATCTTTTCCACGGTAAGTGTCTTTCTTGTATATTGGTGTTGTTATCCTAATTGTTGATTTTTTTAACCTAGAACTCGTGGGGCACTGAAACAACAACGGGCCAAGGCATTTTATCGTGTTTAGCCAAAGTTGGAGGTGCACTTAATCGAATTCTTGAAGTTGTTTGACCTGTTCGTGAAGACAACGAAGGTTAATTAAATGCCATCTTCTCTTCTTTTCAGGATAACGGTCTTGCTAAAATGCATTGGTTAATTTGTCCCATGTTGCATTATTTATATTGCACTTAGAACTAAACACCCTTTTATTTTCTACAGCTTTATGCAGTTCTTCTTTCCTCAATAGATCCAATTTGCAAAGGACGATGCAACCAGCCTTTTCAGGATAACGGTTTTGCTAAAACGCATTGGTTAATTTGTCCCATATTGCATTATTCGAGTAATTATAGAATCCTGCATGTATCTTGTGGACCCGAGCACAAAACACATGCTAGGTGCTATAATTAACTAATGTTACTTTAAAGTCCATTCTAGTTATTGTGTTCAGTTCTTGGCATGTTATTTTTTTGTCTGCGTTCAGATGCCCTTAAGGAAATGTTTTCTATTTGTTTTCAGGTCCACTGAATTGTAGTTAGTCGAGGCAAATGTGATCGATTTATTGAAGTACTTTTGACCAATTCGGGAAAGCGACAAAGGCGCACCTCGCCGATCTCTTATATTCTCTCAAATGTTAGTCACTTAGTCACATTTTTCATTTTACCCCTCACTCACTCTCTTCTCTCTTCTTTTTTGATTCTTGATGTGCTTTTCTTGCAGGTTTTCTACAATGGCGATTTAATGATCTTTTTCTAATTTGAAAGGAAACCAGATTGAATTCTTGAAGCATCACGACAAGTTTTAGCAATAACAAGGGTAAACCTCACTGCTCTCATCTCTTCTTTTTATCCTTAGTCTTATTTTTCTTTCTTTCCCCTCTGATTCTATTTCTCTTAGGGTATGGGTGGTGTAGATTCCCTCTCGAACGAGACAACCAAGCGGGTGGAGGAAAACCACGATGGTGTCTTAAATCTTTCATGCTGCTCCTTCCTCTAACTGGAATAAAATAAAACGAAAGAGAAGTGTGTGCTCTAAACGCTCGGTATGAACGATATAGTCCACATTAACATTCTATTTAGCCCCTGACAATATTTTCTTTTCCTTTCTCTAGCTTGCTGGTGTACGTCTTTGAGCAATGATTCTATTTTCGAGCGACAAAGCAATTAGCCTTTCCACGGTAAGCGTGTTTCTTTTATAATGGTGTAGTTTTCCTAATTGTGGATTTTTTTAAACTAGAACTTGAGGGCCTAGGTCTTTTATTTTGTTTAGCCAGAGTTAGAGGCGCACTTGATCGAATTCTTGAAGTTCTTTGATCAGTTCGTGAAGACAACGAAGGATACTTCCGTGCCATCTTCTCTTCTTTTCAAGATAACGGTCTTGCGAAAATGCATTGATTAATTTGTCCCATGTTGCATTATTTACATTGTACTTAGAACTAAACACCCTTTTGTTTTCTACAGCTTTATGCAGTTCTTCTTTCCTCAATAGATCCAATTTACAAAGGACGATGCAATCAGCTTTTTCAGGATAACGGTTTTGCTAAAATGCATTGGTTAATTTGTCTCATATTGCATTATTCGAGTAATTGTAGAATCCTGCATGTATTTTGTGTCCCCGGGCACAAAACACATGCTAGGTGCTATAATTGACTAAGGTTACTTTAGAGTCCATTCTAGTTATTGTTTTCAGGTCTTGGGTTGTTATTTTTTTTTTGGCATTCAGATGCCCTTATGGAAATGTTTTCTATTTGGTTTCCGCTCCACTGAATTGTAGCTATTGGAGGCACATGTGATCGATTTCTTGAAGTACTTTTGACCAATTCGGTAAAGCGACAAAGGCGCACTTCACCGATCTCTGATCTCTCAAATGTTAGTCACTTAGTCACATTTTTCAATTTAACCCCCCTCACTCGCTCTCTTCTCTCTCTTTTTTATTTTTGATTCTAGATGTGCTTTTGTTGCAGGTTTTCAACAATGGCGATTTAATGATCCTTTTCTAATTTGAAAGCACACCAGATTGAATTCTTGAAGCACCACGACAAGTTTGAGCTACTACTAGGGTAAACCTCTCAGCTCTCATTTCTTTTTTTATCCTTAGTCTTATTATTCTTTCTTTCCCCTCTGATTCTCTTTCTCTTAGGGTATGGATGGTGTAGAATCCCTCGCGAACGAGAATACCAAGGGGGTGGAGGAAAACCATGATGGTGTCTGAAATCTTTCATGCGCCTCCTTCCTCTAACTGAAATAAAATAAAACGAAAGACAAGTGAGTGCTCTAAACGCTCGGTATGAACGATATAGTCCACATTAACATTCTATTTAGCCCCTGACAATATTTTCTTTTACTTTCTCTAGCTTGCTGGTGTACATCTTGGAGCAATGATCCTATTTTCGAGCGACAAAGCAATTAGCCTTTCCACGGTAAGCGTCTTTCTTGTATAATGGTGTAGTTGTCCTAATTGTTGATTTTTTTTAACTAGAACTTGAGGGCCTAGGCATTTTATTTTGTTTAGCCAGAGTTAGAGGCGCACTTGATCGAATTCTTGAAGTTCTTTGATCAGTTCGTGAAGACAACGAAGGATACTTCCATGCCATCTTCTCTTCTTTTCAGGATAACGGTCTTGCGAAAATGCATTGGTTAATTTGTCCCATGTTGCATTATTTACATTTTACTTAGAACTAAACACCCTTTTGTTTTCTACAGCTTTATGCAGTTCTTCTTTCCTTAATGGATCCAATTTACAAAGGACGGTGCAATCAGCTTTTTCAGGATAGCAGTTTTGCTAAAATGCATTGGTTAATTTGTCTCTTATTGCATTATTCGAGTAATTGTAACATCCTGCATGTATCTTGTGTACCCGGGCACAAAACACATGCTAGGTACTATAATTAACTAAGGTTACTTTAGAGTCCATTCTAGTTATTGTGTTCAGTTCTTGGCTTGTTATTTTTTTGTCTTCGTTCAGATGCCCTTATGGAAATGTTTTCTATTTGTTTTCAGCTCCACTGAATTGTAGCTATTCAAGGCACATGTGATCGATTTCTTGAAGTACTTTTGACCAATTCGGTTAAAAGACAAAGGCGCACCTCACCGATCTCTGATGTTCTCTCAAATGTTAGTCACTTAGTCACATTTTTCAATTTATCACCCCTCACTCGCTCTCTTCTCTCTCTTCTTTTTTTTTTGATTCTTGATGTGCTTTTCTTGCAGTATGTCGACAATGGCGATTTAGCGATCTTTTTCTAATTTGAAAGCACACCTGATTGAATTCTTGAAGCACCACGAAAAGTTTGAGCTTCTACAAGGGTCAACCTCTCGGTTCTCATCTCTTTTTTTAATCCTTAGTCTTATTTTTTTTCTTTCCCCTCTGATTCTCTTTCTCTTAGGGTATGGATGGTGTAGATTCCCTCGCGAACGAGACAACCAAGCGGGTGGAGGAAAACCACGATGGTGTCTGAAATCTTTCATGCGCCTCCTTCCTCTAACTGAAATAAAATAAAACGAAAGAGAAGTGAGTTCTCTAAACGCTCGGTATGACTGATATAGTCCATCTTAACATTCTATTTAGCCCCTGCAAGATATTCTTTTACTTTCTCTAGCTTGCTGGTGTACGTCTTGGAGCAATAATCCTATTTTCGAGCAACAAAGCAATTATCTTTTCAACGGTAAGTGTCTTTCTTGTATATTGGTGTTGTTATCCTAATTGTTGATTTTTTTAAACTAGAACTCGAGGGGCACTGAATCAACAACGGGCCAAGGCATTTTATCGTGCTTAGCCAAAGTTGGAGGCGCACTTGAAAATCTTGAAGTTCTATGACCTGTTCGTGAAGACAACGAAGTTTAATTACATGCCATCTTCTCTTCTTTTCAGGATAACGGTCTTGCTAAAATGCATTGGTTAATTTGTCTCATGATGCACTATTTACATTGCACTTTGAACTAAACACCCTTTTATTTTCTACAGCTCTATGGAGTTCTTATTTCCTCAATGGATCCCATTTGCAAAGGACGATGCAATCCGCCTTTTCAGGATAACGGTTTTGCTTAAACGCATTGTTTAATTTGTCCCATATTGCATTATTCGAGTAATTATAGAATCCTGCATGTATCTTGTGTACCCGGGCACAAAACACATGTAAGGTGCTATAATTAACTAAGGTTACTTTAGAGTCCATTCTAGTTATTGTTTTCAATTCTTGTCTTGTTATTTGATGTCTGCGTTCAGATTGCCTTATGAAAATGTTTTCTATCAGATTGCCTTATGAAAATGTTTTCTATTTGTTTTCAGCTCCACTGAATTGTAGCTATGGTAGGCACAAGTGATCGATTTCTTGAAGTATTTTTGACCAATTCAGGAAGGCGACAAAGGCGCACCTCACCGATCTCTTATGTTCTCTCAAATGTTAGTCATATTTTTCATTTTATTCCCCCTCCTCACTCGCTCTCTTCTCTCTCTTCTTTATTTTTGATTCTTGAAGTACTTTCTTGCAGGTTGTCTACAATGGAGATTTAATGATCTTTTTCTAATTTGAAAGCTTACCAGATTGAATTCTTGGAGCACCACGACAAGTTTGAGCAACTACAAGGGTAAACCTCACTGCTCTCATCTCTTCTTTTTATCCTTAGTCTTATTTTTGTTTCTTTCCCCTCTGATTCTCTTTCTCTTAGGGTATGGATGGTGTAGATTCCCTCGCGAACGCGACAACCGTGCCGGTGGAGGATAACCACGATGGTGTCTGAAATCTTTCATGCTGCTCCTTCCTCTAACTGGAATAAAATAAAACGAACTAGAAGTGAGTGCACTAAACGCTCGGGATGACCGATATAGTCCATTTTAATATTCTATTTAGCCCCTGGCAATATTTTCTTTTACTTTCTCTAGCTTGCTGGTGTACGTCTTGGAGCAATGATCCTATTTAAGATCGACAAAGCAATTAGCCTTTCCACGGTAAGAGTCTTTCTTGTATAATGGTGTAGTTATCCTAATTGTTGATTTTTTAAAACTAGAACTCGAGGGGCACTGAAACAACAACGGGCCAAGGCATTTTATCGTGTTTACCCAAAGTTGAAAGCGCCCTTGATCGAATTCTTGAATTTCTTTGACCAGTTCGTGAAGACAACGAAGGTTAGTTACATGCCATCTTCTCTTCTTTTCAGGATAACGGTCTTGCGAAAATGCATTGGGCAAATTTGTCCCATGTTGCACTATTTACATTGTACTTAGAACTAAACACCCTTTTATTTTCTACAGCTTTATGCAGTTCTTCTTTCCTCAATAGATCCAATTTGCAAAGGACGATGCAATCAGCATTTTCAGGATAACGATTTTGCTAAAACGCATTGGTTAATTTGTCCCATATTGCATTATTCGAGTAATTATAGAATCCTGCATTTATCTTGTGTACCCGGGCACAAAACACATGCAAGGTGCTATAATTAACTAAGGTTACTTTAGAGTCCATTCTAGTTATTGTGTTCAATTCTTGTCTTGTTATTTTGTGTCTGTGTTCAGATGCCCTTATGGAAATGTTTTCTGTTTGTTTTCAGCTCCACTGAATTGTAGCTATTCTAGGCACAAGTGATCGATTTCTTGAAGTATTTTTGACCAATTCAGGAAGGCGACAAAGGCGCACCTCACCGATCTCTTATGTTCTCTAAAATGTTAGTCATATTTTTCATTTTATTCCCCTCCCCCCCCTCACTCGCTTCTTCTCTCTCTTCTTTATTTTTGATTCTTGAAGTACTTTTCTTGCAGGTTGTCAACAATGGAGATTTAATTATCTTTTTCTAATTCGAAAGCTCACCAGATTGAATTCTTGAAGCACCTTGACAAGTTTGAGCAACTACAAGGGTAAACCTCACTGCTCTCATCTCTTCTTTTTATCCTTTGTCTTATTTTTCTTTCTTTCCCCTCTGATTCTCTTTCTCTTAGGGTATGGATGGTGTAGATTCCCTCGCGAACAAGACAACCATGCCGGTGGAGGAAAACCACGATGGTGTCTTAAATCTTTCATGCTGCTCCTTCCTCTAACTGGAATAAAATAAAACGAAAGAGAAGTGAGTGCACTAAACGCTCGGTATGACCGATATAGTCCAGTTTAATATTCTATTTAGCCCCTGACAATATTTTCTTTTACTTTCTCTAGCTTGCTGGTGTATGTCTTGGAGCAGTGATCCTATTTTAGATCGATAAAGCAATTAGCCTTTCCACGGTAAGTGTCTTTCTTGTATAATGGTGTAGTTATCCTAATTGTTGATTTTTTAAAACTAGAACTCGAGGGGCACTGATACAACAACGGGCCAAGGCATTTTATCGTGTTTAGCCAAAGTTGGAGGCGCACTTGATCGAATTCTTGAAGTTCTTTGATAGGATCCCTAATGATTTGCCACATGTGGAATTAATTCATAATAGGACAAATAGGCCAAGAATCTTTCAGGTGTATTCTAGAAGGGGCAAGAAGGGAAATAGTGGCTAAGTTAGTTAGAGGGATAACGGATAGGGAAAAGGAGAGCTGGCAGGTAGATAGAGAATATAAGGCAAGCAGAGGGAATGTTGAGATCATCTTGGAATTCTGTGTATTCATTATGTATAGGAAGTATTGACTTCCTAAGCGGAGCCTAGCTCTGAGTAAAGGAAATTCTAGGATTAATACTCCTTTTCCTTTGTAGTCCCATTTCAATTCAATAAAGCTCTCAGTATTCATCTAATTCATCTTTCTATTGAAAAATACCTGTTTCTTGCAATCTGGTTCCTAACATTCTTTGACCAGTTCGTGAAGACAACGAAGGTTAATCACATGCCATCTTCTCTTCTTTTTAGGATAACGGTCTTGCTAAAATGCATTGGTTAATTTGTCCCATGATGCATTATTTACATTGGACTTTGAACTAAACACCCTTTTTTTTCTACAGCTTTATGCAGTTCTTCTTTCCTCAATAGATTCAATTTGCAAAGGACAATGCAATCAGCCTTTTCAAGATAATGGTTTTGCTGAAATGCATTGGTTAATTTGTCCCATACTGCATTATTCGAGTAATTATAGAACCCTGCATGTATCTTGTGTACCCGGGCACAAAACACATGCAAGGTGCTATAATTAACTAAGGTTACTTTAAAGTCCATTCTAGTTATTGTGTTCAATTCTTCTCTTGTTATTTTTTTGTCTGCGTTGAGATGCCCTTATGGAAATGTTTTATATTTGTTTTCAGCTCCACTGAATTGTAGCTATTTGAGGCACATGTGATCGATTTCTTGAAGTATTTTTGATCAATTCAGGAAGGCGACAAAGGTGCACCTCACCGATCTCTTATGTTCTCTCAAATGTCAGTCACTTAGTCACATTTTTCATTTTATCCCCCCCCAACCCGCTCACTTCTCTCTTCTTTTTTTTTTTTTGTTGATTCTTGATGTGCTTTTCTTGCAGGTTGTCAACAACGGCGATTTAATGAACTTTTTCTAATTTGAAAGCACACCGGATTGAATTCTTGAAGCACCAAGACAAGTTTGAGTAACTACAAGGGTAAACCTCACTGCTCTCATCTCTTCTTTTTATCCTTAGTCCTATTTTTCTTTCTTTCCCCTCTGATTCTCTTTCTCTTAGGGTATGCATGGTGCAGATTCCCTCTCGAACGAGACAACCAGGCGGGCGGAGGAAAACCACGATGGTGTCATAAATCTTTCATGCGGCTCCTTCCTCTAACTGAAATAAAATAAAACGAAAGAGAAGTGAGTGCTCTAAACGCTCTGTATGACTGATATAGTCTATTTAACCCCTGGCAATATTTTCTTTTACTTTCTTTAGCTTGCCAGTGTACGTCTTGGAGCAATGATCCTATTTTCGAGTGACAAAGCGGTTATCCTTTCCACGGAATGTGTCTTTCTTGTATAACGGTGTAGTTATCCTAAATGAGCCTTCACTACCCTTCATATCTTTCAACATCTTCTTGGTCTCACCTCAAATCCGGCTAAGAGTGAGGTTGTCTATTCCATCCATTGCCCGCATGGCGTCATAAAATCTTAGTCTTGGATCTCTCTTCGCAATGCAATAAAGAAGTCTAAATAGTTACCATTAGCAACTTCCCTTTCTCAGATTTTATTAAAAGATCAAATTGCATCCTTTTTATCTATCAATTCTCGGAAGATCACAGAGGAGGTAAATGATAAAAATATGTAAATTTTGATTGGAATAAAAACAGAAGAACATGAACCTAAGATTTCATCATACAACATTATCATAACATTGTTACTAACAATACATTTTCACTAATGGTACTTAAATCTTTTTTCTGAAAAAAAATTAAGTAGAAGAAGAAGAAGAATGATTGAGTGATTGAGTGAGTGAGTGAGTGAGAGTGAGTGAGAGATAGATATGTGCATTTTGTGATTGTTTTGAGTTCAACACTTCAATCTATTTGTTGGAACATGTTGCCATGCATTTTGTCAAAACAACCGATTGTCGAAGCAGATGCCGTGGCATCTGACCTCGTGAAGCTAGGGCATCAGTCCTCAGCTTGTGTTTCTGTTGTGGGCCCTCTGAAGATTTATTGAAGATATGTTTTTTGAGTTACTTGAGGAACAAGTAGCTGTCGAGAAGGGTTTTGAGTGTTGGGTTGTTATTTGTTGAAACAATCTTTGTTAAAAGATTGGTTTCTATCTTTTCTTGTGCAATAAGAAACCGAATCTATCAAGATTGCGTTTTGAATTGCTGTTACTGCAATCTGTTTCTTCAGCCCGTGCCAACCCTAAAGCACATGCTACCGCTGCTGAAGTCTATAAAAGGATGAAGACCTAAAACGTGAAGTGTACCGAAGCTGATAAGAGAGATCGTGTGTTTTAGGATTTGTTATTGTGCTTCGTCCTTGTTATTTGTGAATCCTCTTTGCTCACTGATTCTATAAAGCAAAGAAGGGTTCTGTGTTGTTTGATTATATTCAAACTCTGATTGTTATTGTGTTTACCAATCACTGTGGCAGTGATTGAGAGAAAGTGAGAGGGGCTCTCATACTTAGGTTGGGATTCTAAGTAGAAATACACTGGGTAGATTAGGAAGTGAACTATGAACTGAGTTGTTCATGAGTGTCTGTAATTCCTGAGTCTTGAGATAGTGGATTTCCTTTCTTTGGGTGCAAACCCTCCAGACGTAGGTGAAAGTTTTCACTGAACTGGGTTAACAATTACTGTGTGTTATTGTTTCTGTTGTTAAGTTTTGTTTTCAGTTAAGCCGTTGTCGAACCTCTTGTCCTAGCATCGTGCAGGACAATTGTATCAGAGGGAACCTGAATTTACACTATTGTTTATTATATATAGAACCTTCTAGCCTATGGCTTCTGAAATGTGCTCATAATTGAATGTTTGGAAGAGTCATTTGGGACTTTTGAATTGCTCAGAGAAACTTAAACTTTTAATCATTTTAAACATTCTATGATTCTAAAATCAGAAAATATTAAGTTCAATGTATTTTTTGGATAAGTCTCAAGAATTAAGGAACATAGTAAGTCTTGATTCTATTAAAAGATTAAGTTGCTTTTCAAGAGAGAATAGGTAAGATCTGAGAGGACAAAGGATAAGAAAAACAAGTATCCAATTGATAGTTAAATACAAGAATTAGCAAATTCAAGTTGAGCTACTAGCATATTCCATTTAACCAATCAAGTTTTATTTAGAAACTAGGACTAATCCTGGAAATGACCTTTTGAACTAAAATCTATTAAACTATGATATTTAATTTTTTTCTACACCTTCATGTGTTATTTGCCATCGAGTCTACCGAGTCTGAGCCAAAAACGAGTTTACTGTCGAGTCAACCCGTTTTCCACACCTAGACTCGCGAGTCTACCGAGTCATCGAGTATACTCGCGAGTCTGACAACCTTGGTTACTAGGTGTTCTTACATGAACAATGAGGTACTTTCTTTAGGGTTTATGGTAGCCATTGTTATGAACAAGAGAGAACCTTTTTCATTATGAATGGGGGTTAGCCTTTTATAGTGGGGGCTATCACATTTACCATAATCTATTACATTTGGGCTTTGTCTATGGTCTATTGGGTCTTAGTATCAACTCATACGCCTAACTAAGCCTATCTGGACACTAGCGAGCTCCTCCGTTAACTTGCCTTGCCCAGCGTTGTCAAAGAAATGCCACATTAACCCAGAACAACATTCTCCACCTTCACCAATCTTGTGGAAAGAAGAGAAGTTTGGATTTGGTTGGAAACCTGTGGCCAAAGGATATGAATGTGGAATGATATTTGGAGTTGGCTTGGGATATTATGTATTCTCAATCGGAAAGCCTCAATGGCTTGTGAGGATGTTTGGAGGTCAGCTTAATAAGAAGGTGAAAAAGAGGATAAAAAACAGGACTCGTGGAACAATAAATCAACTGGTTCAGATGTCATAACCTTAGAGTTATAGCAGTTGTTATCTCTTTTATTTTTGTTCTACTTTTATTATGAAAATAAATTTGAGTTTGAGAACTTTCTCAACTTGTTTATTGTAATTTGAATTTGGGGTATAAAATGGGTATTGTTAGACTTGTTTAGTTTGTTCTTTTGTATTAGGATTTTTGTATTTTGTAGGCTTCGACACTTGGGATATTGGTTTGTTTTTCCTTATGTAAATCCCTAGTGTGTGGTTGTTGCCTCCGTAAGTGAATTAATTAATAAAGCTAATTAGGAGGTTCCGTCCTCCTTTCAAAAAAAAAAGAAATTTTAATTTGGGGTGAGTTTGCTGTGTGAATGTAATATTTTACTTTTATTTGGTCTTATTATATAAGTGATATTTAATAAAATTGCAAAGATGGAGTGTGTATTAGTTGAAGGCTTAATTGCAACTTTGGTCCCTAACGTTTACCAATGCCACGATTTTGGTCCCCCACCTAATTTAATTACATGGATGGTCCCCGACGTTGTAGGTCGTGTGCAACGTTAGTCCTACCGTTTATTTCTTAATGGAGGAGGCTTACGTGGACGTCCAGTTGGAGAGAGAAATGAGGTATGAGGAGAGAGGGAAGCACGTGAGTATCACGTGACCCTTATCTGAACCCATTATACCCAAACCCTTGACCTCCCTGGAACGAAGAAGGTAACGCGATTTAGATCCCTAGGGTTTCAGATTTGGGTATAATGGATTTATATAAGGTTCACGTGAGTTCACGTGATACTCACGCGCTCCCCTCTCTCCTCGGATCTCCTTTTTCTCACCAACTAGACGTCCACGTAAGCCTCCTCCATTAAGAAATAAACGGTAGGACTAACGTTGCACGCAACCTACAACGTCGGGGACCATCCATGTAATTAAATTAAGTGAGGGACCAAAATCGTGGCATTGGTAAACGTCGGGGACCAAAGTTGTAATTAAGCCTTAGTTGAAAGGTTTTTTATCACACGTACTCTTGAATCCCTTTCAAGATTCAATTGTAGTATAGCTTATATCGCATCCACAGGGAATTGGAAATACAATGTCGCTCTTTAGCAAAATCGCTTAAGCAATAGATTCAAATTTTTTGTTTAGAGATTGTTCTTAACTAGCAACTAATAGCACATGTAAAAGTGAATAAGCGGAAGTTTAAATGGATTGAAAACAATTAGAGAAAACTGTTGGAATTGGTTGTCACCGATTAACTCAAATGCATTCTAAGATTTCATATATAAACTTTTTCCTATGGTTGGTTTCATCACATCTTGTCTTATTTTACTACACGGTCTCCTAATGCGAAGTTTATCGTTTCACCGAATTAACCCTCAATCTCTTGATTGATTAACAAAGCAAACAGCATTACCCACAGATGTTAGTTTGACTAATGATCTAATCTTATCTCTAGATCTTAGATTCATTAGATGATATCAACCTAGATCAAATTCAAATAGCTAGTTCTCACTATACTATCAAACCAAAACTCATGTTCTAGGTGATCAAACTAAAACAAGCATTAAGCACAAGGTGTATCATTGAAACCATGTATAGAAACAGATTTATATATAAAGATCAAAGTGAATACATCAAAATCAAAAGGCTAAAACCAATTCCAACAAGAAAAGCTTAGTTATCTATAGACAAGGATACTATATAGACTTACAAAGAGAATTAAGGAAGATTGATGATTTCGTGTCGTCCTTGGCGTGTCTCCCGCCCAATGGAAGGTGTTGGAACCCTAAAATTCTTCCTTTCTTGCTCCTCTTTCAGTATCTGTTTCTCTCTCAAGCTTCTCTCTCTATTTTGTGTTTTCCAAATGTTCAAAACTGTCCAAAACACATCAGATTCGAGCTTTTTATATCCCTGATCGGCCTTGGTTTGCTCAAGCCAAGCTAAGTTGGCTCAAGTGAACCTTTCTTCATGCTGAAGTAGTTAAAACCGCCTTCAGTTGGCTCAAGCGAACC
Source organism: Lotus japonicus (assembly GCF_012489685.1). NCBI lineage: Eukaryota > Viridiplantae > Streptophyta > Magnoliopsida > Fabales > Fabaceae > Lotus > Lotus japonicus. The sequence goes on from NC_080041.1 coordinate 1,927,921, forward strand.
ATGCTGAAAATCTACAGTAAAATACTATCTTTGTTCCTAATTATAAGACCTAATACAAAAAATTACGCTTATTAAGAAAACATTAAATGTATCTAATTAATGTATTGGTTTTTTAATATTTCATCTTTAACCTTTATCATTTTCTCTCACTAATTAATGGTAGATGATAATTAAAACTTTCGAATTGAAAACACACAATTAAAACTTGCGAATAAGCATGTGATGGGGGGGGGGGTGAGCGGTTATCCCTTCTATTTTTACTTCTTCGTATTTATTTAACTTTTTAGTAAATATAAATATTTAAAAACAATAAAAAGAAATAAATAAGAGAATAACAAAATGTTTATTACTTTTTCCTAATTTTAAGTGTTTATTTTTTATCGACTAGAAAAATGATTGGACCGGGTGAGTAGTAGCCTGCTTAAATTTTACCCTGGCCAACCCTACTACCAACTAGTTGGTGGGATATATCTGCAAACTCTACATTTTAGTTAGAGTAAAGATGAAGGGGAAAAAAAGTTAGAGTGAGATGAAACTTTTGAATTAAAGTGTGTTGATATCTTAACATCTTATCATAAAATGAGGATTTATTCATGAATCTCTCACCTAAAACTAAAAGAGTATTTGGCGGTTGTTGCAACATATGTCTTGACTGATTCCTAATGATATAACAACATTTCATGATGTTACCTTAACTTCCCCGTAAATCAACAGCTACATCAACATACGAAACAGACAAGTGTTACTTATAATAATACCCTCACCAAGAGTTCAAGTATTTTGAATCGAGAAACACGTGTTGCCAAATTGGTGGAAGCCATTTCAAATGCACATTCTCCCTAGAACATGAAGAAGCAAATGTTCTTCACTTCCTTTTTTTTCTTCTTTTTCTCTTTTGTTCCTTAGAAACCCCTCCATGAAGAATGTCAATGTTCTGTTTTCTAGACACCCTTCAACACATTGATTGTGTTTAAAGCAACTAGGCCTATTAATTAATCCATATATACATGCCCCTTTTTTCCTTTGCCTTTCTGCTTTGGCTTCTTTTTGTGATTGGAACAGTATTGTGGAATCAAAAGAGGGTCCCTTGCGCATTTTGATTAAATATGTGATCCAAGTCCATGAATAAGCTTGGTTGCTATGGGGTGGTTGGATTCCCTGTTTGGGGAAGGACGAAAAGTTATTAAAAGGAAGGACAGTGATGCTGGAGAAGCAGGTTTTTTTTTATTTCTTAGCTCATATATCATTGTTTTTTATTACGTGCATAGTTTTATATAATGTATCAAAAAAAAAATTAGTTTTATATAATGTATATCAAATTTTAGTTTTTACCTCAATTCATGTGTTCTTGAATTTCTAGGATTAGCTTTTCAACTTTGCTATGGTCAATTATTCAGAGATTAGATTTAAACTCTCTTAAGCTAATTATTACTTTCCCTTGGCCATTATGTGTGAGATTATATTTTATCAGCCAAGAAGATGGTGTTTTATATGTGCTATTTTATTTTCTGCAAATTTGGTTGATGTTCACACTACCCAATTCCAAAAATGGAATCATCTTTTAGAACCACTTTGTGAATGAATATGAAATAGAAACAAAGATTATATGACATTAATGACAATACCCTTGGTCTCAATACCAATATAAACCACACTATAAAACCCCTGTTGGAAGAGTTGGACCTACCATAATGTGAATATTTTCGGCTCGAACAGCATTAGCATTGTCTTCAGAATACCCAAAAAAAAGCGAAAAATGCAGGTTCTCATGGTTCAAATGATTAGGTAGAGCACTGGAGGAGATAAGAGGTTCTTTGTACAATGAGCTCCGGACCTCAGAAGGAGCCAAGCGCCAACAACAAAGATACTGTGGACCAACGGTGGCATTGACCTTCAACTTCATGGTTGCAGTTGGGATTATCATGGCAAACAAATTGGTAGGAAATTTATGTTGTGATGCCCTTTTTGGAAGTTCAGCCTATTTGATTAACAGTTCAAGCGCCTTTGGGATAGTTTGTTCATATAACTCTGTTGACAGGTAATGGGAAAAGTTGGCTTCAACTTCCCAATTTTCCTCACATTTGTTCACTACATCACCGCATGGCTTCTACTTGCCATTTTCAAGGCACTCGCGGTGCTTCCCGTCTCTCCTCCATCTAAAACAACTCCATTTTCTTCTATATTTGCACTTGGAGCTGTTATGGCTTTTGCATCTGGCCTTGCAAACACAAGCCTCAAGTATAACAGGTTGCTCCTCTTGCTTTAACATAGATTCTAGTTGGATAAAAATTAAATAGCACTTATCGGAGCTTATCAGCTAGAAAAAATACTGAATAAGCTTCAATAAGTGCTCTTTGATCCGCATCCAAACAGGCTCATAATTATATTAAAATACTTGGAACTTTCCTGTTAGCTGACAATCCACCTCATGCAGTGTTGGTTTCTACCAAATGGCTAAGATTGCTGTTACCCCAACAATTGTTCTAGCAGAGTTCATTCTTTTTGGGAAAACCATTTCTTTTAAAAAGGTCAAGAACCATGCTCCATCCTTTCTTTTTCTTTTTCTCTTTCTTAAATTATTTCAAATATGTGAAAAAGGACTATTCCATTTCCAGCACCTTCCTTATTTTTCTTATACACTAATCATGTCATTGCAATGATGCAGGTTTTGGCTTTGGCTGTGGTATCAGCAGGTGTAGCAGTTGCAACTGTGACAGATTTAGAGTTCAATTTTTTTGGTGCTATAGTTGCAGTTATATGGATAATCCCAAGTGCCATAAACAAGATTTTATGGTCTACCTTGCAACAACAAGGCAATTGGACAGCTCTCGCGTAAGTACTAGTAGTAACTACCCAATTCCTCCTTGAAAAAATTTAAGTTTTCAATGCTAAGACTCAAGACTTTCTCATTGTAGATTGATGTGGAAGACCACACCAATCACAGTTTTCTTCCTAGTGGCATTGATGCCATGGATAGATCCACCAGGAATCTTATCCTTCAAGTGGGATGTAAACAACTCAACTACCATTATGGTATCTGCTCTCCTTGGTTTTCTCTTACAGTGGTCTGGTGCCTTGGCATTGGGGTGAGACTACTTTCCTCTTCCAATTGAAAGATTCAGGGAAAATGATTTATAGTGAGAAAGGAAAAGAAGATATAGAACTAATAAATGTGATAAGAAGAGGGAAAATTAATGAATGTGATAAGAACAGAGAGAAGTAATTGATTTGATATATTGTAGATATGATAAGAAGATAGAGATAGAGAAAAACAAATGAGGTGTTTTTGGAGTGTCTGCAATATTTGGGTGTGTAAGTATCGTTACTGAAGATTAAGTGATGTACACTATTCATCTATATGATATACAGTAGTACAGAAGATGAAATTTTGGTACATTTTTATTAACTCTTAAAATGTAAATAGTATCCAGGTAATTAGTGGAATACAAACTTTTCCAAACAAATTATGGGACAGAAATAATATCCCCTAGTCTGCCAGCCCAAGTTGGTGATATGAGTGAGTTAAAATTGTTTGGAAAACTATGTATCATCTTTTAACACATGCTTCTACTTCTGATAAATATTTTTGCTCCTTGCTGGAGTGAGCTTAGTTAAGATTAGCTAACATCATTTGATGAATCAATGCAGGGCTACTTCTGCTACAACCCATGTTGTTTTAGGACAGTTTAAGACTTGTGTCATTCTGCTGGGAGGCTATCTATTATTCAAGTCAGATCCTGGGGTTATAAGCATAAGTGGAGCTGTTGTTGCTCTCTCTGGAATGTCAATTTACACAACATTAAACCTGCAAGAGTCTCAGGAAAGTACAAGCAAGCAGCTTCCAAAGCAAGTTTCACCACCTCCCCAAAAGCCTAAATCAGCTAATGAAGACAGTGAAGATTTGAATGTAAATATTACTTCCGTTGTTGTCTGAGTCATACAATGCATGTCTGGAAACTCTTCTACAATTGATTCTGGTTTCATAATTGATTATGATCAAAGAGAAGTTGATCCAAACATGCTAATAATTTGAGTACCACCAGTAAAGCAAAGTTTTTTCTCATGTGATTTGGTTAGGCAATTCAGGTCCAATTCCATTTTGCAGCAAGCCTGTTTTTTTTCCCTAGACATTCCAGCCACACTATTCAATCATTGAAAACTTGTTAAGAATATATCACCATGGCTTTTTTCCTCAAAGTTCCAATCATAGTTTCCTAATGCAAAAAAAGTAGGCTAAACTAAATGGATGTTCAAAGGCTAAAAGCACATATATTTTGACTTTAATTTTAGAATTAAAGTATAGTCTTGTTTTAATTAATATTAAAATCAAATATAACATTTTATCCAACGTGACAGTGTGATTGGATGTCAGTGTTAAACTCTTAATTTATTAATTACAAAAACATCATGTTTTTCAATTAATTTTCTTCTTTCAAATGTTTATTTAAAACAGTTACATTTCAGTGTTTCTTAAAAATATATTTAAGAATTTAATGGATATACACTATTAGTGTAAAATAGTTTTACGCTGACATCCATGCTGGAAACTTTCCACAACAAAAATCAGACAATTAGTCCATCAACATACATAATCACTTCTGAACGAAAGCTACCGAATGTAGCTTTTGGGGTTATCGTGCTTTTGATTATGTGCCCACATGTTTAATCTTATTATCAACAACAACAAAGAGACTTGAAGAAAATAGATGCCACAATTCTCATGAACCAAATAGAAACTGAAATTCGATTTCCTCTGCTATAAAAATTTAATATACAGGTGAGAATACAGATCGGAAAAATTGGTAAATCCCACCTACTCTTGGACTATTGCCTTAGTATAATATCACTGAGAATGACTATGTTTAATATAGCATCAACATGATGTTTTCTAAGAAGCAGAAGAATAGGTGAGGGCAAAATAAACTGAGGACTAAAATAATAAAATCTAATATGAGAGAGAGAGAGGGGGGGGGGGGGGGGGTGTAGGGAGGAAAAGAAAGAAGATCTGCAACTAGCACCCTTCAAATCGTTAGCACCAAATATTCCACCAAAAATAGTTGCTAATTTTCTTTTCTCATTCTTGAGCCGCATTTCTTATTTACACTGATCAGTCCAGTGTTCATGCTTCCTGGACCTGAGCACAAAATATATGCATTTTAACATTATGGCACCAAGAAAATGTGTTCCACCCTAAAAATTAGAATTCCAATTAATCTGTGAAGGCTGAGGCTGCTGCTGCTGCTGATAAGTTGCTGAAGGAGGCCTGGACGTTTCAACCGGCCCGGCCGCCGCAGCCTGAGACTGCTGCAAAAGATTAGAAGGTGGCGCTACTGTCTGTCCTGGTTGATAGAGACCAGCAAATCCCTGCGTTGGGGGGTAGGTGAGGTGTTGTCCCTGAGGAGTAAGGTTATACAAAGAACTAACTTGCAAACTGGACATATCTTGGCCAGGTGGTGCATGCATCCACATAGGAGAGCCTTCACTCTGCAGCAAAATTACAAAAACAAGTTTAGTAACTAGCAAATCCAAGAATTTCCATACAAGTTGATCAATCCAAAAGTAAACTCAATAAAAAACAAACATCGATGCTATTGAAGTGCATGTTTGGATTAGCATTGTCACAAATTGATTTTGAATAAAATTGATTTTTGTAAAATTGATTGCAGTAAAAGTGAGTTGAAAGTAAAGTGATTTATATTTGGGCACATTTATGGAAAAAAGTGACTTTTGTAGGCTAATATTGTGAAATTGAGTTGTAAATTCTCACAATTGATTATGTTTAACGAAGAAGCTACTCTCTTTAGCTTCTAGCAGAATTGATTTGGGGACTAAAATCAATTTTCCAAAATGGCTCTCGAACATCTATATTCTCATCCCGAATTGATTTTACTCTTGAGGGTGGGGGAACCAAACAGACACAAATTGAAATATGTACAGCAATCTCTTATTTTATCAAGAAATATGCTCAGGTGAAAGAAAAAAAACACAATAAGAGAACCAACCAGCTGTCCAGTTGAATAGATCTGGTTTTCCTTCAACTGAGATACTGAGAGATCTTCATTTCCAGCAGAGGTTCCAGTATTCACTGCCGGACTAGGAGCATATCCAACAGATGGAGTGATGAATGATCCAGAAGGAATTCCAATATGAGCCGCATTTCCTGTATTTGCTCCCGTCTTGTATTGCGGATGAAGAGGGAATTGGATACCGGCAGCTGCAGCAGCGGCGGCAGCTGCAGGTAGATACATGTTGCCAGCTGATGGCTGTTGAGGGAAACCATTGTGGGTTAAAAATTGGTGTACTGGAGACAAATAAAATGGGGGGTAATAGGGGCCATATGGGAAGAAGTTAGCTGGGTATGGTGGCCTGAAAATAGAAGCTGGATGTGGAGAGACAGGTATAGAGTTCTGCAGAGGTGGAGTTGAACTAGGGGACACAGCTTGAGAACTTGAACTCTGCAATGTTAATAGAACAGTAGAGGCATAAGGAAAAAATGAATATAGATATATATATATATATATATATATATATATAAGAAATACATCCATAATTATATATCCAATAACTAGAATGAAAACAAGAAAAGTTCTTCAAAAGAAAGACAACAAAATGCAGAGATAACTAAGTTTCTTTGTGTTAAAAATGGCATATAAGTTTTTATGGTAAAACTGTAAAAGTCTATGGTAAACCACAAATCTCCTAAATAAGTTGCACTATGTTCATACCTCCCAGAAAATCAGAAAGATAGTACTTAAAAAACATAAGATTTAGTTCTAATAAACACTAAGTAGACAAAGATCTTAAGAAATAAAAGATAGAGGAACTTACAACAAAGTTCGGAAAACGTGATGTTTCTTGGGCTTGAGACTCAGATCCCTCAAATTGAACTTGCTGAGTCCCTAACATAGTGGACATGAAATTCAAACCATAGTTTTGAGCACTTTGAACAGTCAGATTTGGATGGCCCTCAGGTGCTAACAGTACCTCCTGCTTCGGCTGATCAATCTTGGGGTCAGTAACAGTTATAGAAGTGCCTTCTGAAGCTGGTGTGTTTTTAATCAGATAAGTTGGGGGATGTGAATAATCAAGATGATCTCCTTCTGCAGTCAATGACACACTTTGGTTGCTGCTACAACATCAAAACAAGAAATACCATCAAAACAAAGATTGAAGTAGCACACCATCACACAAGTAATACCACAGGAAAAGAAACCAATTCATACAATTAAAATAATTAATGGAAGAAATAGTAACCCAGACATATTGTCTTGTAAGGGGTAAAATATATCCAAAGAGAACTTTTCCAACTTCCTAGCACCAACTTTAAGGTTGATTATAGTTTTTATTAATAAAGTTTGATATAAGAGAACAGAACTAATGCTTTTTTTGGTTAGTTGGTATGATAGAAAAAGAAGAGAAAGAGAAGAGAAAGAATCACGTGTCTCTTCGCTCTTTTTGTTTGGTTGGGTATAGAATGAAAAGAGAGATTACTTTTGTATGAAATGACATTTTTACCGTAAATATATAAATATTTATAAATAAGTATGATAATGATAATGATAGAGGGATAAAATAGGAAAGTGGGTAAAAATTACACGTTCTCTCCTTTCTCTTTCCTCTATCACTCTCACCTACCATACAAGGTTGGGTCATTCTCTGCGCTCTAACTCTCTCCTATCTAACTCTCCATCCAAAATCAACTCTAGCAAACAATGTGTAAGAAAACCCAACCATAACGTTTTTACGTCAATTAAAAGGCATAATGAGAAAAAAAAAAAAATCTGCAGTTTGATATGCAAAGAAAAAGGCACACAAGAAGCATATGAATTACAAACCAAGAAGTAGCAGCTTCGTCATTCCCTAGAGAAGATTCGAGAACAGGAGAAGCATTATTTTCGCAACCAGTTCCTCTGCTGGATCTTTCACTTTGACCAAAAGTATTATTAAAGCTTCCAAATGTCAGACCACTTTTTAAAGCCTTAGGTACTTGGAAATGATTGGGGAAAGTAACATGCCTCAACTCAGCTGAAGATTGCACACAAGCTTCTAAAGTTGAAACCTCTGTGACATCCGCTGCTTCATAAACATCCGCAAACATGCGGGAAGGCATAATAACAGATATAATTAGAGATGTATTGACAAGAACTGAGAAAAAATGGGGGGGGGGGGCGGGGGATGATACAAAAAAAACTGAAAATTTTAGGTGATTCTGGGTTTTGTCAGGGTAACTCCTTCCTATATGCAAGTATCTCAGCAAGTAAAATCTGGGGGTTCACTCATCGGTGCAGATTCCAAATATTTAGATTATAGGCTCAGCCAGGTGCTTCTCCCTTAAAATACCTTTATGAATGGTTTCATAGAATCCTCTCTCAGGGTTACTTTCTCCTAAATCCTAATCTTATGAGTTTCAATGTAATACAATTGTTGGGATCAAAAAATTAAACAAGGACTATAACCAATACCAGAAAGTGCATAATAGAAACAGGCTACATAAAAAAATTCTGTTACTCAAATGAGTAAACAAACATAGAATTAAAGATTTACCTGGAGGCAGTTCAGTACTGCAACTGGAAGATGACCTCAAAGAACCATTCAGAGATGGAGGGGATGAGAGTTGTGAGGGCTCAGGTAACTGATTATTTATAACTTCATTTGACTTCTGTGTGGCATTCAAGTTGCTTGTTGAATTCATAGACCCTGAGTTTTCATTGTTGGATGCTGATAAATCACCATCTTCTTGAAGTTTGTTTCCCATTACATGATTTGGCCCAGCAGATATCCGGTTACTCCCAACTTCCCTACTAATAGCACCATTAACACCATGATTCCGGGAGATAGATGGTTCCAGTACAGGATCCGAAGAAGGGGAATAGACACCAGACACAGAAGTTTGAGATTGATCAGTACTTGACAGAGACTTTTCTTGGTCAATGCTGGAAACTGAGACAAAGGTTTGATCAGGGGAAGCAGCTACAGCAGCAGCTTGAGGTCGGAGATTTTCTTGATTGACAGTGCCATTAGCAGCGGAACTGCTTTTTGGGACAGTCACTACACTACCTACGAGAGATTGGCTAGCAGAACCATGACCAGACTTCGCATTGGATTGATTTACAGCACCACGGGATACAACAGATGGGCCCCTGCAATTGAAGAAAGTTGGATTTAAAGAGGATAAATTAATTATAAAAAGAATATTAGAATAACGATGATACCAATATTGATGCTGCTGCAATTCTCATCAGACAATAATGAATAACTTCATATAAAATGTGAGTATTAGCAATCCAATTGTAAATTCATGAGATATTATTATTAAGCTGATCATGCAAGCCAATTTTTAAACAAACTGTTTATCAGTTAATGAAAAATGAAGTAGGCAATTATTTTTCGTAGTTATTATCCATTAAAAGTTATAAAACAAATAAGAGTACAAATGATTTTTAATGAACATGAATACCCAACCATGGCACATTGCGAAAAGTTTACCCTATAAAATGTTATTTACCAGTACCAATGAATTTTGGCAAGTACTTATACACTAGGGATATCAATTTTCGCCTTTTTTTATTTTAGTTCTTTTTCTTCTTTTTGTGACTTATCTTGCTCTTTATCAAATAAACAAGAAAGAAATAAACCTTTTCTTTCGCAATTACATTTTCTTATAATCAGAGTAAATCTAGTGAGTTAGAAACTTAAGCAAATATGAGAGAATTACAACCTTCTGCCTTGAGATGCTTTATTTTCTTTTTTCTTCTTTTTGTGACTTATCTTGCTCTTTATCAAATAAACAAGAAAGAAATAAACCTTTTCTTTCGCAATTACATTTTCTTATAATCAGAGTAAATCTAGTGAGTTAGAAACTTAAGCAAATATGAGAGAATTACAACCTTCTGCCTTGAGATGCTTTATTTTCTTTTTTCTTCTTTTTGTGACTTATCTTGCTCTTTATCAAATAAACAAGAAAGAAATAAACCTTTTCTTTCGCAATTACATTTTCTTATAATCAGAGTAAATCTAGTGAGTTAGAAACTTAAGCAAATATGAGAGAATTACAACCTTCTGCCTTGAGATGCTGTATTATTTTTTTTCAGCAAATCTTGATGAGTAGAGGGAGCACGAATTCTCTCCACAGTGTGATTGACTCCATTTTCCCTTCGAATAGCAAGACTCCTCCCTCCTCCACCATCTAGCAAAGAGATATTTACAAGAAAAGGTAACAACTAACAAGCAACAAAAGTAGCAGGAAATTTAATGATTCGTAGCATAAGTCTCTTCTAAAACAGTTCATATTCTAATTCTACGTATCCAATACAAATAGTGTTGTTAAATATCGGCCAGGGTGGATATTCATGGCGGGTTTTGAGCAAAACGCTTGGGTGTGGCAGGCTATGGCAGGCATCATACTCATGGCCGCCATGGCAGAAGGTATGAGATTTTTTTTTAAAAGGAAGTTTTCTCAGGCCCATGGCTTCTGCTAGCCCATTTTTTGTGGGTTTGACCCTGAAAACCCTAGTTTCCTTAAGGAACCCCTAACCTCTTCTCACTCTCACCCAAGCTCTCTCAAATCTCTCATCTTTCACCTTTATCTTGCTGTCCCTCCAAGGTCCGGCTGCTGCATCCAACTCCCGGTGATCTCTCAGACCGCCGTCAACTACTTCGACCACTCTGGAGTCTGGCCACCAGCAAGTCTTCTCTGGTCATCCTCTCTGATGAAGGTAGTTTGCTGTTTTTCTTCTGGCCATTTTCTCCTCGGTTCTTGTACTCTGTTATTCCTCCCTCTCAAAGACTTAAGTCTTAAAACCCATTCTGTTTGTAGTTTATACAATGGCAGCTGGGCAGCCTTCATCAAATGCTTCAAGGGCTGAATTTTCATGTTTTGTACTCTCTACTGTTTGTTTGTCATGTTTTATATCTTTTGTTGTTAAATGTTGTTTAAAACTTGAATTTGTCATGATGTTTTACTATCTATTGAACTTATGTATGAGACTTTTGGTGGTATGTATCTATGATATTGAGGCATCTTTCATAATTTTCTGTCTATTTAGCTTATTGATCTTGACATAAGTTAATAGTATTATTTTATTTTAGTGTATTATGTAGGTTTTTAATGTATTATATATATACATATAATATCCTTTATTAAGGCCAGCATGGCTTCCGCCATGATTTTATGGCCTATTTTTGTCTTTCCGCTGTGATCTGGCGTCCGCCATTAACAACACCGAATACAAAAGAAAATTGCAATAGTATCAAAAGATAAAAGATAAGGAGAGAGCTACTTTTTGTCTCATCCAGCTGATTAAAAAGGGGCATAACATAGCTCATTTGGCAGATAAATAGAAGTATAATTCTCAATGTTCAGGTAAAACAACTTACTGTAAAAAAAACACATAAGATTGATGGCATTCCAGAAAATTGTTTCAGAAAAAGATGGTTTGAAGGTGGAACTCCATAAATGGAACAGAGGAAATCTAAAACAAAACGTAAAGTCAAGCCTCTGAAAAGTGGGGAAATCGTACCAGGTAAGTTGGAGGAATAGCCCCCTGAAGCACCCCTTCCCCCCCTCCCCTGTCCACCTGGCTTCAACCTAGACTCCTCAGAAGCCCTGCTGCTCAATCCCTACAATAGTCAACGTAAAAACAAAACACTCAGGGTCAGGGCTAATAAATATAAAAGAAAAATAATTCAAAAATACAAGCACATTTATACTCACTAACAACTAGACATGTACACTTAATAACCCATATACAAGCAGCATCAAAACAAAAACAGGTCGTTAGTTTTTACTCTGTAAGTAATGCTGCATGATTACACAATGTACACTTGTTTACTAGGAGGAATAAGAACAGACATATTCAGGCAATCATAGAAAATGAGGAGCCTTATATAATTTAAGCATGGGGTCTACCAATCAATTGGTTCATAAACTGACACAATGGCATCTCATGACAGAATAAGATGTTCCTAGCAGGTTACAACAATTAAAATACTAAAGAAATAAAAGATTCATTCACTGCAACTGACATATTCATTAAAATTAGACATAGACATCTTTATTCTATGCTTGACTGTTTAGGTAAGAAATCAACCTCATTTAGCAACTCAATTTTAGAGAGCAATCACAAACAACCTAAATATAATGATATAGCAAGTAAGAGGGGGAAACAAAATCTTACATCCTTCTTTCGATCACGCCTCCTTTTTACCTCATGAAAAGTATCTGCAAACCAAAATGTAAAAAAACAATAATCATAAGAATAACTCAACAAACACATTTACTTTCAAGAAATCATAAATGAAATAGTGTTCAAGCCATTAATTAAAGAAACGTGTATGATCTCAGAGCATGAGAGAGAGAGAGAGAGAGAGAGAGAGAGACCAGCAAAGGCTATGTTTAGGCATTTCTTGGCACTGCAAACGCAAACCAACACACACTTCAAGACAAAGTAAACAAAATGCTTCTCAGATTGAGATGGAAGTCTGTTCATGTTGCACTAAGGTATCCAAACACACTAAGTACTTAAGCTAATTCCTCATCACAGAAACAAACCGCACCGAGTTAAAACTTAAAAGATAAAACCCCTTTCTGTTATCCTTCATCTCACCGAAGCCCTGATACACAACCCCTTTTGTTTTTAACCCTGATCCCGCTACTTAAACAATAAAAAAATGAAATTTTTGCTGCCCAAAGAGCCACACACAGCTAGGTACAAATCAAAAAGAAGTAAACATCAAAATTAAATTGACAGCACAAACTCCACTTCCACAATATCTTTAACTCAAAGCTTCAAACTTGCAAACACTAAACATATGGAGGAAAGGGGAAAGCACTGATACACAACCCCTTCCCTTTTGTCTTCAAACCTATTCCCACAACTTGGACAGTAAAAAATCAAACTTTTGCTGCACAAAGAGCCACACATAGCTGGGTACAAATCAAAAAGAAGTGAACATTAAAATTAAATTAAATTGACAGCATGAACTCAACACAAAGATTCAGACATGCAACCAGTATCTTCAAATAGTGAACATTACAGACAGATGAGAGAGAGAGAGAGGGTGATTGAAAAGACCTAAATAGAGAAGCTTCTGAGCTGTCTCATTGGGATCCATGGAGCATTCCTTGAGGACGGAGTAGATTTCATCGTCGGAGTGTAGTTTTCCGGTGATTTCTCTGATGTCTTGGATGGTTTTCCGTGCATTGTTGGGAATCATCGGAACCCTAGAACCAGACCCGACACCGCCGTTCATGTTTTTCTGCAACGAGGAAGGGGAGGGACACACACCGGCTGTGTTTTTTTTTTCTTTCCTATGTGAGAGTTACAAGAGAGAGAAGACAAAGACTGTGACTACTATCAAAATAAGCATTTATATAGGAGCCCTCTATATATTTAAATTTAAGGTTAAATTATTTTTAGTCTCTCACTTAGGGCGTTTGTTAGAGTTATCCAAAAATATTTGAAGTACATGTAGGAATGTTGTATCTTAATTTTCCGATGTATAAAAAAAAAAAGGAATGTTGTATCTTGTAGAAGTTTTGTAAAAATGTTCACGAGCATAATTATTACACACATTTTGTCACTTTTTTCATTCTCGTCTGGGCTTCCCTTCGCTGCCGCAGGGTAGACATCGACTCGTTGTGTTCCTTGTGTGGGTCGAAGGAGGAGACTATTGATCATGTGTTGGTGGGTTGTGAGGTTATTCGACGATGCTAGTTGGGCTTTGTGTCGCTCTTGCTTACCGCTACTGAAGAAGTAAGCAGTAGCTCTATCGCCCTTGCTTCTCAAGGGCTTGCTTTATGTGTTAGTGAAACGTATAGTCAAGGCCTTACTCCATTCCCTAGGCATGAATGGTGGCCTTGCAAGCTAGGTCCCAACTCTTACCAGCGCCACTTAGCTACTCTTTAATTGTTCCTGTATATTAAGCCTGGACTCTCGAATCTTTTGCTTCTCGTGTGGTGGCAAACAATGCAGCCTGCATTGCGGGAGATGCCCGCCCGTAGGGCCTAGCCCGCTTCTCGCCCAAAAGAACCGCTCACTAGCTTCCATGAGTTCACGTTGCATGTGTTGAATGACCTTGATGCGTTCGGTATTGCGATGTTCCAGTTGCTAGTATATTCAATATGGGAAGTTAGGAACAAAGTTGTTTTCAAGAGTGGTTCTTTCTCATTCCAACAACAGTGGAGAAGTTGCCAGCAAAGTGGGTAAGGCCGAAGAGGGGGACGATTAAGGTGAACACAGATGCTTCAACCCAAGATGGCAGGATGGTCGGATTTGGAATGGTGGCTAGAGACAAGGATGGAGAAATTATGGATGCTGCTTCCTTGTACCCCACGTTGGTGTTCTCTCATGTTATTGCATAAGCATTATGCTTGCGTTAGGCGATGGAGTTGGCAATTCAACTTGGATTCAGATCAATATTGTTCGAAACGCATTGCATTCATTTGATCCAGGCTTGGAAAAAGAGGGCGGGGTCGTCTTATTTATTTCCTATTGTTAGAGATTGTTATAATTTTGTTGCTTTCTTTGATCATGTTAATTTTTCCTATACCCGTAGAGGGGGTAACTTTGTTGTGGATTTCATGGCGAGGAATGCATCCTCCCTTAATAATGTTGTGTGGGTGGAGGACGGTCCTTTGGGTTTGTGGTCTTTTCTGGCCACAGATGTTTTGGCGGATTCGCCTACTTGATTTCGTTCTAATGAAAGTTCATTTTGAAAAAAAAGGTAAAGGATGGGTCTCTTACAACCTATCTGGTTTGAGAAACAAATTTTTTTGTACCATTTTAATATTTAGAAATCATGTTTACTTATTTTTTCATTTTTATCATCTTCGTCGCCGCCACCATTGTCACCATCATTGCCACAACCATCGTCGCTAGCACCACCACGGACCCCACAACTTTCACTGCATTTGCCCCCACCGCCACCTTCTCCACCCCTTCCACCAGCATCGTTGTCACCTCTTTTCATCTCATTGGTTGTTGTTGCTGGTGGTGATGACAGCGATAGTGTTCACTAAGAAATTTTAGAAATGTGATACGCATCAAATAGACTTCAAGAAAATATTTCGTTGGGGTTTTCACTAAGAAATTCAGTATTTACGTTCCGGGAAATAAACAGTATTATGGGGTTTTAGGAAATTAGGTGGGTTGAGAAATTTAATAGGTAGGTCCATTTTTTTTATACATGATGCAAATGTAGGCTTAGACCAGACGAGCCTAATTGGGCTCAAAGCCCAAGAAACAACATTGCAAACATTCCTTTATCGCCGACGCCTAGGATTGCAACTATACGACGTCGTTACCATTGTTGTCATCACACTCTACATCAACACACACACCAACAGCGAAGTCCACAACAGTTTGTGTTGTGAATCTGAAACATGGGAAGCGTCGATTTGAGGTACGAGGTTGCACAAAACGCATACATCAAACTCGTCCTTCACTCCCTCAAACACCCCTCCTCCGCCGTCAACGGCATCTTGATCGGCCGCGTCTCCCCTTCCAACGACACCGTCGAGATCACCGATGCCGTTCCTCTCTTCCACTCTCACATCCCTCTTCTCCCTCAATTGGAGATCTCCCTCATTCTGGTCACCCCTCTCTCTCTCTCTCTTCTAGGGTTTTATGCTTTTTTTTTCACACTTTCTCATTCAGTTTTGACCCCAAATTGTTATTTGTGAAATTATGCATAAACTCATATGCTTTCTTAAATAACATGTTGTTTAATCATCTGGGTATTTCTTTTCTTCTTCTGGGTATCTGTTAATTACTGCTTACTTTGGAATTTGGGTTCTCCTTAGTTTATCATTGTAATTTATGCATAAACACGTAAACTTTGTTAATTAACTTGCAATTTAAGCAACTGGATGGGTAGTTTACTTTGGATTTTCGTTAGCTGATTATCCAAACATTATGCATAGACACATATGCTTTCTTAAGTAACATGAAATTTAATCAATTTCTGTTTGGGTATCAGTTGATGATTGTTTACTTTGGATTCAACTTAATTGACAATTGTAAAATTATGCTAGACACATATAACAGCAATTTAATCAATTTATGTTGGGTATCAATTGATTATAGTTTAATTTCAATTTTCCGTAGTTGATTATTGTAAAACTATGCATGAAGGCTTATGCTTTCATAAATGACATGTAATTTGATCAACCTGGTTCAATTTTTTTTTCCCATGTTGGGTAAAATTTGATTATTGTTTACTTTGGAATCTCTTCAGTTTTCTGATTTTTGTGATCATAACTGTTTGTGGGACAGATAGAGGAATATTTTTCCGCTAAAGGGTTGAACATAGTTGGGTATTTTCACGCGAATGAGAGGTCTGATGATCACGAGCTCGGTGGTGTGGCAAAGAATATTGGTGACCACATCTGCCGCTACTTCCCCCAAGCTGCTATCCTCTTGGTACGTGTTGGAACTTTTGCTAATCTTTTTCTTATGAATTGTGTCATTCTGCTTACCACCTATTTGTTCCCTTTACAATTCTTCGCAGTTAGATAATAAGAAACTTGAAGGTTTGAAAAAGAGCAAGGAACGCGGTGCTGTGATGCAGGTTAGCAATATTAGAATGGGAAACCGCATTCATCAACTGCTTTAATAATTGGTTATACGAAAACTGTGTTTACCAACTCTATGAATGTTATTTGGATTTCTCTTGATAACACGTTTGATCAAATCATCCAATATAGAGAAAATAGAAATTTGCAAGGGCCTTTATATGAGTGGAATGAAATCAATGGAAACATGAAAACCTTTGTAGTCATTACAATAAGTGTATCTTCTGTAGTCTCCTTTCCCATCCGACTATGAGCAGTTTGCTTATATATTTTGGTTTCCCCATCTTAGTTTTAGAGCTTATTTTGGTGCCTTATTCTCTAAACCTGGATAAAATTTCTGTATGGCTTAACTCGATATTAGGGAGTAGCATCTTGAATGTATAGTAGCAGTAAAATCCTGGACTTCAATCTGATGATGGCAACAATTTAAAATCACAAGGCTTGAATATTTTGCTTAATCCCTCTTCCTGTCTCCAGCAAAAGTTAAAAGATTCCTTGTTTTATTTGCCACATGTTTGCAGCATATCATATCAATCTATCTGATTTGAAGTGAGACAATAAAATGACTGTGGTGTGTGATTGACATGTTATGCTGAATTATAAAGGCTGCAACCACGGGCCAGTATAAGAATTCATCTAAATTTGTACTAATCACAAAGATTTCATGCCTTTTGTTTGTTACTTGTTTTCAGTTTTATGGTGTGTCCAGCATACACTTTCTTGTTGATAAATGAAAAACAAAAACACTAACTTAACGTTTATAAACTT
Organism: Lotus japonicus; assembly: GCF_012489685.1. Lineage (NCBI taxonomy): Eukaryota > Viridiplantae > Streptophyta > Magnoliopsida > Fabales > Fabaceae > Lotus > Lotus japonicus. Next base: position 1,945,262 of record NC_080041.1, read on the forward strand.
GGTTGTGAGTGCTTATGCTATTATATATGGTTTCCCCATATGATCTAGAGTGATCTTTTTGCCGGTTACATTAACACCGATTGCCTTTTTCTTATGATTTAGCTTTATCTTAGGGATGCATCTAAGAACTGGAAGTTGGCTCAGCCAGATGGGAACAGTCGTTTCTCTCTCAAAGAGCCATCAGCAAATCTGGTCTTATCAGACTATATTTCATCTGAGAAATGGAACAACATTGTAGATTTTGATGACCACCTCGATGACATAAGCAAGTAAGTGCTTTTGCCCAACAACATTTCGTGCGTGTTTGGTTTCACCTTTGTGAGCCATAGAATCAATTCTCATTTACCAGAATCACTTTAGGTGGTTGTATAGATGTTTGACAATTGACTTAGAGAATTGATTTTAGTGACAAAATCAATTATGTAGAGAAGCTAGAGAGAGTAGCTTCTGCGGTAGTCATAAACATAATCAAAATTATGAGATTTCGTAACTGAATTTCACAACATTACTTTATAGAAATCACTTTTTCCCACATAACCATACCCAAACATATATCATTTAACTTTCAAGTCACTTTTACCAAAATCAATTTTGAGAATGCTGATTGAAATACATACTTATTTCGCTAGATTTTCTTATATGCTCTTATAATTGACTCTACATGATCTGTATTCTATTTTGTTTTCAGGGACTGGCTAAACCCAGGGCTCTTTAACTGATGCCAGCACTTGGGAGTTCCATCTTTACCGAATTTACTTTGCAAGTGGATGATCCTCAGGCATAAGATGATAATACATATGCCAGATTCTCGATGATGAAGAATTAGGGAACAGATTTTGACATGGGAATGCTGTTTCATGATAAACTTTTTCAGATGTATAAGCAGGATATTTAACAGCTGCTTAACAATCTTCACTCGCCTTCCGCCTGCAAGGGTTTTGGTCGGAGAGCCTTTGTATTTTTAGGATGTACGTATACTACATTGGAGTTTGTTGGTTTTGCTTGTGACCAATTGTCATATCCTCCATTATTTCAGTTGAATCCCATAAATTGCCTAGATTTATCGGTCAAGATTCATTTGATTAATGTCACGCTACCCGACAAATGACATTTACATCAAGGGGAAAACTTATATACAGTACCAAATATGCTGTTGGTGCTGTTTTCCAACTAAAAAATGACATGTGGCACCCATTAATTTTTTAAATTGACTCTTTTATTCTGCTACCTCCACTACCCCTCTCCTTAACTTGTGATGAGTTTTCCTCCATTTTTAAAGACATCAGAAACAACATCTCTACACAAGCCTTGAAACATGACCCTGGAGAAAGAATCTTGGAAATCAACAGGTCAATTTTCTAAATCCCACCCACAAGAGCTTTTGAAATGAAGAAATTGCAATAAAGCAAGTTAATTTTATAAAATTGGCTCTGCTGAATCTGTACACATCATGGTCTGAGAGTACTACCCATGTCAACATGAAGCACTTGCTTTTCCTGCACCGAAATTGGTTATGTTGATTCTGTATCCAACATCAAAATTACGGACTCGTCGTACCCCTTTCATGGTCGTCCACGTTGCAGTGTCTCGTCGTACCCCTTTCATGGTCGTCCACGTTGCGGTGTCGAGGTTGAAAATTCAATTTTGAGATTGGCAGAAGGAAGGGTGTTGGAGTTTGGACATGTAGGGTGTATGCCATGGAAGGAATTTGGAGATCAGAGGTTGGAGATGAGAGATTGGGGGAATAAGAAACGTGTTAGATTTTTTTTGAGATATAAAGTTGAAAAAAAATATCGATGTATCATGTTTTGATTGGAAAACAGTACCAACAGCATCAATGGTACTGTACCTAAGTTTTCCCCTTACATCAAGCAAAAAGATGAACACAAACCCCTAAAGAAGCATAAGAGAGTAAAACGACCATGTTAAAAAACAAAGGGCTAAATATGTTTTTTTGTCACGAATTATTGGTTTTAGTCCCTTGATTAAATTTTTATCGGAATATATCCTTTTATCCGCGTGTGTGGTTTTAGTCCTTCTCGCCTTTGATTGATGAGTTAGTCCCCTAAATAAGCACAAAAGACTAATGCTAAGTTTTAGGAGATTAATGGATATGCACCTGACGTCCAATCACATTATGCCACATAGAACTAAGTGGTTAAAACAAGTTTACATTGTCAGTGCACATCTCATTTTCTCAAGTTTTAATCCCTTTTCATCATTACCAATTACTAATTAGTAATTCCACAACATTTTCAACCTAATCTTAACGTAAAAATGAAAAACCTAAACTAATAAATGTAATGGATAAATAATTTTATACAATCATAAAAGTCTTCATTAAATTAATATCCACCCGTGCATCAGGCGGACCACCATCTACTAAATACTTAAACTTAGTTCATTAAACACTTTATAATAGGTTAGTTATAGAAAGTAGTAAAATTTCCTTTAAAAAAAAAGAAAGTAGTAAAATTTTAACATTTCCTTAATAACTTATTTTTACAAGTAAAATAAATTTCATTAATTAAATTATTTTTTTTAAATATATTTTTTATTCTTTTATTGAACAAGATATACTGAAAGTAAAGTCATGACTTCACTTGAAACTGAAAGACAAAAACTTTGAACTCATCTGAACCTACTTGGTGGTGAAATATGTATATACATGTGTGGGTTGCTTCTGCCATTTGAAAAAGAAAGAATCAACATACATCTAAAGAGGACTGCACAAAAAAATGAAGCCCTTCTTTGCCTTGTTCTTTGTTTTCTCTCTCATCCTGGTAAGCTTTTTCTAAAGCAACTCTATTAACATTTATGATTTTTAACCTGTTTAATTGGGCTGACATTTCTTTCACCAAAATTAATTCTGAAATCTAGAAGCCACTAGTAGAAGCTTCTCCTTAAAATTGATTTGGGGTTTAGAATGTGCACTTTATCATCATTCTAGTGAACTGATGTTTTTACAATTTGAACTAGTGAGCTTGTCATATATATGTTGGTCATTACCTTTCTGTTTCATCTCTACTGAGATAGGTTGTGAATCACACCTATGCAAGCAAAGACATAAGAGACTATTGGAAGAATGCGATGAATGGCCAACCTATGCCTGAAGCAATTAAAGACCTCATTGACATTCCAATGGAATCTGATACAAGGAAGGATCATTTTACTAGGGACTTTGATATAAAACCCAATGTCATATTATACCACACCCATGTTGTGCCCAAGAAGGAGAAGAAGGCTTTTGGGTTTGACCACAAGTTTGAACCTGTCTCAAAGAACATGAGTGATCCTGTCAGAAATGATTGATCCTGTCAGAAACAAAAACTAGAAAATAGAGTCATGCTCATGCATTAAGTAGTTAATGGGGGGCATTATATGATGACTTAATGAACCATGCATTGTTAACAGACTAAAAATCATCTTTGGTGTGATGTATCTTGTTAGGATTGCTCTTGATAAATTCTTATGCTCCTTCCAAAGTTTCTACAGTTTAATCCTCAAAAGACCATTACTTGGTGAACCTTGGATGACCCTGATATGTAATGTATAACATTTTAGTTTACTTTTATGTTACCTCCTTCTTGTTCTCTCAATGTTTCAAAACAAAGGGTTCCTTTTCTTAATTTAGATGAAGATCTCAAACAGGATTCATTTTTCAAGAGTGCTAATCTTAATTTACTTGTGGATGAATCTCTTCATTGATAGTTTTGGTGTCCAGCTTTTACACTCAAAAACCATGTCTGAGTAGAATAGATTATAGATCATATTAGATAGTGGCTTGAATACACACACCAAAATCATAAGCAGCTTCTGACTTGGTTCACCAGCTAAGAATTGATGATTTAGGAACTGTGTTTTCAGATATCATGAAGTCAGTGCATTGGAGAAATTTATTGTCTTATCTGCTAACTTATACTCAAACGCCAGTAACATGAATTGCTCTCTTATAGCATGTTTGGTTTCATGGTGAAATTGCTTTAGATTCACTTATGCTAAGAAGCTACAAGCCTTAGCGTCAAATTAAATACGCACATAACCATTAAGCTAACTGACTCCTTGAGTTTCTTTAAAATCCTTTAATCACAATGTCACACTTCAATAAACCTTTCTTTTTCTCACTTCATTTACTAAGGGAAAAGTAATCCTCTACAATGGATATATTCAGTGGATGGATGATACAGTATATTTTGTCAGTTTCTATACTATGATGTTCCCAACTCTTCACTGTCCCCGATTACAAGGTTCCATGTACATAAGCAGAAACAGCTCAACTGAATTTTTGTGTATTGTGCATGTGATACAAATATTCCAATTTTGTCCTGTATATTACGTGGCTATTTTGTCCAACATGCATTTAAAGTTCAAAATTATAAATATTGGTCCTGTTAGTGTCTTTTACTGACAAAATATTAGATGTTTAAGCTTAATATAGTTAATATTATGATTTCTTAAGAATTAGAGGTAAAGTTACTATGTCCATTTTACATGTTTTAATGATAAATTTGTCTTTTTTTTCCAGAAAAAATACAATGAAAATAACCACCATTTATGAACCTACCATGCAGCTTTATCATTTCAGATTGATTTTAGGGACAGGGTGTATGTACTTCATGGTCTGTTCTGTAGGCTTAATTTGACCTGACTTGGGTCTTGAAAGCAGAAAAGAGTAACACTTTCCATGACACGTTATGGACATGCACAATTGTTGTAGGAACTGACAAATCAATTTCTCTATACGTGAAAGCATGTCTGAATTACCTTCTCTTTCCTCATAATCAATCCTAGAACCTAGAAGTTTCTCCTCCAGAATTGATTGTCTTTAGAATCAATTGTAGAAAGATTTTTCAAACATGCACAGACAATAAAGAAAAGATTGAGCAAGATGCAAAGAATGATAAGTGAAAAACTCTTTCAACATGAAAGGGAAGAATGAAGTCTAGAAAATTATCTTCATTATGAAATAAGAATACAATACCTCTTTTAACCAAAGCAAGTGTTTTTCTCAATCTCATTTCACAAGGATAGTTTACAATATCTCTAAACTCTCAACAAATATGAAAGAAATCTAAAGTCTCTCTTTTTGAAGAGGATTACAAGCATTCTCTAACTCTACCTCTACCTCTATCATAAATCTCTATCATAAACTCATCATCTTATGAAAGCCCCTGATGAAAGAGAACTCACTGGCAATCTCCTCTATAAACCTTTCATGGGAAGAGAAATCAAAAGGTCTGATATGGAGGTGAAGTATCATCCTACTGACGGCACGTGCTTGATTTCAAAGCATGAAGCATTGGAGAGACAGACCAGCACATAAGCAACTTCAGCAGCCTCTTCTTTTTCATTGATGTCATCCAACTGGGGATGGAATGACCAAGGCTTTCCCTGAAATTCGTTTTATGAATCTCGTACCAAACGTGCTGCAAATGAGCCATCCAGTGAATGTTTTACTGGGTTGGAGAAATAGAAACCACTGTGTGTCACAAAATCAGGTGGAACATATCTGTCTACAGGGTCAATATGAAAATCCTGAAATTCAGAGAAAGATAAATTAGCACTTGAAAAATGAGATTAGACATCAGAGTATTGAACTCTACAGAGAATGATATGCATGCTGCTCTTCACAAACCCATAGTGTTGTTCAGGAAAGAATATCATATGAGAATAATCATACATGCTCTAAGAAGTTTAACGACACCTAATCATTGACACACAAAGCATTTGATTTTCCATATTTAGGGTGCTTTTGGGTAACAACTTCGTTGAGAAGTCTCACATTGACTGGAGATTTGGCCAAATAAGCCTTTATATAGGGTAGTGTAACCCTCATCTCTAAGCTAGCTTTTGAGGTAGAGTTAGGCCTAACCCAAATTCTAATATGGTATCAGAGTCTATCCTACATCTGTTAATTGGAGACAACCCGTATATGGGTCACCCGCAAATGGCTATTCTTGCAAATTCCACGCTATAGATGTCCAGCCCTGGGCGTGAGTAGATGTGTTGAGAAATTCACATTGACTAGAGATATGACCAAATAAGTCTTTATATAGGGTAGTGCAACCCTCACCTCTAACTGCTAGCTTTTGGGTTAGAGTTAGTCTCAACACATGTTATTCTAAGAAGCTTAATTAAGCGTTTATCACATAAGCACTCATTCACAAACTTATTTGAGAAGCTTATTGGAATAAGCTCAAAATAGTTTTTAGGTAAGAAGGTATAAACTATAAACACTTATTCATAAGCCAATTTGAGCAGTTTATGAAAATAAGCTGAAAACAGCCTATAGGTAGGTCATAAGCTTACCCAAACAGTTACATAACTGTATGTTATAAGAAAAATTTAATTGAATTTTTCCAAACCCAGCCTTAAATTGAACTTCCAAGTAACCTTCACAGCTAGTCAACAATTTCCCTGAATAACATAGTATCTAATTTTTCTAAAGAAGCCCATCACCCAGCTGGAGAGGATTTGGCACTTGAACAGCTGGCATACAAGTCATGTCTCATTAACATGGATAACAAGATGTAACCTCCCAATAAATATCCAAACTGAAGTTAAAGTATTGTAAAAGGAAAGCATATCTTAAACCAAAAATTAAAATATTTGAAGAAGATTAGTAAGCAAACAGTGACAATACTTACTGGATGTCTTACAAGAAATGCTGCTATCCTCTCGTCATTCTCTTCAGGATCTATGGAGCATGTACTGTAAACTAACACACCCCCAGGGTTTACCAATCTACATTTGTAGGAACAAAAAATTCCATGAGGGAGAAACAGTACATCATAGATAAGTTTTAGCTACTTGTGTAAAATTCGCTTTCAAAGTTTGGATACTCAAGTTATTATCTAAGCATACAACAAGCCTTGATCCACTTCATGTAATGTATTCACTGAGCTAAAAATATTGACACTTCATCAACTGATCTTCATAACTAAACGGTTTTTCATGATGAACAAAGCATAGTTGGAACTGGTTTCTAATTTAGGTGTGAACTTTCTCATCATTCCCAGAACTACTAAAAATTTTCAAATATCTTCGAAGAAGATCCGTGATTATAGTTCAATATAAGAAATCACATGTTTGATTATAACATCAAAAAAATTCGGGAAAACCAAAGAGAGTTTATGGCTTTACTTGGATGCAGCATCCAGGAGCTCATCTTGTAATTTCTTCAGTTGTTCCATATCCTCCAGCTTCCTGTTCCAACGTAGGTCTGCTCTCTTTAAAAGCCCAGGAATAAAAACAGATTAAACAAACAAGAAAATGGAAATGCATTGAATAATTATGCGAAAACAATGACAATGAGCAAACATTACTTATTTGAGATAACCACCTTTGAAAGAACACCAAGTCCAGAGCACGGAGCGTCCAACAAAACTTTGTTACTTTTGAGTGGTCCGCTATCCTCCTGGGAAACACAAAGGGAAACCAATAAGAAATAAACTACAACTGAGTTCAATATAGCATCAAAATGATATAACGCACAGTTAATGTACGGAGATCAGCATGTACGGTGGTAACGACACCATCTACTTGGTGCAACTTTGCTGTCTCTTTAAGAATTCTCAACCTGCCACTATTTACATCAACAGCATATATCATACCTGAAAACACAAGCTAATTTTTCTGTTAACATTCAATTTGGTGGGGTGATGAAGTAACTAAACAAGAAGCTAGTATATCAACATATCAGTAAGTTAGAACATTGCAGAGTCAAAAAGAAAACAATGGTTGGTGGTTTGAAAGAAGCTCCAACGAGATTAATATTTCCAATAAAGAGAACTTATTTGCCAGATTTTATGTTTTGACAATTGGAAAAAAGTGAAACTATGTTCACAACTATAAAGATATATGACCTAATTCACTAAAAGTAACTATATGGGAATGAATCTCTTCCATGGAGAAAAATAAAGAAAACATTTATTAGGGATTCTATGGAAATTGAATTCCAACATGATCTCAATGAATTTTCTTAGACCAATTATTACCTTGGCCACTTAAATGAGAGGCCATGTAGAGGGTCTTTCCACCAGGAGCAGCACAACAATCAACAATAGTTTCACCAGGCTGAGGATCCACAATAGAAACTATTAAACCTGCACTTGAGAATATGTCACTCATTGTATGAGAATATAGCCATGTAAGACAAGAATTTCATTTAATTATTAAAAGGGAAATACGGGAAGAACTTGAAGTTTTCTTTGTTTTAATCAACATATTTGGCAAACCGCAAAACATAGAGTACATAAATTGTATGTCCCTTGGCCATATGGCTCCTTCTAAAGGTTTCTAGGCTTATTACCTAAATGATGCTAATTGGTGACTCACATATCCTATATTCTATGAAACACTAGAGAATATCATTTAGAAACTACAGCCCTACTAATATATGAACACTGGAAGATCATCTTAGCAAAGCAGAGGTCATTGTTCCATGTAGAACAGGAGAACAAAGGGAAAAGAAACTCCAGATATTATAGACTTATAATCATTCCTTCTACGTGAAAATATGACAAGTTGACCTGCACTCTCATCCTGAACTGAGCATAAACCCTTTTTGAGTAGGCCAGCATGAATGATAATCTGAAATGTGAAACTACAAATAGTGAATAACTTAAATAAGAAAGTCATGCTTACTCTCGTAACTGATAATAACAGCAAGACACATGACTTTAACACCTCCCATAGGGAAAAATTAAATAAGAGATGTATTCACAGTAGGTCAGTGGCCAGCTAAAACGCACTTTCACACTATCTAACTTTTTAAGCTATTACGCTGTTACATAAAGTAGAAAATATATACTACATAGTTCAGTCCCTACAGCTTTTTTCCTCTTGTCAATTGTCATTGTTTCACACCATAGAAATTTATGATCTTAGTTAGGAAATTTTGAAATAAACACAGCTTTATAATCAATTCACTATCTCACTATCATACCTGCAACCCAGTTTTGATACGAACAAATTCATCCAAATACATTGAAAGCTTGTGGGGGACCTGATATTCAATAAAAGAGACTTAAGGCTGGAAGCAATCACAGATGATACAAGGAACAAGAGGTAAATTACAAATGTAATGTTTACATGTAATATGATCTTCTGACCCATAGAGAAAGAGAGTGATTCATTCAAAAGAAATTGCAGGAAGCAGGAATTTAAAAATATAATTAAAATAATAAAAAATTAAAAGTATTATAAGCAAGGTAATGCCACATTGTAATCATGGAAGTGTTACCACCTTCAAAGCATTAAGCTGTGTCACAAGGTCATCTCTTGAAAATCCTCTAGCACTGTTTGCTCTGAAATTAGCACAAATATATAGCTTTAGTTCTGCATTATCTGTGCTACATGCTACTTTGGGTGCAACATAGAAAAACGGAAGAAGCATTAACTAACCTTAAGCTGAAACTGGGTTCACTGTTGTTCCATATCATCAACTTAATGGCTTCTTCCTGGCCAAGACACTTTATCCATCTCCTTACCATCCACTGCAAAAGAAGCAATAAAAAGATGTTCAACTAAATTTGGCCTACCTTTTTTAGTGCTAAGAAATTTCACAAATAGCAAAGTTTATGTACTTTTTTTATTGTTTATTTATAATTAAGAAAATATTCTTCTGGCTGGACACTACTAATCCATCATAAGGTGGGCCTCTGCCTGCCATTCTGGGGTCTCATGCACGCAAATGGCACATTGACTAGTAGTATTGGAGTAACATGCATTCACTATCTCACTATCATTCTGATTTATAAAAAAAAATAAAAAGTTGTTATCCAAAAAAAAAACCATTGATAGTCATAACTCATAACTAACAATTTTTGTGAGACCAAAATCCTCTGATAATCAACTGTTGTGTTCAGTTGTATCATGCATGGAACATGAAGCAAGACTCAACCTGTCAGCCATGTGGAATACTTCCGAAATCCCTTTTGTGTAGAACAGGGACAGACAATTAGGATATACATCTATTCATTTTTAGCCTAAATACAGAATTATAGTGAGCAACGATACTGCCTAATAAGTATAAACAATCCAGAAACCACCACTCAACACGAGATGCATCAGATTCACTTAAGGGTATCTGAATTCTGAAATACAAGATTCCACATCCATGTTACAATTTTTTAGTGTTTCAAAGTTAGCATATCAAGTGTGTTTTTATAAACTGCATTAAGAAATTACCACTAGTGCTTTAGGGCTTAGACATGTGAGAGATTGGGAGAAAATGAGTACAAACTATGCATTAAGCACTTGGATTCAAGTCTTCTTTCTTGGAATTTCTGTTTAGAGCCATTTTGCATATCTTAATGCTGATAACATACTAGACCTGATACGCTAAAAACAGAAAGTACCATATCCAAGGCCCTTAATATTCTGATATATAACTATTCGGATCCAGAATTTTGTACATGGAATCCTAAAATTTAGGCTATGTTTGACATGTCATTTCAGCTAGCTTATAGCTTATTTGACTAGCTTAAAGCTTATTTGACTAGCTTAAAAGCTCTATAAAAGTGTTTGGTGAAGGAGCTTATTTCAGTAGCTTAAAGCTTTAAGCTATAAGCTATCTGAGGTAGCTTATAGCTTAAAGCTTATAGCTTATTGAATTTATTGTCATTTTTATCCTTATTATTTTATTAAAATTCCACCTATAGGTATTAATGTTAAAATAAAATAAGTAAAAATTAATATTATATTTTTAATATGATTTTTTTGTTCCTTCAGAAAACCTATTTTTAAGATGATAAATAAATTGAGTCAAATTAAAATATTTAAAGGTATAATAATTTTAATATTAATATCCTATAGATATTAATGTGAAAATAAAGTAATGTTAAATATAAAAATAATTATACAAATATGTCCTTTTATGTCATTTTACAATTTCAGTTTGTTCAACAACTAATTTTACCAAACACATTTGTTACAATTACGTAGCTTTTCAGCTAAAGTTGTCAATATGGGTTCCAACCCGCGAGCCAGCTCGACGGGTTGGCTAAATGAGCCGGGTTGGGTTGGTTAAATTCCAGCTCGAAAAGAACTTGGGTTAGTGCAACCCGGCTCGTTTAACCCGCGGGTTAGACGGGCCAACCCGCGGGTCAAGCGAGCCAACCCGTCGGGTTAGAGTTATTTTTTATTAAAAAAATTATTTTATTTGTCTTTAATTTAAGGTTAGTTTAATGGATTACTTTTAGATAGAAAAATGGAAATTTTCATTTCTTTAAATTTGAGACAATTTTTTGTGTTTTATTTATTGTTATTTTATTATTTATCTTATTTTAAATGTGACAGTAAAATAATTGTGTTTTTAAATCTTGTCAACTAAATTATTTTACTATATTTTGTAACCAAAAAGTTACTTTACTATATTTCAAATGTGACATACAAATTAATGGGTTGATAAACCTCTTTCTTATGAGTTGTTACCAATTTCTTTAAGTATTTTTGTGAAATTATTTTTTTAAAACATTTTCTAATCCAATTTATCTATTTTTTATATTTTTTCACCCAACCCGCGAGCCAGCCTGCCAACCCGCGAGCCAGCCCGCCAACCCGCGAGCTCGTAACGAGCCGGGTTGGGTTCATATTTTCCTGGCTCGTTAAGGCCCCGGGTTGACACAGCCCAACCCGTTTTCAACCCAACTCATACGGGCTGACCCATATGGGCTGGGCTGGCCCGTATTGACAGCTCTAAATTTTCAGCTTTCAGCTAGCTTATCAACTTTCAGCTATGAGCTATCTTTTCAGCTATCAGCTAGCTTTTCAGCTTTCAGCTAGCTTATCAGCTAAACGTGCCAAACATAGCCTTAATCCAATCATGCTTTGCTGGTATTGATGTTGACCACGAAAATAAAGAAATCCTTATTCACCACTGATTTCTAATTCTGAACTATCCTAAATTAGAGTGAGTAGTGGTGCAGAAAGTGATAGCAGTTACACACTCACAACTGGATGTGAATAGAGAGTTGCCAGAGCCCGTGCTTGAGCACGATCATCGCCCTCCACTTTGGGCAAAGGAAGAGTTTCATTTTCCTGCAAGCCAAACATAAATGGAATTGAGAAATTCTTCAACATATCTCACTCATAGAGTTAAGACACACGTAATATGCAAAAAGATAAACCTTGAGCACAACTAGCTTTCGCAGGATTCCATTGACCATGTTGCCAGCACCTGGTCTGAGCGCAGTTTTTGCAAGCCTAACATTCTGCATTTCATACAGCAGATTGATAAAACCATGAATAAAAGATTGAACTTTAACAAAAATTAGCCAATCAAACTTTACATCACAGTAAAATAACATCAGACTTTTTAATTCTTCAAAGAATAAAATAGAAGATGAACTTAAAACCAACAATCAACAAATGATTTTTTAAAAAATCTCTAAATTCGACAAGTGAGAATCCTTTGCAACAAAAACCACATCAGACAAGAAAAGTTGATCCAATCAATTCAACACAAAACAAGGAATACACATCAGGGCCAAAGAAATACCTCATCTACAACAGCATAAGGTGGCATTTCTAATTTGACAATCTCATAGAAGCCAATTCGTAGAATCTGACACAAAGCAGTAAGGTCAGTAATCAGATGTCCAATACAAGGCCTCACAACAATGAATACATAATTGCACTGGGTATCTCCTTCTTTTTGTGCTATGCATGAAGTATCTACTTGGTTGATGACTCTAAGCAAACATACTCATAAGAAACACAGAGCCCAAACTTACCTGTAAGAGAAGAGGTTCCATGCTAGATATATCTTTATCATGACATAATGAACTAATCAAATGATCAAGGTATCTTCTCCAACGAATTGTGCCCCCAACAATATCGGTAACCTATGTAATTTGTAGTATGAAACAAAAAAAAAATGATCAAAAAAATTATTCATGAATGCTAAATGACATGAAAAAGGAAGCAATCAACATTTCAATAGAACTGTAAGTAAAGCATTGTATTCGCACAGCTGTGCTCAATCCCAGACAAAGATAAGTGACTCATTTAGTCCTTCTCACGCACTTTCAAGTTTCACCGAGGACAAAAGAAACTCACTTTCAGTTGTAAAACTAGAAATTTTTTATTTGCATTGACTAATGCGCCAAATTTATTTAAAAGAAAGAATCTTTTGTATTGGTATGTAAATGTGAGAATGGGGTGAAAGTGATAACCAATCTAAGGTCGTGGTGATTTAATTCCCGGGTTCGAAAGCCAAGCGTTCTTTGAACATAACCCATCTCATTTTCACCCGAACCTTTCCCTTTCTCGTTGAGAAGGTCAGCAAAAGCACCACCAAACTCAATCCGCATCAACCTCACCGCTGACACTACAGCATTGACAAAACCAACAAATGAGATGAGAAAAGATAAGTTATCTTAAAAGCAGGAAAACACACACACACACACACTATGATGGGTTCCCCCAACAACCAAAAGATAAGTTATCTTAAAAGCAGGAAAATACACACACACACGCACTCTCTCTCTCTCTCTCTCTCTCTCTCTCTCTCACACACACACACACACACTAACAGCCCAATTGACAATGATAATGACTGAGGGGAATGGAGGTGGATAAAATACAATACCAGCTCTATGAGGAGAAATCTCTGAATTCAGCTTCTGGGGTTTTAGAGAACGGTTGGCAGGACCTGAAAGTTTCAATGTTTTTGGTTGTCATGAATGAAAATTGAAACATCACTGAATAAGGCTAGTAGTAGGAAATTAAGTTAGTTTTGTTGTTGTTACCTTTGTTAGTGGTGGGAATGGATGTGTTGGTGCTGCGAGTTCTATGGGGAAGCTTCAACAGAATGGAAGAAGACGAAGATTTCTGAGGTTCTGTGGGGAAAGGCGAAACCAGAGACAACCCTTGCGCCATGTTTAGTTTCGCGTTACACGCTTGGCAGTTCTCAATTTTTTATGCCTCAAGTTTAACACTTTGAGAATTCAAACAAAAAACATTTGTGACAGATACAATCCACGTCGCCAGTATGCTGCCAAGGATTTTGTGAAGAACACAAACCATCGCAAACCGGTTGTGACGAATTTAGTTCAGTGACGGACATATTTCCGTCGCAATAATTGTGACGGATTGTTTTCTGTCGCAATTTGTGACGGATATGAATCCGTCGCAAGGTGCGACGGATTATATTCCGTCGCACAGTTGTGACGGATTTGGTGATCAATTTCTCTCTGCTCAACCATGTGTATGCGTCGTCTCTGATTCCTTCCATCCAACAAGTACCGTACTATTCTAACGCCGTTATAACTTTCCCATTGCTACTAAAAAGTAAAAGGCTTAATTGCACTTTTGGTCCCCCAACTTTGGCCTTCCTGCGAAAATCGTCCCCAAACTTCAAAATTAGCAAAAAACGTCCCTAACGTTTACACCCGGTTGCAAAATTGGTTTTCCGTCCAACTTCCGTCCAAAATCTAACTGAAAATGGTGACATGGCATTTCTAAATTAATTTTAACTGAAAAAATAATTTATTAATATTCTTTAATTAAAATATTTAGCCATGTACCAAAAAATTAAAATATTAAGCCATAATCCTCTCTCTCCATCCTCTCCCAAAACCCTAACAGACCAGAACCAATCTGAGGAACGCCGCCACCTCTGGCTCCCTCCCCAACCACTCTTACCACTGCGATAACAGTGGCGCTGACCGCGGTGGTCCGAGAAAGGATCGCGAGGGGCGGCGCATGTGATTGCGAAGCTCCAGAAACAGAGAGAGAGAGAGAGAGAGAGAGAGAGATGACGCAGACCTAGAGGAGGTGGCGGCGGCGGCGGCGCACAGATCAAGGGAAACGATGATGGTAACGCGTGATACAGGTCGGGAAGGAGGATATGGAGTGGGTGGTGACGGCGGCCCCTTGGCTTGGTAGTGGAGGATGAGGCCACAATGGAGAAGAAACCAGATGAAGAAACATGGTCTGATTCTGAGATGAAGAAACCCAGAGGAAGATCTGGTCCGATGGGAGATGGTGGTGTTGATGGGATTGGATTTGGATGGCTTGCCTTGCCTCCTTCATCCTTATCTGTTCTGGTTTAGGTGTTGTGAGGGACAAGCAAAAATCGGATCTAGACCCCAAAGTTAGAAGATGAGAGAGAGAGAGAGCTGGGTAAGAAGGAAATTATTTCTTGTCTTTTTTTCCCAGGACCTACCTGCTGTTCATGAACCTGCCCTAGCTTATCTTCATCCTCCTCTGTTCTTGACTTCTTGTATTTTTTTTTTTAATGATTGCAGAAAGCAACATTCTGCAATGGAAGGAGAATTGCAGAAAACATTTATGCACCAAACCAAGAAGATGAATGTTAGGTTGTGGTTGGAGTTGGATGAGAGGGAGCGGTAGGGGGGTTGAGGTTGAATTGTGACGGATTATCTCCGTCACTAGTCCCAAAAATAAAAAATTATATTTCTTAATTAAATTATTAATATTTTTCAATTAAAATATTATTAAATAATACCACGTCAGCAATCTGTTAGATTTTTGACGGAAGTTAGACGGAAAACCAATTTTGCAACCGGGTGTAAACGTTAGGGACGTTTTTTGCTAATTTTGAAGTTTGAGGATGATTTTCACAGGAAGGCCAAAGTTGGGGGACCAAAAGTGCAATTAAGCCAAAGTAAAAACACACCTTTTCCTTCTTCCACCTCTCAAATTCTCTCCTTTTTCCTTTCCTTTCCCACTTATTTTCTTTTCCAGGAAAATCTTCCTTTCCTCCATTCATGTCGTCGGTACGTTGTCTCTGCTTTTCTTTCTCTTCATATTTTTCTCATCATCGGTGCCACTTAATTTCTTATAATTCATTTACCTTTTTAGTTTTTACTCTTGTCATGTCCATGAATGGCTCTTCATAGTGATTATGATTATGGTAATATGATCATTGCATGAATTTAATTGGTCAATAGGAAGTAGTATGATCAGTTGCAAATTCATGGAAAGCTGTTGATATAATTGATCATTTCTTTGATAACACTTTATTCAAGTTCATGATTCATAAGCATGATGATGATGATGATGAGTTTGCATTGACTTATCTGATTTTATTATCCCACAGGATAAGGATCGGCCACTACCCAAGTTTGGTGAATGGGATGTCAATGATCCAGCTTCTGCTGAAGGTTACACGGTGATTTTTAACAAAGCTAGGGATGAGAAAAAGACAGGAGGCAAGCCTGATTCACCAGGGAAGGTGGATTCTCATACCAGGCCTCCATTAGATCATGGCAAAACTCAGAGTGTAAGGCCTTCTTGATTAAACATTTGCATGGATGCTAATTCTGATATTTTATATATATATATATATAATATGTACATTTTTCTATGTGTTTGTGACTATGTGTGTGTATGTGCAATTTTTTTATGTGGGGGTACTTTTATGTAAGTGAGAAACAATAGGATTGCAGTTTGAGTGACCTAAATCGTAAACATATATGATTCTAAAACAGGCCAAGATTAAAAGTGCAACTTGATCCAAGACCAATTTAGTGTATCTTTGGATACCAGTTAAGTGTGAACAAACTTTCATTCCAATCTCTAAGAAGAGTTTCATTCACTTTTTGTGTCGAAGTGAGTGCTAACGGGGGTATCTAAACATAGCCTGAAACAATAATTTAGGTTACAACTTACAATCTCAGCCAATCAATCACCCACCCCCACTTTGCTGAGACAGTCTTTTGCGTTCAAAATTAATGAAATATATGCATCCCTTGTATTTTTTTTCATTCAGTAAGTTTGTATCTGGATGTCTGTTGGTGGTGAATTAGCCTTCTATCCTTTTCTTTTTCCTTGCTGGGTAGCAGAGTAGGGTAGGGGAATTTTCCCAATTTCATCTTATTGCTTTTGATATTGATAGAGATCAGATTGTCGTAAACATAATGGAACCGTTCAATAGATGTTGAGTACTTGGACTATTTAATGGGCTTTACATATTTACCTTTCCCTCATGAAAATATAAATCTATTTTCAGAAAAGTTGGTTTTGCTGCGTTCAAAGTCCTCCTGCGGAATCATAGCAATGGCTTCTCCTTTGTGTATATTTTTGAACGTAGCACCAGATTTATGTGTAACTAGCTCCCAGTGTCTTCTCAGGGATAGGAACTGTAGATCCATAAATGATTTCTGCTGGAGTTGAATGTATGTGCTGTAAAAGTGAGTTGCAATGAGGGAGGGTAAAGAAAACAATAGATTATTACTTGTATGTATTCCATCAATATTGTGGTTTAATATTAGGAGCAAATGTTGCTTCCTTTTTTGCCTTGTTTTGCTCTTTGGGCTATAGTTTTGCTTGTTGCATCGTATTCCTTAACCCTTATACTGTTAAACAAGTATTATTTTATGAGCTGATTTTTTCCCACTCATTTGGTTGCCTACACACAACTTATTTGATATATGACTTGCTTCACTTCCATTTTGTAAATATTTGGTATTATTAGGTGGGGAGGAAGCTCCTATAAAATGAGCTTGTCTCTGAAGATAGACTTATAATTTATTTAAATACTTTAAGATTTTAAAGACTTTCAAATTGCTAGACTTTTCAAAAGGACAAAGAATAGTCCTTGAATAGTGGCTTACAGCATACTAATTTATCAGACTCATGCCTTAAGTTTAAGAAGTAATCTTGGAACAAATATTAAAAAACCCAGCTCAGCCCAACCTATTTCCATCCTTTCCTCTGAAAATTAAACATTACAGCAAAATAATACATGGTAATTGTGAATTTATATTTTCTAACTAAAAGGTAAAAGCAGAAACTACTATAATTTAGTCAGGTAATATTTTTGAAGAGAACACATGTACTCAGAACTAATGCTGTAGATTTAATAGCAACAGAGCCAGGCAATTTTCCCTTGTCCTTCCTTAAGAAAAGGCCTTGGTATATAGGAAAATTAATGAGAACTAGAAACCCACACAATACACCTTGCAACACCATTTTCTCCATAGTTTCGCTGATGACCAACTCCATTAAAAAACCAAGCAAACAACACAAATTCAGCAATGCCAGCGTTGCTAGTATAACAAAAAATGGAGAGGAAGTTCCGAACTCCATAATTTCTTTCTGGTAACGTTGGGAAACATCATCTTCTATGATCTTATCTGTGACTTGAAAGGGTGAATCTGAACGTCCAAAGTACTTCAAGACTGTGTCTATAAAAGCAAATAGGTAAGAGCTTGTTCCCCTGTAGAGCCACATCCTTAGGTCATTCCACCAACCTTGGACTGTGCCTCCACAGCTAAGAACCTCAATCAAGCTGGAAGCACCTCCCCCGAGTAGTACATATGCGAAAGGTATGAACCATGGGCTAGACATCTGTTAAAGCCATAATTGAACACAATATGTTACATGCATTCTTACTGGCCCTTCAAAGATGTTAACAGAAAATTGATTTTTAGTGGAACAATTATATTGGTGGAATTTAGGGGATCCAATAATTAAACTTGATTCATTTGGTTCATGTATTCATAGTATTTTTCCTATGCATGTATCTTTGATTTTCTACCTTATATTTTGTAAGAGTTGTATTGTTTGAAATATGTCCATCGTATCAAGAGGTGTCATATGGCTCTATAGGTGTCATATGCATCTCTATAAATACTCATGTACTAGTCCATTTGCTATTAAGTCAAGAAATCTATATCAAGTCAGTTTCATAGATTGTTTGAGTGTTCTCCTTCTCGTTCTATCTCCCTTATTTCCTTCAAAAGGTACCTATCTTTGGTATAGGTAAAATTTTCATGTTTCCTTAAAAATATTTTCCACTTTGATATATTATTCAAATCATACAACAAATAAATCACATCTAGAAATCACTAAATGAAAATATAAGGAACTTGATATAGCAACAATAACTAAGCCTTATTGTTGCAAGAATGCATTTGAAAAAGGTTATTTGAATTTGTCTTATAGAATTTATGCAGATGTTTGGTGAAGTTTATGAAAATAGTTTATAACCTATGTATAAGCTCTTTTGAACTTATTTTGATAAGCGTCTGATGATTTTATGAGTAAACACTTATACTGAGCTCTTTTGAGCTTATTTCCACCAGTTTCAAAAATAAGCTTATGAATAAGCCCTTATTTGGGGAAGAAAGTGTTGCAAAGCACTTCTGGTCCTCTTAGGATAAGGGGTATTATTTTTACCTTAGGAAACAAGGGGATGCCTTTAAGGAGATAAAGTGAAGGGATCATGGAGTAATATAGCTTTGGCAAACTGGTTGTTGCCCATAAGTTATAGAGGCAATATCCCATTCGGAGGCGAAAACTGATCTTTCCATGGCCGTACCACAATGCATTGTACTTGGAAAGAAATATTTGTAACTCGCCTTCAGCCCATCTCTTTTGCTGAATAAGTGTTTGAAGCAAGGTGGTTGGAGCTAAACCAAAGAAAGCCTTCCTTGGTGGGTTGTAGTACACTGATTTCCATCCTTGCAACTGTATTGACAACCCTGTTATCACATCCTCTACAAGACACTTATATCTTGCTCCCATCTACAATGAAAGAAATTATACAGTCAAAACTAAATAACTAATCATTTCACATCACTCATAAAACTAGTGGACGGATCCGGCTTGGCTGCTGTCAACTTTTGGTGCAATCATTGCAGTTAAGGGACTTCACTACTTCAGCTATAGAGTGAAAATCAGACGGTTCTGATTTCAGTATAATAAATCATATGTAAAACATGTTATCAGAATTTGAGTCGTCTGATTTTCATCTAATGACTGAGATTCCTTAAATGCATAGACTGCATAGAATTCATTTCCATAGTGAGGAGTGGGGGTGTTTATAATTTGAAAGGGGTGACGGTACTAAGTCACCTTTTCCCCCCATAGAGTGTTTTCCTCATAGATGCAGCTTGCTACAGCCTTTGCTTTTGCTTCCAGTTCATGCAACTTCACTTCTATAAAAGATTCATTCTCTTCATCGCTCCAATCATTCTTGTATTGATCACTGAACTTCTTCCCACATAGAGCGTCTCTCCTAAGAAAACAGCAAGTTCCAATATACAAAGGGCCACCACAACTGTCTAGACCGGGAAATTCCACCTTCATATGCATGTGAAATTATTATTTTAAAAAATATTATAATGCTCAAGATATCATACTGTTATTTATGTGGTAGTAAAGAAATTAATGACAGCTGAGTAATCAGTAAAACATGCATACTTCAAGAAAATCTACTACCATTAGAGGGGAGAGAAAATAATCTTTGTACAACTTTGGATTCAATCAGTATCAACTCACCTCCATGTGTATCATCATAGCACTGCTGTATAAATCATTCTTAGTAAGATTCTCAAAACTTTGTGGAAACTGAACAAAAGCAACTTCATGGCCTTTCTCTTCATCCATCAAAAAACAAAGAGCATCTCTCACTGATTGGGAGCTGTTTGAGTACATGTCACAGTCTAAACTCAGAATGATTTTTCCATTGCTAATCTTTGAAGACACTCTTATCTGCATTGATATTCATTACACATTGATAGACATATATTTCAAAAAGGGCAACGCTACTACTCATACACTTAGATAGACAGCATAGACACCGTGTTTTTTGCACTAGTAAAGCTCTATGAAAGAAGAGTTTTAGATACACTACCAAAGAATTTATAGATCCAGCTTTGAAGTTGTGGTGATATTGGGGTCTTTTCTCACGAGCCAAATACACCAAAGTTGGCAAAATAAAGCCATCTACATCTTTTGACTTATGCGGGTCCATTTTATGGAGTACTATCTGTTAGTAAAATCAAAGCACATGAACATAGGTGTTATATCAGGTAAATGGGATGATCACAAAACTCATGCACAGAATTGAGACAAGAGTGACACATTTCTAAAGAACTATAGGACAAATTTTTTTAATAGGAACATTTAAAGAAAACTTGTTTAACTATTTGAATCTATCGTGCATAGAATGAGAGTAATACTTATGTAAAGAATGAGAGTAATACTTGTAAGATTGTGTCATGGTCACGTCGAGAAGCATAGGAATCCCACTGAGAAAACCCATTATGCATAGAGCGTGCTTTGCTTGGTACTCTTCCAAACTTGGCTGCATCTTCAATTCGCCTTTTCATATCTTCGTATAATTCCTGCAACATAATATGGAGACAAACATTGTAAGAAGGAAATAGACAACTAATATGCAATCTCAGTATAAATTCTTTTCTAGCTTCACTCTGTGTCCTGAATTTAGTAGAGCCTCCCTCACCCAAAACTTAGTCATAAAAGAAGTAGTTAATTAGTATACCTTGATGGCTACCAAGTCTTTGGCATGAACATGGTCTCTTGGATAAGTTGCTGACTTAAAATAAGCAGCAGGTGACCTTGGTTCCACTTTGAATCTCTTGCAGAATGGCACCCAATGCTTAGCAAAGTTGGACGCCTCTAAAAGAGCATAGAAAGTGATGTCTGACCCAGCATCATCCGAGAGATACACACTGAGCTTCTCAGCTGGATAGTCATAAGCCATAACTGATAACACTGTATTCATCACCATCAATGGTGGCTCAATATCAGGGTCTGCAGTGCACACAAAGACATCCACTCCCGGCAACGTACTCTCATATCTATTACAAATTACAAATTAAAACGAACACTTTACATATATATGTATATAGTCAGTCATCTATAATTCTATATTAGGAGTGCAACTTTTACTAGTTAGTGTTAGAAATACAACATGAAGTCATTCATTTGTCTTCCTTCACCTAACCTAACAGTTTAAACTTTCGGGATAATTATTAGTTCACTTAACTGATTCCATTAGCAAAGCTTAAAAGCACTTTTAATGGAAATTTATATCTCACAATAGATTGGAATCCAAGTGCTTTTAAGTGAATGTAATGGAAATCCAAACACATGTGGACAGCCGGTTCGCGACAGTTAGGTCTTATTACAAAGCTTGAAATCTAAGTGAACAAATGAAGTACAAGTACAACTTTAACCTTTGAGAGAGCCTATTCTTGAAATTTTTTCTGTACACCGGGTTCCAGCAGACGGCTTGATGAAAGAGCCAGTTGAGGCAGAACCATAGTTCTGCTCCAAGCAAACCAAGCCATGCCCATTTCCCACCTTCACCATTTTTGGGTATGTAGCTTAATCTATAAACCCAGATGAAACATGTAGCCACAAACAAAGAGATAACAAATAGCCTGTTAATGAGTCTTCCTCTGGCTCTTGTATTCTCAAACAATGAAAGATATTCACTTCTTCCCATTGTATCATCTATTCTGTCTTCTATTTTCCTTCAGCTGTTATCTGCATTTGAGTGTTCATTCAAAAAACTTTTAAAATCTATGCTGATTGAGTTCAAAAAACTTCCTCTGGCTCTTGTGAAGCGATTGAGTTCATACACCAATTTGCGATGGCTATTGCACTAAGGTCCACCAGTTATTGATAAGTTTCGTAGCAGCATTAAATTGTATGCTGATATTTGATTTTGTCACGTAATATATTGAAAAGATGGACCAGTCCTTGAATAATGGGGTGAATGGTCACTTTCGTCCCTAAAGTTACAGGCGTCGGGCATTTTAGTCCCTATTCTATGGAAATGTTGCCCGTAGTCCTTAATGTTGCAAAACGTCAATCACATTAGTCCCTGGGTTCAATTCCGTCAGTGAACGTTAACGGGAAGGCTGATTTGGCACGTTAAGTGCCCTGTGGAATTTCCACGTGGATTTAAACATTGAATTTTTTTTTTGAAAAACTTAAAAAACATCAATTCAGTCCCTGACCAAATCCCCAAAATAATTAAAAACAAATACTTAAACAAAAAGCAAAATAACTAAAAACAAATAATTAAAAATCAAAATAATCAAAAACAAAAAATAACCCTAATTAATCTAAACAAATTACTAAAAAAACGAAAAACATAACAAACCGTACCACCCAGCCCTTCTTCTTCAACCATTCTTCTTCAATAATCCAAACCATTCTTCTTCTTCTTCTTTCTCTTCATCACAACACCACCACAACAGGCCGTGCCACCACCACTTCTCCTCTGGATCGCTGACACCTTCTCGATGGCTGGTTCTCGCTCTCGATTCCTTCGTCCACTCTCGATCTGGGTTGAAGATGGCTGGCGGTGGTTGCTTCAGAGGCGAAGAAGGGCTCGCAATCTGGCTTTCTCTCGCATGGTTCTCTGCTTCTCCGATCTGTGAGGCTTGAAGGTTGTCTTCTGGTTCTACCATGATTAAATTGGGAACATGGGATTCTAGGTTTCGGTCTTTGAACATGTGGATTCTGGGTTTGGGAAGATGCAATTCTGGGTTTTCTTGCTATGGGTTTGGTGCTTGCGATTCTGGGTTTCTTGCTCTAGGTGTGGTGCTTGCGATTATAGGTTGGTCTGATGAAGAAAGGGAACAATCACCATGCTGCAGACAAGTAATGATAAGTGTGAATGAGTGTGGGTTTCTTCTTCTGGGTTTCCGGGTTTTTGATTCTGGAGGAAAACCCAGAACGGGATTTCATTGTTCGATCTCATAGAAATCAAATTAGGGTTCTTGGTTCCATCTCCATCGCTAGATCTGCCTCAATTTTCTTCGCCTCTGCTCATCCCTTTCCATCTCTGAGTCGATGCATGTAACAAGGAAATTTTTCCACTCTAACTTCTTCTCTCTTTCTCCTGTTGTGGTGTGTGGGTGAGGGCTTCTGGGTTGTTGGGATTTGGTGGGTCTCTTTCTCCTGTTCTTAATCTTGTTCTGATTGTACTGGATTTTGGGGTGTATGATTTTGTGGGTTGGTTGTTGTATTTGGGGGTTTGAAGATGAGGCTTTGGTTGGGGGCGATGGTGAGGGTGTGTTGCGATGGGATTTTGATCGGTGAGGGTGGGTTTCTGGGTTTTTGAGGGGTTGGGGGCGATGGTGGTGGTGGTGGGTTCGATGGGATATGAAGGTGGTGATGGAAACCGGTGGAAGGGAAGGAGGTTGAGGGGAGGGTTGGTGATCGGTGGTAATCAAGCTTCAAGCTTCAACTTGCCAGGTAAAGCTTTTCACTAATGGAAGATTTGGTGGTAGTTGTGAGAGAGAGAAGAAGACAGTGGTGTTGGAGGTGGAACGGTGGTTGCCAGATCTGGCGGTGCGGCTATGTTGTTGATGGGTTGGGGCTACCATGGAGGTCTGATGTTAATCTGGGTTGTGGGTGGTTGATTTTTGTGGGTTTATGGATTATTTCTTCTGGGTTTTTAATGATGAAGATGTGAAGATGAGAAGATAAAGGTGAAGGCAGATTAGAGATTACTATCAGGGGAGATGAGGAGCTTGATACATTGATCAAAGGGACCATTTAATGTTAATTTATGTCTTTTAATGTTAATTGATTTGTGGATTTTGGCTTGGGGACTAAATTGAAGTTTCTAAGTTTTTCCAAAAAAATTCTCGATATTCAAATCCACGTGGAAAGTCCACGGGGGCACTTAACGTGCCAAATCAGTCTTCCCGTTAATGTTCACTGACGGAATTGAACTTAAGGACTAACGTGATTGACGTTTTGCAACATTAGGGACTACGGGCGACATTTCCATAGAATAGGGACTAAAATGCCTGACGCCTATAACTTTAGGGACGAAAGTGACCATTCACCCTTGAATAATGTCTATATCAAGCTAACATTTCAAACACATGCCTTAAGTTTGAGAAGTAGTCCATACTCAACCTCAAACCTTCTCCGTGCTAGACTAGCGATGAGACTCTTGCCGTATGAAGCACGGACACGGAACACTAACACGGGCGGTCACAACTAAAATTCAAAAAGTAGAACACGAACACGAGCGAACACAATTATATATTTTTTTCAAATTGCAACAAGATAATATCTTCATAAAATTAAGAGAACATAGACAAGTTAAGGTTTATATATAAACTTCCCAAAGTTAAAATACAAGTTAATCTTTTTACAATGAAAAACTTAAAACTTCAATCTTATGTGAATGAGCTTCAAAAAAAAATTTATTAAGAAGTCTCATTTTAGTTTTTACAAATTAAGCAGTTTGTCTCCATGAAAGAAAGAGTTAATATATTTAGTGGTTTTCTCCTCCTTCTTGACCATCATCATCATTGAAAAACATAGTCTCTATTAAATTTAAAGTATGATTTGACTTCTTTTTTTGTCGGAAAATATGATTCAAATAAAAGAATTTAAGAACACTACAAGTGTCCCTTACATGTGTCCAACTACAAGGTGCGTCGGCTCAATATCTGAGTCTGAGCTGGAAAAAAATTATTTTTTTTACTTGGACACTTCTCACACATGTCGGATATGTGTGTCTGCACCTCATAGCTCATGACTAAAGTTTAAGAAGTAAATCAGACTCAAATATTAAAAAACTCGGCTTAACTCAGCTCAGCCTATTTCCATCCCTAGCATATATTTGGATATTCGTTGGTGCCAACGCTAACGGTTAGCACTTACTTGGAGACAAAAAATGAACAGAGTTCTTCTTGTAGATTAAAATGAATTTGTTTTCACATTAACTCAATTAATATTCGGGTGGGAGGGGTAGCTCACTTGGTTGAGCTAAGGGTAGAAATAGGTGTTGGAGATGGAGGTCCAGGGTTCGAACCATGAGGAGGATCATTTGTAATTACTAACAACTAACCACTAACATTTGCCTATAAAAAAAAACAAAAACTCAATTAATATTCACACTAAGTCAATTGTTTTCCTTTCAAAGGTTAACAGCAAAATAATACATTGTACTTGTGAATTTTTATTTTTCTAACCAAAAGGTAAAAACAACAACTACTTGAATTTAGTCAGTTAAATGTTTTGAATAGAATACACATACTCAAAGCTAGTGCGGTCGATTTAACAGCAACAGAGCCTGGCAATTCGCCCTTGTCCTTCCTTAAGAAAAGGCCTTGGTATATAGGAAAATTAATCAGAACTAGAAACCCACCCAATACAACTTGCAACACCATTTTCTCCACAGCTATAAGGTCACCTTCACTGAGGACACAAATTTGCATGTTTCTCAAAGATTAAAACTTTGCGTGTTATCACCAACTTGTGATAACTATTACAATAAGAGGCCAAGTTAGAGACGTAAGAAGGAAATGACAAATGCAAGGACCACCAATGATTGCTTAGTAGTAGCATTTTACAATACTTGGATTTAAAGATGATATTAACTAGCTTAATTCTTCAAAGCTTTTTCTATGCAAGAATGTATTAAAATTTTCACAAATCAAAAAAGGTTATTGTGGAAAAAGAATATTTGTGGTTCCATAACTTCCATTTACTTGTATGAGGAAAGAAAATATTAAGTTATTGACACATATGTATTATAATAGAGGATGATTTTGTCATTTAAATTATACAAACCTTGCCAGAGCAAAGAGTATGGTCCCCTCTTCCATTTTGAAGTTTGCTTCAAAACAAATGGTCTTCTGGTACCATTCTATTACTGTTGAGACAAAATTCTCAAACTATAGGCTAGTATGGGGTTATACTTGTAAGAGTTTCTGAATGATCATAATTTTCAGCTCCTCTACTTCTTGTGGTTCACTAATTATCTTTGTCAAAGATGCTACTGCTTTAAGGTAGCATAATATAGCTTCTTCTTGTTTTCTTCTGTTATTAGAGGTAGTATACTAGCTTTGATAACATAGGTTTAACTTTTGCTATAAATAAAATAACACATGAACTAAATTATCGAGAATTGGTGTACTGATATGGGCTTAGGGGGCGCACTAATTCTATAAGCGTCGAGGGCTTAGGAAATATGCATTACTGATATGGGCTTACTAACTTTGTAATATTGTGGGCTTTGCAATACTTGTACACATAATGGGCCGGGCGACCAATGATCCCAAGCGGGTCAGAACCAAGCTATAAATATCAGACACCACCCAAGCGGTGGGGGATCTAACTTTTCACACATTTTCCCATTTTGTCAGTTTTCTATCGCTCTCAAACTGTTTAGCCCTTGCTTGATAGTTCCAGACCGGAACAATTGGCATCTTAAATCCTACTTAGATATATGTTTTTAGATACCTGAAAGATGAAGTATTTCAAAGATAACTAGTGCATGCATTTATTGCATCAAGTTAGTCATTAAGGAATCCTGCATTCGGTGCAGGCTGTTAGATTTTGATTAGATGACTCAAATTTAAAGAAATTATTATACATTTAAAATTGTCTTTTATATTTGAAAGATAGGATCTTGATCTACAGTTGTAGTTCTATGACTTCATTGAATTCAGGATTCGCCGAGTGCGTGGAATCCGAATTCAAAAGGAATGAATAGAGATATATATCGCAAATGCACCACAATTTCAAGATTGCCCCTTAACCTTGCTAGACGAACAGATTAGAGGTACTAGGCAACAGACCAATGAAGCCAAAACAATGGACTTGAGCATGACTGAGGATGATATGCTGCCATTATCACTGCGGATGAAAAGGGCCTCATACACTGGTAAATTGACCATTCCTATCAATGAACTCAGAAGAATCTGCATCATCAATTGGCTTGAATTGTTCAATTCCAAATCCATCAGAATCCTCACAATTCCACCAATGAGACCAAAAAGGTTCAACAATGCCACTGTTGCTGATATGGTTAACATGATTGATGAGCCTCCAAAGTCTATGACCTCTTGCTCATACCTCTTTTGAACCTCCTCTGTGACCACCTTATCTGTGATGGCAAAGTTAGTTTGTGATAGTCCTAATTGCTTGGTCACTGTGTCAATGAATCCAAAGAGATAAGAGGTGGTCCTTTTTATGAGTTTCATTCTTTGAAAGTTCCACCAAACCTTTGCTGTGGACCCACAATTCAAGTACTCACATAAGCTATACCCATTAGTGGCAACAAATGCATATGCAAAGGGAAGGAACCATAGGCTTGAAAGCTGCAAACACACATAAAGTAGAGTTGAGTAAGTGGAAGAAAATTAATAGCATGTTTGGTTCCACATTTAAATGATCTAGAATCACTTTTGGTTAGAAGCTGAGTCTCAGTGCATGTTTCTAAATACTTCAATGATTGATTCTAGAGTCAAACAATTTTGGGAGGAAGCTTCTGTTTGTAGCTTTTGAGTTTCAGAATTGATTTAGATCAAATAAAAGTTTATCCAAACATGTTATTAGCTTCTGAGTAAACATGTCTTATATTATGTGCAAATCGTTATGTCAAATGAACCGCGCGAGACAACCTGTGGGAACAATGGAATGCCACAGAGTAAGCAAATAGGAGGCACAATGACATAGCACAGAGTAGGCAGGGACATGGGAGCCCATAAGAGGTAATTACAATACCCCATTTGCACACCCAAGTTTATCTTCCCATTCCCATAGATGAAAGGGCAATACTTGGAGAAGAAAATCTGAAACATGCCTTCAGACCACCTCTTATGCTGAACAAGAACAGCACCTAAGGTTGTTGGAACTACACCCAAGAAAGCCTTCCTTTTTGGATTGTAATAGATTGATTTCCAACCCCTGCATGAGATTACAAGGCCAGTAGCAATATCTTCCACAGGAATACCATATACCAATCCCGTCTGCAAAATTCATAAGCATTATATACCAACTACTAGAAATTTCTGAGGTGAAAAGCTACAAACAAATACAAACCTCCTTTCCCCATAAAGTGCCTTGCTCATAGGTGCAACTGGCGAGAGCCCTGGATGCTTCATTCAATTCATTGACTGTTCTGTGATCTTGTCTTTTAGGCTTCATGTCCCATTTTGCTCTGCAATCTCTCAAGTGAGATCCTGACAAACTCTCTCTTCTATGGAAACACCCAGTTCCACAATATAGTGCTGCTCCATGTCCACATATGCCAGCTAGCTCCAACTTCATATGCACATGACAAAAATCAAACCGAATACCAAGTCCTAGTACATTCTTATGAGGAAGCCTATGTGCATATTTGAAAACTTTTTGAGATAGCATGTTGGATCATCTTTTTTTTTTCTCAGAATCAAGGCACTCAGAAGCTACTCATAAAAGCATGTCTGCTGAATTGATTCTGACTTTAGAGTTAGTTGTAGAAGGATTTCCAAACATGCAGAATCTTGTATTCGACAATCATGTATTTTATAAACTCTGCATAGAAGCTTTTGATTTGTATACGCGATTCTGTAGTTTGGAACGCTTGACCAAACATACTATATAGATGTTGAGAGGCTAAAAGTCATTACATTATTTTTATTACACACCTCATTGGATACTACATGGGAATTTGCATAAAGGTCATTCTTAGTGATATTATTATAGCTCTGAGGAAATTGCGCATAAGCTATCTCGTTGCCTTTGGTTTCATCCAAGAAGAAACATAGTGCTTCTTGAATTGTATCTGCATTGTTAGAGTACATGTCACAATCCAAGTTGAGGATGAAAGGGGCGTTGCTTATCTCTGATGACACTCTTATCTGCATAAAGGAACTTGTGATGTTAGATCAAATGTATCGGAAATCTTTCTACAATTGATTCTTGGTAAGACCAGAATCAATTCTAAGAAAAGTTTGCAGGTGGGTAGCTTACAAGTTTCAGAATTAATTATGAAGAAAGAAAGGTTAACCCAAACATGTTATAAGCCGAATACTTTATGTTTAATGAGATTTAAATACATAAAATTTATGAAAAAAATTCATGTAAGTCGTTATTTTTTTCCACGCCGGCGACACGTGCAGACTGCCACAAATTGCAGAGTTTTTTTACACTGTCGTCTGTGGAGTGCAAAAACTGCCACAAACCGCAAGTGCTGCCATCGTGATAATAATGGTGTACACAAATCAGCGCTCCTAAATTTATGTGGTAATAATAATAAAGAAAGAACAATGAGTGTGTTAGAAGGATTGGTAAGTGCTAATTGCTAACCAATGCATTCATAGCTCCTGCTTTGAAGTGGTGAGGGTAGTTAGGTCGTTTCTCCCTTGCAATGTATACCATTGTTGGCAATTGAATTCCATCTTCATCTACAGCATTTGTGTCCTTTCCATCAATTATGATCTGGAAAATTATATATACGTCATTCTATCGAAAATAAGATATATAAAGAAAAAATAAGATAGTACGGTGATCAATTAATGTTCAATAAAATTCTTCTTTTTTTTTTCTGAAAATAATAAAAATGGTTTTCATACCTGCACAATAGATTGGTGGTCCTGTTTAGTAGTTTTCTGATTCCATTCTAGGAACCCTTCATGTTGATTCATAACATTTTCTGGAATCTTGCCACTTGCAACTACTGATTCGATCTCACTTTTCATGTCTTGGTATAACTTCTGCCATATATATGCATATTGAATGGAATATCATGAAACTTTCTATGAAAGAATACTCCAAAAACTGTTGGGTAATAAATGAAAAGTGGAAATTTAATTTTTTATTAGAATAATGGAGACAATTATAATCGAATTTTAGACTAGTTGGTCATAGAGATTCTGACACCATGTCATGAATCAATAATCCTGAAAACTTAAGTTGTTGTTTAAAAGAGACATGAATAGTTTTACAAAAAATGGTTGGTACATCTTCAGTGCAAACTTCTTTTATTGAATAATTACATACCTTGATAAATAACAAAGCTTGACCATACTCAGTGTCAGCCGTGTCAATATTACTACTACTACAATTATTGAAGTATGCCTTGGGTGACCTGGGTTCAACATTGAATCTTGTGCAGAATGGAAGCCAATGTTTGGAGAAAATGGAAGCTTTGAAGAGAGCATAGAATGTTATCTCTGACCCTCCATCATCAGAGACATACACAGTCAATTTATTGGAAGTATAATTGAAGGCCATCACTGACAACACAGTGTTAATCACCATTGATGGAGGTTCAAGTGCTGGGTCAGCTGTGCACACAAAAATATCCACTGCTGGTAGCTTCTCTTTGTCATATCTGTACGTTTAATCTGCCAAAATCTTATTCTTTTTTACCACTAGGCACATGCATATATAACATGTCAACAAATCAACAATCATGACTTGGATAAACATGGGTTGGAGGGGTGTGTTAGAAGTCTCACATTAGCTAGAGATATGACATAGATAACCTTTATAAATGGCAGAACAACCCTCAACTCTTGAACTAGTTTTTTTTGTGGTTGAGTTAAGTCTTCCAAATTCTAATACATAGTTTTTTGGACATACTGTGGACAACTTCTGAAGCTAAACTTTGGAGCCTCTGGCTAGCTTCTTTCTAGAAGTGATTATGTACTTCCAACTGCAATATCTCACAGGTTTCTTGTGGTCTTTTTTATGTATAGTAGAGTTTAAAATACATATAGAGTGTGTGTGTGTGTGAATTAATGAAGAGAATTAAAAGTATAAATAAATTAACCTTTGTGAGAGCCTGTGTTTGAAAGGATTTTGATAGGAAATTCTCCAACGAACAGACTGAGTGATTATCCAGTAGAAACCAAAAGCTAGCTCGGACATGAAAAGAGTGATCCAAGCCCACCACCACAACCTCCCTTGTTGTTGAGGGATGTTTATTAGTCTATATGCCCATATCAGAGTGATACCTGCAAATATTGTGGATGCAAAAACCTTATAAACTCCTTGAAATCTTGCTTCTTTTGTCTCAAACAGAGGAAGGCTCTCCTCTTCTCCCATATCTCTCTAAGCTTCTTCTCTTGTATGGAGATAGATGTATAGAATGTCACTATACATATATACCCTAATTTGGAGTGATAAAAAATGGAAGGAAAATTATTTTTAGCCCCACATTCTCGACATTCAATCAACATAAAAACCTTTTAACATTCAAAAATAGCTAGAAAATGCGTTAATCGACGAAAATAGTTTTGAGAATTAATTTGCGAAATGTATTTTCAAAAATATATATTAATTAAGGTGGCTTTTAGGATGAAAGAGTATGATAGGTCCTTTCACACATGAAAAGAGTAAAATAAGAGCAAAATTACCTGCTATAGCAGGTGGTAGTGACCCGTTGAGAAAATAAAATAAAAACTAATAATTAGAATTACCAAAATATCCCCACCTAACCCTTCTCCCACCACCTCCCTCTTTCCCCCACCGCCAAACCCTTTCCCAGCCGCCACCACCATGCTGACCCAACCATCATCACCCTTTTCACTGCAGATTTTTTTCTTTCTTTAGTTGAATATAACTATATATATATCTACATAACACAACTCTACTTAATAATTGAAACTATGCAATGAAACAACTCAGGCGTGGGCGATGATTTACAAAACCCAAATTGAGGATTATGTCATTGAACACGTTATCAAAAATATGTGCCCTTAGAGGTAGACATGATTAATTATACCTAAAATTATCATCTTGCTCATGATTCATGAATGATTCCATAAAAATTGTTCTTGAAAAATTCTTCTAGGGTCTTCCAATGAATGTTTGGATGGAACCAATTAAAGGTTGAAGATCAGCCACTGTGTTGATTCAGATCCGTTCTACTTTAGAGAGGGATCTGGGTAGCAAGAGAGGGATGTGGGTATTGGCGTATTCCAGAAACTGAGGATTGCTGCAATGAACTTCAGATTTTAGCTTCTTCTGCGGTTGGTATATGGGTATGGTTTTAGTGAAAGTGGTGATTTTAAAAAGTAATTGAAAATTCAAATTAATTTAAGGTTAAATCTGTAATTTTATATAGTTGAAAAGTGTCTTTCAGATTGAATTAGCACTAAATATCTGATCTTTCACCATGAACAATCCAACCACACTTTCATGCTAGTCACCACCATTAATTAAATTTCGCTCATGTATGTCCAAATAGCTAGACTGGAAAAGAATTAGGTAACATAAAAAATAAAATCTTATCTCTTCATGCTATGGATGTCCCAAAATTATAAAGATTTCTATTATATTTTACATATAAAAATAGTAACTTTAATTCATTTACATACAATATAATTCACCCCAATTTTTTATCTTCACATTTATTAAAAGAAAATCTTAACATTTTTTTTTTGAACTCAATATTTGTTTTTTAATATCACATCATTAATCATATTTGTTAGTCCTATATTTTTATTTTAAATGAAAAGTCAAAACATGGATTATGTGAAAATGTGAATCGAGGTCGCCTATGCTTGCATTAAGGATTTCATTCATCACCTCTCATTTTGGCAGTTTGGATCAGAAAAGAGTTTTGTGGGCAACTTTGTTGGATTGGAAGGGTAGGTCTCAGATAGCTGCGTGGTGTCTGTTAGGTGATTTCAATTCAATAAGGGGGAGCCACGAAAGAAGGGGAGTTGTGGATGGATCTGTGTCTCAGCGGAGGGAAATCCTAGAGTTTAATAATTTCATTGATGAGATGCAGCTGGTAGAACCACCTATAGCGGGGAGGAAATTCACTTGGTTTAGGCCAAATGGTCTAGCTCAGAGTAGGATTGACAGGTTTTTGTTGACTCATGATTGGTTCAATTTGTGGCCAACTTGTTCACAGTTGGTACTTAACAGAGATATTTATGATCATTGTCCTATCCTTTTGAGGGATGAGGCTCAGAACTGGGGGCCAAAACCATTCAGAGTTTTGAACTGTTGGCTACAAGATCATAGATTGGATGGTTTTGTAAAAACGTCTTGGGAGGAGATTCAGGTGCAGGGTTGGGGTGCATATTCACTTAAAGAGAAGCTGAAGAAGCTTAAATCTCAGTTGAAGATCTGGAATACTGAAGTGTTTGGGAATTTAAAGAACCGGAGGGATTTGGCTGTTAGGAGGATTAGTGAGCTTGATTTGTTGGAAGAGGAGGCAGGTTTGTCTGATGATCAGAATGAGGAGCGAAAAAATTTATTACATGAGTTCTGGTCAGTTTTGCAGTTCCAGGAGTCTCTTTTATGTCAGAAAGCACGATCCAAATGGCTAAAAGAGGGAGATCAAAATTCTAAGTACTTTCATGCGGTGATTAATTGGAAAAGAAGATCAAATTCTATGGTGGGCCTTGTGATTGATGGTTCCTGGGAGGAGGAACCTGATAAGGTGAGGGAAGAGGTTACTAATTTTTTTAAAAACAAATTTACAGCTGAGACATGGGAGGGATTGAAACTGAATGGGGTTCCTTTTAAATCCATTTCTCAGGAGGATAATGCTTCTCTTATAAGGCGCTTTGAGCCGGGGGAGATAAAGGATGCTGTTTGGGAGTGTGGGGGAGATAAGAGTCCGGGGCCAGATGGATTTAATTTCAGATTTTTACAACACTTCTGGGAGCTGATGGGGGCGGATTTTCGGAAGGTGGTTGATGAGTTCTGGATGCGAGGTATGTGGCCGAGAGGGAGTAATGCGTCGTTTATTGCTTTGATTCCCAAGGTTGATTCGCCTCTTACTCTTAATGATTTTCGTCCTATTTTGCTGATTGGTTGTATGTATAAGGTGGTGTCGAAATTGTTGGCAGTCAGGCTTAAGGAGGTGCTTCGAAAAGTGATTACAGATAATCAGTTTGCTTTCTTGGGGGGGAGAAATATGCTGGACAGTGTGGTGATTGTGAATGAGGCGGTGGGGGTGGCAAAGAGGTCCAAGAAACCAACAATATTTTTTAAGGTGGATTATGAAAAAGCGTATGATTCTGTTCGGTGGGATTTCCTTATGTATATGATGGGGCGGATGAATTTCTGTAGGAAGTGGATTAACTGGATCAGAAGCTGTCTTGAATCTGCATCTGTTTCAGTTCTGGTTAATGGGAGTCCGGGGGGGGGGGGGGAATTTAGAATGGAAAAAGGTTTGAGGCAGGGGGATCCGTTGTCACCATTCTTATTTTTAGTGGTTGCGAAGGGATTAAATGGTTTGTTTCAACAGGCTGTGGATAGGGGCAAATTTGTGGGGTTCAACTTTTGTGGGGGTGGTGGCCTGTCTGTATCTATGCTACAATTTGCAGATGACACTGTTTTTATTGGAGAGGCAACTGTGCATAATATCACTTTAATCAAATGTGTTCTGAGGTGCTTTGAGTTAGCTTCTGGGCTCAAGGTAAATTTTTATAAAAGCAAATTGGCAGGTGTAGCGGTAGCGGGGAGTGCTTTGGCCATTTTTGCATCAGTACTGAATTGTAAATTGATGCAAATTCCTTTTGTTTATTTGGGGATTCCAGTTGGGGGGAGAGTGAATAGTCTTCAGATGTGGGAGCCGGTGGTTCAGAAGTTCCGGAAGAAATTGTCAAGGTGGAAGCGGAAGACAGTGTCCTTTGGGGGAAGGATTTGTCTTATCCAAAGCGTTTTATCTGCATTGCCTCTGTTCTTTTTATCTTTTTTCAAGATGCCAGTTGGGATAATGAAGGAGTGTACGAGGCTTATGCGTGGTTTCCTTTGGGGTGGCTCAGATGTGGAGCGGAAAATTGCTTGGGTAAAGTGGACTGATGTCTGTAAGCCAAAGGATATTGGCGGTCTTGGGATTAAAGACCTGCCAACGTTTAATATGGCGCTTATTGGTAAGTGGCGGTGGCGGTTTTTGTTTGAACAAGATAGTTTGTGGTGTCGGGTGATTAAATCCCAAATTAAGGATGGCAGGTGTTTTTCTCCTTGGTGGAGGGATGTTCTCTCTTTGTGTTCGGCTGAGAACTGGTTTGATCTGGGCATTGAAAAATCTCTGGGGGAAGGGGATGCTACTAGATTTTGGTTGGATAGTTGGGTAGGGTCAAGCCATTTGGAGGGTAAATTTCACAGATTATTTAATTTATCTCAAAACAAATATGACAATATCAAGGAGATGGGGAAGTGGAGGAACGGAGTGTGGGAGTGGGAATTCAAATGGAGAAGGAGGTTGCGGGGGAGGGAGATTGGGTGGTTTGAGGAGTTGTTGACTGTGATAAATGGTGGTGGGTTGCGGGAGGGCAAGCCGGATAGGTGGTTGTGGGAGCCAGGGGAGGAGGGTTTATATTCAGTTAACTCAGCTTATTCTTTTTTGCAGGTTGGTGTTTCAGTGGATTCTGACATTGATTTTATGTCAATTTGGTCAGGGTTTGCTCCTTCCAAGGTGAAAGCATTTGTCTGGCGTATGTTGCTTAATCGGTTATCAACCAAGGTGAACTTACGACGACGAAATGCGATTCCTACGACTATGGATGTGTTGTGTTCCCTGTGTAATCGGGAAGAGGAATGTGGTGATCATCTTTTTTGTACTTGCTCGCGGTCGTTGAGTGTGTGGCATGCTGTTCAACGGTGGTTCGGGTTTGACGCGGTTTTACCTTCATCAATGAATTCTCTTTTTTGCCAATTCTTTTACTTTGGCAGAAATAAGAAGCAGAGGATGGCTGAGGTGACGGTGTGGATGGCTTCTTGCTGGTCCTTGTGGTTATCACGCAATAGTATTATTTTCAAGGAAGGAGTGTGGGATGCTGCTCTTGTACTTGACTTAATTCAGCTCAGATCATGGCACTGGATAAAGGAGAAAGTGAGAGATTTCCAATATTCATTTTTTGAATGGAAATCGAGTCCGCTAATGTGTCTATCGTCCTTGTGAGTTTATTGCTGGTGTGGAATTTGGATGCATTGGTGAGCTTGGACGTGTAGCTGTTTTGCTGGTTTCTTTTTTTACTTGCTGCTTGTCTCTGTGCTGGACCTGACTAGTGGGTTGATTTTGAGTGGGGAATGACGTTGTTTTCTTGGCTACTGGATTAGTTGTTTTCAGAGGGGTTTGTTATGTTGGGCTTCGGGTTGTTTAGTTTCTGTTTAGTGGTTGGGCATAAAATAGATGGGTTTATTTGTGTATTGCTTTGTTTTTTCTCTTTCCTTTTCTCTTTGTATTTGGGTTTAGCACCCCTTGTGCTAATTTTGAATACAATTCTTTGGTTTATCCAAAAAAAAAAAAAAACCTCTCATTTTGGCTCTGTCGGCAACGGCAGTGCTTACAGGGAGGACCGCCTGCTTCCATTTTATTACTTCTTTTTTATCATATACTTGTTTGAATGCGATTGTTTACGTCAATGGATTATTATCTTCATCATCATTATGTTGGGACCGGTGCGAGACGAGGAACATAAAGGAGGCAAATATTTAACGTGGTTCGGCCTGAATGCCTACGTCCACGGAGGAGGAACTCTGTTTATCATTTAACAACAGATTACAATCACTCTCAACTCTCTATCTCTGGCCTCACACACACACTCAGAGCTCTCATACAATTGCTCTCACAACCTCACCACACTCTGGTGCCCAGAGGCACTCTCTGGTGCTCTCTCGCTGGTACCCGGAGCTCAGCTCCCTCCTGGAACTGGCACCCCTTTGGTGCTCTCACAATGCACACTGTGGTGCACTAAACTTGCACACTTTCACCCTCCCTCAACTCATCTATTTATAGGAGAAGCAAGGAACACAATCAGTTGTTGTCTTCCATGAATGGAGGTGTGAATGCTTGACTTTGGAGGTTGGACGGTGGCAGCCTTCTTGACCTTGGTGGTGTGAATGCTTCACTTTGTTTGGCCACCATTGCTGACCACCTTGGTTGTGTGAACTGATTTGGCCTCCATTTCTGACCACCTTGGTTGGGAGGGATATCTTCCAACACATTATTGAGAACAATGATGGATGAAGATGAACTATATAAGCTGTGCCAAAATTGATAAAACAGTGGCAGGAAATAGGAATCATTCATGTGGGCTATTGGACTATTCATTGGAGTGTGATCCATAATACAGAGATGCATGGAAATTTCAACGTGGAAGATGAAAGACTCTTGTCTTCAACTCAAAATGTAAACTAGGGCCCTCAGGCTATAATTGGCTCTAGCAGCCTGAGCAACGATGATTAAAATGAAGTGAGAGTTTCATGTGATGGGGTGAATTTTTCACCCTACCTTCTTTTCAAAACTATCTTCCCTTCTTATTTCAAGTTTCACCCCTCACTCCCTTTCATAGTCTTATTTATCGAGTTTTTAAAAACATATTAAAAACAAGTTATAGGTTTTTTAAAAATTCGGTATCTAAAAAGTTTGTAAAAAAATCATCTATTTGAATTCTGACCCGGTATGTTAAAGAAGTTGGAAAATTCAAGTGTTTTTACAAGTTGCCACTTCTTTACAAGTTAGATTTGCCAAAGGGTCCTAAAACACGTAATGTCGTAGACTTTTTTACCTATGTGGTGCAATTTGGAAGATTTATTACGAAAGTGGAGCATTTTTTTTATTTACCAGTTTAATGCATATCGCCAATCTCGATTGGCGATATCACTTTTTTTTTTATTTCGTTTTTCTCCAAAATCTCCAGTTCCACGGGTGATACTCATTTTTTTTTCTTTTCCTAACATTTTTGCGACGGAATCCTAATCCCTCACAAAATTGTACCAAAAAAAATAAAAAAGAAATAGCGACGAAATGTGAAGAAAGAAGACTTCCGTCGCAAAGTAGTTAGTGACAATATTTAGTGACAGAACTTTGAGAGCAAAATCGTCGCAAAGTAATTAGTGACGGAGTACGGTTTGCGATGGAAAACTTCTTTCTCCGCATTCCGTCGCTACTTTATTTTCTTTTATTTACTAGGATTTTGTGACGGATTATATTTCCGTCGCAAAGTATCAGGAAAAAAAATTTAAAAATTCAGTATCACCAATGGAAGTGGCGATTTTGGAGAAAATCAAAATGAAAAAGTTGATATCGTCAATCTCATTGGCGATTTACACTAAACTTGTAAATAAAAAAAAGTTGCTCCATTTTGGTAATAAACTTTCCAAACTACACTTTCTAGAAAAAAAAAAGTCAATGTCGTAATGTCCAAACTAGTGATAATTCAGAGTTTTAAAAACCATAATTCTTATCTTTAAACAACGATATGGGTTTTCAAGTTCAAATTCCACGAAGTAAGTGTTTCGGTCAGAATGTTTTACTTCCGGATTATCACATGATAATATACACTTAAGTAAGGACATTATAGTGAGGAGGTGAGAAATTGAGTAATGGAGGTAAGAAATTGATACTTTCATGGGGGCGGTAGTGTGATTTGGGATGAGCAAGGGCGGTGGCTCGGAGGCTTTCAGTCATACGTGAACGGGGGAAATCCCTACTTGCCGGTCGACGGAGGCTCAAGCGCTTCAGGATGGGCTTGTGTTCGCTTGGGGACGGGAGTATATAGAGATGTGGTTTGCGAGGTTGGTTGTCGTGAGCTCTTAACATCTCTTGAGGATAAGGAAAGTAGAAGATTCATGCCTCTTCTTCAGGACATTCAGAAATGGCTTCGCAGTGATTGGAATGTAGTGGTTAACTAGATTAGTAGGGATTGTAATGTTGTTGCGGATCATCTAGCTAGACATGGAGTGTGTTCCCGTGTTTGCGTTGTTGAGAGCCCTGACTCGGAGTTAGATTACTTCTTGTTGAGGAACTCATTTGTGGTCCGTTAGTTGTTTTGGTGTTGCTTAGTTTTTCGACGAAGAAAAAAAAAAATTGATACTTTGGGCATTGTTGAAGCCCAATTCATAATAATTTCACAGAAAAGGTTTTTTTTGTTTGTTTCAAACTTAAACTAAAATTGGACCAAAAAAAAAAACAAAATTTCCGGGTGGTGGCTCTCAACAACGCAGGTATCGCAGGTTTTGAAGGAAAAATAAAGTCACAAACTGGGTGGTGGCTCGTTGGACTGCGACGGCGATCGCGGAGGCGTCGACGGACGGCGTGAAGAAGATTGGGTCCCTTGCTTATTGTTGGAGGCGCTGCCATCGTCGATGAGAGTGGGGGACGCAAACAAGTAGACGCAGTGAGGTGCTTGGCTGAGCATGGTGGTCGCTGGATCTGCGGTGGTTGCATGCTTAATGACGGTCGAGGTAGGTGGACCAAGTACTACAGCTACGATCTGAAACTCGCCGTTTTAGAAATTGAAGTAGTTTTTGATTTCTAACTAATCGAATTTCTACTCTATTATATATATATATATATTGCATTATTGATTGTAATGATAATAGCACTTACTTGATTAATTCTTTCTGCATAAATTTGTGTCATCTTCTCACTTACATTACACTCATATTTTTCTCATTCCAGATTTCTCATAATTTTTCTCATTGAGCTAGTTGGGCTATCATTTGATTAACATGGATGTAGCACATTGCTACTTAGATGGTAATGCTGATGCTGTGGAGTTTTGTTCACATGATTCGAATCGCGATGTTCTAGCAGCATCTACTTACACTCTACATGAAGGTGATCAGCCTAGTCGATATGGAAGCATTTCACTTTTCAATATTGATGTGGAGACAAGCCACTTTGACATGGTGTATAGTGAGGAGACTTGTGGGATTTTTGACATAAAGTGGAACCCTCCTGCGGGGCATGTGAATCTGTTTCTAGCTCAAGCAGATGCTGATGGATACTTGAGAATTAAAACGCTGGAGGGTGGTTGTGATGCAGCACAAGGTATGGATTAAGTCCTTGGTTCATTTCTATAAAGCTATATTCAGTAGGGAGTACAAGCATGATTCTCGATGTTTTGTTTGTTTAATTGTATGATTGGGAGTCTTAGAGTCAATTCTCATTGACCAGAATCACTTTCATTGTTCAATATTTATGGAATTTCATAACTGGATTTCACAACATTACACTATAGAAATCACTTTTCTCATAAACGCATCCAAACATAAATCACTTCTCTTTCAACTCACTTCTACCATAACCACTTTCACTAAAATCAATTCTATCCAAAATGAATCTGACAATGTTATTGCTAATCCAAAAATGCCAATGTCTTCTTCAGTAGGGCACCAGTAGACACATATTCATTAACAGTTCACTGTCAAAGTATGAAAATGCCAAAGTTAACATTGCTTCTTTGTCAATGCAGTCTAAAACACTCACCATGACACTGATATTTACGACATCCTAATATCAGGTTTAGTTCTTATTTTTGGCCATTCCTAGGCATGTTTCCTGTTACTGTTTTATTATCCTCTCTTTCTAAGCATAAGGTTTTGTTCCGTGTATAGTATTGTATGTATGGAATACTTCAATACTACTTACTCAGACTATCTGACAAAATTTACAATTACCTTGTA
Source organism: Lotus japonicus (assembly GCF_012489685.1). NCBI lineage: Eukaryota > Viridiplantae > Streptophyta > Magnoliopsida > Fabales > Fabaceae > Lotus > Lotus japonicus. The sequence goes on from NC_080041.1 coordinate 1,986,176, forward strand.
GTTTCATTAGTGGCTGTTGAGTTTAATAGCACTAAAAGATTGGTTTTCTATTACAAAACACAACCTCTTTATCATTAAAGTTTAAGCACTTCCTTCTACATATCAAAGTTTCTTGTTTGTTGATAAAATAGTGAGACATTCATGAGTTAGGCAAAGAAACATTCAAGAGATACTGACATATATTGATAGACTCGTTTAGGACTTTATATTCTTCCGAACTTTGTATTTTGCCAATCAATTTGCTCTCATTTTTCTGCCCTGTTTCTTTATATTAAGATTTGTTATTGATTCTATGGCAGGGGTTCATCTAAAAGAGATGACAAGTGAAAAAATAAGCAACTATATGTGTCTATACCTTGATTGGAACCCTTCAGCCACATCCATCACTGTAGGTCTTTCTGATGGTTCTGTGTCTATTGTTTCTCTTCTTGAATCAAAGCTAGAAATACAGGAAGAGTGGAAGGCACATGATTTTGAACTCTGGACAACATGCTTTGATATCCACCAGCCAAACTTGGTATACACCGGCTCCGATGATTGTAAGTTCAGTTGTTGGGATTTGCGTGATGGTCCTTCCAAGCGAGTATTTCAGAACTCTAAAGCCCACAAAATGGGTGTTTGTTGCATTCAAAAGAGTCCTCATGACCCAAATAGCCTATTAACAGGGAGTTATGATGAATTTTTGAGAGTGTGGGATGTAAGATCAATCTTGAAACCCATTAATGAGATTTCAATTAGTCTAGGGGGAGGAGTGTGGAGGGTGAAGCACCACCCCTTTGTTCCAGGCCTGGTCTTGGCTGCATGTATGCACAATGGTTTTGCAATTGTTTCCATTAAAGGTGATAAAGCTGAAGTGTTGGAAACTTACAAGAAGCATGATTCCCTTGCATATGGAGCAGACTGGCACAAAGGAGAAGCAAGTCAGATAGGTGGGAGAACCAAACCACTAGTGGCTACTTGCTCCTTCTATGACAAACTTGTCAGATTATGGAGGCCAGAAAATGATATTATGTTGTGATTGATGGTTAGGGTTTGTCCAATTTGGAAATGTACTGCATAACTTTATTATTGAATCATGGTTGCATTAAACATGGAATTATTACACTTCCATTTGCCTTTAATCTTCATTTCAGACCTGTTCTTTCACTGTTATCGTACCCCAACTAGAATCACATGATATTTATCTGCCATATATGACCTCAAATTGCAATGATATCATCCCATTGCCACTGGCTTTATCCTGGTTTATGGTTTTGGGTTGCAATGGTTCATTGTTTGCCAAATGTTAATGTGTGTGTTCGGATTTCCGTTACATTCACCTAAAAGCACTTTCATTTCAATCTATTTTGAGATATGAATTTCTGTTGAAAGTGCTTTTAAGCCTTGTGAATGTTCAAAAGTTCTGAGTTGATTTTTGCTTAGAGATTTGAAATATGAAGAGTTTGGTCACAAATTTTGATTGTATTTTATAAATGGAGCTCGAGTAGAATATATTTGTTTGTTTCTCTTCCATTGCTGATATTGAGCTTTCATGTCTGGTAGTTTGATGAACTATCTACGGTAATCATTATGAATATAATAATCATTTAAAAGTTACACCCTGTACGTTATTATATCTTGTCTATTCTTGTTTGTTTGATGCTTTATTCCTGATAAATAGAAAAGCAAACAAGAGATTTTGCTTGAAGCAATTATTTCACATTAAATAACAAGGTGATTTCAATTGACCATGCAACAAGAAGAGAAGACTAATGAAGTATTCATGTAAAGGGTGACTAAGAAAAGCTTTCGTTTTTTAAAAGCAAGAAAAGCTTTAAAATTGAGATTATTATGGAAGATTTTAGATTAAAATCTTTATGGATGCTTGAGTGTTAGAACATAAAGGTCTTGTTGGTTGGCAAGTTAGACATTAAACAACATTATCTATTAAGTCTATTGCAATATTTTAGTAATTTTTTATAATAAAAATACACTTTTCATCAGACAATGACATAGTGGACTATGGCATGCAAGTGAAGAAGAAAACTTATGAAGGCCCCACAAAAATTAATAAATCAAGTGAAAAATTATCTAAATCTCAAAACATGATGAAAATAACTTAAATCTATATAAATTTTATGAATGTTTAAAATCATGATAAAACACAATGCTTTGATTATGGTATAGCTCATTGTTGACTCAATAGCTTTAGATGAATCATGTGGGCTAAAACACCTGATGAAAAAAAAAGCTATGCCCCTCTACTATAAAATGTAGAGGCTCTATCACGCAAAAATTAAATCGAGCAAAAGCTAGGTAAAACATAAAAAAGTTCGTTACGACACACCTAACTCTAAACTAAATTTGGCAAACACATCCACAACATAATTGATCTTTTTGAAGACATACTCTCAAATAACATGTGAAAGTCAACAATAAATCTTCAAATCTAGATAACTTAAGCTTTATAAGAATGAAAGTTTGATTCCTAAAAACAGTTATAGTATACAAACATCTAAATAGTGTAAATCACTCTTGAACACCTCACTTTTATGACGGTTTTCAAGTATCAATATATAAAAATAGGTGTGTGATACTGATAGTAGTTTGCACTATTTGGATATTCACCCATTATTATTGCCCTAAACATTGATAAAACTCCTCTCAAAATTGTTCATGTTTTTTTTTTTTTTTATAAACCAATGAATTGCATAAAACTCCTCTCAAAATTGTTCATGTTATTGTTAACTCAACACACTCGCAATAAGCATTCCCCTGAATGATACGTGTCAAACGGTCCAATGGCTGACCCAACTACACCAAAGAGTTCTAGTCCTGGCCTCACAGGAACTCATACTCCTCCAACAACATCATCATCAAACCCCTCGAAAGAGGAAACAAAGAGCGCAAACACACACACACACTCTCACTCTCACTCACTCAACCCTGTCACACAGAGAGAGAGAGAGAGAGAGAGAGAAGCATCGTTGTTCATTCTCTTCTTGATTCACACTCTGTTCATTCTTCGAAACTCTATCTATCGTGTTGAGGCGATGAATAACATGATGATGGGTGGAAGCAGCAGCAACAGAGACCGAGAAGAAGCCCTCACATTCACGATCCCTTCATCCTCTTCCCACTCCTCTCCCATCACCGTCTCCGATCAACTCGACAGCTACCTCACCGACCCCAGAAGCGCCTCCGGAAGCTTCCAGAACGAGGGTGTCCTCACCGCCGGCGACACCGCCGATTCCGAGTTCGGCTTCTCTCGCCCAGATTTCCGGCAGAGCCCCCTCGCCGGCACGGTGGAGCTCTACGACCGCCACGTGTTTCTCTGCTACAAGAATCCGAGGGTTTGGCCACCCCGCATCGAGGCTGCGGAGTTCGATCGCTTGCCTAGGTTGCTCTATGCTGCAGTTATGGCTAGGAAGAACCATATGAAGAAGGAGGTAGTGTTCCTTCTCCTTGCCCTTTTCCTGTTTTCAGCATATTTGGGGTTTTCATCATGTGGGTATGTTAATCCATTTCTAAAGCGTGTAACTTTTTAGCATTAATCCCTGAATGGATGATATAATGAGTGATCTACTTGCCATTGGTTGTTATAACAAGTTTTGGTGTATGTGACATGTGGGTTTTCTAAAGCATGCATCTATTATGTAGTAATCCCTAGATGATGGAAACTATGCTAATAGCATGTTTGGAAATTCATTGATTTTGAAATCAAAGTCAATTTTGGGGAGAAGTTCTGGAGTAGCCTGAGTTTCAGAGTTCATTCGGATCGAACATAAGTTGATCCAAACATACTATATGAGTGTAGTTTCTGTAGTTACTGTGATTTGGATTGTGTGCCTACTGCCAATGCAAACACTATAAAGTTGTTAAATGAGATGTAAGCCGCATAATCACTTTTGAGAAGAAGCTACAAAGTGAGTGTACCTTCTGATTACTGTGCTTTGGATTGTGTACCTATCTTTGGATTGTGTGCCTACCACCAATCCAAACACTAAAAGTTCTTAAATGAATGATGTAATGAGTGATCCACTTGAAATTGGTTGGTATCACAAATTGTGTTAGTATAAGGTTTTAAGCTTTATGATGTGTGTTAAGTGAGTATATTGTGAAAAATGTTCAATTTTCATGTTTGTTCCTCTTACATTCACTAGGACTGATTTTGCCTTTTGGACTTATGCCTGGTAACTTGTTTCTTTTGTAGACTCGATTAACGATATGTGAGGGTCATGATGGGACTGAAACATCTAACGGGGATGTCTTAATCTTTCCTGACATGATCAGATACAGGTCAGTACGAGCTTTTGTTTTGCAACATCTGATTCCGTCTTTCATTATGGTTCTCTGTAGTTTCCCCCTACATTGTTGTCAACAACTAATTTTAGTGTGAAATTGCAGGAGGTTAACACATTTTGATGTTGAAACATTCGTTGAAGAAGTTCTTGTGAAGGATGGAGAATGGCTTCCTGGGACTCCCGAAGCTTTGAAAGGTTCATATGTTTTTGTGTGTTCACATGCATCCCGGGATCGCAGATGTGGGGTTTGTGGACCTGTCTTGGTCAGTAGATTCAGGGAAGAGATAGAGTTGCATGGTCTACAGGGTAAAGTGTTTGTTAGCCCATGCTCTCATATTGGGGGACATAAGTATGCTGGAAACATCATTATATTTGGACCAACCATGAATGGAGAAGTCACCGGGCACTGGTATGGAGAAGATCCGTACAGCTGTTGAACTTCCTTTTTGTGACAGCTCTGTTTATAATTTTAAATCTTGGAATACCATTATGCCGTCGTTTATACCAATATTCTCTTCAACTTAAATATGCAGGTATGGATATGTTAGCCCGGATGATGTACCTTTATTGCTTCAACAACATATTATAAAAGGGGAGATTATAGACTCATTATGGAGGTAGTTAATGTTTCATAGTTCTTTGTTTTCTCTACTGTTTTGGCTAACCATTTTGAATTTTGCTGACTTGTTTTCATTTATATATTTACTGAATTTTGCCATCAGGGGTCAGATGGGTTTATCAGAAGATGAACAGATGAATAAACTAGAACAAAGGCTTCTGCTGAGTGGAATCAGAAATGTAGAAGAAAGCACTACAGTGTGTAGATCTCAAGACGATTTCGCGAGCTGCTGCCAATCAAATGGAGTGAGCTGCTGCCAAGAAAATGGAAACTCTTCCTACCGTACTCAAAATCATGTGCCGGCGGCAGAAAAGAGAAAGGATCCTGATGTCATTGAGACGGAGGCGAAGCTCTCAGCTGATAGTAAGAGCAGTGAGACTGTGATTTCGCGGATCAACAGCGGTAAAGGAGCTTCGTCGCGTAATTTCCATTCCATGACAGCATGGCTTGATACCTGGGAGCAAGAAGACACTTATGCTGCTCTTGCTGTAGTCTTTGCTGCAGTGTCAGTTGCCATTGCCTATAACTCCTACAAACAATTGACATAAGCTGAATCAACATTGTTAGTGTAATTTGGTGGGGTCAGATAACTTAACCTTTATTATGTTTGTATATTACTATTAACTTCATTTGTCTAATCCTGGTGCAGTTATTAAGATCATTCCTAACTGAACATGCAGGGAAACAAGGAAGGGCTTTATCGTTAGTCTGGGTTTGTGTGCTTTTCTGCTGGTAGAATATTGTTGGCTGGTGCACTTATAATTTGCTAGTTAGCTTAATCTGTAGTCTGTACATATAAGAAACCTTAGCCTCAGAATATTCAGGTTAAATATTGATAGTTTGTTTAGGTAGAATTTGATTTGTAACCTTTTTTTTTTAATTTAATTTTATGTAAAGCCTTGGTGTTCCTTGAATTGCTGTTTAGTGTGTGTTTGAATAGCAGCTGGACGTGAACTTACTTTTATCTGAATTCATAAGAAGTCTGTTCATGTGTTGTTTCAAAGTGAGTGTTAGTGTATGTTTGCACTGATGTGAATGAATATTGAAACATAGTCTTAATCCTAAGTTTGTGTCTGGCATTGGTAAGTGGTAACTAAAATCCTGCAATGACTTTGATGGTAAAACAATTTTTATAAAAGAATGGACAGTATATTCCATAGTCTCTTACTCTTATTGGGAAGATAAAAATGGAATCATCTAGCACCTGATGGACAATTTCTTAAATGTACAAAGTACCTCTTATAGTGAAGATATATCCGGAGTCACGCAGCCATTAGTTGTCCCTAGAGCAAGGAGCATGAATATGATAGAACTGGATTAGAGTCAATAGAAAATAAGATTTCTACTAACATTTGATGAGTGTCAACTAAACTTCATTATTTATTTATCAGTAACATTTGAAACTAATTTAATAGTGGAGTACAGTTACATTATACTCAATAATCCCATCACCGGTTGTATCTTGCTCTCATAAAAACAACTGGCCATCCTAAACTTCTTCCTTTGCCCCACCACCTCGAGCTCCCTCGTCGGCTCAGACACCGGATTCCTGGAAAATATGGAAAATTTGCTGATGGAACTTCCATTTAACTTGCCAAAGGTGAAGGAAAAATCCGCATTCATGACAAGCACCACCTTTTCCCTTAATTCGCTAGATGTTAATACATTTCCAATCACCTTTGATGTCTCTTCAATGCCTTCCCTGAGCAGGTTGTCATTGGCATACACACTGGTGGAGAAGATGACTAAATGAGTGCCACCAGTTTGGTTGGGACCTGCCACCATAACTGCACTGGGGTAACTACTTCAGTGGATGTCAAAATAGTGCAAAGTGAAGGTGAGAGTCACTTTCTTCTGTACCAGTTGATGGTGTTAGTGATGATGCCTATTGCTTCTCTCAAAAGAAAAATACTCACAACTCACCTAGTTGATTCCAATGCAAAAGTGCACAAACAAATACACTCTTCTTCGCATGTTTCTTCCCTTTCCTAATCTTTGTCTTTTGCTTTGTTTGTCATACTGTGTGTGTGTGTGTGTGTGTGTGTGTGAGCGTGTGTTAAACTAGATAGACAACATAACTTATTTGGATCATCTCCGGCAAGTCTCTCTATAGCTTATTTGCTTTACAAGATTAATCATTGATACTTGTAAATTGTAATCAATAGCTAAGATTATCTTAATAAAAAATAACTTATCAAATAAAATAGTTGATGGTGATTTAAGAGCTGCAGAGGCTGGACAGGCAGCAACGGATCATATTAAAGAAAATCAGATGTTTATTTTTTTGGTCAAAGTTGTTTATGCATTGATTTGAGAGTTGGATCTATTAGGCATGTCAGTTAGAACTATTTAAGGCTTCTGACATTTATATAGGCAAAATGTGTATTATAGGCAAAATTTGTATTATAAATGCTTACTTTCCTGATCATACCCCTCGTGGTGAATTCTGTATATCGATCCAAGCTCAAACACTTGACAAATTCAAGAATTTCCCTCCTTGATCAGGAAAGTAATCATGGCATTTAGCAAATCTATTCCTATCAATAGCTAGAAACCGAAGTTGGTCAAATGATTTCACAAAAAGATGGAAGAGCAAATCTTTGACTCATTTTCCAACTAGTTATTTATATAAGCAGAGTCACACTCACACAAGCACACATATCACTGAATGCAACATGAAGCTTGTCAAATGAACATACCAGTTGAATACTCATAAGAACAATATGTTCACTTTTTATCTTGAAGTACATGTGAATGTCCATTTGTATTAGTGCAAACGGATAACCAAACACACCCTTAAGTACTTGATAACCAAACACACCTAAGTACACGTAACCATAAAGTATCTAATTCTAAAAGTTCCAAATAAATGTGCATCTCAGACAGCGAAGTACCCCTTGATGGCTTCAAGTATTCTGTTTGCTGCTTCTGGACCAAACAACCTTGGAAAGCTTGAACCAAGATCAACCTCTATAGTCTTGTTTCTAATGAGACCATCCCTTTTTTTCAGATAAGCTCTGTCTTCCTCTCCTACTACTCGCTTGGCACAAGCACAATGATCCAACCAGATCCCCAACACTTGCTTTGAAATGGGGTCCAAATGGTTCTTGATGATCTCCTCCATTCGCTCTTCACCGCCATTTTCGGTCTGAATACAAACCATGATAGCTGTAGGGGATGCAACGGTGCGTATAAAAAGGGAGGAGGAGAAGTAAGACTGAACCTCTGGCACTCTCTCCAGAGCCTGCTTGTGTGTGTCAAGTTATGTGTCTTCATAGAAAGTTTTGAGGTAATCTGGCCAAAGAACAGGATCTTTCCGAGGAGGCAAATCAAGAATGAGAACCACCATAGTTGGACTACGTCGGATTAGTTCAAACACAAAATTTGGTGCATCATTTGAACTGTTGAGATAGGCTGAAAGACTTGTTATGTCTAAGGATCCTCCTGTTGGCAGCGCAACATGCACCCAGCTTCCCAACACAAAATCTATCTGAGACAAATGCGAAACAGGACCAAATTCAGAATAAAACAATGAAATCGTTCTCCTTCCACATAAATAAATTCACTATCCAACAAGCAAACAAATCCTTTATGATGAAAAATAGAAGCCAGGCCTTTTTTGTGTGTAGTATAGGTATCTCCACATGAGACAATCCTATTCGAGCCGAAGAAACATGATACAACTCTCCACTTAGAAGCTTCTTTTCATAATTGATTTTGACTTCAGAATCAATTGTAGAGGGATTTCAAAACATGCACTTAATCAAACATGCATGCACTTAAAAAGTGATTTTGAGAGAATAAAGAAGATGGGAACTTACTGGGGAGTCAGTGTGACCCAGGGGCGTAGCCAGGATTTTCACACCGGGGGGACTATAGATCAAACAAATGATTTTATATATGCATGTTTGGTAATACTTAAAAAAAATTATAGTGGAAAAAATAATATAAAATTGCTTTTGTCGACTATCATTTTGCCTTAGCGTGATTTTTATTGTATTCCAAACATTCACAATTATTAAAAATATTTTTTTCCCTCATGAATATAAACAGTATGTTTGGATACGAATCACATTTTTCATTAAATATGTTAAGGGAGAAAAATGCACCTTAATTTTTTTTTTATCTTTTTAAAAAAATCATGTAAACGTAATAAAGTATGTTATGAGTGAGAAAACGTAATTAATGAAAATGTAGAAATGTGATAGTTTTTCTATTTCAATTTTGTGTTGAAACACAAGAATTACAAAACTTTTCACATACAAATCTAATATTTTATACATTTTATCAAATTTCATCATATCAAATATAATTTTTTCAATTGATATTTTTTATAAATAAAAGAAATATATAATTAGTTTGAGTATAAAAGATACCAACAAAAAACTGTGTTTATTATCTAAAAAAATAAGAGAAAATAACACATAATAATTAATATGAAATATTTATCATAATGATCAATGATGTTATTTAAAAAAATGATGTTAATAATTAGATGTATAGATAACTTAAAACATCATCTAAATTTTAAATGTCGCACCTAGCTTAGTGGTAATTTATTCTCACTATGTTCTTTTGGGAATGGGTTCGACTCCCATTCAAATAAGTTGTCAATTTTCTTTTTTTCGTTTAAAAAAACGATAAAACAGTGGAAGCAAAGTTCGAACACGGGAACCATAGGCTAAAGGCAATAATGCTTGCCACTGGACCACCATGTGATTTATGATTCTTACTGACTTTTATTTTATACTATCTTTTACGGGGGTGCTAGAAAAAAAATTTACATAGTATCGCTAAGAAAATTTAAAATTCACGGGGGTGCGGAGCACCGGTAAGCCACCCCGGTGGCTCCGCCCCTGGTGTGACCAGGTCTGATATGCAGTGAAACCTGGGCAGCACCAGTCTGGCTCTGATAATGCTGAACATCAGGGGGAAGTGAGGAAGGAAGAAGCTGTGAGTGGAAGCGATTCTCGAATGATGAAACGAGATCAACCATGAGGTTCTTGTGGGGAGCTGAAACGAAGGGGAAGTCCAGGAATTTGCTGCGGCCATTGGTCTCCATGGCAGAAGATAACAGGGAGAATGGTGGTGTGTGTTGGAAATTGCGACAGGCAGAGATCATCACTTCCATCAGAATCAGATCACTTCCATCAACACGTATCTACTATCTAGTGTGTGCTTATACATTCATCAGGAACAAACTTTTTTCATTATGAAATGTTTGTTTTTTAGATTATTCGATAAAAAAATTATTTTAATTAAGAAATATGGTTATATATTGTGATAGATTTTTTATTGCCATAGGTCTTTTATTTTTTTACAAAAATGAAAACTATTAATAAGTACTAAAATTAAAGTGTGTTAGTTTGTTCTTGAATGATAGCTTACAAGAGTTATATAGGATATATGGGTTGGAGTGAGGAAGATCTAGAGATCAATATATGTAAGGTGCAATTCATCTAAAGCATCCGTCAACAGAAAAAGTTACATCTCTTCAGGAAAGATGAGTTTAATTACTACTCCCTCCGGTCCTATTTATAAGCAGCAAAAAAAAATCACATAGTTTAAGAAATGTAGTTAAACTAGATAAAATGCATTAAATATGTCTTGAATCAAAATAAACTTCCAAAATTACCCTTTGTTATTAGTGTTGGAAAGTGGGAAAGAGAGAGAATAATTAATGAGACACATTTTACAAGCTAGAATTAATAAGGGCATCATTGGAAAAAAATAATTAATATAGCTCAAACTTTCATTTGGTTCTTATAAAAAGGACCAAGATTTTTCTTCTCTTTCATGCTTATAAATAGGACCGGAGGGAGTACCTATTAAGTGTGTAACACAGTCATCTAATCTAATTAGAATACATAAAAAATCTCCCATATCATAATTAAATTTAAATTTAAAAATATTTATAGTGGAAAATATAGAGATATAATTGAATGCACTTATAAAACTCTTATAAAAATTAAATCCAAATATTAATGGTTGAGATTTTAATAACTTGAACAATATAATCTTCTTTTTTGGGGGGGTTAACAACGACATAATCTCATCTTTTCTAAGGTTTGTACACAAGCCAGATCTGACCTAGAGTAGGGAGTTTCCTCGATTTTTACATTTTTTATTTTAAAAAAATACATTTTCCCTTTTAGCCCTGACATTGGAGAATTTACGTAAGGTACCCGAGTTATAGTTTTCAATGTTCATTTAGGTCCTTGTATTATTGATATCCATAGTAGTAACACCATAGTGATAGAAAGGTAAAAGTTTTTTATTTGAAAAAAAAACAAAAAAAATGTAAAAATAAAACACTTGTGACCCACTTCTGATTAGGGTAAATTAGGTTATCGGTTTTCATAAACCAAAAAGCGTACATCTCTCATATTCCAAGCTTCCGCCGTCGTTCATATCTTTCTTCTCAGTTCATACTTCTGATATGGTAAATTAGGGTCGGGGTTGCATAAACCGAAACGCGTTCATATCGTTGCATTCACCGTTGTTCATGTCGTTGTATCCGTTTATACTTCCCCCATTTCCCCCCTTCGCCTCCTTTGGTCCCAAAGGCACCATTTGCCTCCCTTAGTTTCATCTCCTTTGTTCTCCGCTTAATGGCTTCATATCTGCTTCTTACAAAGAAGAATTTTCGATTTCGCGGTGTCTATGTGTTAGTTTTTTTATGGACTTGGGGAATTAAGGATTTAGAGTTTTCTGATCTGGGATTATTGGTCACTTATTGGGGTACATATTGATGGATTTGTTGAAATCTCGAAGTATTATGACATTTAGGGGTTCACCGAGCGACGGATAAGGTGAAATGAAGATGTTTTGAGATGTCGGGGTTGAGGGTCTGAACCAAGTTCGATCTTTGAAATGGGGGCTTGAAGAAGAGCCTTTGTCGTAGCTGAATCTTCATCACCAAAAGCCATGTTGAACCAGTGAAGATGAAGAATTGAATCTCAGCCTCACACGCCCTCTAAATCTCTCAATTTCTCAATCTCCTCTTCATCCAATCTGATTTGGGAACCCTAGATTCATACCCACTAGAAAATATCTTTTGGGGGGAAATCAATTTTTTTATAGATGACTAAATTTTAGCTTTTGATAATTTAGGGACCTGAATCACTTATCAATAAAACTGGGCCATAATAGGATATGCTAAAGTGATGTGGAAGAAGTAAAAACCTATTTTTAATATTTTAAAATAATTCAAATTACAGGCTGAGGGTAAAATTTTGGTTGTGTAAATTTACATTTACACAAGCAAAAACTTGTGTACGGTAGACAAGCCCGTTTTGTAAAAGGGTGTTGTTAAAAACACCACAACCAATTTAAATTCCCACCCCACCCACATGTTTAAATTCCAAAATTACCCTCTTAAAAACTCTCTCCCCCTACATCATCTAGCCGCACTCTCCCTCTATTCCCTCATTCTTTCATCTTCTTCTTCTTCTTCCTCACTCCCTCTCTTCATCTTCATCTTCTTCTTCCCCATTGTTGCATCCTCTTCTTTCTTCACCTTCTTCATCTCCATCATTTCCTATTGAGAGAAACTAACACATTTTCCTCTTACTTTCGTCGCGGAAGCATTGTCATGAAGTTGCACATAATATTTTACCCAATTTTTGTATTTCCAGTTTGCTTTCTTCCTTTTCGGAATTTATTTGCCCGACAATTAAATATTTTTTCGAGTTGTCATTCGACTACCGAGTTTTTATAACTAGCTATGTTTTTTTTTTCTGGGTTCTAGGTCTCGAAACTCTAATCTCCAAGGGTGATGGATATTTAGAACTCGGTAAATGTTCAATGATGGATATTTGCATACTTTAAAGTGAAATGAGAATTGAGGTATTGGGGTGGTTTTTTTTTCTTTCTTTCTTTTCTGTTTTTGGTCAAAAAAATACATTTCATTGATGACAGCCAGTATTGGGGTGGTGGTTTTTTTTTTTGGTCAACGATCAATGATCTCATTAAACCAGGAAAAGCGACAAAGGGAGCTTTGTGGCTCCAGACTATACACAAAGTCGTAGTGCGTGACTACAGTAAACAACAGTGATCAACAAGAGCAAAGCAAGGAAATAAAGCATTAAATTACAAGCTTGCTAGTTGATTGCCTTAACTGCTCAGAACTCCCAGCAGGCTAGGCACAAGGAGAGTAAAGAGTAACAAGACCGGTGGCTCCTAACAAACCAAAAACCATCAGCCTGATTAAAGGCCAAACCTAACCAAGGCTCTTATTACCAGAGGATCCAAAAAGACAACCACGCTTTAACAACACCTTTAGTACAAACTTGCTCAATCAATTAGGCCCAGCCCTCAACGGCCTTGATGGAATCTATCACAAAAAGGAAAAACTTAAAAAGCCTAGACTTGGGCCTGAGACCTTTTCTATTGATTAAGATAGACTTCATAGCTCTTTTGGTCCCTCCCTTATCATGATTTTTCACTTTTAGTCCCTAAAAAATTAGCAAAATTAGTTCCTCACATTCACACTTATGCCGTTTTAGTCCCAAATAGGGACATTTTTACAAAAAATTAAGTGCAAAATCGTGATAAGTGAGAGACAAAAAGACTATTAAGCCATTAATATATCATCTTATTGATTCCTCACATAAGCAATTCTCTTTCAAACTAAGAGTTAAGCTCAATTCCTTGTGTACTTAATCATTCATTTGAGGTTTAAAACATACATAATTATGCCAACAAAACCCAACCCTTTCTCTATTCCTAGAAGCAAGCATAGAAGAGTCAATTTCAATTCAAGTCTCTAAACTACAACAAACTTTCGTTATGATTATAATCTAACCTATAGGAAGCGTGCACTCAAGCTAATCATGTAAAATAGAATTGAAATACAAGGCTAAGTCAAGAACTCATGCATAGAGATAGGAATTTACAACTAAAGTTTCATGGAATCACTTAAAACCCAAAGCAAAAGTAAAACTAGCCACTCATTGCTAGGAAATCATACAACGAAATGTAATAGAACCTGAGAAATTACAAGGTGGAAGCCTCTCACAAGCCCCAAAACTCTTCCTCGGCTTCTAAACTTGGTAAAATTATAAGGAGATGATCAAAAGTTCTGAATAAAATGACAAAAACCTTATTTATAGGCAAAATGGTCGAGCTAGGGCGCTCAAGCGCTGCCCTGGGGCGCGCCCCACCAGAATCGGCAACTCCAAAGCTACTGGACTGCTGGCGCTAGCGCTTGAGCTAGGGCTGAGCATAGGTCGGGTGCAGGCGGGTTCGGGCTAAAAAACCCAGATCCGATAAAAACCAACAGACAAATATTCTGGTCCGCTGCCGTCCGAATGAGGCTTCGGTTTGATCGGTTGCGGGTTGGGTCGATGGACGGGTTGGATGTGTGGATTAATACAGGTATGGACTGAATGACTCCTTAGCTCAAAAAATCTTGAAATATTTTGACAAAGAAGAAAGAAATCCACAAATAACCCTTCCCGAGCCCTCAGTCCCATCTTCCTTCCTTCATCTTTTGTTTTGCCTACAGACCCTGTCGAACCAGCTACCCGTTGCTCCTCCACTCGAGTTGCCCCTCTGATGGTGGTGTTAGTGGGCTACCATCGCTTATCTTCCTCTCCCATGCAGCACCGTTGATTGCTCATGGAAGAGAGAGGGTGGGAAAAAAAGAAAAGAAAAGAGAAAAGGTTAAAGACCAGTTCAGGAGGGGAAATAAGAATGGGTTGTAATTTCTTGGAAGGAACTAGAGAGGTGTGTTGTTACTTTTCTCTTTTCTCAAGCTTTAACTTTTAAAATTAAAGATAAGTTTGATAGTGTGACTTAGTGGTGTTCACTAGTCACTTCCCAACGAACAAAAAGCTTAGGAAATAGAGAGTAATTAATGATGAGTAGATAGGATAGCTGATAACAGGTGGTAGGTGAGATAGAGCAATTATGCTTAAAAATAGGCTTTATAGGGAAGGGCAGAATACGTAGCAATGTAGCAGGGAAAAAATTAATTATTATTTTTGTACATGTGCTTGGGCGGGTTCGGGTATCAACGAGAGAAATTTTCTGCACCCGTACCCGCCCGATACAACCCACTCCAAACCATTTTCTTCATTTTAAAACCTGATGGCCCGCCCAAACCGACCCATTGCGTTTTTGAACTGTCGGATACCTAGGGTTTGGGTCGGTCTCGGGTTTTTGCCCACCCCTAGCTTGAGCGCTAGCTGCTCGTTGAAATGACTTTTTTTCTTCTTTGTAACTCCCCTTTGAATGCTTCCATCAATTCTCCATGCTCTTTGACCTTCCCTCTTCATGAGTTATCAACTGAAACACTTAAAGCCCAAGCCAATGAAAAATATCAAGAAGTTCAAAGGATTAAAAGCATAATAGTCCTCACAATTAAATAGAAAACACATACAACCCCTAAACTTACTTAAAATGCAAGAAAGACCCTTATAAAACTACATAATTACCAAAAGTAAACAAAGACTCAAATAAAGATAAAAATGCATGAGAATGCATGAAACACGACATGTGACAAAGAGAAAAGACTCAAAACTCACAAAAAAATGTCCCTAAAAACACTACTAAAATAGGGTCATCAGGGTTCACAGCTAGCAAGTGTGACCCATCCTTGTTTACCTATAACACCTCTCAAGGGTGTATCTACATGCTCATTTATTTTGATGATATCATCATCACAAGAGCATCCATGCCTCATATTCAGCAGATGATTGATAAACTCCATTCTACTTTTGCTCTCAAGCAACTTGGCCAACTTGACTATTTTTTAGGTGTGCAAGTTTCTCATCTGCCCAATGGTACTTTACTGCTCAACCAAACTAAATACATCTCTGATCTCTTAGTAAAGGCAGGAATGGCTGATGCAGTGGGAATATCTACACCCATGCAACATAGAGTTAAGCTATCCAGGTATGGAAGCACACTCATGAATGACCCTACTTTATATAGAAGTGTTATGGGGGCACTTCAATATGCAACAATTACCAGACCGAAGATTGCTTTTTCTGTTAACAAAGTGTGTCAATTTCTGGCACAACCACATGAAGAGCACTGGAAGGTAGTCAAGAGAATACCTAGATATCTCAAAGGCACTATCACTCATGGTGTTGTGCTTCAACCTTGCTCACTCAGCAAACCTCTACCTCTTGTGGCATTCTGTAATGCAGATTGAGGGACTGATCCAGATGATAGAAGGTCTACATCTGGCTCTTGCGTCTTTCTAGGTCCAAATCTAATCTCCTGGACAGCTAAGAAACAGACTTTGGTGGCTAGATCAAGCACTGAGGCTGGGTATAAAAGCCTAGCCAACACTACAACAGAACTTTTATGGGTTCAGTCCTTGCTCACTAGTCCTTGCTCACTGAGTTACAACTTCCTTTCCAAACACCTCTGGTTCTGTGTGTAAATATGAGTACTGTGCTGCTGACTCACAATCTCATTGTCATACCCGGACCAAGCATATGGAGATGGACATCTTCTTTGTAAGGGAAAAAGTTCAGGCCAAGAGTCTTGTGGTTCAACATGTGTCTTCTGAGCATCAAAGAGCTGATATTTTCACCAAAGCCTTATCTCCCACTAGGTTTCGGTATTTGAGAAACAAACTGAATGTGCTTGACAAACACAAGTTTGAGAAATCACCTTTAAATTGCGGGGTGTATAAGTATATAATAATAGAATGAGATATGAGAATATCAGGTTAGCCTTTGTAATTGTGTGTGCCAGCTGGACACTAACTGTTAGTAGTTAATTTCTGTTAGCTTTGTAACAGAATGGTTAACTTTCCAGTTCTCTATATAAGAATCTCTATTGTAACACTAAGGATTTTCATAATACAATTCAATTAGAGTTCAGTTGCAGATTCTCTCTCTCTCTCTCCCTCTTCCTCTCCCTCTCCCTCTCCCTCTCCCTCTCGCTTAGTTTCTTTTATCACCAACAAATATCCATTGTCTGAAACCTGAGAAAAAGATATATCAACAAACCTTAAGTTAAACAAAGACAAGAAGAGGGAGAGATATAACTTTAATGAGCTGAGAAGATAGTAGTGTGAAACACTCCGTCGCCATCCTAACCTAGTCATGGTTCTTAATATACTTTATCACATAAGCTACAAAATTTGGAAAAGCACAAGCAAATATCTTGTCCCATTGCTGATCCTGTGCCTTCTGTAGTTCAAGTAGAAAACAATTTCTTTACAATCATTCAGGAACCAGGGGAACAACTAAAAAACTAAGAAAGAACGCAAACCTTAATGCATAGTTCTTCCAACTGTTGTGGTGCAAAGATATGGAGTTATCTAATAAAACACTACAGTAAAGAAAACATGATTCTAAAGTAAAATGCCAACAAAATAAAAGCTTGATATGAGTTCATAAATATAAAGTAGAACTTCATCGTGTGTGCCTCAAAAAAGTGCATTATAGTAGATTCGACCAAAAATGAAAGGAAACTCTGTCTTGTTGGCATCTCATAGTATGTATGAATCAGGGTTGTTAATGGCGGATAGCGTAGTGTAGCGACAAGCCCAAAAAACACTATTTCAAGAGCCATTGCGGCGCTATAGCGGCAAATAGCGCAAATAGGGGTGAAACCCTAGTGCGCTACGCTATGGGCTATTGCGCCGCTATAGCGCGCTATTAACAAGCCTGGTATGAATGAATATCAAACACATAATTAAATATAACCCCATAGGGCGACAAAAGTAAAACACAATGATGAGAATAAAAAACTTCAATGTTTTAATAGATAATTAAGGTGTTTTAATAGATAATTAAAGCATTTCGCATGTTAGTTGCGCCTAGGTTCTCAAGTTACATACAAAATGCTTTAATTACTCAAAAAAATTAACCAAAACATCTATTGACCATAGCAATATACTAGGAGAACTAACTATGAGGAAGCCGATTGCATCATCTATTGCAACTACAACTAATGTTGAAATCTGCACAAAAACTCGAACTACTTAAAAGACCACCGCACCTGGAAGAAACCATGGTAAAGGGCTTCTGAGGTTGTCGGTCTCTTGCATTGATTCTAGAAGCAAAGTTACTGCACAAACAACATAAAGAATAATGAGAAAATGCACAAAACGAAATTAGTAAATAACAGGTACATGGCAAGGATGCATAGCAATAAAAGCTTTTGGGATAAGGCGATTACATCATCAGTTGCAAATGAGATCTATGTGGAAAAATGTAAACCGGTGAGTAGCTGACACTGAAAAGCGTCTAATGTCAAATGCTAATTATAATGTAAATGCTTCCTAAGTTTCTCATCCTTAGTGTTGTAAATAAGGAACTAATATAAGAATTATTATTAGAAGATTATATTCAGTATTAGGAGATTTATTCTCTTATTAGGAGATTGTGTACATAATTAGTTATTTCCTTATTTAGGATTAGTCTTCTTCTATATAATGTAATTACCCTTTGTATTCTAATCAAGAAATAATAATACAATTTTCTCCTATGCAAGTTGGTATCAAAGCTCCTGATCTTGGGAGTTCTGCTTCTGCGAAAAAAACCCTAGTCGTCTTAGTAACGTTCTTTGTTTTTCCACTGTTGGTTCATACCGTTAGGAGGCCTGTGCTCTTCATCATCGGTCTGCCAACCTCTGTTTGTGACTGTGATTGCATAGAGAGGGTTCCCCGTGCCTTCTGGTCCTGTTCTGAGGGTCGTTTCCTTTGGTGTTTTATTTCTTGAGAAGCCTTTGGTTCATCCATTCACGGAGAGTGCAATCTTCTCTGTTTCTGTTATTTTTCCTCTTGTTTCCCTTCTAAAGTAACATCTCTCAGTATGTCTGGAGACGAGATAGAGATTCCTGTTGGAATCAAGTGTTAGAGTCAAGTCCCACATCAGAGAAGTCAAGGTAAGAGGGAGAGTTTATAAGGAGATGGACCCATAAACCTAATGCCTTAAGGTTTTGGGTTAAGATGTGGTGTCCAGGATCTCCTTGGTGTCTCCCCCTAGGCCTTGACCTATGGGTCCTCGCCGTGTCTCTCCTCAACAACTGGTATCAAGAGCTTTAGGTTCGTGGGATAGATCCTCAGTTTAGAGGAAGAAGTGGGAGCAATGGCGCTAGAAGAAGGGAAGGTGAAGATCGAGAGGTTCGATGGCAGAGACTTCGGGTTTTGGAAGATGCAGATGGAGGACTATCTGTACCAAAAGAAGTTGTATCAACCCTTGACAGGGAAGAAGCCAAACGACATGAAGCAGGAAGACTGGGATCTGTTAGATCGACATGCCCTTGGTGTGATCAGATTGACGTTATCCAAAAATGTTACCTTCAACATTGTGAATGAGAAGACTACTGCAGATCTGATGAAGTACATCTGATACGACGTCTATTCAATCTCAGAATGGGAGAAGGTAACTCTGTAACTGAACACATTAATAGCTTTAATACAATTATTTCGCAGTTATCATCAGTGAAGATTACCTTTGACGACGAATTGATGGCCTTGAGTCTGTTACAATTCTTACCGGATAGTTGGGCTGCAACTGTCACTGCGGTTAGTAACTCCGCAAGGAATAACAAGCTGAAGTTTGATGACATCAGAGACCTGATCTTAAGCGAAAATATTCGCAGGAAAGATTTAGGAGAGTCTTCAAACACTTCCGGTTCAGCATTGAATACTGAAAGTAGAGGAAGAGGTAGCCAGAAGAGTCACAATCAAAGCCAAGGCCGAGGCAGATCAAAATCAAGAGGCAGAAGTCAGACAAGAGTCAGGAATGACATCACTTGCTGGAATTGTGATAAAAAAAGGTCACTTCAATCAATGCAAAGCCCCAAGAAAAAAGAAGAATTACCAAAAGAGGCAAGATGATGATGAATTTGCTAATGCAGCAACTGAGGAAGTAGCAGACACATTAATTTGCAGCTTGGATAGTCCTGTTGATTCATGGGTTATTGATTCAGGTGCATCTTTTCATACTATTCCTTCAAAAGAATTATTATCTAACTATATATGTGGAAAGTTTGGAAAGGTTTATCTTGCAGATGGAAAACCACTCGATATTGTGGGAAGAGGTGATATTGATATCAGATCCCTAATGGAACTCTCTGGACATTGCATAATGTCAGACATGTCCTTAGAATAAAGAGAAATTTGATCTCTATAGGCCAGTTGGATGATGAGGGTTATCACACCACTTTTGGAGGTGGAGCTTGAAAGGTGACGAAAGGCAATCTGGTTGTAGCTCGAGGAAAGAAACAAGGCTCCCTTTATATGGTTGTAGAGGAGGACATGATAGCAGTAACTAAAGCTGTCAATAGCTCATCTATATGACATCAAAGACTTGGACACATAAGTGAAAAAGGAATGAAGATCATGGCATCAAAGGGTAAGGTGTCAAATTTGAAGCATGTTGATCTTGGTGTTTGTGAGCATTGCATTTTGGGGAAACAGAGAAAGGTTAGCTTCTCAAAAGCAGGCAGGAAATCAAAATCAGAAAAGCTCGAATTGGTGCATACAGATGTGTGGGGTCCAGCCCCAGTGAAATCTCTTGGAGGCTCACGCTATTATGTCACCTTCATAGATGACTCAACAAGAAAGGTATGGGTTTATTTTCTCAAAAATAAATCTGATGTGTTTTCTGTGTTTAAAAGGTGAAAAACAGAAGTTGAAAATCAGACAAGCTTGAAGATTAAGAGTCTGAAATCTGATAATGGCGGGGAGTATGACAGCCAGGAGTTCAAAAAGTTTTGTTCAGAAAATGGGATCAGAATGATCAAGACAATACCAGGTACACCTGAGCAAAATGGTGTCGCGGAAAGAATGAACAGGACCTTGAACGAAAGGGCTAGATGTATGCGAATCCAGTCCGGGTTGCCAAAAATGTTTTAGGCGATGCCATTAATACAGCAGCTTACCTGATAAATCGAGGACCATCTGTTCCCTTGGATTATCAGTTGCCTGAAGAGGTATGGTCTGGTAAGGAGGTAAGTCTTTCACATTTGAAAGTCTTCGGTTGTGTCTCTTATTTTCTTATAGACTCCGATAGGAGAGACAAATTAGACCCCAAGGCCATAAAATGTTTCTTTATTGGCTATGGGTCTGATATGTATGGCTACAGGTTTTGGGATGAACAAAACAGAAAAATTATTAGGAGTAGAAATGTTACTTTTAATGAAAGTGTGCTTTATAAAGACAGGTCTTCTGTAGAATCTATGAGTTCAAGTAAACAGTTGGAACTTTCTGAAAGAGTGGCATTGGAAGAAATTTCAGAAAGTGATGTAGCCAAAAGAAACCAGATTAATCCCGAGAACGAGGATGATGGGGTAGAAGTTGAGCTGGAACAAGAGCCAACAGCAGTAATGGAAACTCCTATAACTCAAGTGAGGAGATCTACAAGAACGCCGAAAGCACCACAAAGGTATTCTCCTTCGTTGAATTATCTGTTGTTAACTGATGCTGGAGAGCCAGAATATTTTGGTGAAGCCATGCAGGGGAATGACTCTATCAAGTGGGAGCTAGCAATGAAAGACGAGATGACGTCCCTTCAGAAGAATGGAACATGGTCTCTGACCAAGTTACCAGAAAGAAAGAAAGCTCTACAGAACAGATGAGTCTATAGACTGAAGGAAGAATCTGATGGCAGCATAAGGTACAAGGCAAGACTTGTAGTGAAAGGGTTTCAGCAGAAGCAAGGAATTGACTTCACAGAGATTTTTTCTCCAGTTGTCAAATTGACCACTATAAGAGTTATCCTGAGTATTGTAGCTTTTAGAGAATCTTCACTTGGAGCAGTTAGATGTTAAAACTGCATTCCTACATGGTGATTTGGAAGAAGAGATTTATATGACACAACCTGAAGGTTTTGAAGTTCCAGGCACGAAGAATCTTGTATGCAAGCTTCACAAAAGCTTGTACGGTCTGAAACAGGCACCGAGACAATGGTACAAGAAGTTTGATGAGTTTATGAGCAACTCAGGTTTTAATAGATGTGACATGGATCATTGTTGCTATGTTAAGAAATTTGCTGACAATTATATTATTCTTTCTTTGTATGTTGATGACATGTTGATAGCAGGATCAAATATGACTGAAATTAACAGGTTGAAGCAACAGATGTCAGAAAACTTTGAGATGAAGGATCTTGGTCCAGCCAAACAAATCCTTGGTATGAGGATTTCCAGAAATAGATCAGAAGGTGTTCTGAAGTTGTCCCAAGAGAAATATGTTGAAAAATTACTAGAAAGATTCAATGTTGGAGATGCCAATACCAGAAACAACCCTTTGGGAAATCACTTTAAGTTTTCAAAGAAGCAGTCCCCACAAACAGATGAAGAAGAAAGTTACATGTCAACAGTTCCTTATGCATCTGCAGTAAGGAGCTTGATGTATGCTATGGTTTGTACAAGACCTGCTATAGCACATGCTGTAGGAGTTGTCAGCAGATTCATGTCAAATCCTGGGAAGGAGCATTGGGAAGGTGTAAATGGATACTGAGATATCTGAAGGGTTCTTCAAGAATGTGTCTATCCTTTAGAAGAAATGATCTCACTTTACAGGAGTTTTCTGATGCAGATCTAGGAGGAGACTCAGATGGTGGAAAAGCACCACATGTTATATTTTCACCTTAGGAGGAACTGCTGTGAGTTGGAAGTCTAAACTTCAAAATAGAGTTGCTCTCTCAACCACTGAATCAGAATATGTTGCCATTTCAAAAGCAACCAAGGAGATGATATGGCTGAATAATTTTCTCAAAGAATTGGGAAAAGAACAAGATGTTCCTCCATTGTTTAGTGACAGTCAAAGTGCTATTTGCCTTGCAAAAAATCCTGTATTTCATTCCAGATGCAAGCACATACAGATGAAGTATCACTTCATCAGAGAACTTATCAATGATGAAGAATTATCTCTGTTGAAGATCTTAGGATCAGAGAATCCAGCTGATATGTTGACCAAGACTGTTACAGCTGATAAGCTGAGGCTTTGCATTGCCTCAGCTGGCCTTCGAGGATAATTGAAGACGAAGGCGCTACACTAGGTGGAGAGCAGATTAGCTTATTGCTTACAAGAGGTTACTACAATTAGACTCCAAGTGGGAGAATTGTTATGTTATGTAGTCTATTTGTACTCCCTTCTCTCTCAGAGGTGTTTTTTATAGTTCGTGGTGAAGAAACTCGAAGGACAATGATGGGGGAAGACAAATCAGTTGATGGTTCAGCCTTAGCCTTTGGAAAGGGTCCCATAAAAGGATCCACCTCTTCCGACGCCTTAACCGTGATGACCGCCCCAACCGTGATGATCACTTCAACCGTGATGATCGCTTCAACTGTGATGATGGTTGCACTTACTGTAAGAGGTCTGGTCACACCAAAGAGTACTGTTTCAAAATTTATGGAAGGGAAAACGTTCTTAGACGTATGAGTGGGTCCAAAGGTGCTCCGCAGAGGCGTGCTAATCACACAACTTCTGACATGGAGAATGATGGTGAAGTTCCACCTATACCATAAGCGGAAGATGTCCCTAGCCTTAGCAAAGCAGAATTGGAGCGTCTGAGAGCTTTTATGGACTCATTGAGTAAGCCCTCTGGTTCTTGTTCTCTCACAATGTATGGTAAGAGTTCTACCTTCTTATCTCTTAATGCTTTGAGTACTGAAAATGACTGGATTATTGACTCTGGTGCTACAGATCATATGACACCTTACCCCTCACATTTATCTTAGTCCACTTACCCTAGAAAACACTATATCACTGTTGCTAATGGATCCCAAAACCAGATTACGGGATGTGGTAACATTCACCTTAGTCCATCTCTTTCCTTAAAGCGTGTGCTTCATGTCCCAAAGCTTTCTAACAATCTTTTGTCCATCCATAAACTCACTCGAGACTTGAACTGTGCAGTAACCTTTTTCCACTGTGTTTTTCAGGATCTTGCCACGGGATAAATAATTGGGATTGCTAAGGAACAGGACGGGTTATACTGTCTGCAACACGAGGAAAGCAAGTGTCATCAGACGAGTTCAGAGTCCTGGAATACTTCTCAAATATGGTTGCAACAAAAGCATCTTGGGCATCCCCCTTTTAGTATTCTTAGGACCATGTTTCTCCATTTATTTTTAAAAGTGTCAGTCGAATCTTTTTATTGTAATGTTTGTTAGTTTTCTAAGCATCATCGTTCAACTTTTCTTCCTCATAATAATAAATGTGCTCAACCTTTTGATCTTGTTCACTCTGATGTGTGGGGACCTTCGTCCATTTCTAATGTTTCTGGTGCAAAATGGTTTGTTACTTTTATTGATGATTGTACTCGGATTACATGGGTTTTTCTTATGAAAGATAAGTCTGAGGTGTTTCAATTATTTGTTAACTTTTTCCACATGATTAGAACACAGTTTGGGAAACCTATTAAAAGGTTAAGGTCAGACAATGGGAAAGAGTATGTTAACAAGAATTTTTCTGAATTTCTTACAAAAAATGGTGTTGTTCATGAGTTGACTTGTGTTGACACCCCACAACAAAATGGGGTTGCTGAAAGGAAAAATCGTCATCTTCTTGAAATCACTCGAGCTTTACTCTTTCAAATGAATGTTCCTAAATTTTATTGGGGGGAAGCTGTCTTGACTGCTGCTTATTTAATTAATAGGTTACCTTCTAGGGTGTTATCTAATGTTAGTCCTGTGCAGGTTATGACTAGCGTCTTTCAAAGTCGTGTATTTGGCTGTTCAGCCTTTGTCCATGTTCATGGTCATCATCAGGGTAAGTTAGATCCTCGGGCTATTAAGTGCATCTTTATAGGATATGCCTCAGATAAAAAGGGATACAAGTGTTATCATCCTCCTAGTCGTCGTGTCTATATATCCATGGATGTTACTTTTCAAGAATCAGAGTCGTTTTATCCCAATCCTCAGCTTCAGGGGGAATACTCAGGAAACTGAGTCTCCAGAATTGTCTGTTATTCCTCTTCTACAGGAGCCCTTGGTGCCTTCCTCCATTCCTATCACTGAGGACAATGATGATCATGACAATGGTCCTGAACAAGTACCAAATCAGAATGATGACAATGGTCCTGAATTTGTACCAGATCAGAATGATGACAATGGTCCTGAACTAGTACCAGATCAAAATAATGTTAACAGGTTCAGGATAAAGTACCAACGAAAAGTAAAACCCGTCCTGATCCAACAACAAGTCCAATCGTCTGATCCTGAGGTAAGTGTTCCTAACCCCGAGCCTAGTAATTCCTACGAGCATAACATTGATGACTTACCTATTGCCTTACGAAAAGGAAAATGTTCTTGTGCCAAGTACCCTATATCCCAGTTTGTGTCTACTCAAAATCTTTCTGTGCAGCATCAGAGTTTTATTTCAGCTATTGACTCTATTAGAGTCCCTACATCAGTAAAAGAAGCATTAAAAGATAAGACTGGATTCCAGCCATGAATGAAGAGATGCATGCACTGGACAAAAATGGCACTTGGGATATTGTTGAGAAGCCAAATGACAAGAGAACAGTAGGTTGCAGGTGGATATATACCGTGAAGTACCGATCTGATGGCGCACTTGATGTTGGGAGCAATAATAGAAAGGAGAGAAGAGAGAAAGAAAAAAACACACAGGAATTTTTAACGTGGTTCGGAACACAATGTGTGTACCTACGTCCACGGCTACACTAGGTAGTAATATTTCTCTTTTGGTGTGTATAATGCTTACAATGAGGTGCTTATATATAGTAGGAGTAAGTCAACCTCCTCCTTATTCTAAGCGATGTGAGACTTACAAATAGACTACATAAGCGATGTGGGACTACAAATAGACTACATAACATAACACTTGACATGTATAAGACGAGGCTAGTTGCAAAGGGATACACCTAGACCTATGGAATTGATTATGAAGAGACATTTGCTTCGGTAACAAAAATTAACACGGTAAGGATCATTCGTTCCTTAGCGGCTCACTTTGATTGGGAGTTGCAACAATTTGATGTTAAAAATGCTTTCTTGCATGGAGATTTGGAGGAAGAGGTGTATATGGAGATTCCACCGGGGTATGACCCTACTTCAGGAAGAAATAGGGTGTGTAAACTGAAGAAGACCCTATATGGGCTCAAACAATCACCCCGAGCTTGGTTTGGGAGATTCACTAATGCTATGGTGTCCCTGGGTTATAAACAAAGCCAAGGTGATCTTACCCTCTTTATCAAACATACACGAAATGGTAAACTCACTCTTCTGTTAGTCTATGTAGACGATATGATCATTGCAGGTAATGATGAACTTGAGAAGCAGAACCTGAGGAAAGAGTTGGCAGCCCAGTTTGAAATGGAGGACCATGGAAAGCTGAAATATTTCCTAGGTATGGAGGTGGCATACTCGAAGCAAGAGATTTTCATATCTCAAAGAAAGTATGTCCTTGATCTTCTCAAAGAGACTGGCAAATTGGGTTGTAAGCCCATTGGAGTGCCTATAGAGAAAAACCACAAGATTGGAAGTAGTGAGGAGGACTTTAGGGTTGATAAGGCTCAATATCAGAGACTTGTGGGAGAGCTCATTTATCTATCTCACACTAGGCCTGACATAGCTTATCCTATTAGTGTTGTTAGTCAATTCATGCATGACCCACAAGAAAGACACTCACAGGCTGTGGACAGAATCTTGCAGTATTTGAAGGCAAGTCCAGGGAGAGGTCTGTTGTTCAAGAAGAGTGAGTAGTTGTCTATGGAGGTTTATACTGATGTAGAATATGCAGGGTCAATTGTTGACAGGAGATCCACTACAAGATATTGTATGTTCTTGGGTGGAAATTTAGTTACATGGAGGAGCAAGAAGCAGAATGTAGTTGCCAGATCAAGCGAGAGGCAGAGTTCAGAGGCATGGCTCAAGGCGTTTGTGAACTGTTGTGGATGAAGATCATACTGGATGATTTGAAAATAAAGTATGAAGCTCCCATGAGACTCTTCAGGATAACAACACCAATATACAAGAAAGACACTTACCGTGGAAAAGATAATTGCTTTGTCGCTCAAAAATAGGATCAATGCTCCAAGACGTACACCATCACGCTAGAGAAAGTAAACGAAAATATTGTCAGGGGCTAAATAGAATGTTAATATGGACTATATCGGTCATACCGAGCGTGTACAGCACTCACTTCTCTTTCGTTTTATTTTATTCCAGTTAGAGGAAGGAGCAACATGAAAGATTTCAGACACAATCGTGGTTTTCCTCCACCCGCTTGGTTGTCTCGTTCGAGAGGGAATCTACACCATCCATACCCTAAGAGAAAGAGAATCAGAGGGGAAAGAAAGAAAAATAAGACTAAGGATAAAAAGAAGATATGAGAGCAGTGAGGTTTACCCTTGTAGTTGCTCAAACTTGTCGTGATGCTTCAAGAATTCAATCTGGTTTCCTTTCAAATTAGAAAAAGATCATTAAATCGCCATTGTTGAAAACCTGCAAGAAAAGCACATCAAGAATCAAAAAAGAAGAAGAGAGAAGAGAGCGAGTGAGGGGGGGGGGGGGGGATAAAATGAAAAATGTGACTAAGTGACTAACATTTGAGAGACCATAAGAGATCGGCGAGGTGCGCCTTTGTCGCTTTCCCGAATTGGTCAAAAGTACTTCAATAAATCGATCACATGTGCCTACAATTCAGTGGACCTGAAAACAAATAGAAAACATTTCCATAAGGGCAACTGAACGCAGTCAAAAAAATAACAAGACAAGAACTGAACACAATAACTAGAATGGACTCTAAAGTAACCTTAGTTAGTTATAGCAAGTGCATGTGTTTTGTGCCCGGCTCCACAAGATACAAGCAGGATTCTATAATTACTCGAATAATGCAATATGGGACAAATTAACCAATGCGTTTTAGCAAAACCGTTATCCTGAAAAGGCTGATTGCATCGTCCTTTGCAAATTGGATCTATTGAGGAAAGAAGAACTGCATAAAGATGTAGAAAACAAAAGGGTGTTTAGTTCTAAGTACAATGTAAATAATGCAACATGGGACAAATTAACCAATGCATTTTCGCAAGACCGTTATCCTGAAAAAAAGAGAAGATGGCATGGAAGTATCCTTCGGTGTCTTCACGAACTGATCAAAGAACTTCAAGAATTCGATCAAGTGCACCTCTAACTCTGGCTAAACAAAATAAAATGCCTAGGCCCTCAAGTTCTAGTTAAAAAAAATCAACAATTAGGACAACTACACCATTATACAAGAAAGACGCTTACCGTGGAAAGGCTAATTGCTTTGTCGCTCGAAAATAGGATCATTGCTCCAAGACGTACACCAGCAAGCTAGAGAAAGTAAAGAAAATATTGTCAGGGGCTAAATAGAATGTTAATATGGACTATATCGTTCATACCGAGTGTTTAGAGCACTCACTTCTCTTTCGTTTTATTTTATTTCAGTTAGAGGAAGGAGGCGCATGAAAGATTTCAGACACCATCGTGGTTTTCCTCCACCCGCTTGGTTGTCTCGTTCGAGAGGGAATCTACACCATCCATACCCTAAGAGAAAGAGAATCAGAGGGGAAAGAAAGAAAAATAAGACTAAGGATAAAAAGAAGATATGAGAGCAGTGAGGTTTACCCTTGTAGTTGCTCAAACTTGTCGTGATGCTTCAAGAATTCAATCTGGTTTCCTTTCAAATTAGAAAAAGATCATTAAATCGCCATTGTTGAAAACCTGCAAGAAAAGCACATCAAGAATCAAAAAAGAAGAAGAGAGAAGAGAGCGAGTGAGGGGGGGGGATAAAATGAAAAATGTGACTAAGTGACTAACATTTGAGAGACCATAAGAGATCGGCGAGGTGCGCCTTTGTCGCTTTCCCGAATTGGTCAAAAGTACTTCAATAAATCGATCACATGTGCCTACAATTCAGTGGACCTGAAAACAAATAGAAAACATTTCCATAAGGGCAACTGAACGCAGTCAAAAAAATAACAAGACAAGAACTGAACACAATAACTAGAATGGACTCTAAAGTAACCTTAGTTAGTTATAGCAAGTGCATGTGTTTTGTGCCCGGCTCCACAAGATACAAGCAGGATTCTATAATTACTCGAATAATGCAATATGGGACAAATTAACCAATGCGTTTTAGCAAAACCGTTATCCTGAAAAGGCTGATTGCATCGTCCTTTGCAAATTGGATCTATTGAGGAAAGAAGAACTGCATAAAGATGTAGAAAACAAAAGGGTGTTTAGTTCTAAGTACAATGTAAATAATGCAACATGGGACAAATTAACCAATGCATTTTCGCAAGACCGTTATCCTGAAAAAAAGAGAAAATGGCATGGAAGTATCCTTCGGTGTCTTCACGAACTGATCAAAGAACTTCAAGAATTCGATCAAGTGCACCTCTAACTCTGGCTAAACAAAATAAAATGCCTAGGCCCTCAAGTTCTAGTTAAAAAAAATCAACAATTAGGACAACTACACCATTATACAAGAAAGACGCTTACCGTGGAAAGGCTAATTGCTTTGTCGCTCGAAAATAGGATCATTGCTCCAAGACGTACACCAGCAAGCTAGAGAAAGTAAAGAAAATATTGTCAGGGGCTAAATAGAATGTTAATATGGACTATATCGTTCATACCGAGTGTTTAGAGCACTCACTTCTCTTTCGTTTTATTTTATTCCAGTTAGAGGAAGGAGCAGCATGAAAGATTTCAGACAACATCGTGGTTTTCATCCACCCGCTTGGTTGTCTCGTTCGAGAGGGAATCTACACCATCCATACCCTAAGAGAAAGAGAATCGGAGGGGAAAGAAAGAAAAATAAGACTAAGGATAAAAAGAAGAGATGAGAGCAGTGAGGTTTACCCTTGTAATTGCTCAAACTTGTCGTGATGCTTCAAGAATTCAATCTGGTGTGCTTTAAAATTAGAAAAAGATCATTAAATCGCCATTGTTGAAAACCTGCAAGAAAAGTACATCAAGAATCAAAAAAGAAGAGAGAAATGTACATCAAGAATCAAAAAAGAAGAAAGAAGAGAGCGAGTGAGGGGTGGGGGGAGGGGATAAAATGAAAAATGTGAATAAGTGATTAACATTTGAGAGAACATAAGAGATCGGCGAGGTGCGCCTTTGTCGCTTTCCAGAATTGGTCAAAAGTACTTCAATAAATCGATCACATGTGCCTCGAATAGCTACAATTCAGTGGACCTGAAAACAAATCGAAAACAATTCCATAAGGGCATCTGAACTCAGTCAAAAAAAAAAACAAGAACTGAACACAATAACTAGAATGGACTCTAAAGTAACCTTAGTTAATTATAGCACCTAGCATGTGTTTTGTGCCCGGGTCCACAAGATACATGCAAGATTCTATAATTACTCGAATAATGCAATATGGGACAAATTAACCAATGCGTTTTAGCAAAACCGTTATCCTGAAAAGGCTGATTACATCGTCCTTTGCAAATTGGATCTATTGAGGAAAGAAGAACTGCATAAAGCTGTAGAAAATAAAAGGGTGTTTAGTTCTAAGTGCAATGTAAATAATGCAACATGGGACAAATTAACCAATGCATTTTCGCAAGACCGTTATCCTGAAAAGAAGAGAAGATGGCATATAAGTAACCTTCGTTGTCTTCACGAACTGATCAAAGAACTTCAAGAATTCGATCAAGTACGCCTCTAACTCTGGCTAAACAAAATAAAATGCCTAGGCCCTCAAGTTCTAGTTTAAAAAAATAAACAATTAGGAAAACTACACCATTACACAAGAAAGACGCTTACCCTGGAAAGGCTAATTGCTATATTGCTCTAAAATAGGATCATTGCTCCAAGACGTACACCAGCAAGCTAGAGAAAGAAAAAGAAAATATTGTCAGGGGCTAAATAGAATGTTAATATGGACTATCGTTCATACCGAGCGTTTAGAGCACTCACTTCTCTTTCGTTTTATTTTATTCCAGTTATTGGAAGGAGCAGCATGAAAGATTTCAGACACCATCGTGGTTTTCCTCCACCCGCTTGGTTGTCTCGTTCGAGAGGGAATCTACACCATCCATACCCTAAGAGAAAGAGAATCAGAGGGGAAAGAAAGAAAAATAAGACTAAGGATAAAAAGAAGACAACCATCCATACCCTAAGAGCAGTGAGGTTTACCCTTGTAGTTGCTCAAACTTGTCCTGATGCTTCAAGAATTTAATCTGGTTTCCTTTCAAATTAGAAAAAGATCATTAAATCGCCATTGTTGAAAACCTGCAAGAAAAGCACATCAAGAATCAAAAAAGAAGAAGAGAGAAGAGAGCGAGTGAGGGGTGGGGGGGGGGGATAAAACGAAAAATGTGACTAAGTGACTAAAATTTGAGAGAACATAAAAGATCGGCGAGGTGCGCCTTTGTCGCTTTCCCGAATTGGTCAAAAGTACTTCAATAAATCGATCACATTTGCCTTGAATAGCTAAAATTCAGTGGACCTGAAAACATATAGAAAACATTTCCATAAGGGCTTCTGAACGCAGTCAAAAAAATAACAAGACAAGAACTGAACACAATAACTAGAATGGACTCTAAAGTAACCTTAGTTAATTATAGCACCTAGCATGTGTTTTGTGCCCGGGTACACAAGATACATGCATGATTCTATAATTACTCGAATAATGCAATATGGGACAAATTAACCAATGCGTTTACGCAAAACCGTTTTCCTGAAAAGGCTGATTGCATCGTCCTTTGAAAATGGGATCCATTGAGGAAATGAGAACTCCATAAAGCTGTAGAAAATAAAAGGGTGTTTAGTTCTAAGTGCAATGTATACTGCATCATGGGACAAATTAACCAATGCATTTTAGCAAGACCGTTATCCTGAAAAGAAGAGAAGATGGTATGTAATTAACCTTCGTTGCCTTCACGAACAGGTCAAAGAACTTCAAAAATTCGATCAAGTGCGCCTCCAACTTTGGCTAAACACGATAAAATGCCTTGGCCCGTTGTTGTTTCAGTGCCCCTCGAGTTCTAGTTTTAAAAAAATCAACAATTAGGATAACAACACCAATATACAAGAAAGACACTTACCGTGGAAAAGATAATTGCTTTGTCGCTCGAAAATAGGATCATTGCTCCAAGACGTACACCAGCAAGCTAGAGAAAGTAAAAGAAAATATTGTCAGGGGCTAAATAGAATGTTAAGATGGACTATATCAGTCATACCGAGCGTTTAGAGCATTCACTTCTCTTTCGTTTTATTTTATTTCAGTTAGAGGAAGGAGACGCATGAAAGATTTCAGACACCATCGTGGTTTTCCTCCACCCGCTTGGTTGTCTCGTTTGCGAGGGAATCTACACCATCCATACCCTAAGAGAAAGAGAATCAGAGGGGAAAGAAAGAAAAATAATACTAAGGATAAAAAAAAAGAGATGAGAGCAGTGAGGTTTACCCTTGTAGTAGCTCAAACTTGTCGTGATGCTTCAAGAATTGAATCTGGTGTGCTTTCAAATTAGAAAAAGATCATTAAATCGCCATTGTTGACAACCTGCAAGAAAAGCACATCAAGAATAAAAAAAAAAGGAGAGAGAAGAGAGCGAGTGAGGGGGGATAAAATGAAAAATGTGACTAAGTGACTAACATTTGAGAGAACATCTGAGATCGATGAGGGGCGCCTTTGTCGCTTTCCCTAATTGGTCAAAAGTACTTCTAGAAATCGATAACATGTGCCTCGAATAGCTACAATTCAGTGGAGCTGAAAACAAATAGAAAACATTTCCATAAGGGCATCTGAACGCAGACAAAAAAATAACATGCCAAGAACTGAACACAATAACTAGAATGGACTCTAAAGTAACCTTAGTTAATTATAGCACCTAGCATGTGTTTTGTGCCCGGGTACACAAGATACATGCAGGATTCTATAATTACTAGAATAATGCAATATGAGACAAATTAACCAATGCATTTTAGCAAAACCGTTATTCTGAAAAGGCTGATTGCATCGTCCTTTGCAAATTGGATCTATTGAGGAAAGAAGAACTGCATAAAGCTGTAGAAAATAAAAGGGTGTTTAGTTCTAAGTGCAATGTAAATAATGCAACATGGGACAAATTAACCAATGCATTTTCGCAAGACCGTTATCCTGAAAAGAAGAGAAGATGGCATGTATGTAACCTTCGTTGTCTTCACGAACTGATCAAAGAACTTCAAGAATTCGATCAAGTGCGCCTCTAACTCTGGCTAAACAAAATAAAATGCCTAGGCCGTCAAGTTTTAGTTTAAAAAAATCAACAATTAGGAAAACTACACCATTATACAAGAAAGACGCTTACCGTGGAAAGGCTAATTGCAATTGAATTGTAGCTATACCTTGTAGTTGCTCAAACTTGTCGTGATGCTTCAAGAATTCAATCTGGTGCGCTTTCAAATTAGAAAAACAGCATTAAATCTCCATTGTTGACAACCTGCAAGAAAAGTACATCAAGAATCAAAAATAAAGGAGAGAGAGAGCGAGTGAGGGGGGGATAAAATGAAAAATATGACTAAAATTTGAGAGAACATAAGAGATCGGTTAGGTGTGACTTTGTCGCCTTCCCGAATTGGTCAAAAGTACTTCAAGACATCGATCACATGTGCCTGGTATAGCTACAATTCAGTGGAGCTGAAAACAATAGAAAACATTTCCATAAGGGCATCTGAACGCAGACAAAAAATAACAAGACAAGAATTGAACACAAGAACTAGTACATAATAAAACAAATAACACTAAATGCTTAAATGTTATATCATCCCCAATGTAAAAGTGAAGTTAAAGAGGAGAAAAAGGAAAGAACCCCCAAAATAAACTAGGTGGTGGATAATGGCGCAGAGCTGAGAAAGGTTGCAGTGGTGCATAGCATAATTGATGACATTTCTTATTGTACAACGATCATACCTATTTGGCAAACCCCTAGAAATTGATCAATTACTCAGTACTTTTCAAAATGTAGTCGTAAGATCACAACCGATCCTGTGACTGCAAAATCAACAGGTTTAGGAATTCTTAGACCAGGAACATAGGCAGAATCTTCTCAAATACTCCCGAGCTTCTTTCTGTTTCCACCAGAATCCTTTGGAGAGGACACCATGCAGCCCATGTCCTGAAAACAACACCTGCTGATACAAAAAAGATACTGTGAATATCCTCCAAGAATCTTGTATTTCTGTGCGTACAATAAGTTTATATTGTCTCTGACATCAAGCTTCACAAACTTGAGAACAAACTGATGGGGATATAACCTCCACAAATATATTCCAGTGACAATAATGCATCAGTGAAAGTTCAGAGTTTAGAGAACACTTACAACTTGCAATTTGGAGCTGGTTACTCTTAGAGCTCTGCTCCGGCACGAGGTGGAGCTGCTCCTGCGTGTAGGAGAAGAAGCACTGGCTCAGCCAGCAATTTGGTGCCATCCGTCTGGTAGCGTGTGGAGGAAGCACTTAATGATGATGTGCACATTTGTGTTGATTAGCCCTAAAGCCTTGCTAAGAAATTTTCCACAAAGAAAAAAATCCAAATATCGTGTTTTTGTTGTTTTCAAACCAATTGAATCATGAAAAAAATGAAGTCTAGTGGAAAAAGAGAACAAATTTACCTGACCCAAGTCAAAGGGCAAGCTATTGAAAGTCCGTCTGCAAAAACACCAACAAAATATCAAGAGAAGTCATTGATGAAGAATCATGTAATTCTCATCAGCTGACATGGTAGTTAAAATAGATCAACCAGTACGCCACAATTATAAAGCAAAAGACAATGAGCGGGAACCAAATACGCTAAAAGATGCCACTTGTTATGACAGAAGGGTGCTACGCATTAGTTAACCCTCAAAAAAGGGAAATTAAAATTAAACTAAACCAAAAGTGAACTGGTTCTAAAAGTAAATAACCAGTTTAAGAACTTATTATTTCAGAAGGAGCAATTTTAAAATTAAACCTGTAGAAAAGATTAAACTTCTGGACAAACAGCCATATGTCAGAATAAAATAATGAAAGGTATTGACGAAATGTCCTTAGAATATGAGCTTCCTCTTCAAACTATTGGAGCAAAATCAAGTAATTAACCAGAACAAGCATTTAATTGTTGACAATCAAAACAATGATCGTGCTAGCTATTCTTAATCATACCTAAAAAAGTGTACTGACAGAGGGGCTTACATTTTGAAAACAGCTGAAACAAAGTATTTGAGCAAAATGTAAAAGTAAAGCTAAAGAGGAGAAAAGGAAAGAACTCACAAAATCAACTAGGCGGTGAATCTGTCATCGCCATTCTTCAATTATCCCAAATTATAGGACCAAAATTCACCTACAAAGACAAGATAAAACAAAAACAAATTGTTAAAATTAAATGAAGAATGCGAGCAAAGGCTGTCACAAAATATGCATGCTGAAACTAGAAAAATAAAACAAACGAACTGATATTTAAGTACATCTCAATATCTCATGGTTATGCTTTGGAAAATTGATCAGAAAGAAATGAGACATTGAATCAACGGGAAACAATACTAGACTAAGTTAGCAGATTAAGGAATTGCCAAAACATTGTGTAACTAAAAAGTATTACAGCTAGAGGTAAAACTGGTATAAAGAATTTTGAACTATTTCAGAAGCATTATATGATGAAAAATTGGACACATCAGCCATCAAAAAGTCATCAATAAGGTAGTATTTAACACAGAAAATATGGAATGGGATAGCTTGTTCTAGTTAGTTCAACCCATTTAAGTAAAATGTACTACTTTTTAATTTCTGTTGTGTGCCG
Source organism: Lotus japonicus (assembly GCF_012489685.1). Taxonomy (NCBI): domain Eukaryota; kingdom Viridiplantae; phylum Streptophyta; class Magnoliopsida; order Fabales; family Fabaceae; genus Lotus; species Lotus japonicus. Next base: position 2,021,760 of record NC_080041.1, read on the forward strand.
TTCTACTTTTAATATGCATCAAATATATTAAAAAACATGCTATGTTCTGTTATAACCTGTCTACCAAAAGCTATATTCGTGTTTTTGACACAAAACAGTCCTGTTAAAGATGCAAGATGGCATGTTGGGCTTTCCCTTCTTTGTAAACTAAATTCCTTTGATAGTAGATAAAAATAAGTACATTAGCACATACCTCAAAAAGAAAACCGACAAGCAGAAAAATAATAAGAAGACGCAAAACAATTTTTAGGTGACCAGCGTTAGAGGACACTATAAGCCGGCCCTCAGAAGGATACAGGGGTTCAGGATGAAAATAGCCTTGACTCTGTCTATCCATTTCTGAATCTGTCATCTGATCACAATATACAGATTCATCGATGCAAATTAGTCCTACTATTCCAGTAACAGAGAATAAGAAAGAAAATACAAAATCAAACAGATAAAATACCAGCAAAACACATAATGCCTACAGTCAATTTTTCATATCAAAATTAGTCAGCAGTAGTTACCGAGTCCTTGAGACAAATAAGTGAAATGACTCATGATACATTGAGTGAGCATTTCAGATGCAGCTTCGTCTTTCAATGAGTAACAAAATAAATCATTATAATGAATATGATAAAGTAAACAAATAAATTGGGTCCCTAAAGTATCAAAATTTAAATTTCCTAAAAAAGTGGGCAACGATAGATAAATCATGAGAAAGGATATGATGAGTACGACATGCATAATGTACACATAATGCGAAAATATGTGCATGCACACAAAATAACACTAAAACTAAAAAATGTTAATGAAACCCAATCTCCCCATACTTAAATGTCACGTTGCACCCAATGTTAAAGCAAAGATAAATAGGAGAAAAATTAAAGAACTCACAAAATTTGCTTACTTGATTCCAAAAGCTACCGAAAATCTTTTCTAACAAATTTCTTCAATTCTTCCCAAGTTTAGGACCAAAACTCACCTACACACACAACAAGAAAAAAAAACCAAATCATTTGAACTAAAACAAGCAATATGCATGTTGGAATTAGCAGGAATGATACAACTAAAGAAAATAGGCAAAATACTATAAAAATAGTATGCAACAACATACATACTCATCAATTTTCAATAAGAAATCTATGGAATCTAGAAAAAAGAAAATATTTATTCACTATGACAAGCAAAACAACAAATAGAAATCAACCAGTGCCTATGGCTTCTACAGAGGTTCCAAAGACTATTGAAATTCTCGCTCTAACCGTATATAAACTACCTTAATGATTCTCCCATTGATCTGGTTTAAATTTCGCTCGCTTGCTCCCAAAACCCCTATTGGCAATCTATTCTAACAATCTTTTTCAATACTTCCAATTAAAGGACAAAATTTCACCTCAAACACAACATAAAATAGACAAATCATGTGAACTAAAGCAACTAAAATGCATTGTTGCATACTAAATCAACAGGCATGAATGATAACAATACGAAAAAGATTTAAAATACTACGGAAATAGTATGCAAGATGCGCACACATAAATTCTCAATAGGACATCTATGGAATCTTGAGAAAGAAAATTTAGGTAAGACTCACTATAACAACCAAAACAGAAAATAGAAACCAACCAGAGCATATGGCTTCTACAGAGGTTCCAATTCCTATTGGAATTCTCTCTCTAATCGTGTATAACCAGTATGATTCTCCACTATGATCCCCCCATACTCATAACCTGCCCTCCTAACTTACTCATGCATTCAATCCCTCTTTTCCGCATTGTACTTTCTCTTTCTCACATATACCCTCCAAACCTTGGGTCCTCCACACCTTGGGCATTGGCTCCACTAACTGATCTTAATCCACAACCCCATCACACAACTGGACCATTATATGTTGTGCTACTGCTATCCAAAGCTTATATTGTGGTTTAAAATTTGTATTTCAATTCTAAAAAAATGTTTTAAAACAAGTTTATATGTACTTAAGTTAATTAAACAAACAAATTGGGTAAAGTATCAACATTAAAATTTAATAAAGAAAGTGAAATAAGATAGATAAAACCTGGGAAAGGATATGATGAGTCTGACATGCTATAATGCAAACAAAATGAAATAATATGCGCATGCTAACAAGTAACACTGGCAATAAAAAATGATAATGCAAATCAATCTCCTCATGCTTAAACGTTAAATGATCCCAATGTAAAAGTGAAGTTAACAAGGAGAAAAAGGAAAGAACTCACAAAATCAACTAGGTGGTGGATAATAGCCCTGAAAAAGGTGCCAGTGGTGCATATCTCGCATAATGGATGCCGATGGCATTCTTGTTGGGAAGCTATCATGTCATCTAAGATAGTGTGTTGTTGAGCTTGTTTTGCTTCTAGAGTGTCGTCTTTCCTGATTTGGTCTAAATTTCTCTCACTTTCTCCCAAATTCTAGGACCAAAATTCACCTACAAACACAAGATAAAACAAAAACAAATTGTTTAATTAAATGAAAGAATGCAAAGGCTGTCACAAAATATGCATGCTGAAACCAGAAAAATATACACGAAACGAACTGATATGAAGTACATCTCAATATCTCATGGTTATGCTTTGGAAAACTGATCAGCAGTAGATGAAAAAAATGAAACATCGAATCGATTGAAAATCCATCAATTAAAATTAAATCCCGTCACTAATTTTCTTCAGCTCCTCACACAAATACACCCTTGCTTTTCCTTCTTTTACCTTCTTAGTTTCCTTAAAGGAATAAAAAAACTTTCAAAACAAACTCCGATAATAATTAGATTTAAGTTATAATTATATTTTCTTAGATCTCCCATTTTTGTTATGCATAAGATGAACATATTAGACGATCAAAATCACAGGGGTTCTCCGCAAAAAGAGAAAAATTGACAAGCACAAGGAAAACCTAGAAGCTTGCTGTAACAATATTTTATATATGGAACCATCATACCTTAATACCCCAGAAAAAACATAAATGCTCACAACTTCTTTTCCAAATTTCTACGAAATTCTTCCCAATTCTTTAACCCAAACCCACCTGCAAACACAACATAAAACAAAAAAAAATCATTTGAACAGAAACAAGTAAAATGCATACCAAAATTAACATGAATGCATTAACTAGAGAAAATATGCAAAACACTATGGAAATAGTATGCAAGATGCACACACATCAAATCTTCCCATGCTTAAATATGTTCTTGTCCTCAAGCAAGTATCTTAGCCCAACGAGGAAAATAGAGAAAATAAGTATGTGTCAACCAAAGGAACCCAAAAAAAATATAAGTGATTAGCAATCAATTCAGAGATGATCAAAAGGTTACCCAATTAGAGTCTTAAGCGTCCTGAAATCAAACTCTCTAACAAACAGGGGTACACTTCTCACAATCCCTCAAAGTGTTTACAGGTTAAGACAATTCACTCAGCCACTCCACATAGAAAATACATTTCCATAGGCTTGGCCCTAAACCAAATCTCCACAACTTAAATTTTTTGAATGCGTGTTAAAGTCAAAAGGTCTTTTCAAGGGTTGTAATTTGGCCAAGGAAAATCAATTCAATAGGTAAGATTCTGAGAAAGAAGAAGGATATCAAGGGGCTAAACAAAATTAAATGACAACAAGCATCCCTTAGAACATATAAAGAGCAACTTAAGTATAGAGAACCACAATAAATAATATGATGACTATTAGAGTTAAATTAACTATAACAGAAACTGCCACTTCTGTATATTCAGTAACTAAATAACTGTGTACAAAATAATCTACACATAGACCAACTGAATATTTGACACTTCATGCACTTTTTTCTGTTCCATATTTCTTTTCCTTCTTCTCTTTTTTCTTCTTTTTTTTCCTTTTTTTTTCTTTTTTTTTGTTTATTGATGACTTCATACTTTTCTGTTTCATATTCCTTTTCCTTTTTTTCTTTCTCTTTTTTTTGCTCTTTTATGCTTCTTCTCTTTTTTCCTTTTCAACATTTTTTTTTCCTTTCTAATTCTCTTTTTTCAAAAAAATTGCACACTTACATTCAAATCAGAATTGATTTCGCACTCATTTTCTACCTAAGTTGCTCAATTTATACTCTAAAGGACTCAATTCAGAAGATAGATTCACATTCCATAGATGGGTACCAAAGAAATTAATTTTCATATTAGGCTCAAAATTGGGCAACTACTAATGGTAACTTTAACAGCAAATTTTGGGGCCTGAAAAATACCTGAAGTGCCTTTTTCATCCTGAAACATGCGTTCAAGAAGAAGTCATCTCAAAATGGTTACAGGCCAAGTTCTAGAATGCACAGTCAATGTGGAATGTCACTCATGAAAAGAAGAAAGGGTTTTAACATAATATGATGTAACAAGACCCTTATTTAAGCTCAAAGCTCACATTTAGTAGCTATATTTGAAAGAGAATAGAGATCAGGAAAGTCTTTGCTAATTATCAGTTCTCTATTGATCACTCTTCAGAAAGGGCTAATCATATCAAACAAATAGGGTCCCTAGAGTATGAACATTGAAATTCCAAAAGAAAGTGGGCTAAGATAGATAAAACATGAGAAGGGATATGATGAGTATGACATGCTATAATGCAAACATAATGCGAAAGCATCCGTGGCGAAATACAGAAGAAATATTAATATAACAAGTATCAAGAAGAGCACCTCTGTTGCGAGGGTGCTAATGATTGTATCCTTCACATCTCTAAGCAAGTGTTCAACTCCTGCAAAAAGGCAAGAAGACTTTAAAACCTTAGGATAAATTATTTAGACTATCATGAACCATGTGGGTAAGGAAACCAAAATAAGAAAAAATGTAGCAGTTTTGAATTCCATAGAATACCTATTTCCTCAACTTCATAAGCAGCAATTTCTGCTGCATCTTGATCACATCCATTATTCTTCCAATTGAACGATTCTTGATCAATTTCTTTGCATTCTTGAAGCAAAGAAAAGAAACCCACTCTGTTTGAGGCGAAACCCTCTCTCTCTCTCTCTGTTTGATTCGAAACCCTCTCTCTCAAGTTAACGTTACCGTTAATGTTACCGTAGAAGAAGAAGAAGAAGAAGAAGAAGAAGAAGAAGAAGAAGAGAAAGGAAAATAGAGAGAAAGAAACGCTCTGGTTGTTGCGGCCGGCGATGATCTTCACTCTTCCTTCACGCTTCACTCTTCACTCTTGACACTCACTCACTCACTCTTCACTCTTGCAATGCAAAACCCTCTTCCTTTCCTTCTGCAAAGTTTCCGTTATCTCTATTTATACTCTTTCATCTTCCCGTACTTTCTATGCTTTCTATTTATTTATTTTTCACAACAAAATCAAATGTTACCGTTTATTTTTATTACAAAATGATTCATATCTTTCATTCATTCATGTCAACTCAATTCCTTCTTCATTGATTCCAACTCCAAATACCATTCCACATCCATATCCTATGGCCACTGGTTTCCAACTGATTTGAAGCAAGCACATGGTTTCTTACCACTTTCAGGTAAAAATTTGCACACCTTAAATGTCAATTTCCAAACAAGGTCAAAATCCGTATATCATTTTAGCTTCTGAGCCTTAAGCAGAGCTCAAACAATGAGATTCAATGGATTGCTTAACTTTGAACTCATGTCAATGAACTATGACTTTTCCAATAGTGTTCATATTACAGAATATCAACAAAGACAAGGAAATGCATAGACAAAGATGAATAGATGATTTTATTAGTTGACATACTTAATACAAGACTAGAGCCAAGTATCACAGATACGGAAACACATGTGGCTTAAGCTTTCATCAATTGCTGCACCTTAATCATAATTGCTTATGTCTTATTGCAACATACTAATACATAATACTTGTACTCAATTTTCTTGTTTGTTTCTAACAGTTTCAACTCATTTTGATAGTTTGTTCAACCATGACTTTATGATCCTTGAGCAACTAATTCAAATTTCTAGTCAAATGCCTTCTGCTCCTGCTTGTTGACACCACATGTGTGTGGAATATTGTGACATTATTAGGCTTTATATCACAGTCCCTGATAAAATGATCTTTTCATGCATCTGATGCATGTGGATCTTGAATAAGGTCTTTAACCACTTCAGGCATAGGCTGGCCATTCATCACATTCTTCCAATAGCCTCCCATGTCCTTTCTTCCATGGCTGAGGTTCACAATCTTTTACAAAAGAGATGAAATCAAAAGGTATCACTTATCAGCGACATATGACAAACTCATTAGCTCAAATTTCAACAACAACTCGAGTTAGAGTATGTTTGAAAACACTTATACAATTGATCCTGAAGCTAAAATTAATCAATTTCTGGAGAAACTTCAGTCAGTAACTTCTTAGTTTCAGAATTAGAATTGATTATGAGAAAATATAATATGATGTATACATCCTATTAGTTGAATGAGGAAATGATAAAAATAAAATGAACTTTCAGATGCATAGAGCTGCTTCATAAAAGCTTACCAGGAGAATAGAGAAGACTACAAACATGGCAGAGATGGACTTCATTTCTTTGCTTAGATTGGGACTCCTAGTGAGACCACAGTTGGATCAATTGTTCTATTTAAAATTAACATTGTTCTACTTAAAGCTATATTTGGATACTCTTTTGTTAGTATTTGTACAAACATATGTTAACACTTGCTTCAAAATATAAAGTAGATGTAACTCTTCGTATGGATTGAGATGAATGTTTATTAATGTTGCACTCAACTGGTGTCCAAACATAAACTATCAAACATGTAGTGGTCCAATTGGGGCTCAAAGTTCTTTTCTGCATGTAGTCTTGGACACCCCAAAATTTAAACACCTTCAATTTCAATTTCAAAATTAGGTAAAAAAACAGTATATACTACATTTTAGCTTCTGAGCCTTGAGCACAGCTAAGACCATCAAATTCACTGAATTGAACTTTGAATTCCTGTCAATGAACTATGACTTTTGCTCTAGTATTCAGATTACAGAATATCAACATTACAACAAATCCCCTTGGGGGGTAAAAATTTAAAGAATGAAATGAATTTAAAGTTCAACAACTTCAGCCAATTTTGATCTCAGACATGGACAGGTTAGGATTGACTCTTCAGCATCCGAAACAATCTCATCAATACACAATGGCAGATCAGAAGAGAAACTGAGGCAGTTGGCACCTTAAAAGGCTCAGCTTCATTGCTGAGAATCTGCAGAACCCTTCTCATGGAAGGCCTCATAGCACTATCAGGATTAGCACAGCTCAATCCCAATAGCAGCATCATCCTCATTCCTTCCTCATCAAATTCCCCACTCAAACTCTTATTTGCAGCCTCAAGTATCTTCCCTTCATAGTACAACCCCCAAACCCAATCTACCAAATTTACCATTTTTGCACCACCACCCCATAGCTGAACACGTCAGTCTTATCATTGGCCTTCCCACACTGAAGATACTCAGGTGCAAGGTACCATTGTCCCAGCAGTTAAAAGCAATGGCTGAGGTTGACAATCTTTTTGCAAAAGAGATGAAATAGAAAGGTATCACCAACACTGATCGGTTAAATTGTTCTAATTAAATATAACATTGATCATCCATTTATTTTGTATATGAGATCATGATTAATTTATTCCATGAGAATTATAGAGATAGACACATGTGACTGGTTAATTTTGTACATAAGATCATGATTGATTTCTTCCTAGTGTTATATAACTGAAATCCAATCTAAGAAGAATAAAGTGACTGGTTAATGTTTACTAGAAAGAAAAAAGAAAAAGAAGAGTTTGGGATTTTAATCATGCAGCAGCTATATCCTTTCTCAAACTTTCATATTTTCTATCCGGCTCCCTGGGAGAAACAAGTGTTAGTAGCAATTTTGCTATCGTACTTGAAGAAGAAAATTAAAAAGTGCAGGTATTTATCTGACTTAACATAATCAATAATTCTTAATGATTTTTTATTAAATAAACATACCTCTCCTTAAGTGCAGCGGCCTCAGGAATATTAGGATTAGAGGGAATCCTTGTAGAATACTACCTACGGTATTATTTATAAGAACCAAAAAAATAATAAGATGAATGCTGTTTTGAACTGAAAAGCAATCCCTTTCTCACTTGTCAAGAATTACCATTATTTTTTGAAACAAGTACATGGTTGCTTACCACTTTCAGGTAAAAATTTGCACACCTTTAATTTCAATTTCAAATGGGTCAAAATCCGTATATCATTTTAGCTTCTGAGTTCTGAGCCTTGAGCAGAGCTCAGACAATGTGATTCAGTGGATTACTTAACTTTGAACTCATGTCAATCTACTATGATTTTTCCTGTAGTGTTCATATTACAGAATATCAACAAAGATGAGGAAATGCAAAGACAGAGATGACTTTATTAGTTGACATTCTTAATACAAGACTAGAGCCATGTTACACAGATATGGAAACACATGTGGCTTAAGCTTTCATAAATTGCTGCATCATAGTCATATTTGCTTATGCCTTATTGCAACATACTAATACTTAATATTTGCACTCTAATTTCTTGTTTGTTTCTAACAGTTTCAACTCATTTTGAGAGTTTGTTCAACCATGACTTTATGATTCTTGAGCAACTAATTCAAATTTCTAGTCAAATGCCTTCTGCTCCTGCTTGTTGGCACCACATGTGTGTGAAATATTGTGGCATTATTAGGCTTTATATCAAAGTCCCTGATAAAATGATCCTTTCCTGCATCTGATACTTGAGGATCTTCAATAAGGTCTTTAACCACTTCAGGCATAGGCTGATCATTCATAACATTCTTCCAATATTCTCCCATGTCCTTTCTTGCATAGCTGAGGTTTACAACCTTTTACGACATAGATGAAATAGAAAGGTATCAGCAACACATGACAAACTTGTTAGCTCAAATTTCAATAACAACTTGAGTTAGTGTATGTTTGAAAATCCTTTTACAGTTGATTCTAAAGCTAAAATTAATTAGTTTTTGGAGAAACTTCAGTGAATAAATTCTCAATATTAGAAGTAGAATTGATTATGAAAAAAGAGAATATGATGTACACATCCTATTAGTTAAATGAGGAAATGATAAAAATAAAATGAACTTTCAGATGCATAGAGCTGCTTCATAAAAGCTTACCAAGAGAATAGAGAAGACTACAAGCATGGCAGAGATAGACTTCATTTCTTTGCTTAGATGGGGACTCCAAGTTAGATGAGACATTTCAAGTCTTGGATATGCTCCTGATTATTTATTTTTGAAGTCCTTAAGTGACACGAGACATACACACGTCCATCTATATGTGTGTACACATGTATGTACGCATGGATAGCAAAGCTAATCAGAGTGTGAGAAGTGAGACCATAGTAGGTTCAATTGTTCTATTTAAATCTAACATGGATCATCCGTTTAAATATTGTATACAAGATCAAGATTAATTTCTTTCATGAGATTTGTAGAGTCAGACACATGTAGGTTATATACCTCGAATCAAATATAAGGAGAGTGAAAGGAATGGTTAATGTTTATTTTTTTTAGTCACAAATGGTTAATGTTTATAAGAAACAAAAAAGAAAAAGAGGTTGGGATTTTAATCATGCTGCTATCCCTTCTCAACTTTCAGATTTTTCTAAAGCTATATTTGAATAACCTTTTGTTAGTATCAGTAAAAACATATATTAACACTCGCTTCAAAATATAAAGTAGATAAAATTCTTCATATGGATTGAGATGAATGTTTATTAATGTTGCACTCAATTGATATCCAAACATATCAAAAAGGGGTGGTCCAATTAGGAGCTCAAAGTTTTTTTGTGCATGTAGTCTTGGATTCCCCAAAATTTACACACCCTCAATTTCAATTTCAAAATAAGGTCAAAATCCGCATATACTACATTTTAGCTTCTGAGCCTTAGGCAGATCTTGGAATTCCTGTCAATGAACTATGACTTTTCCTATAATATTCACGTTACAACAAATCCCCTTGGGGAAAAAAACTAAGGAATGAAATGAATGTAAGTTGAAGAACTTCAGCTAATTTTGATCTCACACATGGACTGGTAATTAGTATTGAACTCTTCAGCATCTGAAACAAGCTCATCAATACTCAATGGCAGATCAGAAGAGAAACTGAGGCTTGGCTTCACTTTTGGAACCTTGAAAGGCTCAGCTTCATTGCTGAGAATCTGCAGAACCCTTCTCATGGAAGGCCTCATAGCACTATCAGGATTAGCACAGCTCAATCCCAATAGCAGCATCATCCTCATTCCTTCCTCATCAAATTCCCCATTCAACCTCTTATCTGCAGCCTCAAGTATCCTCCCTTCATAGTGCAACCCCCAAACCCAATCCACCAAATTCACCATCTTTGCACCACCCTCCCTCTCAATTGGCCTCTTCCCACAAGCCACCTCAAGCACCACCACCCCATAGCTGAACACATCAGTCTTATCATTAGCCTTCCCATACTGAAGATACTCAGGTGCAAGGTACCCCATTGTCCCAGCAGTCAAAGTGGAAACAGGACTCTTATCATGATCCATGAGCTTTGCCAATCCAAAATCCCCCAACCTTGGATTGAAATTCCCATCCAACAACACATTCCCAGTCTTAATGTCTCTATGAATCACTCTTTGCTCACACTCCTGATGAAGGTAAACCAGCACAGAAGCCAAACCAAGAGCAATGTTAACCCTGTGACCCCAACTCAACACCTTCCCCCTCTCAGGCTCCTTGTAAAGCACCTTATCCAAGCTCCCATTAGCCATGAAATCATACACCAGAAGCAATTCACCTTTCTCAGCACACCAACCTTGCAGCTGCACCAAATTCTTGTGCCTCAAACCAGCTATGATGCTCAACTCAGCTAAGAATTCAGTCTTTCCTTCATGGGAATGTCTTGATCTCTTCACTGCAGCAATGGTACCTGAAGAGATCAAGAACGCTTTATACACAGTCCCAAACGAACCATGCCCAACAATCCTACTGGGATGAAACTCTCTGGTAGCAGATTTCAACTCCTTGTAATCATATTCCCTTGGACAAGCCACAAACGGTGATGGCCCAGGTTTCTTCAAGTTCGTAATGGTAACTTTCTTCACACCCTTCTTCCATTTTCTCACAGAAAGATACCCCAAGAATGAAAACACCGCGCAGAAGAACACTGGACCCGCAACAGCAAAACCAACCCCAACTCTGTTTTTCCCCTGTTTCCTATTCCCCTGTTTCTTGGCACCTTCACCTGCAACAGTAAGACCCACGGTGCTATCGGAAACATTGTGAGGGGCTCTCGACGAGGGTCTCACCGGAACGAACCCGAAACTCCGAAAACTCCAATTCTCAACCAGGTGAAGCTCACTGCTGCCATCAGAGGACGAAGCAGAGAACCCAATGTACATGGGGTCCTTCAAATGCTCAGAGAGATCAACGGTGACACGAAGCACAGGATCAAACGGCTTGGAGACGCTTGAATAGCTCAAGAAAACGTCGACCACCGTTGGGTCGGTGGCGGAGTAATCGACCCACGCGGTGATGGGGTTTCCGCTCTTGAGATCGATGCCATGGGAGATCGGGTTGGCAGTCTTGAGGGAGATGAGAGCGTCGATGTCGAGACCCACGTGATTCTCATTGGGGTCGTTGAAGCGGTTGTGGAGCTTGGTGTCGAACTCGACGGCGATGAAGGTGGTGGGGGTGGCGGCGGTGGAGGGGTTTGTGGGGGTGAGGAAGAAGGCGAGGCCGTCACCGAAGGAGGTTGGGTTGAGGGTGTTGGTGATGGAGAAGGAGAAGGTAGTGGAGAAGGAGGAGGTGGTGTTGGAATATGGGTCGAAGAGGGAAATGGGGTTGGCGTAGAATATTGCTCCGGTGCTTGTGGCGGTGGCGACGGTGGGTGTTGTTAGAGAGACGACGCCGTTCCTGAGGTAGGAATCGCCGACGAGGGTGAGGTTGTTGTTGATGGTGGTGGTGAAGTATGGGAACTCGAAATCGATGCAGGCGCATGGTTTCAGAAAGAAGATCAAGAACAGAGTGAAGAAGATGAAGAAGAAGGTTCTTTGCGTATGCATTGCCATGAACAAGAACAGAGTGAGAGTGTCTCTTTCTGTGTGGCGCGGGAAAAGTAGAGTGTGTGGGTTTAACCGTTGAAGTGGAGGTTTCAAGGGCTTATAAATAAATAAATAAAAGTGGGGGTTTCAAATTTCAATTCAATACTAATGTGCAGGCCATACTGAGTTGAAACCCATGAGAAAGGTGAGTCAAGGGTTCAGCCATCCAAGGGGCAAATTGATATTTTACCTCCATGTGGAATAATCTCTTTGATAGATTTGTTGATATTTAAATAAGGGCGAGTCTCATCCTTAGCCGAAGTGATTAATTGAATAATTGAGGGAGAATCACTTCCCATAATCATTTTGTTATATCTAATGTCAAAACTTACCATTAGTAATGTTTTGATTGCTCAAAGCTTAGCCAGGATGATATTGGATATTCCAATCTTTATGTTAAAACCAACTAACTAGCATCCTAGATTCATTCCAATCTTTAAGTTAATCATATGTTGACAATTAACACTACACAAAATTCTTTTTTTGATCACATCGCATCGCACATTCATTCATTATCATTACTTATCTTTATTTCTTTATTTCTTTCTTTTTTTACAGATCTCTCTTACACCATGTGTGTCTATTCAATATTTTTTTAAACAGTGGTGCTATATTACACGCCTCCTATTGTGCACTACTTACACAACTCCATATTGTTATGCTTCTGATTTAAATTCACTAATTTTTAAATTTTATTTTATTGCTTAAAAATATGGTTTGATCAAAGAAATATTCCTATTAACAAAACATCCCTTTTTCTTCGCTCTTCCGGAACCGGTACAAAAATGGGTGCTTATTACGAGGGTTATGCCATTCAAGGATCGTGCAAACCAGCATTACTCTTTTTTCAAAATAGTGTTTATAATAGCAAGGTGTAACATCCAACCAACATACATGTTTAGTGATTTTCGAAATTGCTGCTAAACGTAAAGTGTAAAAAAAACACATTTAACCCGAACCCGTTATTGGCAGAGCCTCTGGCCATTGCTACAACAGTTCGTTTGGTCATAGAGCAGAGCTTTCCTTTGGTGGTGATTGAGAGTGCCTCTTTTGAAGCAGTCAACTTGGTTTCATCCTTGGTGCCCCCGAACCATCCTATGCGTGCTGTGCTGGAGCAGATTGCCCAAGGTGGCGCTTTCCATGGTAGTATCCAGTTTGCTCACACTCCTAGACACCGTAATTCAGTTGCAGACTGACTAGCTTAAGACTGACTAGCTTCTGTTGCGCTCTGTTTCCCTTTTGGTTCTCATGTCTTGCTGTCTTCGTTTGGAGAGTGTCATCGTTTTCTGAGCTTGGATTTAGGTGTGGGGAATACTCCAATGCCCAGTGTTTTAAGACTCGGCTCGGACCGTCCGGTCCGACCGGTTGGACCGGGACTCGGTGACCTGACCGGTCCGAGTCACACATCTGATCGGTTGTGCATTCCACCCGGTTTGAACCGGCCGGTTCAGTGGTTAACTCGGTGACTCGGCCGGTTTCTATTAGACCGGCAAGTCACCGGTTTTTTTTTTTTTGTTGACAATGGGTCTTTTTTTGAACGTGACAATGGGTCTTTGATTGTCCAATTTTTGATTTTTTAAATTTTGTTGACAGTATCTAGGCCCAATTCATCTTGATTTAGTTATCCAGGAATCCATTTAATTCTAAAAAATTGAAATTGTCATGAAAAAGGTGGTGGGGAGGACTCGAAGACAAGATCTGAAGTAAGAAGTGCAATACTCTTACCAATACACCACCTCTAAATTTATTGATTTCTAAACGTGATTCATTATATATATATTTTAACTTTATATTGTATTGTACCATACACCGAGTCAAGCATTCGAACCGGTGACTCACTGGTCCGACCAGTGACCCATTGACTCAGTACCCCCACCGAGTCGATGACCGAGCCAAGTTTTAAAACACTGCCAATGCCTACTGAGCCTAGTGTCTAGTGTTGTTTTCTCTTTCGGGGTTTTTCCCCTCCTTGTAACAAAAAAAACACATTTAACATGAGTTTTCAACCTAAACTAATAAAACACACAAAATTTCATGGTTTTATGACATTGGGATTTTGGAACTCATATGGGATTTGGGCAGAAAGGCCCAAATATTACATGGAGCATTGCGTAAGGGACATGGTGATGATGGGCCACAACCGTGGGGAATGGGGAATGTCGGATTCCAAAACTTTGCTTCTACCAAACGCACTTCTTCATCTCATCATATGATCAAACTTCAATGTTTTCTACCCAACTGTTTGAGTATTCACTCTGGTGAGATTATCTCTTCCTTGTCCTCCATTCTATGAAGAGCTTTACTGATTTTTTTTTTCTGTTGAATCATGATCATGATGCTTAACTATTAATGGGTTCTGTTCAAAATTTAAAATTTTGATTTCTGCATGGGTATATTCAAGTTCGTTGTTTCTGGTGTTTTGCTTCCTGGGATTTGTCTCTCCCTGTTAATATATTTCTAACCATCGATTTCATCTTTGTTCATGGACTTTTCATGGGAAAAATGTGATTTTTGGGATATTTGCAAGTATTGTTCCACCTAATAATCTTAATTTTCATGGGTCAATTTGCAATATCAAACTTGGTTGTCTGATTAAGAAAGGAATACAGGGTTGGTATTTGCGTTTGTAATTTGAGCTTGAAGAGAAAAATTAAGCATCCTCTCTAGTACTACTTGGTGCTTGAATTTGGAATTCCAAGTTTAATTAATCAAGGAAAACAAAATACATGTTGCTTTGTGTTTAGTTCTTATCATTGCTTTTTTATGATGATTTCAGGTCATGGATGTTCCCTTGCCATTAGATAAATTAGCTTTAGAACTGATTAGCAATGAACCCTCCCCTGGAAACACAAGCAAGATATATGTAATTCTGGTGGCAACTGGAAGCTTTAATCCGCCTACTTTCATGCATTTACGCATGTTTGGTGAGTTGCATAAGCACTTAGATTGCAATGTTTACTGGATTTAGAAATCCCGAATTATAAAAGTACAACAACTGAAATTCTTATTGATAAAATATGCTTCGGAAAAATTAAGGCTTTATAGTAATCAAATACATACAATAAGAATAACCTTTGAGATTATAAGCTTACAAGAGTTGTTCTGAAGTGTTTGACAGTTGTTTTGCATTATAACCAACTCTTTATCTATGCTGTCTTCCTTTATGATGAAATTTGTTATGATCTCCGAGTTTCTGCTGTCTAAATGAAAGTAAAGGAGGGAGGGGAGAGATGTATATTTAAAATTTTCCTTCTGATTCATTTCAAGTGCCACTTGGTGGAATTTCATTGACAAAATTACATGAATTCATAGTGCTTCAATTTTAAACTTCATTTATTTTCCTCTTGTATTGTAAACAAAAACTGAATTTATGGATGTTACCCGTAGAGCTTGCAAGAGATGCGTTGAATTCCAAAGGCTACTGTGTAATAGGAGGTTACATGTCACCTGTGAATGATGCATACAAGAAAAAGGTATGTTGTTGGCAAGCAGAGAGACAAAGGGTATCTTAATTTGATTATATACATATATGTGTATCTGTGAAAGTTGTAAGAAATTTAAATGACTGAATAAGGAAAAATATATGCTTGACATTTGGGCTACACTGCAGTTATATGAGAGTCAATGATCAACATGTTTGAGGTTTAATAATCTTTTTTTGAGTTGTTATTCTCCTAGGAATTTAGACATGGAGATCCAGTACTATGCTGCTATACATACAACCATGATTTTTCTTTCTTTCTTTTATTTTTTTACCTATATCAAGCAATATTATTAGTTTCACAGCTGCACATTGGTTTAATTTCCTTTGACTTATGTTGATACAGAACCTAATATCTGCTGAACATCGAATACGGTTATGCAATCTAGCCTGCAAAAGTTCAGAATTTGTAATGGTTGATCCATGGGAGGTAAATCACTCTTTCTATATGATTGTACATCTTTTATTCTTTATGCATATAGAAAAGTTTCATCATCGAAACATTTGAATTTGTGAGAGTGCTTTTATATCATGTATATTACAAGAAATATATCAATCTGGCTGATTTCTTCATACTTTTCATTTTTGTTTGGCTATAAACTCACAGGCAAATCAAAGCACGTATCAACGCACTTTAACTGTTCTCTCCAGGGTCCACGGTTCTATTTGTGAGACAGGGTTGGTATCAAGAGGTACGCTCAACAAACAAGTCTTCAATGAAAGCACATTATTCTAACAAGTTACAAAAATCGCATTAGTAGTTCCTTTCCTTTGATAAAATCTCATGCTAAGCCTTTCTTTTCTTTTCTTTGTATACATGTTTCTGATTATGATGTAAAAGCAATACAATAATTTTCTTTTGTATTGATTAGTGTAGAATCCCTCAAGGTCATGCTTGTTTGTGGGTCTGATCTCCTCCATTCTTTTGGCATTCCTGGATTCTGGATTCCTGACCAGGTACTTATCCATTGAGTAGAATAGAAAAATCCCATATTACTTAATTTTAGATCCAAGGATGTCTTGTCTCTAGCCAAAACTCTAGGAGAACATGCATAGCACAATGCCCTTGTTAATTTGATCCACGTAAACGGTAGGGGAAATCAAAGTCAGAGGAGTTGGATTGGTTTTGTGATGTTTTTACTGTTAGAATTGGTATGCTGGTAATGGAAACATGGGACTAATTTTATTTTATTTTTCTTTAGGTTAAGGCTATATGCAGAGATTATGGAGTAGTCTGCATCCGCAGAGAAGGACAAGATGTGGAGAAGACTATATCTAATGATGAAATTTTGAATGAGAATCAGGTATATCACATTCCAAACTTGTGATATGAATTGTGAAATGTGAACATTTTCAAACTTCTATTTCTTGCTTTTTTATTTGCATTTGACCACATTAAGTTCAAACTATAGGCGTATCAGATCTTTAAATTGATCAATTCCACTAAAACATGATTAGTTATGAAACAGGATTCAAAGTACTAGACTCTGTCTTGATAGCATTTTTCCATGTGTTTTGCTGGACAAGAATAAGCTGTTGATTGAATTACTTTGCTAATCAGCTTTTATTTTGTATTTAAATTCGCCTCTACAATTTTTAGGCTAATATTGAAGTTGTAGATGAGCTTGTGCCAAATCAAATCAGCTCAACGAGAGTAAGGTATTAAATAATATGACCTTTACTTTTATAAGTGTAAAAACAAGATGATTTCACAGGGAGACTTTCAATTTTACTGTCTTTTTTACTGTTCAGGGATTGCATTGCAAGAGGATTATCAATAAAATACCTTACTGCGGATGAAGTGATTGATTATATCAGAGAGCAGCAATTATACTCGAATTCAGATGATAAATAATTGCAACACATTGTATTTTATATTGTTTGTTAGTCTCTTTTAGAGCCATTAAGATAACTATGAGGTCTTTTTTCTTTGAGGTGGTTTTTGAGGTTGTAAATTTGCAGATAAGTAACATCATATGACTTCACAAGGCAATATCAAATAATTGATTTAAGAATAGTATTAAGTTGCTCGCTTTAACTCAAGAAAGTTATTACTTTCATGTAATTTTCTTGCTTAGGACACCTCTGGGCTCCACCTCATGTGATGTGCAAAATCATGAGTCACCTATGGACTAAGGTAGTAAAGTAAATAAAAGTGATGTGAACAAAGACTTACATTTTTTCTTCAAAACTTTCATGTAGGATAATATTCACTTAATTGGCAATACTAAAGAATTTTACAAATGCAATCTCTTGTTATTTTTTCTAGTCCTCAATTGCAGCAGCAACGTGAATGGTTTTTGTGTCCTGTAACTGCATAGCGACTGCAATGGCTATATGAACCGTATTTGTACCGCAATAAAAATTTAAAACCTTGTATAACTCCATGATTGGTGATAGTACGATAATTAACCTGGTGAAAGTTTTGAACTAGAATATACACTCTTTAAAAAGAGAAGAAAAAAGTACAAAGGAAAAATAAAAGGTTGGAAATTTTTGCAATTTGTTAACATATATATATATATATATATCCCATGCAAAGTAGAATAGTGGATTTGTGTGCTGCTTCAATACTATCATGACAAATGTTCTGCCATGCGGCACCATATCATGTATGCAGGAGAAAAAGAGGCGAAAGATCCAAGACCCTATTTAAAAGGTGCTGATCACAAATCAAAACAAAACAAAACAACAATAAATCTAGAACACTCTCTTCTTTCTATATATGCAGCCTTATAGAGAAAGAAAAAAAACCATTAAAATCTTCATGTTTCTTCCCCTTTGCTCCTCACCTTTCATTCTCTCTTCTCATAAATTGATTCTCTAATCTGAAGAAAAGAAAGCGTTCAGGTTATAAAGAAGAAAATGTTTGCAGCAACTTATCTTCCAATTGTAGTCTTAGCCCTTTGGTTATCACTACAATCAGTGTTTAATTTTCAATTTGAAGCAGCTTATGGGGATGCCATCCCATCTCCAGTTGCTTGTGTGAACCCCCCATGTCAGCAGGATCCTCCACCAGTTTCTGGCTATCCTTCTTATGGAGCACCACCACCACCATCGCCTCCACCTTCTGGTTACTCCATATATAACTACCCTCCACCACCCCCACATAAAGAAGGCCATAGCAAGTGCCCTCCAGCTCCTGGTGTTCAGTGCTGTACCCCTCCTGCTCCTTACACCTATGGACCTCCAAATCCTAATGCTCCTCCAATTAATCTTTATGCTCCTCCAAATCCTTACACCTATGTGCCATATGGTGGTGAAGGTAAAGGCTGTGCTGCTACACCTCTGTCACTTCTAGCCCCTCTCTTGATGGTTTTTTATTCTTTTGCTTTTCTCTTCTGAATTTGGCTGCTTTTTATTTACCATCATCTAGTCAAATACTTAGATGCTGCTGTAATACAAGATGCATCTTGTGTATACTTGTGTAACACAAGTTACAAATTATGTACTATTATACTGGAGTTCTGTAAATTCTCTTCTTCAACTATCAAAGTGATCAACTTGTTTCCTTCTAGCACTAGTTTGATATATATCATTATTTACAAGATTAAGCAACAAATGAACTAAATTGAGTCCTGCTTGCAACTAACAAAATGACTTATATGGATGAGGCAAGAAATTTCTTCACTCAGACACTTAAATTGACACTTTGATGCTGCCAATCAATTAATTCAATCCTCATGATCTATATAATGAAGGGGAATTTAACAATGAAGATAGAAAAGTGCTCAAATACACCAAAAAATAGAGCTTAGACTAAAAACTTCATTCCTGATTTATAAAGTCATATATAGCATCAAAATAAGAGACAAAATACAAACATGAATTGAACAATTTCAATGATTGTTATCAAGGAAGTGAAAAATTAGGCAATCTTTTCCACTAAGTTGAACATGAAGTTGCTATACAATATCAATGTGGTGTTGTGGTGGCAATGTCATATAAGCATTTCAAAGAACTTGCCTATCAGCTGCATCAGCAACAATGGGCAACCTAGGAATTTGACCCAACAAGCAAGAAGAAGAGCCATAAATCAAGCTCACCAACAGGAACAAAAAAACAGTGCTATCCAAACTCATCATCAAATCCAATCCCAACCCATCCTTAGGGTTAAACCCTCTTTCCAACAGATCAGGGAAAATCAACAGCACATCCAGCACAATCGCTTGCATCGTGTTGAACCTCACATACCTACTGAAATTCTGGTTCCTCACAACGAAGAAGTAGAGTGTCAAAAACACGAGAAACCCATTGAAGGGGAAGCTCTTAAACATTCGAATTGCAGGTACCAGTGGTTGAACGAGGACTTGGAACGGGTAGAATTGGGTGATTACGTATTTTCCGTACTGTATGCTGTCGAAGAATGGGTAGAAGTAGCAGAGCGCGGAGATCAAACGGTCTGGGGCGTCGGCGGAGTCGCTGTCGTTGGATTTGGCTACTACGAGCCTCTTGATGTGGTGGTGGTGGTGGTGGTGGGGTTTTGTGAACTTCTTTGGAAGAAGAAGAGAGGGGTTTGTGGTGGTGGAAAGCATGAAGGAAGAGTGAAATGGCTTCTGTGAGAGAGATAGAGATGCTGCAGAGACAGAGAAGAGGAGAGTGGAACTCGCCATGGTTCTCAGTTCTCAGAAAGGGTTTGATTTCGTGTGTATCGAACTTTGGGAGAATCAGAGAAGATGAGAAACGAGTAAGAGAAAAGAGGAAGAAGAAGAAGATAACAGAGTTAGATATTTTTTTTTTAGTCATGCAAATTTTTATTTTAGTCCTTGGGATATTTATATTTATGTTTGATTGTTTACAAAAAAAAAAAATATTATGAAGCTCACACATTGCACACTATTAACTTTTTCTTAAGTATCGACTTACAAAAACTTTTTCTTGAATATACACATTAGGGATACAAAGGACGGGTTGAGACGGGTTTTGGTTAACCCTAACCCGGCTCTAAGTATTGATCGGGTCAATTCATAGACTCTAACCCGTTCCTAGACCCGAAGCAACCCGACATTATGCGGGTCCAATTTAGAACGGGTCTATGTAGGACGGGACCGGGTTGGCCCGAGAGACAATAAGTTTAAGACTATTTGATACTAATTGTAAAATTTAAAGATAATAATACACTAAAAAAGTTATAAGTTGGAACTATTTTTTAGAAGAAATAACTTGAAAGAATCCAATTCTTTCATACTCTATTGCACTTGAGAGGTTTACATTTTATTTGATCATTTCTTCACTTGTCTCACATATGCATAATACACACACATGATTTTCTCTTGTTAGAGCATGAAAGTGTCAATAGTTTGACCAACGTTTATTTAATTCATAAGGTAAATGTTAAACATTTTAATTTCATCTACATGGTAAGATAAATTTGAGCACCATGTATCACATTTTAATCATTATAACAAATTAAAATTTTATAAAATATATATGTGGGACGGGTCGGGTGACCCGAGTGTCAACCCGAACCCGACTCTACCCGAAGTTGGGTAACTCAAAGATCAACCCGAACGCGGTCCCTTTTAATGATTGGGCCGGACTCAACCCGGCCCTAAAGGCTTGGGCCGGGACGGGTTGGCGGGTAGGGCCGGGTCTTGTACACCCCTAATATTACACATGTTAAGAAATGAGATTGTCTGAATCTCTTCATCTCCGGTAGTGATACGCAACCACAAGTAGCTCTTCTGGCTTGACAGAGATGCATTGACACAGTAGGGAGTGTTTTAACGCTCAAGAGAGTCAAGTCAATGAAAGAGCAAGTAAAAAATCTCAGAGTTTAAGAAGACTTTTAAGTTTGCATAATGAAATGTTAAGTTTGCATAATGAAATGCGTAAGTAAATGAGTGACTACACATGTATTTATAAGTTCGGTGTTCATCATAATATACTCTCAAAGTCTTTAGGAGATCACCAACAATGTCCAACACAATTGTTAGACAGCTGAACTTTTAAAGCATTTAGGCCCCGTTTGGAAAAACAACTTAATTAAGCGCTTATGGTCATAAGCGTTTATGATATAAGCGCATATTCATAAGCTATTTTTAAAAATTTATTGAAATAAATTAAAAATAAGCTGTATATAAGCATAAGCTGTTTTTCATAAGCTATCCTGAGTAGCTTATGAAAATAAGCTGAAAATGGCTTATGGCAGACCATAAGCTGTTTGCATAAGCTCTCCCAAACACTGGCATAAGAGCTTATGTTGTCAGATAAGCTCAAATAAGCTCTTCCAAACTGGGCCTTAATCTATGGTTGGATATTTAAACAATGTGTATGGAGAATGATTTGCTGGGAGATCCATACCCACTTTATGTGACATTTGAGCCTTAAGAGAATTAGTGCCATGCTTGTCAACTGTATTGATTCCTCAGAAAACCAAAAAAAAGTTTTTGGGAAACTCTTTTGAAATGTCTTAGAAAGCCTTGTGATTATTTTGGGTCGGTTGAGATGCTAAAAGTAAAAGGGATATTTCCATAGGGTTAGTAACAAAAGTGCAGCGCCGTTCTCCCCCTTGGGGGATCCTCCTCTGCCAGGGAGGTTCTTCTCCTGCTTAATAGGTAGGTCTTTTCTCCCACAATAGGTGAGTTTCTTCCACAGTAGGCGGATTTTCTACCCAAATAAGTGGGTTTATTCTTGCTTTCTAGCTTTCCTGTTTTGTTGGCCACCACTCATCCGTTCATGCCGCCACTGCCTCCACCTTAGCCGTTTTCACTTCCTCCACGTCTCATCGTGTGCGGAGACACAGATCTGGTTACAAGACGACGCGGGTCGCCGCCATCGCAGCCGTGAGTGCTCCTTCAACTTAGGCCCGAGGCCCCTCTTCCAATCATCTCTCTCTAGCTGTGCTCTGGGTTGAAAAGGGGTGGTTTGTAGCTGTTTTAGTTCTGTGGAAGCTTTGACGCGCTGTTGTGCCTTTGTCGTCACCGTACCGTAGCTGCGCCTTCTCTGCATCGTTCGCAACCTTCCTCATCCCTCTGTTCTGTCCTGCTACTGATAGATCTGCAGCCTCCCTATTTCCCATGGTGCTAGTGTTGCTAACTTGACTCCTCTAGTACCGCCGTTGAAGCTTTGTTTGCTTTTTTGAAGGCTTTTCTGTTTGTGCAAATCCGGCTGAGTCGGTTGATTTGCAGTGGAGTGGAGCAGTTGCTTAAATTTGTATTTGTAATCTTACTTTGCTAGTGTTCTTAGGTTTTCAGGGTCTGTATGATTTTCTTAGTTTGTCTGGTTGCTTAGATCAGCTTGAGTGAGCATGCCTTAAGCTTAATTTGTTATCTGATTATGCATTGCAGAATCACGTTTTGGGTTTAAGTCCCATTGATGTAAGTGCCGTTAGGCAATCTTTGAATGTTAATCCTTGCACCGTTGACAAAAAAAAAAGAGATGCTAAAAGTAAATAAAAATTTAGCAAGAACTAAAAAGAATTCTGAAGCTAGAGAAGGAAAAAACGACTAATTTTAGCAAGAACTAAAAAGAAAAAACGACTAAAAGAAATATAAAAACATGCCAATAAAATTGTTTTATACTATCTTAAAATGACTTAAGCTTCCTGAAAAATACGAGATAATCAATGTTTATTTGGATTTCAATTCAGCAATGTTTTAAAACACTTTTCAATGAAAACTCATCTATTACAATATTGAATAAAAATGTTTTCTTATAAATGTCAGCAGCTACGCACACGTTTAGACACAATTAGCTTACCTGATTCCTAGTCTAGCCCATGCTTTGGTAAACCATATGCTAACAAAGTTTGCTTCACTAGAACTGTGAGAATACTACGTGACCTCCGAATTCAATTGTAGCACAAGTATGATGTCATCAATGAGTAATGCAAATGGGTGAGTAGATGTCCACACACTCTTAATTGAGCTTAATTGCTTCTTTGGAATCAATCTCAATTCTCAACCAGCACTTCCTAAAGCCAACTTTCCGTGCATGGATTTTCTCAGTTCCTGACAAGTTCTTTGTTCATTCATCTCTTCACATTTCATTGGAAATCCAATGTTATGGACTAGATATTTTTAGCTTTGAAGCAATTTATGAATGTGGGTAGAATTTTCGTGGCTTCGTGTTTACGCTGAATCCAAAAGCAATTTAAGGACCGGATTCGGAGTCCTCTTCGGGTTCTTTAGTGAAGACGTTTTAAATGTCAAGGCTGGGTTTTTGTGAAGAACGGTATGAACAAAAGGGAAAAGAGAATGGAAAATTGAAAGGAAAAAAGAAGAACAGAAAGTAAAAGGAAATCAAAATGGCAAAGGAAATAACATTGCATTAAAAATTAAAGGTGAGAATCACAGCACACTCTTAGTCTCTTTGTAGCCATATGTCACATGAGACTTGGAGGCATCCATGGAGAGTTTTGAGTAATTGTGTGAGTCTGAGTAATTTTACAATAAGATTTGCTACTTATAGAATAAGAAATGAAACTGCCACTAGATCCTACGGTAGAGATTAAATCTAAGAAAATAACTCCCTACACTAGAGTCATACACTTGGCATAAGTACAAACATAATAACTTGCAGCCACTTCCATTTTCCAAGCCACACTCCATGTTGCATCTTCAGTAACTGCCACGTTCTCCTTCATGTCCACATTCTTCCACTTTAATAGCCATTAGTAACTTCCACTAAGTACTGTTTCTTCTGATGACTTCTTGTAACTGCCCTTGATAACTCTTTTAGTCACTTAAATTCGCTAGGCTAGCAATTTCGACAGGACTTTGGTATTAATCTTCGAGCACTCTTCTTTTCTTTCTTCGAAATAGCGTTGGTCCTCCAAACATCTCCCTTGTCGGATTACACCAAATTGGTGACGTCCCAATTTAACATCCCTGTAGGTGGCACAAGTTTTAGGATGTGGCAATTGCTTTGAAGCATTGATGACATTGATGAGATCATTGGCGGTTGCCATTTGGATTATTTGAAAGCTCTTGGCAATTATAACTTGTTAACACAATGTATAAGCCATGTTTCCTATGGTTTTATATAGTATAAACACATGGTCGAAGAAATGATTCTTAACCTTGTCGAAATACATATTGGTCCAGCATCACCATATAATTTGGATCAATCTTTAGCCATGTAACATGTCTATCCTGGCATAATGATAGCTGTATGTATTAATCCATCAACATATAATTTCGACCACAAGACCAAAGGCATATTTCGACTAAGAAATAAAGGTCCTGGCACATGATTGTCTATTGTTCGAGGTCATATTTCTCTATATGGAAATTTTGGTACCAACACTTCGCAATTCGCATGACACATAATTTAAACGTTATCTGACGCCATACTTTCTCTCGTCTTGCTGTTAGTTAACAAAGCTTCATGGGCAACAAGCCAAAGGAGGGTCTAAATGCAATAGAGAACCATCCAATTCTACGTAAGCTCAAAAATTGGTTTCATTGTCCTTAGTCTCTCATTTGAGCAAACAACATATTAGGCTGACTTTTAGAGTTGAGTGAAGGCTCCTTCCTTTGAACCGCCAATGCCACTATATAACAAGTTTGTATCAGAGAGTTTGTTACTGAGAAATCAAGAAGAGAATGAAAAGTGATACAATTGATTGAATAAATGGAAAAGTACAATGAGTTTTGCTTATATACAGTAGGTGTGAAGGTGAAAGCTTAAGAGCTTAACCACACAACTAACTAACCACTGAATAAACTAATTAATTGACTCAGTTACTAACCCCAACTAACTAAGCAACAAACTAAACTAACTATAGTTATTTACAATGAGTAACATATCAAACTATTTACAGTGGTAATACTATATGTTCAAGCTAGCCTATGTTGGGGCTAATTTATTTGCCTTCTAGGTGTTAATACGCCTAGAAGATTTCTCTAATTGAGGACTTAACAATCAATCCTCACACAATCGATCCATATAATTCTTTTAAGGCTTTAGAAAGTTTTCGAATTTAGTCTCTATTAAGGTTTACTGCAATATGTTAAAAACATGTGCAAAACCATGGACGGTGGATTAAAGCATGTTTTGTGAATGTGTAAAGAAGTTTGGATGTTGGTCCATATTAACCAAGGGTCAATACTACATGTGACAAATGTGTTTGCATATTGAAAAAGAGAATTTGAAATTCTCTAGATTAAGTAGGAGATGAATATAAAAAAGGGGTCATACCTTTTGGTCTCAATACACAACTTCAGATTCCAAAAAGTGAGTGAAGCTTTCTAGAGTCTTTGTTTGATTTGTTCTTATACTCTTGTATTAGAGTATTGTGAGGGGTAGTACAAATAAATAATTTTGGGTGTACTCGGGTTGTGGGTGAGTGAAAATATCTGTGTGTTGTAACAATTTCCACTTAGTGTTATTCTCTAGTCGTCCGTGGTTTTTCTCCGAATTTGAAGTTTCCACGTTAATATTTTGTGTTGCTTATTTTTCTTCAGTACAGTTGTTTCCCAATGGTCTCTTCCTTTTTTTCTTCTGTAATTGATTTCAAAATCAAACATAATTTCAAAGATTAAAGGGCATGTTTGATTCCTTAATTTTATGAAATTAATATTTTAAAACAGTTTTTAAAAATAATTTTTAAAACCTACTTTTTAAGGAAAAAGAATAAATGATGTGTCTCATAGTTGAAAGATTTGCAACTTGAAAATTAAAAACAAAAGTAGTAAAGAATATTGAATTGTTTTGGAATTTCAATTTTAAAAACGGATAATAAGAATTGTTTTTAAAATATTGTGCATATGAAACAAAAAAAAATTTCCTGATTTCAATCATTGAAGACTATTTTAAAAATTAGTAATCAAAGATGTTTTAAATTTTTATATTTTCTAATTTACTTCTAAACTCATGAATTGGTCTAGTAACAACTAAGTTAGACTCCCACAAAAATAATAATACAAGTTTGAATCCAAAGAAAACATTTATTTCTCGAATGGGTGGTGGCATAGGTCATAACCCAGAATATCTGATAATCTATTAGTTCACAATAGCAATAGTAAAAATTAGAAGAAAAAGATGTTCTTTGTTCAGTATTGTTGAGACAAAATTGGCCTAAAAGGCCCAAAACTCATGTCTTAGTAACTTGAAGAAAAAAACTAAACAGGCCATCCCTACATCTACATTCATCATCCCTTCTTTACTTTTATGTATTAGAATTAGAATTAGAACATCTAAATCACATTTACATTGTGGAAACATATAAAAGAAACATAAACTTGTAATTGATTTCAATTGACAACAAGAGCAAATATTTAACAATTTGGAGGTAAAATAATACACATGGTTGATGGTAGGTACATAAAGAGAGAAAGAAAAAAAAACAGTGAAGCACTATTTCTATCATAGTCATACAACAGTTACATTAATTACTTCTAAACCCCACTTCCAGCTTCACATGTGTCTTACTTACTTTACAGAGTGTCTTCCACCCAAATTAACACCAATTACATTAGAATTCAATTAATCCTTATTTTTCTTTTTCTTTTTTTCATGTAACA
Source organism: Lotus japonicus (assembly GCF_012489685.1). Lineage (NCBI taxonomy): Eukaryota > Viridiplantae > Streptophyta > Magnoliopsida > Fabales > Fabaceae > Lotus > Lotus japonicus. Next base: position 2,048,770 of record NC_080041.1, read on the forward strand.
CAAATTAAACCCCCCAAATTAACCATTTTTAGTCTTGCTCTTGCATGTTATGATTTTAAATTCAAATTAAAAAAATTAAATTAAAAAAAAAAAAACTGGTCCACACTGAGTCTACCTGGGTCTACCCGCACTAGATCCAGGAGAAGGATAACCAGGCCCACCCTTACCCATAACAGGAGCACCACCACTAACACCAGTCACAGGCACTTGATGGAACCCACCAGAGCCGTACACGTGTCCCTGATGATGCATCATCATCCCCATCGGAGCACCGTACTCGTACCCTCCGCCGCCGGAGGATGAAATCGCCACCGAATCCTTATCCCTTGCGGCGACGGTTCTCTCCCCTTCAATCTCCCTGAACCGCTGCAGGTACACCTTGAGAGGCTCCACGTAGTCCTCGAACCCGAGAGTTGTCATGGCCCACAGCAAGTCGTCGCCGTTGATCGTCTTCCGCTTCTCCCTCTGGCACTTGTCGGAGGCTTCGCCGGTGATGAAGCTTATGAACTCCGACACGCACTCCTGCACCGTCTCCTTCGCGTCCTTCGAGATCTTCGCGTTTGCGGGAAGTGCCTTCTTCATGATCCTGCTCACGTTCGCTATCGGCAGAAACCTGTCCTGCTCCCTCGGCGATGAAAGCTCGCCGCCGTTTCCTCCGGCGTTGTGCGTCCCTCCCGATTCGTTGTCGGAGTCCGCCATCACCACCACCACCAGTCCCTGCTTCACTGCTTCAAAATTCAAATCCTTCGAATTTGAATGGCGCGTTTTGATGATTCAGGGTGGGAAGTGGTGTATGAGGAATCGGAGATGGCGGCGGAGAGTGTCGGCGGCGGTTGCTCCGGCGAGGAGTGAGTGGGAATGGGGATGAATGAGCGGGATCCGTTGGATCAGGTGGGTTAATAAGGCTTTATCTTGTGGACACGTGGCGCGTTGTGAACCGTTGTTAGTGGATAAGTGTGTGGTTGCAGGGACAGAATTAGAGCCATGGGATTGGATGAGGGGTTGATGATCTTGGCCGTTGATTTGGTGTCCGCCACTTGCTCAGTTCTGACTTGGATTGTCTATTGGCCCACTCTTATTTCACCCCATTCCTTTTTTTAATTAATTCTTCCAATTAGTGTTAATAAATCATTAATCTTCAGGAAATCATAGCTAAAGTGGTAAGAACTCGGAGACGTATGAGTCAAGGAGAGTAAGGTTCAGGTTTAATCTCTAGAGGGAGTGACAAAAAAAAAATCGCTAATCATGAGGTGAACATTTTGTCGTCATCATGAGAATTAAACATATTTCATGATAATATAAGCATTATTTCAAAGGGTTTAAGCGTTCTTTTCTTTGAAAAAAAAAGGATTTAAACCTATTTGAATCGACATTGCATTCAGTTGAGTTCAATGAAAGTTATTTTTTCCCCTTATACTTGGAACTTTTGGATTTGTTATCCCACCTTTTGAAGAGCTAAACATGGGTTGATTGTTAACTTCAAACAGATTCTAATTTGTTTAAAAATAGATTGGATTAGTTGTGTCTTGAAAGTTTAGGACTTTATGACTTTTGTATGAGTTGGCAATACACTATTCTCGTTCATGCGAAATCAATGTCTTAATCTTGAAGGACACTTGTCCACTAAGTGCATGTGAGAATTATTAATTGTAGGGCAGAGGACATGGAACGAGTTATTAGTCATTGTTACTTTTATTCCTTTTCAAGCAATTTTGATCTTTAGTATGTAGTTGCCTGTAACGTATATGGCATATTGATGGACTGATGGTAATTGTGGTAGCTATGCTAAGAATAGAAAGTGGAAAGTTTAGGGTATGATTCCGAAGTATGACTCTCCAAAAATGATATAGTCATCTTGATGTTGAACACGTTGGAGATTCTTCCCATTCTTTTAAATGCTTTTTTCTTTTAGTTTTTTAGACTAATATACTAAGAAAGTATAATAATTATTCAATAATTATCATATTAAATATATTTGACTTATGTTTGTTCATTGTTCACATAGCGAATTCTAAGCAGCTCATTCACACTCAACCTCTACAATACAACAAGGAAACTTACATTAGGCTAGCAGCTCAGCTCATTCCCTTTTATACATAGAGAATCTATCGCCCCATCATCAATGATAGAATCACAATCCCCTAATCTTGTTGATCTTGTTACATAGATAACATGTTTGACCTATTCAAACTAAAACTAAATCTTTACAAATTAAATACCTTTCTAATTAAGTAACAGGCTCTCTGAGACATTAGATGTTGGGCTTGAGCTTCAGATCCAATCTCGACATGTTGGTCGGTCTATGGGTCCTTCTAGCTCTGGTATTTAGAAGGTAAACTAGTAAAGTTCCCCTAAATACGAAGGAGGAAATTGTTTATCTCCTGTTAAAAAAATGTTTTTCTGTTTTAAATGAGAACCTCATACCAAAAAATAAATCAACAATTGGCCTATAGATTGAATTGGCTAGTCTAATAGCATATCAGTTTCTTTTTCTTCATAATTGGTTTTAACATTTAGAAGCTATTATAAGAGGTAATAATTCTTGATCATTCACTTTTAAGTGCAACAAAATATTTATAGCTTGTGGAAGAAAGAATCTAATATATATATGAAATCATCTCACTTTTTTAAGCGTAGCAAAATATCTAGTGGTAGAAAAAATCCTATGCATATAGGAGTGATTATAGGAGTCAGTGGCGGATCTAGGACCCGGGGTCAGGGGGCTCAAATTTTTTAAATGAACACATCGGTAAAAATATAATTAAAAAAACTTTAACATGTTTTATACATCAGAAATTATACAAGTCATAGTTGTGCAAATAGGTGAATTTTTTATGCAAATAGGTGCAAAACTTGATTTACTAGTATAATTTAAATTTTCAGGGGGTTCAAAAAAAATATTATATAGGTTAAATAATTATTATAGGGGGGTTATGTGCAATTTTTTTTTTTTCCAGGGGGTTCAATTGAACCCCCTCACTCTAAGCTACATCCGCCACTGATAGGAGTGACCATACACAAAACCATACACACACAAACAACTCATAGTGTATCTGAATTGCTGGTGATACTAATTATAGGAGTGATTATACGTGAACATCTGCTTTTCAACCAGTGCAAAAGCATGTGTCAATTGAATGTGAGAGTTACATTTTCGTAATTATAGTCGGCTGTTGCAAGATTGTGATTTGTGACTATGCATGCAAGCTTCCACTAACAATTAGAGGGCGTAAGTGGGTCACCGACCATGTATAATTGGATTAATTTCTGATGTTGATGTCATGTCCTTTTCTTTGTTTCTTTTTCCTTTGAGCACACTCCTTGTTTTTTTACTATATCGAATGCAAGTCTATGTCAATATATATATATATATATATATATATATATATATATCTTAATTATATGTAATCTTTGAATAAAAACGCTAATAATACACATTTTAACATTATTTTCAATATTCTCTCATTAATTAATTAAAATTTATGAGTCACACTTTCAATTTAATGAAACTCACATGAATTTCAATTAATTATTGAGAGAATATTAAAAATAAAATATTAACATAAATGTTGCTAGCGCTTTTTATGGTTGAAAGTAACTCGTTTTAAGCAAGAGACGTTACATGTATCTGAATTGTGAAATCCCTTCAAACGAGTTAAAAACTAAAGTTCAACATTTTGTTATGTTACATTTATAAAGTTAAAAGAAGAATAAACTACACAAAAACATTCTAACACAACAGCTAAATCAAGTTGAAACATGGGAACTTCAGAAAATGCAACATACTTGCATCTCAACCAAGACAAGGCGCCAACGACCAAATTGTTTTGCCTAGGAACGTGAACAATGGAGATCGAATTAGAAAGGTAAGGAGCATGTTAACGCAAGAAAGAAGTTCAATGTTTTAATGAGTTAATGAATTTAAAGTTATTTGTAAGAGGAGGGTAATTGTAATATACTCTTTTACAAAAGGAAAAAAGTTGCTAAAATTTAGTTTTAATATTATATCGAGGGACAATTTTGTAATCCTTCATTTAATACCTTATAACATAGAATCCCAAGGATAGTATCACTACTACAAAAAGGACTTTTCACATCGGTTGAAAAGTACTTTTCACATCGGTTTTGCAACCGATGTGGATAAAGGTGATGTGGTATGTCCCCACCTTTTCACATCAGGTATACAATCGATGTGAAAAGTAATTTTCCACATCGGTCGCGTTAAATAACCGATGTGAAAAGTCATGTTTTCACAACGGTTGAGAGCAGATAACCGATGTGAAAAGTCATGTTTTCACAACGGTTTAGAGCAAATAACCGATGTGAAAAGTTATGTTTTCACATCAGTTGAGAGCAAATAACCGATGTAAATTCTCATTTTTTTTTACATATTTTACATCAGCTTATTCTAACCGATGTGAGATCTCCTTTTTTTTCTATTTTTTTACGCTTTTTTTTTACAGAAATTTGAGCTGAATTTTTTACATCACCAATCTTTTTTGAAAAGAGAAATTCATTGATAAGTGATAATTGATCATGCATTGCCAAATATATATAGATCAGCAAAGTGCTAAAGAAATGATGAAGAAATGAAGTGAATGGTACCAAACTAATATTAGAGTTTGATATCACTAAAGTTTTAATTAGTATTTCAGCTAAACAACGAGTAGCATAGCCAAAACAAAGACTAAGTGAATCAAAAACTAGACTAAAAATGTGCAGAGACAAATGCACAAAAGCACAAGAAATAAAAAGATGTAAAAACATCTACATCAGTAACAAGTGCAGCAAATTAAAGACATGAGTATCCCATTGACTATAACAAGGTACCCACAAGAAGAATTGAAATTCCCTTCAGCTTGAAAACTAGTGGTGATATGGCAGTGGTATAGCAGAAACCAAATTTCACATTAGCAGCACCAATCATAGGATGTCCAAGCGCAGAAACAAGCATCAACAGCATCAATCTGGAATATATCACTTGCAAAACAGTGGAAAAGCTTTAATCAACTAACGCAGCACATTAGCATATATCAACAATAGATTGTTAAAAATGCTACATGATTCACAGATTCTAGCTTTAATAAACTAACGCAGCACATCAGCATACTATTCTCTCCATCAATATCACAGATAGTTTAAAATAATACAAGAGTTATATTATTTAAATGAACCTTATTTACCCTTGGTAAACAAAGTCACAGAAAAGTGCAGAAACAGGAACTAGTAGTAGTGTGAGGTAAAAATAGAGGGTACTTATGAAGACATATATGATAGAGGTGTAAATCTGAGATGAAGCGGCCTAAAAGTTCATTGAAGAAACTCAAAATCAAAATGAATACAACTTTTAAAGAAACTGGTTAGCGGTGCGAGCTGTGAATATTAGATAGTACCTTTCCAGAACAACTCAGCTGCTACTGTTTTTTCAACTCAAGCTAAGTACCTTTCCACAACAGGTGCCAAGCTTCTGCAAAGTATTAAAAGAAAGGTAAGATAAAAACAAAAGCAAATGGAGTCATTACAAGGCCATTACAAAGCCAAAAGAAAAAGACTATCTAAACTAGAAAACAAAAGATTCTCTTATCATCATTTGAAACACAGTTTAAGACCAGGTTATTTCGTCAACAATACAATCCCTTCATTTATAAAAAACTTATTGCTAAGCACCTACCAAGATACATTAAAACTTCAACCAGGTAAAGCATGATAAGGTAATCATGCTAAAAAGAAAATAAGAGTTCATAAACTATGCCAAAAGACACAACTTCTCTGTACAAGGAATAGAAGATACTAACTTTTTCTTATCAATATCAGGAACATCACTCTTCTCAGCCCTTTCAACAATCACCTAATTAGTATCTTCCTTGATTGCTGTACACTAATTAGTATCTATTTTAATTCTTCCACAACTGGACCACAGTTTTGGTCTCATGTTGAAGAACTAGAAAAAAATCTCTATTCATGATAGGAAATGGATTCATGAGCAATTCTTGAGATTGAACCACATTAGTATTGTCATGCAAACCAGTAAAGAGCTAAATTACATGTCCTTGCTTCTAATCATATCCCTTTGAGAAAGCTCTCCCCTTAGATCTTTATGAACCTCTGAACTCTGAAGCTACTTCCATGTGCACGATGCTTTGAGCTATCGAAGCTGTAACTGAGGTCATAAACCAAACGTGCAACATTTCATCTCTCCCATGCATCATTGCTAGGATCAAAGCTTGAGGATTCCTATATGGATCCATCTATAAAATGAAACTTATTCTTAGAGTTTCATCCTCTTTTCAATGCTCTACCCTTAGGAATGATAACTTCTCTATCAATAGCCTACTAAGATGGAAATCGATTTCCAATATCCTCTGTTGCAGATGAGAGTCCCACATCGAAATCTATTCCCAATTCCTACTAGTTCCTACACAAGAAATTTTGAATTCCAGTAACAAATGGAAACCGATTTCCCCAAAATGGAAATCGATTTCCAGCATCCTCTGTTGCAGATTGAAGGAAAAGGACTGTCGAAACCAGAAAACTAAATTAGAAGTTCAGAAACTAAAACCCAAAACCCAAAAAACGATTTCCCTAAGCATGAGACCCAGTTCAAATCAGTACATAAAACCCAAAACCCAGTTCAAATCAGTACACAAATCAGTTAAAAGTTCAGAAACTACCTTGATAGTGTCGAAGCAGGAGCGGCGGCGAGTCACAGAGCAGGAGCGGCATCGAGAGCTTCCATAAACACCAGATCTAACCAGGAGCGGCGTCGAGATGTGATGGCGAACGAACCAGAGCTGATGGCGAAAGGTGATGGCGGACGCACCAGCGCTGATGGCGAGAGGTGGTGGCGAACGTACCAGAGCGAGAGTTGATGGCGGCGTCGAGAGGTGATGGCGAGAGCTGATAGTGAGTTTGTGCGCGTTTGGGTTTCAGGGTTTGTGAAAAAATTAAAGAACGGAGGGGCATTTCCTAACGGTTTAATTATAACCGATGTCAAAAACAGAGAAATGAGGGACTTTTTCCAACGGTTTTAGAAAAACCGATGTGAAACATAAAGAAAAGAGTACCTTTCCCCAACGGTTATATTCGAACCGATGTGAAAAGTACTTTTCCCAACGGTTATATTCTAACCGATGTGAAAAATAAAGAAAAGATAGGCTTTTCACATCGGTTATAATCTAACCGATGTGAAAAGTAAGTTATTAAAATTTCAAAAATGCCACCGCATCTTACTTTCACATCGAATTTTATATCAACCGTTGTAAAAACTATTTACGAGTTACTTTTCACATCAGACATATTCCCAACTGATGTGAAAACTCTCATAAAAGTTCACTATAATTTCAATATTGCCACTGTGTTATCTTTCACATCAGGTATTATTTCCACCGTTGTGAAAACCCTGATGTGAAAAGTATAATATTTAGTAGTGTATGCATTCAGTGAAATCTGGGTATCAAATTGCCCATCTTCACACGTTCCCAAACATGGTCCAAGGTCCACAGAATAACCCTGACCTCGATAAGGTTTGGAACTACATCTGGAACTTAGATATCCCTGAGAAAATAAAGATGTTCCTTTGGAATGCTTGCGTTGGGGCCCTTGCCACAAGAGACGTTCTATACAGAAGGAGACTCCTCCCCGATCCTTTATGCCCCTTATGCAAAGAAGCCCCCGAAACTATCTCACATGCCCTGCTTGAATGTGCCTGGACTTCCCGAGTATGGTTCGCTTCCTCACTCAGTATGAGACCATTTGTGCCATCTCACCAAAGCTTTGAAGCCTGACTTGTAGAGATCTTTGAGAGATTCAAAGCCATGAACATGCAGCAACCAAGACATCAACATCTAGCACTTATCTTATGGGGAATCTAGAAGATGCGAAATGAAAGCCTCTTTAAAGTGAGAAAACCCAATTTTGTTCTTACCCTGAATTGAATTTCACTAGTTTCAGCTCCCCTAGAGGAGGTGAATACAGGGAATGTAGAAAGAAGAGAAATGCTAAACAATATTGTCATAATCTATTGAAGCATAACTAAACAATAATGTCATAATCTATTCAATCAATACCTTATCAGTTATAAATAAATGTGTGGCCTCCACACTAATAGATGAGGGCACCCACAGAGTCATACAGCTAGGCTTAGGAAACAATCTAGCACCATATTCAGCTTGAAGCAGCATTGTTTCGTAAAAAACAAATGGGTCTGTCATTCTGCCTTTAGATGCCAAAATGCCAATGGTTAACAAATCCGGCAGTTCAAGTCTCGAACTAGTTCGACAATTTATGTCTCACACTAGTTCGAAAGAAAAAGTTTTAAACCCTTCTCGAGACAGAAAGCATGATATGGTGGTGGGGCAGCCTAAAGGTGGGAAATTTAAAACACTTATTTGTATATAAATAAAAGTGGGAGAGAAAGAATACTTACCAACAAGTTCACCAACTGATTTGTATATGATGGTGGTGCAATGATGTGGTGCAATGATGGTGGTGGAGAAGGAGGAAGGAAGAGGAGAGGAAAAGTGAAGGAAGAAGAAGAGGGTAGGTGGATGAGTTAGGGTAATCAGAAGGGAGGGAGTAGACTAGGTCCTAGGTGGTGGAGTGTGGGATGAGTCATGGTGGCAGGGTGACAGCCTTGGTCAGAGATTCTGATTCCTTAAGTTTGAGTTTTTAAGTTTTGAATAAATTCGAGTTTTTATATTTCGAATCAGTTCGGGTTTTTATGTCCCGGATTAATTGAATGGAGGTGAAAAATTGGTAGATTCTTATAGTATGAGCAGATACCCTAATGATGACGATACTAATAATAATAACAATAATTGCAAAATCAAAAGAGTGATCAAGAAACTCATAAATTACAATACGTGAACACGAAACTCATAAATTACAAACTAATAATGTTCCAATTACATATTACATACTACAAATTCATAGATTACATACTAATTATGTTGCCAACAAATACAAACTCACTGTCCCCCACCCCTACGACCTCCCCTACCCCTCCGCCCTCCCTTAGCGCTGCTCTGCCTCCTGCTCCATCGCCTCGTCTCCCAGCAGCAAAAGCAACGCCTTGGGTCCCGACCAAGTCTTGGAAGACGTAAAGTGCCCTCTCAACTAAATTTCGGGATCGTGCGCCGGCCGGGGGAGCATCATCCACGTCCAATGACTGCTCAAGCAAATCCAAACCCCTACGCATAGCAGCCTGAAAATAAATCATTACACATGTTAGTTAATCACATACACAAAACCACAAGTGCATAAAGAAAATAGAATTCAAACTTACCACGGCACTGAGATCCGACCTCCTCTCATCCGGGATGATGAACTGATGAGACACAATGTCGTACCATTCCAAGTAACCATCCTTTGGCTGTCCTCCACTGCAGCAGGGACGCCCTCAGGAACCAGGTGTGGCTCATAGTCTACGAATGTGGCATCAACGGCTGCAGCAATGGGAGATCTGCCCATCATGACAGAAGGGGATCTCGGGACCATCTACACGTATCCAAACTGCCACAACACCCGCTCCGGAAGATGAGGTCGCACGGCCGGCCCGATGGGAGTCAGGATGTAGCCCGAGAACAAAGTCCTCGCATCTCAGGGTCGATCAACCGTGTGATCCTCATATGGAGTCCATATGACGTCAGCTGTCGTCAGATCATCAAATAGAACTCGCCTCTCCTCCAGCCTAGCATCCCCTATCCGTGACTCAATCCTCCTGCAAGCTCTAGGTTGCGCCTCCGTGTAATTCGGGTCCTCATACCGGCGAATCAGGGTGTTTGGGATGTGCTCGAAGGCCCAAGCTAATAGCAGTGACGTGTAACCACCCATCTGTTTGGTCCCACTGCGTGAGGCATGACCAAGCTGCTCGTACAACGTGGCAAGCGCAATGGCGCCCCACGCAAACTCAGACACCCGATCAAGATGCTCCAGCATGTCGATCCAACGAACGGTGGTGGAGTATCCTCCACTCTTGTCGGCGAACAACGTCGCGCCGATAAGATGCAGCAGGTACAACCTGGCTGCATGCTCGTATCGCCTCTCTACATTGTAATAAAATAAGCATTTATCATTAAATAAGCAGAATTAATAGTTGGAAGAAATATAAACAATTATTGAAACAAACCTCCAACAACTTTCTTATAAAGATCCCGCAAGAAGGAAAACCTCATAGCCGCAGTCCTCAATGCATCAAACTTCGGCATGTAATCAGATGCGTCCCCCCAACAGCAAAGCACAGGTCTCCGCAATATCTAATCTTGTGGCCGCTCCCGCAGTATAGAATCTCTCGCTGATCGGGAGATGAAGAAGAGCCGACACGTCGTCCAGGGTGACAGTCATCTCCCCGAACGGCATGTGGAAGCTGTTGGTCTCCTCATCCCAGCAACAAACGAGATGATAGAGTCTGGTCCCCGCCACAATCAATCGTACAACCTGATAATCGGGATCGTCATCCTCGAATGTCTTCTTCGCCACCTTTGTCCCAATAGTGGCAACCCTCAACTCACGTCGGTCATCATATAGCAGGTTGTTTCCTAGAATGGCATGCCACGTCCTTGCCGCTATGTGGTCCGGGTAATGGTGCAGAAGCGAGAGGTTATATGGCCCCCCAGGAAACGGTGCTGCTACGTCCGACTCACCGGAAGACTCCAAGTCAGGCTCCTTCTGTCCCTTCTCCTCCTCTCCTGCACCCTCAAACTGGTCAGGGTCCACTTGTGCTGCTACGTCCGACTCACCGGAAGACTCCGACGTCTCCAGCTCAACAGAACGCTCAGGAGTCGGCTCAAGAGATGGCTCAATAGTCAGCTGAGGCTGAGAAGGAACTGGTGGAGTCGGCTGGTGAGGAATCGGTGGAGTCGGCTGAAGAGGAACCAGTGGTGTCGGCTGAGGAGGAACCAGTGGAGTCGGCTCAGGAAGAACCGGTGGAGTCGGCTCAGGAGGAACCGGTGGAGTTGGGTCTCCCCGCAGCGTACCTGCCCTCTGGGCTGCCTTCTGATCTCGCTTCCGAGAACTTGAAACATCCTCGTCATGACAACCACGCCTATGAGAAGCGTGGAGATACTCTCGGCGATCGGCAAGTTGCTGAGTTGATACCCGCTTGTGGTGCTTCATCCTCGGCTACATCTATTAAAAGAAATAGGCAAATCAGTGATATGTCAAATTTAGATCAAATCAGAGGATTCATTTAAGTACTTAACAAGATTAAAGCATTAAGGAATCAAAATAGATAACTACATATCACAAGTTATGCTTTCCACCATGCATATAAAACACACAACTCCTTACAAACAATAGAAATTAATTTCATTAAACAGAGATTCACCTCTTTTTTTCTATTACGTTAACATGGATATTAAAGTAAAAATCATACAGCTGTGACAACCCATGAAAAAATCATGTTACATGCATCTATGTTAGCTCTTATAGCATCACAACCCATGAACAAATCAGAAAAAATTGATAGAATAGGAAATATTCTTCCTGTAATTATGCCTAATCTCTTGTAATTGTATGTATTCCTAGGTTGACTTTACCTGTATATATACTCTTGCTATTGATCAATGAAAGACACCAAATTATTTCCATATTCTTCGTATCTTACATGGTATCAGCTTCCTAAAGATCCTACCCTAATTCTTCCGTTGCAGCCGTCGCCGTGATCTCCGCACCGCCGCCGCTGTCCTCTGCACTAGCCGCCACTGTGCTTTCCTCTCCAAGCACCACCGCCGCCGCTGTGCCTCTCACCCTCATTCTTCCCTCGCGCGCGCTTGGCCCACTGCCTCCGCCGCACCTCCCAATTCTTCCCTTCTCCACGCGACCGGTCCACTGCCTTCGCGTTTTCTCACTTGCTCCCTCATTCCTTCTCCGTCGCCGCTGCCTCTGCAAGTTTCCGTCGCCGTCGTCCTCTTCGCGAGTTGTTCCTCCCTCGCCGGATCCCAGCGCCGCCGCCTCCTACAGCCGCGCCGCCACTACCCCTCGCACCGACGACCGCCACCCTTGCCCGCAGCCGCCGCCGCCCCTGGTCGCTAGCCTCTCGCGCCGCCAGCACACACTCCCAAATCTGCGTTTCACTTGAACGCAGACCCGGGTCCAAACAACCTTCTTGACCCGACCCGGATCTGTTTCCAGCGAACCAGACCGAGCCGGTTCGCTCAGCCCGGTTTGGCCAGACCGTCCGGTTCAACCACCAGCAGTTAAAAAAAAAAAACATTTTTCTTTCTAATTCAATGGCTGATTCCTCTTCCACCTCCACTCCTACGGTGGTCCCTCCAGTGGCTCCTCTTGCCCCGCCGGCCAAGCCTGATTTTCACCCGGCGCTTGCTGTTTCAATTATTAAGAATAACATCCCTATCATGCTTGACATGGGCACTGACCGCTATGGTACTTGGGCGGAGCTTTTTCGCATTCATGCCCGTTCCCATCGGGTTCTGCACCACATTGTCCCTGTTGCGGACAAGCCTCCTCCGCCAGTCACTGACCCTACCTATGAGCAATGGGCCACTTTGGATGCCACGGTCCTTCAGTGGATCTTTTCCACGATTTCTGTTGATCTGATGACCACCATCATGGAGCCTGACTCCACTGCTCTCCTTGCTTGGACGCGTTTGGCAGATCTATTTCATGATAATCAGAACGCTCGTGCTGTCACCCTGGAGCAGGAATTTTCTGTTGTTCGCATGGAGGTTTTTCCGACCGTTGCCGCCTACTGTCAGCGTCTAAAGACGCTTTCTGACCAGCTCCGTGATGTCGGAGCTCCTGTGAACAACCATCGTCTGGTCTTGCAGCTCATCTCTGGCCTCACTGATGCTTACAAGGGTGTTGCCACTTTGATTCGTCAGAGCAATCCGCTCCCCTCGTTTCATCAGGCTCGCTCCATGCTCACCTTGGAGGAAGCCGGTATGGCTAAGATGACACCTGCTGAGCCTCCTACTGCTTATGTTGCTACTCAGTCGCGACCTTCTGCTGCATCTTCACAGAGCTCTGATCGTAGGTCCTCCAACCGTTCTCGATCCCACAACTCTAAGGGTCGTGGTGGGAATCGTGGCAACAGTGGTGGATCACGCAGTGGCACCTCTCAGGGCTCCTCTTCTCCGACGCCACCTCAGCCGCAGTACTTCCCGTACCAGCATTGGGGATGGGCCCCGCCTCCTTGGGCCATGCCTCCGTGCCCATATCCTACCTCTCAGTGGACTCGTCCGTCTGCTCCTCCTCGGCAACCCGGCATTTTGGGTCAGCGTCCTCAGGCTTATGCTGCTTCGGCCACACCTGTGCCCACTGACATTGCCACGGCCATGCACACCATGACACTTGCTCCCCCGGATGGCACCTGGTACATGGACACTGGAGCATCCTCTCATGTAGCAGCCTCACCAGGTAATCTCAAGTCTTATTCTAATTTAAGTCATCTTAATCAGAAACTGTATGTTGGTAGCGGACAGGGCATTCCAATTCAGGGTTCTGGCGACACCACCCTCCCCACCTCCCATAAACACAGGCCTTTGACCCTTTCCCATGTCTTGCACACACCACAAATTGTTAAAAACTTGATTTCTGTGCGACAACTCACTACTGATAACAATGTTTCTGTTTGTTTTGACCCATATGGCTTCTCGGTTCATGATTTTCAGACGGGGATTCCACTCATGAGATGTAATAGTCCTGGCGACCTATATCCAGTCACTCCATCCTTTCCATTTGCTGGTCTAGCTCAGAGTCTCTGGCACAGCCGCCTTGGTCATCCCAGTCTATCTGCTTTGCAGTCTCTTCGTAGTAATAAGTTCATTCATTATGAGCATTTGAATTCTAGCATCGTTTGTGAGTCTTGTGTGTTGGGAAAACATATTCGGTTGCCCTTTGTTTCTTCCAATAATGTAAATGTGATGCCCTTTGACATTTTACACAGTGATTTGTGGACTTCACCTATTTTATCTTCTGCTGGTCATCGATATTATGTATTATTCTTAGATGATTTTACTGATTTCTTGTGGACGTTTCCTTTAAGTCATAAATCTCAAGTTTTTGAAATGTTCACTACCCTGTCCAATCAAATCCGCACGCATTTTTCACAAATAGTAAAATGTCTTCAATGTGATAATGGGCGAGAATTTGACAATAAATCTTTTCATGATTATTGTGCTGCTAATGGCCTTATTTTTCGCTTCTCCTGCCCACATACATCATCTCAAAATGGCAAGGCGGAGCGCAAAATACGCACCATTAACAACATGATTCGCACTCTTCTCGCTCATGCGTCTGTTCCTCCGTCCTTTTGGCATCATGTTCTTCAAATGGCTACTTATCTGCTTAATATCATTCCTCGGAAAGCTATGTCTAATCTCTCTCCCACTCAACTTCTGTATCGTCGTGATCCGTCTTACACACATCTTCGCGTCTTTGGTTGTCTTTGTTACCCTTTGGTTCCCTCCACAACCATTAACAAATTACAACCACGCTCCTCCCCGTGTGTCTTCCTCGGGTACCCGCTTCATCACAGAGGTTATAAGTGTTTTGATTTGTCGCACAGAAAGATCTTTATCTCCCGACATGTCATTTTTTATGAGACTAAGTTTCCCTTTGCCACCATGATTGCCCCTCCTCTCTCCACATATGACTGCTTCTCCGATCCTATACATCCCTCTCTCATCCACCAGTGGACTAGTCCATCCACCGTACCTTACCGTACCCCTCATCCTATAGTGCCTCCTGTTGTGCCCTCACCACAACTCCCCACGACCTCTTCCTCCTCCTCTGACTCACTACCACCTTCCCCTTCACCTCCTTCACCGACTCAGCCTGTACCTCCTATCCGTACCATGGCCACTCGCAGCATGCGTGGTATCTACAAACCCAGAAAGCTCTTCAACCTTTCTGTAACCGTTGATGATCCCACCATATCACCTCTTCCCAGAAACCCCAAACTCGCTCTTTCCGACCCAAATTGGAAATCCGCAATACAGTCTGAATTTGATGCTTTAATTAGAAATAAAACTTGGGATTTGGTTCCTCGTCCTAGTGATGTTAATATCATTCGCTGCATGTGGATTTTTCGTCATAAGACGAAAGCTGATGGTTGTTTTGAGCGTTACAAAGCTCGTTTTGTAGGTGATGGCAGGTCACAGATTGCAAGTGTTGAATGTGATGAGACCTTTAGTCCTGTGGTGAAACCTGCGACCATTCGCACGGTTCTCACCATTGCCCTCTCTAGGTCTTGGCTCATTCACCAGTTAGATGTTCAGAATGCATTCCTCCATGGTGATCTGCATGAGACAGTCTACATGCATCAGCCCCTGGGTTTCCGTGACCGTACTCATCCTGATTATGTGTGTCGCTTGCGGAAATCTCTTTATGGCTTGAAGCAAGCGCCTCGTGCTTGGTACCAGCGTTTTGCAGACTATGTCTCCACCATTGGGTTTCAGCATAACACCTCTGATCACTCTCTTTTCATTTACCGACGAGGCTCTGACATGGCTTACCTCCTGCTTTATGTTGATGACATTATCCTCATCAGCTCCTCTCATGAGCTTCGTAGATCTATAATGGCCCTTCTTGCCTCTGAGTTTGCTATGAAGGATTTGGGACCGTTGAGCTATTTTCTGGGCATTGCTGTCACCAGACATGCAGGTGGACTTTTTCTAAGTCAGAGTACATACGCACGTGACATTATTGCTCGCGCCGGTATGGCAACGTGCAATCCTTCTGCCACTCCAGTTGACACCAAGCAGAAACTCGGTACTTCTGTTGGTACTCCATGCGATGATCCTACCTTATATCGGAGTCTTGCTAGGGCTTTGCAGTATCTTACATTCACCCGTCCTGACATCTCTTATGCCGTTCAGCAGGTGTGTCTTCACATGCATGCCCCCCGCACAGAGCATATGTTTGCGCTGAAGCGCATCCTACGCTATGTTCAGGGCACCTTACCGTTTGGCTTGCATCTCTATTCTTCTCCTATCGAGAAGCTTATTTCCTACACTGATGCAGATTGGGGTGGTTGTCCCGACACCCGTCGGTCTACTTCTGGTTATTGTGTCTTTCTCGGCGACAATCTCATTTCCTGGTCGTCCAAGCGACAACCTACGCTTTCCCGGTCCAGTGCTGAGGTTGAGTATCGAGGCGTTGCTAATGTGGTTTCCGAATCATGTTGGCTACGCAACCTGCTTTTGGAGCTTCACTTTCCTCTTTCTCAGGCTACTTTAGTGTACTGTGATAATGTTAGTGCCATCTGCTTATCCGGCAATCCTGTCCAGCATCAGCGTACTAAACACATTGAGATGGATATTCACTTTGTTCGAGAGAAGGTTGCCCGTGGTCAGGCACGCATTATTCATGTTCCGTCTCGTCACCAGATTGCAGACATCTTCACTAAAGGCCTCCCTCGAGTTCTCTTTGAAGATTTTCGGTCCAGTCTCAGCGTCAGTGAACCTCCCGCTTCGACTGCGGGGGTGTGATAGAATAGGAAATATTCTTCCTGTAATTATGCCTAATCTCTTGTAATTGTATTTATTCCTAGGTTGGCTTTACCTGTATATATACTCTTGCTATTGATCAATGAAAGGCACCAAATTATTTCCATATTCTTCGTATCTTACAAAAAATCATGTTACATGCATCCATGTTAGCTCTTATAGCATCACTAGCATTTGCATGTCTTCACTCTCAGCCAAGGTGTAGGCCAACAATGCAAGAAGTGGCTAAAAAACTTGTGACAAGAAATTTCCCATCAACTAAGCACAAGATGACAATCACTAGTTTCAGGGCCTTCCTTTACTTCCCCTGCAACAGCATAAAATCAATCTAATACACATATGTGTGAGCGCACACACATCTATAAAGCAAGAGTCATGTTTTTGCTGCGAACATGTAAACTAGAGTTGTCATGTTCCCATAAAGGTCAAGTGCGACATTGAAAATAATCATATATCTATCACACCTTATGCATGCCAGTAATGGTTGTATGAAGAAAGCAATTATAACATATAAAAGAAATAACAACAAAACAACAGCATGATCATGGGAGTAATGGTAATACCAAAAAACGCAGGAAGAATGAAGACGGCAGTACTAAGAAAGCTGGACGTGGACAGGGAGGAAGCTATTCTTCGAGTTCTGGTATGGTGCCCCATGCGGGTAAGCCAGCCTTGAAAACTAGTGGGTGTGCACCGTCGACCACCGCGACTGCTGCTGGTGCGAGCGGTTCTGGAATGGCATCTCCGTCGGTTGCAGTAGCCATTGGAACTCCTGAGTTTATGAAAGAGCTCAGCCGCATTGAGGGGAGCAGTTATCATGGGGGTTTATTCCAAGGAAAACCTCCAGATAAATGTTGAATATGGAATATCTAAGCCTGGGGATGGCCTTTCCCCCATCATCAATTGTTTTAATGATTGGATTCGATGATGTAAAAATAATGTCTTGGAACATTAGAGGTGCTATGAATGAGGATGGAAGACGGTTTGTTAAAGATACCGTTCGTTACAGGAAACCTGATATTATCATCATTGTTGAACCACGTTGTCAGTTTAACCGTGTTCGTTCCTTCTGGACGTCTTTGGGTTTCACATTGCAATTTATTTCTGAAGCGACAGGCTTTAGTGGTGGAATCTGGGTGTTGTCTAATGAGGCTTCTAACCTTTCCTTTCGCCTCTGGGACATGCACTCTCAGATTGTGTCTTTTGAAATTTGGCGGGCAAATTTTTCCTGGATTTGTAGTGCGGTGTATGCTTCTCCCATTCCGACTAACAGGGAGGTTTTATGGCAGCATCTAGCAGGATTACGGGGGAACATCTCCCTCCCTTGGTTGCTTGTGGGGGATTGGAATGAAGTCCTCCACCCTCATGAAGTTCGTGGTGGGGACTTTCTGCCTAATCGTGCTCTCCGTTTTGCTTCTGCGCTTGAGGATTGTAATCTGGTTGATCTTGGGATGGCAGGAGGGAATTTTACCTGGTTCCGGAAGGTAAACCATGTGCTGATTTTATCAAAAAAATTAGATAGAGCCTTGTGCGATACATATTGGCAAGTTGCGTTCCCAGGTGCTAATGTCGAAGTTCTAAACCGCATCCATTCCGACCATACTCCGCTCATGATTCATTGTGGATCGTCGTTGCATGGTTCCTATCCTCGCCCGTTCAGGTTCATGGCGGCATAGATGGAGCATGAGAATTACAGGTCATTGGTGTCAAATGCTTGGAATAGAGGCAGTGACAATGTCCAAAGTAAGTTGAGTTCCGTTCAAGTTGATTCTATAGCCTTTAATAAAGATGTCTTTGGTGATATATTTAGGAGGAAAAGGAGAATTGAAGCCCGCTTGAAAGGTGCACAACGTGAACTAAATGTTAGAGTCACTTCTGATCTTGTTATGTTCGAGGCTGACATGCAAAGAGAGTACAGGAGTGTTCTCAAACAGGAGGAACTTTTCTGGTTTCAAAAATCTAGAGATAATAGAGTGAAGTTTGGGGATCGTAACACTGCCTACTTCCATGCTCAAACAATGATTCGACGCAAGCGGAACACGATCCACAGGCTGAAGCTTGACAATGGAGAATGGTGTTCTGATGGGAATAGGTTGCGGGCAGAGGTGTTGAACTACTTTCAGTCGTTATTTGGGGCTCGAATTGACATGAATGGGGCGGTCTTGAACCATTTGAGGTTCCCTAGGCTCTCAGAGGCAGCTGCCACTTGTTTGGGGGACACTGTTGATAAGGAAGAGGTCCGTCAGGCACTGATGTCTATGAAATCATTTACGGCTCCAGGACCGGATGGGTTTCAACCAGTATTTTTTAAAAAGTATTGGGACTTGGTAGGAGAGGATGTGTGGAGGTTAGTTCGGGATGCTTTTGCTACAGGTACAGTGGATGCCAGTATTATGGAGAATTTGATTGTTCTGATCCCTAAAGTGGACCATCCGGCTACTATTAAGGAGTTTAGACCAATCAGTCTTTGTAACGTTGTTTATAAATTAATCACCAAAGTTATGGTGGGGAGAATTAGACCCTTCCTGGATGGGATTATCAGCCCAATGCAGAATAGTTTTCTTCCCGGGCGTGGAACTATGGATAATGCTTTTCTTGCTCAAGAAATTATTCATCATATGAATAATTCGCGGGTAAAGAAGGGTAGTTTGGCATTCAAGATCGATTTGGAAAAAGCTTATGATAGCGTATCTTGGACTTTTTTGGAGGAGACACTGACTCTCTTTGGATTCCCTCCCCGTATCATCCAGTTGATTATGTGTTGTGTGTCCTCCTCCTCGCTCTCAATTCTTTGGAATGGTGAGCGTTTGCCTGCTTTCCACCCAGGTAGAGGCTTGAGACAAGGAGATCCTTTGTCTCCCTATCTGTTTGTGCTATGTATGGAACGACTCTCTGTGTATATTCAATCTCTTGTTGAGGAAAATAGTTGGCAGCCTGTCCGTCTTTCCCCTGATGGACCTCCTATTTCTCATCTTTTCTTTGCTGATGATGTCCTCCTGTTTTGCAAAGCGTCGGGAGCTCAGGTGCAGTTGGTTGCAGAAGCTTTGAAATTGTTCTGCGATAGCTCGGGTCTTAGAATTAATATGGCCAAGTCCAAAGCCATTGCTTCCAGGGGAGTCAGCCAGGCAATCCGCAATGAAGTTCGCAATATTGCTCCTATTCCTTTTGTTCATAATTTGGGCAAATACTTGGGCTTTCCGCTGCATGGTGGACGGAGAGACAGAAATGCTTTCCAATACCTTCTGGATAATATCCAAAGGAAATTGGCTTCTTGGAAAACTAACATGTTGAATTTTGCAGGTAGAGTTTGTTTGGCGAAGTCAGTTCTAGCTGCTATCCCAACTTATTCCATGCAAGTTTTCTGGCTTCCTAGATGGCTTAATGAAAGAATAAACCAGCTTGTTAGAAGTTTTATTTGGTCCCGTCATGGTGGTAATCGCGGCTGGCATTTGGTGAATTGGGACACCCTAACCAGAGATAAAGATTGTGGTGGTCTTGGGATCAAAGAGATGAACAGGTTTAATACGGCGCTGCTAGGGAAAGCTGTTTGGCAATTGGTCCAGAAACCAAATAAGCTTTGGGTGAAAGTTCTTGACCATAAATATATCAAGGACTCGTCTATCCTCAGTGTTCAACCCAGGCAGAAGGATTCGCCGCTCTGGAAGGGCATCCTTCGGGCTAGAGATCAAGTGGGGCAGCAAATGGTTTTCAGGATTGGGAATGGAGAGACGTCGCTGTGGTACAAGGATTGGAGCGGTACAGGTCCAATTGCTCATCAATTGCCCTTCGTAAATATCGCTGATGTTCATTTGCAGTTGAAGGATATTATCCAGGGTAATGTTTGGGATCTCAATCGTTTATACACTATGATCCCGCTCTCAGTGCAGCAGAAACTCACAGACTTACAGCCTACTGTCTGTGCGGCGAGGAGTGATGGGTGGGTGTGGAATGTTGGTAATAAGGGTCAGTACACGGTTCGGGATGGTTATGCGTGGCTCAATGGTTGTGCTCATGACCAGCAGGGAGATCGTAAGATTGACTGGGTTTGGAAGCTTAAAGTGCCCGAAAAGGTTAGAGTGTTTGTTTGGTTAGTTTTACATAATGCGATTCAGGTTAATCAATTGAGAGCCCGTTGTCATCTGGCTGCGGATGCTACCTGTACGCGGTGTTCGAACGACATAGAAGATGCTCTTCATTGCCTGCGGGATTGCCCGCAATCCTGGGATCTTTGGCAGCGTTTGGGGGCAACAAATTGGGCTAATTTTCGCTGCTCTGAGCTCGAGCGATGGGTGACCTCCTTGTCTCGTGGTGTTCATGGTGTGCGTTTCTTGGCTGGGTTATGGGCTGCTTGGAAATGGCGCTGCAACTTGCTGTTGGACGCTCATCCGTGGCCTTTCGAAGTGGCTTGGCGTCGGCTCTCTCATGATCACGACGATTGGATTTGTAGCAGCCAAGAGGTTGATCTTTTGCTGTGTAACGCATGGTCTCCTCCTCCAACCAACATGGTGAAGTGCAATTCTGATGGGAGTTTCTGTGATAGTAATCAGCGGATTGGTGGCGGTGGAATTATCAGGGATCACCTTGGCCGTTGGGTGGTGGGCTGCTACTCCGGGGAGGCTGGAGATAGTGCGTTCAGAGCAGAAGCCGTGGCGATGCGAGATGTTCTCCAGTTAGCCTGGGAGAAGGGGTTTAGGCGAGTGATCTGTGATGTTGATTGTGCAGAACTGGCCTCCATAATAACAGATGAAGCAGCTTCTCAAAGACATGCAGAGTTTCTTGTGCTTGGTTCTATTCGTCAGCTTCTAGCTCGAGAGTGGAACGTCAGGATCAATTGTGTGCATCGAGAGAGCAATATTGTAGCAGACTACCTTGCCAGGAGAGGTGCAGCAGCAAGATCTTCTGGGGCTTGGGTCATTGAGTCTCCTGACCCGGATGTTGAGTACCTTCTCTTGAAGGACTCGTTGTCCATTCTTTAGTTAGTTTTCTTTGTCTTTGTTAATTTTCCGATGTATAAAAAAAAAACAGCATGATCAGAATGTGATATAATTATAGACACAACAGAGTCAAACACTCTTATAGTATATCTTATTCTTAACTAGAATAAGATATTCTACTCTTAGCTAGAATATGATATAATCTAATGTAGGATAAAATCTCTAGATACCAAATCTAATAAATAACCCCAAATAAAAGCACTGATTTTAAATTAGAAGCCTAAATAACATAACTAAAACTAATGTCCGAATCAAAATCACAATATGGCATGGAATTGTATATAGAATATTGCCCAATTTGGAAGAGCTTATTTGAGTTTATCTAACAGCATAAGTTCTTATGCCAATATTTGGGAGGGCTTATACAAACAGCTTATGGCTTATCATGAGCTATTTTCAGCTTATTTTCATAAGCTACTCAGGATAGCTTATGAAAAACAGCTTAGGCTTATATACAACTTATTTTTAATTTATTTCAATAAATTTTTAAAAATAACTTATGGATAAGCGCTTATGACCATAAGCGCTTAATTAAGCTGTTTTTCCAAACGGGACCTATATACCTAGAGAAACAAACCCTGACAGCTTGAAGCGATTTCAAAATTTTCATCCAAACATGTTGGAGAAGTGAGAAACCACATTTGAGAAGGTTGGATGCACTTCAGTGAGTACCAAATGCATAGCCAAATATGTACTCAGTGTGTTTGTATAAACACTCACACTGACTTAAAAGTTCTTAGTTTAATCTATCCCAAAATCTCCTCCATTCACTAAATATCAAAGAAATGTGGGAAATGTCTCCCTTGCCAAAACCAATGCTTAAGTGTGCAAGAAAATAATCTGTTTCAAGATAACTACCACAAGCTTGAAGGGATCCTTAGACTAGATGAACAAAAATGAAAAAGGACTCGCAACTAGCAGATACAAAACTGACTCAAAGAAGCATAATCTATAAATACCAGAGCCTAGAATAAGAACTCATAGCAACATCTCTGCAATCTGAATTGCGTTAAGTGCAGCTCCCTTACGAATTTGATCCCCGCATACAAATATGTCCAACCTGTGTAAATCCATCAGATGTAAAATGCTTGTGGTAAATTGCAATGCTAATTGAAAACAAAATAACATATTGCCAAGGAGGAAATTACCCTTGATTCCCATCTTGTGACAGGTCACGGCGAATCCTACCAACAGCAACATCATCCTTATTAGACACTTCCAATGGAGTTGGAAAATGGTTGGCTTCACGGTCATCAATTACCACTACACCTGGAGCATTCTTCAGAATCTCCCTTGCAGTGTCCTGAAGAAATCAATACCAAATCAATTACGAAGTGGGATCTTCAGTACAAGTTTTCTCACTCCAAAGTCCAAATGCATTTTATAACCATGATGGTGCACAAACAAAAAATGACAGGACCACACTTTAAATTGAAAGGGAACATTCCAAATTTCTAATAGAATTAGGTATAACTCACTGGTGGGTTAGTTCTCACTAATCTCATCAACAAACTTCAATATTATTGACTCAGTCAGTCTTAGCAAAGTGAACATATCAGAGCTTTCAAAAAAAGGAACATGTAAGAAATTTTATGCTCATGTAATGATGTACAAACTACCAATTTGATCCTAGTACGGCAAACCAACAAACACATATCATGCACATTTTACTGCCTTGTATTTTTGGAGGGGGAAATTGTTCAGTCCAAAATAAATATGAAAAAGCATGGAATATTGTTCAGTCCAAAATAAATATGAAAAAGCATGGAATATATTAGTGAGAGCTGAGTGCTGGATTTGGGATAAAAAGTTAAATTCAACTTTGTGACTGAAAAGCTATGTCAACTATTGGCTGACACATAAAAACACATAGTATGACAACATGAACTACCTCATCTAGGGGACTCTCAAATTGAAGATTCACACTCTCAGCATGAGCTCGCATGACAGGAACTCGTATACATGTAGCAGTAACTTTAACGTCCTTGTCATTCTGCAAAAGTTTAAAAGTGAGATAAGCAAGGTATAGGAATTCCATAGTGAAAAAACCGAAGAAGCTAAGAAACAAGATTTGAAGACTCAATTTCAACTTACCCAGATTTTTCTTGTTTCCTTGACCATTTTCATTTCTTCTTCATTGTATCCGTTTGAAAGAACAGATGCATTGTGAGAGAATATATTAAAAGCATACTGCAGAATAACAACTTCATCAGAAAGTAATTCTTGAATTTCTGATCACAAGAGATGCATACAAAATTGCACATACCTGCTCCCTAAATATTTTACATGTCGGCGATTTTCCTTCTAATACCTTGAAGTGAAAAAAGGTGAAAAAAATATCAATAACCATAGTAGAATTTGCACAAAGCTAACAAGCAATGCAGATCAACCAAACCTCACGAGTTTGCAGCTCAAGCTCTTCCATTGCAGCAGCACCAGCACCACTAGCAGCCTGATAGGTACTAACAACCATACGCAACACCTGCAACATTTAGCAATGGTAGGGAAATGAAATTTTGATTAAAGAATAAAACACCACAAAAATACATAAATTCACCCCAAAATAACACTAGAACCCAACCCCAATTGAGCACTATCTGTAAGAAATTAAACAGGAAAATATAATTTCCAAGCAAATTGACATTCATTCACCATCACATATCAATTTGGCAATTCAGCCACTGATTCAAAAATCAAATATAAGTACAATTGTACAAATACATGAATTGACACTAAAATGACACCAGAACAGAACTCAACACAAATCGAAGACTATCTGGATTGAATAAACAAGAAAAAACCATTTCTAAGCAATTGGGAAATCCAGCCACTGATAAAAAATGACATATGAATTGACATGAAAATCAGAAAAGCAATTGAAAGAGTTGAACCTTAGCTCTTCGATGAAGAGGGGTAGCAGCCATTAAGCAGATAATGGTGGAGCAATTAGGGTTGGCAATGAGGGCACCTTTCCCTGTTCCAAGCTTGATACCTTCCATAGCTTCAGGGTTCACCTCAGGAATCACCAGCGGCACAGTCTCATCCATTCGAAACGCGGAGCTATTGTCGACCACGACGGTTCCTCGTTCCACAGCGATGGGTCCAAACTCCCTGCTGATGGAGCCGCCAGCGCTGAAGAGCGCAATGTCGACGCCGTCGAAGCTCTCCGGCGTGAGCTCCTCGACGACGTAGTCCTTGTCCTCGAATGTGAGGCGAGCATCTTGATGGAGCGGTAGGGGAAGTCGCGGTCGGAGAGTACGGAGAGGAACTCTTGGCCGACGGCGCCGACGATGGCGATGGAGGGGGCGTTTTCTTGAAGGGACATTCGGATCTTAGTGGGTCCCGCCGCGAATCTGGGTTTGGGTCGGGTTGGGAGGGCGTAGGAGAAGAGGTGGGGGTGGCGCGAAAGAGAGAGTGAAGCCATTGTCGTCGGCTGGTAGTGGAGTGGCGGCTGTCAGTGTAAGCAAAAGTTGTGGATTTGAAAACAGGTGCCGGAAACAGAGGGATGGAAATGGAATGGTGTAATACACTTTGTGCTTCTTGTCCTAATCGTGAACTACAGAGCTGAGAAGCCTTAGATGAAGAGTTTTTTGATCCAGTGCCGAAAACGGTTACCCCTCCATGGAGGTTACTGGTGAATCCAACTGAAAAACACGAGCCATGTCCACATTTTCAACTGTTCTAAGTCTTTATTTTTCTCTTTGCACCAATATAATGTAAATCACAGATCCTAATGCATAAATAGAAAACTAAGATTTTGCAGCGTTGACGCAAATCCACACTCTTTTTTTTCAAAATTGCCACCCTTTATATATCTAATTACTTTTAGTATCATTTAATTAGATTATAATATATGATATATCTGATGTCTATAGTGACCGGGTCAATATTAGATGGCAATGAAGAAAAACTGAGACACTGACCAAGTATTGATTGCAAAATGCAATGTTAGGGAGTTCTTCTTCTTCTGATATGGCTCCTTCTCCTCCAAAGCATGATTTGTTCCTCAGCTTTAGAGGGGAAGATACCCGTGACAACTTCACTAGTCATCTCTATGCTCAACTTTGCAGCAAAAATATAGAAACCTTCATAGATAACAGGCTAGCCAGAGGCGATGAGATCTCACCAGCACTCTATACAGCAATTGAAGATTCAATGATTTATGTCATCGTTTTCTCGGAACACTATGCTTCTTCGTCGTGGTGTTTGGATGAACTTGTTAAGATTCTGGAGTGCAGGAAGAAATATGGAAGGGAGGTGATACCGGTTTTCTACAAGGTGGATCCATCAAATGTTAGGCACCAAAGAGGGAGTTATGCAGATGCTTTTGTTAAGCATGAACTGCGATTCAAGGATGAAGTAACACGGAGGTGGAAGGATGCTCTAGCTGAAGCAGCTGGACTCTCAGGCTGGGATTCACAAGTCACCAGGTGAATGGCTATTTTACATTCTCTTTTACTTGCATACTAGTGAAAATTGTGTTGATTGATTCCACTTTAATCATGTTTTATTTTTCTGTGACCAATTTACATTCTCTTTTATGATATTTTACTAGATCACACACACGTCTTTTGACTTTGTATATTTGTTGTTTTTCCTGACACCAGAACTGTTTATCATGTGTATAGCAAGCAATGCTGTAATCTTCATTTTTTGGCATATTCAGAAGTAATAATATGACACCATTCAGTGGCTCTAATTTCAAATGTTCTTTCCTATCAAAGACTAATGTTTTAGTTCCTTTTATTATGTGTCAGGCCAGAATCCATACTTGTTGCAGATATTGTGGAAGATATTTTAAGAAAATTGGATCGTTCTTTCTCAAGTGATAATCAAGGAATGGTTGGAATGGACAATCACGTTGCACTAATCCAGTCCTTGTTGCACCTTGAGTCAGAGGCTGTTCGGATCATAGGAATTTGGGGCATGGGAGGAATAGGTAAAACAGCAATTGCTAGTGCAGTATATCACAAAATGGCAACTCAATTCAGTTCAAGCAGCTTCGTTCTTAATGTTCACGAAGAAATAGAAAGAGAGGGAGTACACCGTACTCGAAACAGATATTTGTCAGAGCTTCTGAAGAAGGAAGGCACATCCTCTGGATTAAGGTTGTCATTTGATAGGCTCCAAAGGAAAAAGGTGCTCCTTATCCTCGATGACGTCAAGAAATGGGGTCCAGTTAAAGAATTAATTGGAGGACGTGACAACTTCGGCCGGGGAAGTAGAATTGTTCTTACTAGTAGAGACATGCAAGTTCTTAAGAATTGTGAAGCTGATGAAATATATGAAGTCAAGGAGATGAATGTTCAAGACTCTCTGCAGCTATTCAGTTTAAATGCCTTTAAACAAACCCATCCCATAAAAACCTATATGGGCTTATCAGAAAAAGTATTAAATTATGCAAAAGGGATTCCATTAGCTCTCAAAGTTTTGGGCTCATTTCTTTATGGTAGAACAAGGGAAGCATGGGAAAGTGAGTTGCTAAAGCTAGAAAGGCTTCCAGATCTTGACATTTTCAATGTGTTGAAGTTAAGTTTTGATGGGCTTGATGATGAACAAAAGGATATCTTTCTTGACATAGCTTGTTTCTATAGAGGACATATCGAGAATATGGTAGCACAAACACTAGATAGCTGTGGTTTCTCTGCTGACATTGGATTGGATGTTCTCAAAGATAGGTGCCTTATATATATTTTGGAAGGTAGAATCGTAATGCATGATCTAATACAGGAAATGGGAAAAGAAGTTGTTCGCCAACAATGTGTCAACAATCCTGCAAAACGGAGTCGATTATGGAAGGACAAAGAAGTTTGTCATGTTCTAAGACAGAACAAGGTACATTCTTCTGTAGCTCAAATCCTACTAGATAAGTCACATAGCTATCTAACTCGTGTGTTTACTTTTAGGGGACAGATGCAATCCAGTGTATATATCTCGATACATGCAAAATAAAAACAGTTCAACTACATTCTGAAACTTTCAGAAAGATGCATAATCTGAGAATGCTCCAGTTCTACAAGTCTTCTGACTTTTGGCAAGGCTCAAATCTGGTCCTTCCTACATTTCTTGACAGTCTTCCAGATGAATTAAGAATTCTTCGTTGGGACGGCTTCCCTCAAAGATCTTTGCCGTTGCAATTTTTCCCGGAAAATCTTGTTAAACTTGATATGCGTCATAGCCACCTTGAACAACTTTGGGAGGGAGATAAGGTATTTCTAGCTTTATATTATGTTCCTTTTTGTTTTAGTGATGAAAAGTCTTTAGTAGGACTGGATGCTAAAAATCAGTTTCTCATGTGTTCAATAATAATATAGTTCACTTGTTTGTTATGCTATTATGTGTGTCTGGTTAATTTCATAAACTTTTCTTTTTGTTACTTAATGATTCACATCATGTGTCAGGATTTGCCCAATTTGAAAAGGCTCGATCTTAGTTATTCTTGGAAGCTGATTCGAATACCAGACCTCTCTTTGTGTCCAAATATTGAGGAAATAATTCTTAGTCATTGTAAATGCTTGATTCAAGTTCACTCCTCGAGTTTCCTCAGCAAGCTCAAATGTTTATATTTAAATGGTTGTGTTGAGCTTAGGAGTTTAAATCTTCCCAGTAATATTCTATCAACATCTTCTGGGTTAGTTGTTCTCTGTAAGTGTAGCAGGCTTGAAGAGTTTTTAATCAGTGGCAGAACTGAGGTGGTTCAATCATATGGTACACCGCGTTGTGATGGATACTGGGGAGCAGAAGAAATTTTTCATTATGCAAAAGTTAACCTGCGTTTGGACGCAGGAGAAGTTTTCACTGATGCTGAAGCTAACCTGTCTCATGGAAATCTTATCCAGTTTAATGCAAAAGGTTACATGAAGGCTAAATATTGTTCAGATACTTTTGACCCCATTGTTAGCATAAGAGAACCGGTGGATGGTATACACTTACTGAACATGAAAGTGATGAGAGAAACTATCCCCTCATTATTTCCAAGTCTCAATGAGCTTTGTTGGTTAGATATATCTGACTGTGAATCACTTACCAGCCTTCCAATTGACATTTGTAAGTTGAAATTTCTAAGAAGACTTTATCTCCGTGGTTGCTCAAATTTGGAGAATTTCCCTGAAATTGAGGATACAATGGAAAATTTAAAGGTGCTCATCTTAGATGAAACAGCTATAAAGAAACTACCTTCATCCTTGCACCGATTTGTTGGGCTTGAAGAGTTGAGCTTACACAACTGCCCAAGGCTTGAGATTATTCCCTCTTCTATTGGAAGTCTCACCAAACTCTGCAAGTTACGTCTTACCTGCTGTGAATCACTTGAAACTTTTCCAAGCAGCATTTTCAACTTGAAGTTGACAAAACTTGATTTGCATGGTTGCACAATGCTAAAGACCTTCCCAGAGATCTTGGAGCCTGCAGAAAGTTTTGCTCACATTAACTTAACAAAAACAGCAATTAAAGAACTGCCTTCATCCTTGGATAATTTGATTGGGCTTCGAACCTTGCGTTTGAACTTGTGCAGTGATCTTGAGTCACTTCCAAACAGCATTGCTAATCTAAGCCTTCTATCCGAGCTTGATTGTTCAGGCTGCGGCAAATTAACTAAAATCCCAAATGATATTGGTTGCTTGTCATCCTTAAGGGAATGGTCACTGCATGATAGCGGTGTTGTGAGCCTTCCAGAGAGTGTTGCTCATCTATCAAGCTTGAAATCACTTGACTTGAGTGATTGCAAAAAGCTTGAATGTATCCCAAAGCTTCCACCATATCTAAAACAGTTGCTGGCGTTTGATTGTCCATCCATTAGAAGAGTGATGTCAAACTCAAGGTTTGAACTCCCATCAGGTTCCAAAGAGGTCACCTTCAAATTTCATTTTACCAATAGTCAAGAACTGGATGCAGTTGCTAGAAGTAATATTGTGGCTGCTGCTTGGCTAAGGATGACTGAGGAGGCTTATAGGTCCGTATTCTTTTGCTTTCCAGGGAGTGCAGTTCCACAATGGTTTCCTTACCGTTGCGAGGGACATTCAGTAACTGCAAGTAAAGATTCTCTAAATTGGTTCAGTGATAACAGACTCATTGGTTTCGCCCTATGTGTCGTTTTGCAAATTGAAGACATGGATGATATAAATGATAGAACTGGTTCTTTGCCATACGAGTTAAAATTTGAATATGGTGATGGAATGAAGAAATCTCTAAATCATGATGAGCTAAAAAGCCATTTCTACTGGAAGAGACAAGTTAGGACTTTCGTCCAAGATCACACTTTCCTATGGAAACATCACTTGGACTCTGCAAGCATCAGAAACATTCTTTCTGACGCCCCCAACTTAAATTTCAAGATCCACAAATATGAGGATGTTTATTTGCGGTCATCTCATACAGACAGCTTGCTTTTGAATATCAGAAAATATGGGAAGCCATATTCTAAGCCAGCTTTCACGGTAAAAGAGTGTGGAATATGCCCTCTTTATGCCAAAGAAAAAAGAAGAGTATGGCGTTGCTGGTGACTATTCCAGCTTTCTAAAAGTTCCAATTAATGACATTGAAGAATCTAGTTGGAGCAAAGCTGCATAATCTGTTCTGTGGCAACACAAGAAGATTGGTTGAAGACCTTTGGTGAGCCCCCTGGTCTCATGTTATTCCCAGTCAAGTCTCTATCTACAGGAAAGTATTTTATCATTGTTTAAACTGGCTTGTTGTGAATACTTGTTTCAAGCCTAAATGTTGAAATTTATTCTCTGTTTCTGATTTTTGTTTTTTATTTTGGCATTAAGAAGTACCGTTTTTTTTTTAACATTCAGAAGTACTTGAAACAGGTTGTTATATGGAAACTTGTCTGTTTTCCCATAACTCCATTTTCCTCCTCCAACATCTCTACCAAGAACACATCATTCTTCTCAGCTGGCTTCCCCTATTTGTTTACTTATTATTTTGGCTTCATTATTAGGATATCGCCAAACATGGCTACTTGGTAATAGGTTAGTCCCCTAAGCATGATTACAAGGGTTTGGACCCGGGCAATGTGTATGGAAAATGATTTATTGGAGAGGCAAAACCCACTTCAATGATCTCTACGCTCGAAACTGTTTCACACAATGAAAAAATCTGGAGAAGCTCCATTGGAACGGGTAAAATGAAA